>NC_092727.1:79450024-80108580 GCF_047496885.1 Scyliorhinus torazame | reverse complement strand
CGTAGAATCCCTCTACCAGCGACGGCGTGTCGCCGAGAAACACGTGTTCTCTTGAGTTCTTCCAGCACTTTTTCTTATTATTATCGTTTTTTTGACTAATGTGTTTGCCCTAAACCGGTGAGAATCCGGGACCTTCACTCGAGCACACAGCAATGTTGTGTGAAGTCATCTGGGGCTGCTTACAAAGGGTCTTGAACTGTTCCTGTGTGCTCTTGGCGTTGTCAAAGTGAAGGATTACACTGCTATTTAATTTGTCACTCTCGCTATGGCAACAGCACTGAGTACTCCCAGGGGCAGGAGGTGGGTCAGGAGTGAGATCGCTGCTCCAACCACCACCCCCACCATCCTCTTTCACTATCAAACTGTGAAAGGCTGAGTTCTAATCACCATTCCATTGCTTTGCAATAAATCCCTGACCCCATGTTTAAATACAGATTTTTAACAATTCCTGACAAACAACAGATACATCAATACCAGGTCATCGGGAGAATCGACTTTGATAACCGGGACCAATGAATATTCATCTTGGGTCTCTGGGACCTGTTTTCAAATCCAATTTAAACCAACAGGAGGAACACGGTGGTTTTAAAAATCTGACCTGGGACACTTCAATTTTGGTTCACTTGGGGCAATGGACACATATAACTCTCCCTCAGACCAGAAGGTACCTTCCTTCAGTGCAAAAGATTCATTTTGGACTTGAAACATCAACTCTGGGCTGAATTCTCCGCCGGCGGGTTTCCCGGTGGCACCTAATTATTCTCACCCAGGAAGGCCACTGCTGCCATTGTGAAAAGTGGAAAAGGGAATACTCATTAGAGCTACAGTAGGTTTAATCCCCGTCGGCCTCCATTATTAGTCCTGAATGAGGTTTTTAACAAACTAATTACCTGGCACTTCCGGAGGGCCTTGTTGACCTTTCCTGGCCTCAAATCTGCTTTGACCTAAATAGCAGATGCCAGGAATGGATTCAGGATCCTGACATACTGGCCAGACTCATCATTTCAGACCTCCTTAGCCTCCGATACTGTCCCCGGAGGGGCCCAAAAATGCAACCCTGGGTGGGAAGAATTCCATCATCAAGCCCTGACATCACTCTCGGCTTGTTTTCAATGTTTATGTTATTGCTTCTGTGGATCCAGGTATTACAGGAGGATTCCCCCCAAACCCACTGCATTCGCTGCTCCACCCTTTCCCCTCCTCTACCAATAGGGTAACGGGTGTCATCAGTTCACCCAACCACCACCATGAGGCCCAACACAGGGCTTGATGCGCAATCAATTGCACAAAGCCGCAGATTGGGTACAACTGTGGCTTTATTACAGTCAGATGCGTGGCCTCCTGCTGCAGCTGGCGAAATGGCAGGGCACTGGAGGTCATGCATGTTAATACAGTTCTCCGTGGGCGGAGTCAGCCGGCAGGGGCTACCGGTGAACCTGTAGTGCAGGTCCTACCTTACATCCCCTAATACAGTGGTTCACCAGATTCACCCCCTGTTACAAATGAGTCCGGCGGGGGTGATGTGAATTATATACAAATAGTGCAATTATGTACAGTGGTAAGAAAAAAAAGAAAAAGTCCATGTTGACGGTCCGGAGTCCGTCAAAGGTTCAGCCAGTCTGGTGCTTTGGTGCTTCGTTGGGAGCGGCGTAACGGTGGCGGCGAAGTCAGTGCTGGCGGTGGTGGAGGTGACACCGATGGCGGTGGTGGCGGTGCTGATGCTGGCCAGTCATCGGGGAACTCCGGGAGCGTGCCGAAGTCCTCTTCGTCCTCTTGTGCGGAAAAGGGGGGGGGGGGGTGGCCTGGTGGGGTCAATGTTGGCGGCGCGGTGGGGGGCATGGGTAGGGGTGTGTGTTGGGGTGGAACATGACGGTGCCAGGTCCCTGAGTGAGACAGTATCTTGGCGGTCGTCGGGGAACTCAACATAGGCATATTGAGGGTTGGCGTGGAGCAGGTGAACCCTGTCCACCAAGGGGTCCGCCTTGTGGAGTCGGATGTGCCTACGGAGAAGGACCGGTCCTGGAGCTGCGAGCCGGATGTAGACTTCCTGGGGAAGGTAAAAACACGTTCATGAGGTGTGTTATTAGTGGCGGTGCACAATAGTGACGGATGGAGTGTAGAGCTTCAGGGCAGACCTCCTGCCAGCGAGAGGCTGGGAGGTTCCTGGACCGTAGGGCCAGCTGGACGGCCCTCCAAACCGTCTCATTCTCCCGTTCTACTTGCCCGTTTCCCCAGGGGTTGTAGCTGGTCATCCTGCTGGAGGCTATATCCCTGCTGAGCAGGAACTGACGCAGCTCATCGTTCATGAATGAGGATCCCCTGTCACTGTGGATGTAGGCGGGGAAACCGAACAGAGCGAAGGTGGTGCTGAGGGCCTTGATGACGGTGGCAAACGTCATATCGGGGCATGGGATGGCGAAGGGAAATCTGGAGTACTCATCGACCACACTGAGAATGTATGTGTTACGGTCGGTGAAGGGGAGGGGCCCTTTGGAATCCATGCTAAGGCGTTCAAAGCGGCGGGAAGCCTTCACCAGGCGTGCACGGTTTGGCCGGTAGAAGTGCGGCTTGCACTCTGCACAGACCTGGCAGTCCCTGGTGACTGTCCTTACTTCCTCGACGGAGTAGGGCAGATTGCGAGCTTTGACCAGATGGTACAATCGAGTGACCCCCGGGTGACAAAGACTGTCGTGTAGGGCCCGGAGTTGGTCCACTTGTGCGCTGGCACATGTACCTCGGGAGAGGGTGTCTGGGGGCTCATTGAGTTTACCGGGGCGATACAAAATCTCGTAATTATAGGTGGAGAGCTCAATTCTCCACCGCAAGATTTTATCATTTTTGATCTTGCCCCGCTGTGTGTTATTGAACATGAAGGCTACCGACCTTTGGTCCGTAAGGAGAGTGAATCTCTTACCGGCCAGGTAATGCCTCCAATGCTGCACAGCTTCAACGATAGCTTGGGCCTCCTTTTCGACGGATGAGTGTCGAATCTCAGAGGCATGAAGCGTGCGGGAAAAGACTGCCACGGGTCTGCCTTCCTGGTTTAGATGTCTGAAGCGTCGCTTTCTACTTGAAAAGGCAGTGACTCGTCCACTGCGCGCATCCCGGCCTTGGCGATGTCTGCTCTGATGCGGGCGAAAGCGTGTTGTGCCTCGGCCGCGAGGGGGAATAGGGTGGACTGAATGAGTGGGCGGGGCCTTGTCCGCATAGTTTGGGACCCACTGGCAAAGAACCCCAGGCAGCGTTTGAGGGCCTTGGGGCAGTGGGGGAGGGGAAGCTCTATGAGGGGGGGCATGCGGTCGGGCTCGAATAGTCCATTTTGGACTATATAGCCGAGAATGGCTAACCGGGTCGTGCTGAACACACACTTCTCTTTGTTATCGGTGAGGTTGAGAAGAGTGGCAGTGCGGAGGAATTTATCGAGGTTGACATCGTGGTCCTGCTGGTCATGGCCGCACATGGTGACATTATCTAAGTACGGAAAGGTGGCCTGCAAACCGTACTGGTCGACCATTCGGTCCATCTCCCTTTGGAAGACCGAGACCCCATTTGTGACGCCGAAAGAGACCCTAAGGAAGTGGTAGAGGCGACCGTCCGCCTCGAAGGCCGTGTATGGCCGGTCCGACTTCCGGATGGGGAGCTGGTGGTAGGCGGATTTCAGGCCAATTGTTGAGAAGACCCGGTACTGTGCAATCTGATTGACCGTATCACATATGCGTGGGAGGGGGTACGCGTCGAGCTGCGTGTACCGATTGATGGTGTGGCTGTAGTCCACGACCATCCTGCGTTTCTCCCCAGTTTTAACCACTACCACTTGGGCTCTCCAGGGGCTGTTGCTGGCCTCGATAATACCCTCCTTAAGAAGCCGCTGGACTTCAGACCTGATGAAGGTCTTGTCCTGGATGCTGAACCGTCTACTCCTGGTGGCAACGGGCTTGCAATCCGCAGTTGGATTGGCAAAAAGGGAGGGGGGATCGACGTTGCGGGTCGCGAGGCCGCAAACGGCAAGAGGGGTTAAGGGCCCGCCGAATTTGAGGGTGAGGCTCTGGAGATTGCACAGGAAGTCCAGGCCCAACAGGAGTGCAGCGCAGAGATTAGGAGGGACATAGAGGCGGAAGTTACTAAATTCTACGCCCTGGACAGTGAGGGTGACTGTACAGAAGCCTCAGATCGGGAAGGAGTGAGATCTGAAGGCTAGGGCGATCCTTTGATTGGCAGGATGGACCGTGAGGGAGCAGCGCCTTACCGTATCTGGGTGTACAAAGCTTTCGGTGCTCCCGGAGTCCAGCAGGCACGAGGTCGCGTGGCCGTTGATTTTCACCATCGTCGACACGGTGGCCAGGTTGTGCGGACAAGATTGGTCCAGCGTCATCGAAGCGAGCTGCGGGTAGCCGTCGGATGCTTCGGGTGGCGAGCGTGTGCGGTTCCGATCTTGGGATGTCCGGAGACCCTGTGGGGGACAAGATGGCGGCGCCCAAGGTGCGCACATTGCGGGGTCGGGACAAGATGGCGGCGCCCATGGTGCGCACATTGCGGGGTCAGGACAAGATGGCGGCGTCCATGGGGCGCACGTGGCCGAAGGGGGACAAGATAGCGGCGCCCATTGGTCGTACATGGCCCCGGGAGGAGAAGATGGCGGCTCCCATTGTGCATCTGGCGTTGGGGAGGGGACGATAGCGGGTGCGATCGCAGCGACTGCGGGGCCTGGCACACAGCCGCGAAGTGGCCCTTTTTACTGTAGGATTTACAAACGGCAGTGCGGGCCGGGAAGTTTTGGCGGATGTGCTTCTGCTGACCGCAGAAGTAGCAGCGGGGACCCCCGGGGTGCGCGGATCGGCATGCAGCGCAGGCGTTTTGGGAAGGCAGGGCCCCAGCTGAGGAGGTCGTCGGCGGGGTCCAGGAGGGGTAGGAAGGGGTAGAAGGATGGGCAGCGTGGCGGGAGGGGTAAGATTGCACATTACGGGATGCAACCGTCATGGAGAGCGCCAAGGTTTTCGTCTCCGCCAGTTCGAGCGTGGCCCCTTCCAGTAATCATTCTTGGATGCGGTCCGACGCAATCCCCGTCACGAAAGCGTCGCGCATGAGGTGGTTCGCGTGTTCGGCGGCCATAACGGCCTGACAGTCACAGTCTCGGACGAGTGGAATCAGGGCACGCCAGATGTCTTCGATGGACTCACCAGGTAGTTGCGAGCGGGTGGCGAGTACATGCCTGGCGAAGAGCGTATTCGCCTTCTGCGCGTAGTGTTCTTTAAGGAGTCCCATTGCTTTTGTGTAATTCGTGGCATCTTGTAGCGCACAAAGACTCACGAGAGACGAATAGAGATGAAGTCGATGAGGCTTTATTAAGCGTGACTTGTTCCCCGCAGTTCAGTAACAGACTGGCCTGCGGGGGAGAACTCCTGGTTCTTATACTCCGCCTTCAGGGCGGAGCTAGAGGTCAACAGCCAACCAGGACCCGGGATCTGTCAGCCAATGACATCACGGCTTCACAGTCCCACATGACCCCTAATGCATACTACCACATTCACCACTTGTTAAAAATGAACCCGGCGGGGTGGTGCTTCGCATGGTGGTAGAGGTTTACAAGGCTGGTCCTGGGAGGAAAAACTTTTGCATGTCATCACAGTATGTACAGGGTATTTCTTTTTGTTTTGAACTATTTACAGTATTCGTAAGAGGGAAAAAGGGAAAAAAATTCTCGATAAAGTCCACAACATTCTAGTGTTACACCGATGCCACAAGTCGGTCGGGCGGTCTGGTCGTCCTTATCGATCGCCTCAGCCCTGGTGGTGGTGGTGCTTGTTCCAGTGTTGTCGCCTCCGGGAGCTTTACGGTTTCTGCTTCAGCTTCACTTCTGGTCGGACCTGGGAGGAGGACCGATCCTCCCGGGAAGGGGGCTGTCGCGGGGTGCGCCGGTGGCAGGGAGGGGGTGATAGGTGTCGGGGGGGTGTGCGTGTTGCCGGCGGGCGCCAGATCTCGCAGGGAGACCGTGTCCTGTCGGCCGTCGGGGTACTCCACGTAGGCGTACTGCGGGTTCGCGTGCAGGAGGTGAACCCTCTCGACCAACGGATCCGACTTGTGCGCCCGCACATGTTTCCGGAGCAAGATGGGTCCTGGGGCCGCCAGCCAGGTCGGCAGCGACGTTCCAGAGGAGGACTTCCTGGGGAAGACAAGGAGGCGCTCATGAGGCGTTTGGTTAGTAGTAGTACACAGTAGCGACCGGATGGAGTGGAGGGCGTCCGGGAGGACCTCCTGCCACCGTGAAACTGGGAGATCCCTGGACCGTAGGGCCAGTAGGATGGTCTTCCAGACCGTGCCGTTCTCCCTCTCTACTTGCCCGTTCCCCCGGGGGTTGTAGCTGGTCGTCCTGCTCAAGGCTATACCCTTGCTGAGCAGGAACTGGCGCAGCTCGTCACTCATGAAGGAGGACCCCCTGTCGCTATGGACGTATGCGGGGCAACCGAACAGTGTGAATATGGTGTTAAGGGCTTTAATGACTGTGGCCGCTGTCATGTCAGAGCAGGGGATGGCGAAGGGGAAACGGGAGTACTCGTCCACCACGTTCAGGAAGTATGTGTTGCGGTCGGTGGAGGGGAGGGGCCCTTTGAAATCCAGACTGAGGCGTTCAAAGGGACGGGAAGCCTTGATCAGGTGCGCTCTATCTGGCCTGAAAAAGTGCGGTTTGCACTCTGCGCAGATGTGGCAGTTCCCGGTGACTGTACGGACCTCCTCCACAGAGTAGGGGAGGTTGCGGGACTTTATAAAATGGGAGAACCGAGTGACCCCCGGGTGGCAGAAATCCTCGTGGAGGGCTTGGAGACGGTCTATTTGTGTGTTGGCACATGTGCCGCGGGATAGGGCATCGGACAGCTCGTTCAGCTTTCCGGGACGGTACAAGATCTCGTTGTTGAAGGTGGAGAGCTCGATCCTCCACCTTAAGATCTTGTCATTTTTAATTTTGCCCCGCTGTGCATTATCGAACATGAAAGCTACCGACCGTTGGTCAGTGGGGAGAGTGAATCTCCTGCCGGCCAGGTAATGCCTCCAATGTCGCACAGTTTCCACTATGGCTTGGGGTTCCTTTTCCACTGATGAGTGGCGGATTTCTGAGGCGTGGAGGGTTCGGGAGAAGATGGCCACGGGTCTGCCCGCTTGGTTAAGGGTGGCCGCTAGAGCTACATCGGAGGCGTCGCTCTCGACCAGGAAGGGGAGGGACTCGTCGATGGCGCACATCGTGGCCTTTGCGATATCCGCTTTGATGCGGCTGAAGGCCTGGCAAGCCTCTGTCGACAGAGGGAAGGTCGTGGTCTGTATCAGGGGGCGGGCCTTGTCTGCGTACTGGGGGACCCACTGGGCGTAATATGAAAAGAACCCCAGGCAGCGTTTTAGGGCTTTTGAGCAGTGAGGGAGGGCAAATTCCATGAGGGGGCGCATACGTTCGGGGTCGGGGCCTATTATTCCATTGCGCACTACATATCCCAAAATGGCTAGCCGGTTTGTGCTAAAAACGCACTTGTCCTCGTTGTATGTGAGGTTCAAGGCTTTAGCGGTCTGGAGGAATTTTTGGAGGTTGGCGTTGTGGTCCTGCTGATCGTGGCGGCAGATGGTTACATTGTCGAGATACGGGAACGTGGCCTGCAACCCGTGTTGATCAACCATTCAGTCCATCTCTCGTTGGAAGACCGAGACCCCGTTTGTGACGCCAAAAGGGACCCGTAGGAAATGGTATAATCGCCCGTCTGCCTCGAAGGCTGTGTACTTGCGGTCACTTGGGCGGATGGGGAGCTGATGGTAGGCGGACTTGAGGTCCACGGTGGAGAAGACTTTATACTGGGCAATCCGATTGACCATGTCAGATATGCGGGGGAGAGGGTACGCGTCTAGTTGTGTGTACCTGTTGATGGTCTGGCTATAGTCAATGACCATCCTTTGTTTCTCCCCTGTCTTCACTACTACCACCTGCGCTCTCCAGGGACTATTGCTGGCCTGGATTATGCCCTCCTTTAGTAGCCGCTGGACTTCGGACCGAATGAAGGTCCGGTCCTGGGCGCTGTACCGTCTGCTCCTAGTGGCGACGGGTTTGCAATCCGGGGTGAGGTTCGCAAACAAGGACGGGGGTTGCACCTTGAGGGTAGCGAGGCCGCAGATAGTGAGTGGGGGTATGGGGCCGCCGAATTTGAACGTAAGGCTCTGTAGATTGCATTGGAAATCTAATCCCAGCAAGGTGGGGGCACAGAGTTGGGGAAGGACGTTTAGTTTGTAGTTTTTGAACTCCCTCCCCTGCACCGTTAGGGTAACTATGCAGAATCCCTGGATCTGTACGGAGTGGGATCCTGCAGCTAGGGAAATCTTTTGCGCACTGGGACGGATGGTCAAAAAACAGCGTCTTACCGTGTCGGGGTGGATGAAGCTTTCTGTGCTCCCGGAGTCGACCAGGCATGGTGTCTCGTGCCCGCTGATCAGCACCGTTGTTGTCGTCGTCTGGAGCGTCCGGGGCCGTGCTTGGTCCAGCGTCATTGAGGCCAGACGTGGTCGTAGTGCTTCAGCGTCTTCCTCGACCCCCGTTGAGCCGTCGATGCTGGGGTCCATTGTTGCCGTCCAAGATGGCGGCGGGGGTGAACAAAATGGCCGCCCCCATGCATCGCACATGGCTGGGGGGTCACAAGATGGCGGCGGGGGTGGACAAAATAGCCGCCCCCATGCGTCGCACAGGGCTGGGGGGTCCCAAGATGGCGGCGCCCCTCCTCCCCTCGTGGTGGCCGAGACCCAAAATGGTGGCGCCTGCGGGTCGCACATGGGGCGCTGGGGGGGTTGGGGAGCGTTTGAAACACGCAGGACTCCTTGTTCTCCGGGGACAGCAGTGGCCGGGACCCAAAATGGCTGCGCCTGCGGGTCGTACATAGGGCGCTGGGGGGGTTGGGGAGCGTTAGATACGCGCAGGACTCCTTCTTCTCCTGGGACAGCGGCGACCTCCCGGGACCGGCACACAGCCGCAAAATGGCCCTTTTTCCCGCAGCTCTTGCAAATCGCTGCGCGGGCCGGGCAGCGCTGCCGGGGGTGTTTCGCCTGGCCGCAGAAATAGCAGCGGGCCCCCCGGGACGACTTGGAGTCTGAACCGCGCAAGCCTGTGGGGTGGGGTTTGTCGCGACGGGGGTCCACGGAGCTCAAGGGGCTGCCGCGCGGTCGGGGCCGTACGCGCGGGCGTTTCGCGCGGCCACATCCAGGGAGGCTGCAAGGGCCCGTGCCTCTGAGAGTCCCAGCGACTCTTTTTCCAAAAGTCTTTGGCGGATTTGGGGAGAGTTCATACCTGCCACAAAAGCATCGCGAATCAACATGTCCGTGTGTTCAATCGCGTTTACCGGCGGGCAGCTGCAGGCCCGTCCCAAAATTAGCAGCGCGGCGTAGAATTCATCCAGCGATTCTCCGGGACTTTGCCGTCTCATTGCGAGTTGGTAGCGTGCGTAGATCTGGTTCACTGGGCGAACATAGATGCTCTTTAGTGCTGCGAACGCCGTCTGGAAATCCTCTGCGTCTTCGATGAGAGGGAAAATTTCCGGGCTTACCCTTGAGTGCAGGACCTGTAGTTTCTGGTCTTCTGTGACCCGGCCGGGGGCCGTTCGGAGGTATGCTTCGAAACAAGTCTGCCAGTGTTTAAAAACTGCTGCTGAGTTCACTGCGTGGGGGCTGGACCTCAGGCATTCCGGGATGATCCTGAGCTCCATAGTCATTTAAGCACGCTTAATAAATTGTGATGTGGAGATGCCGGCGTTGGACTGGGGTGAGCACAGTACAAAGTCTTACAACACCAGGTTAAAGTCCAACAGGTTTGTTTCGATGTCACTAGCTTTCGGAGCGCTGCTCCTTCCTCAGGTGAATGAAGAGGTCTGTTCCAGAAACACATATATAGACAAATTCAAAGATGCCAAACAATGCTAGGAATGCGAGCATTAGCAGGTGATTAGCAGGTGATTAAATCTTTACAGATCCAGAGATGGGGTAACCCCAGGTTAAAGAGGTGTGAATTGTCTCAAGCCAGGACAGTTGGTAGGATTTCGCAGGCCAGATGGTGGGGGATGAATGTAATGTGGCATGAATCCCACTCATGTGTGCGGAACTTGGCTATAAGTTTCTGCTTGGCGATTCTGCGTTGTCGCGGGTCCTGAAGGCCGCCTTGGAGAACGCTTACCCGGAGATCAGAGGCTGAATGCCCTTGACTGCTGAAGTGTTCCCCGACTGGAAGGGAACATTCCTGCCTGGTGATTGTTGCGCGATGTCCGTTCATTCGTTGTCGCAGCGTCTGCATGGTCTCGCCAATGTACCACGCTTCGGGACATCCTTTCCTGCAGCGTATGAGGTAGACAACGTTGGCCGAGTCGCACGAGTATGTACCGCGTACCTGGTGGGTGGTGTTCTCACGTGTAATAGTGGTATCCATGTCGATGATCTGGCACGTCTTGCAGAGATTGCCATGACAGGGTTGTGTGGTGTTGTGGTCACTGTTCTGAAGACTGTGTAGTTTGCTGCACACAATGGTTCGTTTGAGGTTGCGCGGTTGTTTGAAGGCAAGTAGTGGGGGTGTGGGGATGACCTTGGCAAGATGTTCATCGTCATCAATGACGTGTTGAAGGCTGTGAAGAAGATGACGTAGTTTCTCCGCTCCGGGGAAGTACTGGACGACGAAGGGTATTCTGTCGGTTGTGTCCCATGTTTGTCTTCTGAGGAGGTCGGTCCGGTTTTTCGCTGTGGCGCGTTGGAACTGTCGATCGATGAGTCGAGTGCCATATCCCGTTCGTACGAGGGCATCTTTCAACGTCTGTAGATGTCTGTTACGCTCCTCCTCGTCTGAGCAGATTCTGTGTATACGAAGCGCTTGTCCATAGGGGGTGGCTTCTTTAATGTGTTTAGGGTGGAAGCTGGAGAAGTGGAGCATCATGAGGTTATCCGTGGTAGCGGATATATAATAAATTGTAGTGCACAAAGACTCACAAGTGACGAATAGAGATGAAGTCGATGAGGCTTTATTAAGCGTGGCTTGTTCCCCGCAGTTCAGTAACAGACTGGCCTGCGGGGGAGAACTCCTGGTTCTTATACTCCGCCTTCAGGGCGGAGCTAGAGGTCAACAGCCAACCAGGACCCGGGATCTGTCAGCCAATGACATCACGGCTTCACAGTCCCACATGACCCCTAATGCATACTACCACAGGAGTCCCATTGGTTTTGTGTAATTCGTGGCGTCTTGGATCAACGGGAACACGCTGGATCTCAGTCTGGAGTACAGGACATTTATCTTCTGAGCCTCCGTTGGCTCGGGGTCTGCAGCGTTGATGTAAGCCTCAAAACATGCTAGCCAGTGAGTAAAGTCTTTTCTGGCGTTGGGCGAGTACGGATCCAGCTGCAGGCGATCGGGCTTAATTCTGATATCCATTCTGTGGAAAAATCTGACTGTAATAAATTGATACACAATCAATTGCACAAAGACGCAGATTGGGTACAACTGTGGCTTTATTACAGTCAGATGCGTGGCCTCCTGCTGCAGCTGGCGAAATGTCAGGGCATTGGAGGTCATGCATATTTATACAGTTCTTAGTGGGCGGAGCCAGCTGGCAGGGGCTACCGGCGAACCTGTAGTGCAGGTCCTCCCTTACATCCCCTAATACAATGGTTCACCACAGGGCTTACCTCAGGTCCCCACATTTGAGGCATCAGGTCGTACAGACGGTGCTGCTTCTGACTCAGATATACAAAATTCCAATCAATAAACCCATTTATTGGTCTCCGTCCAGCCCCATCCATTGGCCCTGACTGCATGCATGCCACTAAGTATGGCGCCGGTCATTGACATGGTGCCCCCCTCATCACCCCCACCCCATAATCAGGTGCCACTTGACCCACAAAGGAGCACAGCCTCAGAAGATCCCACAGGATGGCAAAGGACAGGGCATCAGACCGTTGTGCTGGCATGGGAAGCAGCAGCTACTGGTACCCCTGCCAGCAGGGACAGGTGACGGGGTTAGAGGCCCGCTGGTGCCAGGAACCAACGGGGCCAGTGGCGCAGTGCGGAATACAGAGTGTCGGGGGGAACCCCAGTGGTTGGTTGTGGGAGTGGGAGCGGGAAGGGGGACATGCGGGGGCAGGGGCTACAGTGCAAGCCAAGGCCGCCACCAAGTCCGTTGGACCTGGATGGCCACGGTAGTATGCACCATGCTAACATGTCTGCCCTTTACGCTCTGCAGGCAATGGATTTCAGAGTCCAACCAGGAATGGTTGGCATCTGCCTGACTGTGGTGGCCTTGTGGACAGAATGTGTGGGAAACTGCCTAGGATCTCGCAGACGTCCGTTCACAGGCATATCCATGCTGTCACAGGTACCCTATATGCCCAGGCAGCACATACGGCAACTTCAGTTAAGACCGAACCCACCAGGTTGCCCGGGCAGTGGGATTCGCCGCCATCGCAGGCATGGCCCAAGTCCAGGGGTGATAGATGGGACTCCCGAGCAATGGCACATGAGGGTGCCCTTCATCACTAGGAAGGGCTTCCACTCGATGAATGTGCAGTTGATGTGTGACCACCAGCCCCGGCCCCGGTCTTCCCCCAGTCTCCAGGCAGTGTGCACAACACCTTCGTCCTCGCACACTCGCAAGTGCCCACCACCTTTGAGGCACACTCTCGGGTGAGGGGCTGACTCTTGGGCGACTGCTGTCGTGGCTGATGGTGGCCATCTGGAGACCCTAAAACAACGTGGAGAACTATTATAACGATTCCCAATGCGTCATCGTGCAGTACATCGGTGGCCTCAAGATGCGGGTCTGGTCCTTGGGGCGGAAGGTGATGATGACCCGCAGTGAGATGAGCTCAGGTGCTCCGTATCGTTTGACAGAGTCTGGTTCCCACCCTGATGTCACAATTCATTATCCGCCCTGATCCCTGGGGCGGGATTCTCTAATCCCGCGGCAGAGTGTCCACGCCATTGTAAATGCCGTCGCGTTTTATAAAGGCGTGAACCGGCCGACCCAACGTCTAATTCTGGCCCGCAAAAGATGCCAGCAGGGCACTGGAGCGGTTCACGCCACTCCAGCTGCTGATCCTGGCTCGAACTGGGCGCCGCGGGATCCGCGCATGCGCAATGGATTCCTTCAATGCGCTGGCCCGGGCGCAACATGGCGTAGGGCTAAATGGACGGACGCGGAAGAAACGAGGCCCCCAGCCAGAGAGGCCGGCCCGCAGATCGGTGTGCCCGATGGTTTCATGGGGAGGTGGGAAAATGCTGAAAGACACAATGAATGTGGTTTCATGAAGAGGAGGGATCAGATTGACAAAAGGCATGGGGCTATCAACAGGAAATTGAACAGGGGAGAGCCTAGGAATTCACCTGGCTTCTTGATTTGGTAATGGTGGGAGAACATTCCAGGATGGGGTACAATCATGTTTCTATTCTATTTGTCCACAGAGAGGAATGTAGCTGCCTGCCTGATAGGTTTGATGCAAGTGAGGAGAAGAAGGGCACAATCTCCATTTTGATTTGTTATGCTCTAGGTGTAACATAAGCGGCTTCCTTGTGGTGCACTTGACAAAGGAAGGTCCAGACGTGGAGATAACGTCAACACGTTTATTAAACTATTTACACTTCTATTACTCGGGTTCGACACTACTGCTAATCCTACTATAGCTACCCAGACTGACTAACCAGTTGCTGCAATCCACGTGGTGGGTGTAATATTGAATCAACCCTGTGTCTGTACTCACTGACTGTCTCCACTGGAAAGAGGCAGATCCTGTGTGTGGTGTCCTTTATATATGGGTTGGTGTAATGCCCTCCTGTGGTCATGTCATCTCTGTGGGTATCGTGAATGCCCATTGGTCGTGTCCTATCTAACTGATCTATTGGTTGAGTGTGTGTGTGATGTCTCTGGTGCTCCCTCTAGTGTCTAGCTAGCCTACATGTATTTACATTGATGTACATCACCACACATTTGGCATGTCTCAGGGAAGAGCATGGCGCTGAACCAGCGGGGCCCCCGAAAGATGCTGATGAGGAGGAACCAAATCCGTTGGGGTGTTTGGCATAACCAAGAGTCTGCAGAAACTACCTTTCATGCATGGATATGAGTGAAGGACAATGCTGCAGACACCTTCAGCTGTGCGGGTGGGGTGGCTTATACCTGCCACTTTCTGTGAGGATCTCACTCCACACAGACAAGGACGCCTTCCAATGCTGACCACTCTGAAGGTAACTGTCGTGCTCAACGTTCTTGTCAGAGGATCATTCCAGGGCCCCACCAGGGACATTTGCAGAATCTCACAGCCATCCACTCATACATGCATAAGAGAGGTGACCGATGCCCTTTTTAATAAAGTACACAATTACATTTAATTCACCATGAAGGAAACACGTCTGCCTGTCAGAAATGCAGGATTCACTGCAATCGCTGGATCGCAACAAATGCAGGGCGACATTAACTGCATACATGTGACCTTAAGAGCTCCCTGACAACAGCCAGTAAGATTTATCAATAGAAATGGATTCTACTCTCAAAACATGCAGCTGATCTGTGAGTCAGTGAAAGCAGATTACGCAGGTCTGTGCCAGGTACCCTGGGAGCTCGCATGACTCTTCCATCTTGCAGTCAGTGAGGGCCCTCAACGCATTCAGGGCTAGTTCCTCGATGATAAGGGGATACCCAAAACGTGTGACAAATTACACACATTCATCATCCACAAAGTGCACCTGAGGAGAGATACAATGCATCACATTCTGCTACAAGGTCCTTAATAGAACAGATCATCGGCATGTTGCAGATGTGTTTCAGATGTTTGGAATGATCAGGTAGGACTCTCCAGTCCTCTGCACAAATGGGGACCCACATCAGCATCGTCTGCTGCAACCTGCACAATCTCGCACTGCAAAGGGGAGATGAGTTGCCGTGCTATATGGAGGATGTACCCATCTCCTCGGTTGAGGAGGATGTGGAACAGGATGATTTCGAAAAGGTTGAGGATTCTGACTCACCACATGAAGAGACCATTGTATGGGCACAATGCGGAAGACATACCTGTGAGACCCTCATTAAGTTTGCAGGTCGAATAAGGTGAAGACAAGCCAAAAGGAATGCAGTGGTCCTGTCACTTTGATGCAAGGTAGACATTCTGATCTTCTTTGTCATCCTCAACACCCCAATGAAGATCATCAATCTCAGAATGAATAGTCACATACATGCATGATAAAGGCTTCTAAAGCACCCTAAGGAGCACTTGGCTGTTCTGTAATGGAATAAGCACTCCACCAGCACTTAATCTGAAACAACGACACATTGTGCAGTCCTTTCAACCATCGTGCCAACCTTTCACTGTCCATAGCAACCCTCAAGAGACAGAAATGCTGCTGAAAACACCAACGCACTCTTGGCGGTATGACAGGAGCTTAGCAAAGCAGCTCAGGGAGGAAAACCATCGGTTATCGGTTGACCATCAGAAGCCGGATCTAAATCCAGATAGCATCATGATATGGAGCCCCAGGGTGACATAGCTTTTCAGGACGCTGTGATCTGTCACTCTACTGCATGGAAGTGAACCTGCGAGTTTGGTTGCCTTAGTGAGTACAGAGAGCGTTTCAGCAAGACCATTGCATGAGCATTGACAAGCACTCGCCGGGAGCCGCCCAAATTAATGTCCAGTACTGCCTTGGCATCTGGGAGAGAGGTGGACAGTCAGTATTGACTCAGCATTTAATGAGAATTTAGTGCCCACCTGAATACTGAAAGCATCCAGGTGCTGTGCAGGAGTATAACTCTCATCCCACTACAGTCCTCCACGTTTTCAATCTGTCAGAGTGCAATATGTACAAAGCACACCGAGACCCTTGTTGTGACCTGACAGTCACTAAATGGAGGCCATTGTAAAGTGAACTTACTTTGGAATGACTCCAGTGTGGGCATGATGAATACCTACAACATACACAAAGAACAAATTTCAGCTCATTTGCATCAGGATAATCAAAAACTTTCCAAGAACTCTTCCCATGAGGACACATTATATGATCCTCTGGCACATGGTTTACATGTGCATTGTCCAACCACCATTTTCATACAGGAACTGTCATTGTTCATGGTGCTTATGTGGAACTAAAGGCAACTGATTGAGATGCGATTGAGTGAGATGGGTGCATTTTTATCCTTGAATGAACGTGAAACATAGCACCAAATGGAAGAACCATTTAGTACCCAAAACTTTGAGGGCGAGAAACAAAGTTTGTTTGCAAAGGTATAACATATCTACAGTGACTGAACACCTATAACACCATTGAGCATCCAGAACATCTTGATTTTTCGTGATATAACACTACTCTTGGTGTAGTCCTGACATCCACAGCAGAGATGGACGCAGACTGCTGATTGCTATGCGCTGTTATCTGGGATGACTTTGGCGGGCGTTCTCTGGAGGCCCAAGTTTGGAGTGTCCCAGCCTGCTTAGTGCATCCAACTCCAAGTTAATTGATGACCTCAGATCTCAGTGTCCTGTTAACACTACTGCTCCTTGAGGAGAAGGGACATTGTGAAGAAAGTTGAGGTGCTTGTCCCCTTCTCCAAGCCACTGCTGGAATGCACATATGGGTAGAGCGATGTAAAGTCCAGGCATAAATCCAGCAGGAACTGTGCATTCAGCTGGAGCAATTTGTCCACAGTGGCCACCATCCTTCCAACAGAGACTTTGATGCATTTATGTGCTGGAGCCATGACATCAGAAAGAATGTTTTATTTGATTTGATTTATTATTGTCACGTATTAGTATACAGTGAAAAGTATTGTTTCTTGCATGCTGTACAAACAATGCGTACCGTACATAGGGCAGGAAGGAGAGACTGCAGAATATAATGTTACAGTTAAAGCAAGGTGTAGAGAAAAGGTCAACTTTCGGTGCAACATCGTGGGCCGAAGGGCCTGTACTGCGCTGTATTGTTCTATGTTCTATGTTCTATGTAGCCTTCCCCCAATTTAGCACATTCACCCTAGGACCACTCTTATCCTTGTCCACGAGCACTTTAAAACTTACTGAATTGTGGTCACTGTTCCCAAAATGCTCCCTGACTGAATCTTCTACCACCTGGCCAGGCTCATTCCCCAATACCAGGTCCAGTACAGCCCGTTCCCTAGTTGGACTTTCTACATATTGTTTTAAGAAGCCCTCCTGGATGCTCATTACAAACTCTGCCCCGTCTAAGCCCCTGGCACTAAGTGAGTCCCAGTCAATATTGGGAAAGTTGAAGTCTCCCATCACCAAACCCTGTTGCATTTACTCTTTTCCAAAATCTGTCTACCTATCTGCTCCTCTATCTCCTGCTGGCTGTTGGGAGGCCTGTAGTAAACCCCCAACATTGTGACTGCACCCTTCTTATTCTTGATCTCTACCCATATAGCCTCACTGCCCTCTGAGGTGTCCTCCCGTAGTACAGCTGTGATATTCTCCCTAACCAGTAGCGCAACTCCGCCACCCTTTTTACATCCCTCTCTATCCCGCCTGAAGCATCTAAATCCTGGAACGATTAGCTGCCAATCCTGCCCTTCCCTCAACCAGGTCTCTGTAATGGCAACAACATCATAGTTCCAAGTACTAATCCAAGCTCTAAGTTCATTTGCCTTACCCGTAATACTTCTTGCGCCATTTGCGCTTGCAGTGGCAGCACATCCTCCAAACAGTTTCTGGAGGGTTGACTGAGTTGCTAGGACGATACCCAGATGTATTTCAGCCTGGTTTGGGGAAAATAAAAGGGGCCGTAGCCCGTATCCAAGTCGAACCAGGAGCCACGCCGCGCTATTTCCTTACACCTTACGCCTTGCTCGAGAAGGTAGAAGGGGAGCTCACTCATTTGGAAACTTGAGTATTATCAGGCCCGTCCGTTTCGCTGACTGGGCAGCACCAATTGTACCTGTCATGAAACCAGATGCCACAGTTTGCTTGTGCGGCGACTATAAACTTACAGTGAATACGGCTATCCGACTCGACCGATATCCAATGCCTCGCATAGAGGATCTCTACGCAAAGTTTGCAGGTGGACTCTCATTCACAAAATTAGATATGAGTCACGCCTACCTACAGTTGGAGCTGAACCCTGTCTCCCGACCATATGTAATGATTAATACACACCGGGGCCTGTATGAATATACACGTTTGACCTTCGGAGAATCCTCTGCCTGCGCTGTTTTTCAACGCGTAATGGAGGGCATTTTGAGAGGTTTATTGTTGCTGTCTACTTAGATGATGTTTTGATCACAGGGACGTCGGAGCAGGAACATTTGGAAAATCTGGAGGCTGTCCTTTGATGCTTTTCGGAGGCTGGAGTCCGTTAACGTTGCACAAAGAGCGTCTTTCAGGCTAAGGAAGTAGTCTACCTGGTATATCGGGTGGACCGCGAAGGTTTGCACCCCATCGCAGATTCAACAGGCCCCGCCCCGACTGACACTTCGCATCTTCGTTCTTTTCTTGGCGTCGTAAACTATTACAGGAAGTTCCTCCCCAATCTGGCAACTACGCTGGCCCCGTTGCATCTTCTTTCAGTTAAAGATAAATCACACCTGGGTTTGGGGTCAGCCGCAAGAAACCACTTTCCGGCGGGTAAAACAACAATTGTCGTCGTCTGGGTTACTAACCCACTATGATCCTGGAAAGCCTTTGCTCGTTACATGTGATGCATCCCCGTGTGGTATTGGGGCCGTCCTGTCCCACAAGATGGAGAACGGGGCCGAGCGGCAGATAGCTTTCGCCTCCCGCACATTGACTGCAGCGGAAAAAATGTACGCGCAGATCGAGAAGGAGGGCCTGCCAGTGGTTTTTGCGGTGAAACGTTTCCACCAGTACGTGTATGGTCGCCACTTCACTATCGTGACTGATCATAAGCCTCTGCTGGGACTTTTCAGAGAGGATAAGCCAATACCGCCCATTGCTTCTGCACGGATCCAGTGCTGGGCTTTGTTGCTTGCTGCATACGAGTATTCTCTGGAGCACAAACCAGGAACGGAGATAGCAAATGCCGAAGCACTGAGCCGATTGCCTTTATCGTCCGGCCCCATGTCGACCCCACGACGGGTGAGGTGGTTGCAACCCTAAAATTTATGGACACCTTGCCTGTCAAGGCATCACAGATCCGTGAGCGGACACAGACGGAGCCAGTCCTGTCAAAGGTTCGACACATAGTCCTGTATGGTGGGCAGCATAGACAGCTCCCAGGCGAGTTGCTGGCATTTTCCTCCAAGCTTTCAGAATTCAGCGTGGAAGACGGCATCCTCTTGTGGGGGACGCGTGTGATTGTCCCGGAAAAAGGACAGGAGCTAATACTAAGGGACTTGCACAATGGACATCCAGGTGTGACCAAAATGAAAATGTTGGCCCGGAGTTATGTTTGGTGGCCAGGCCTTGACGCCGACATTGAGAAGGTGGCCCAAAGCTGCTCCATTTGTCAGGAGCATCAGAAGCTTCCGCCGGCCGCGCCCCTACATCACTGGGAATGGCCAGGGCGGCCTTGGGAGCGCTTGCATGCGGATTTCGCCAGCCCTTTTCAAGGATCCATGTTCCTTTTATTAATCGCGCCCAGTCTAAATGGTTAGAGGTGCATAAGGTGCTAGGCACAACGTCCTGCGCAATAATTGAGGAGATGCGTTTGGACACATGGCCTCCCCGAGGTGCTGGTCATGGATAACGGCACTCCATTCACCAGTGAGGAGTTTGCGAGGTTCATGAAAATGAACGGCATACGCCAGATCCGCACTGCCCCTTACCACCCGGCTTCAAATGGGTTGGCGGAGCGCGCAGTGCAGACATTCAAACGAGGCCTGAAAAAGCAGTCTTCCGGGTCAATGGACACGAGACTGGCTCGCTTTTTGTTTTCGTATAGAACCACCCCCCATGCGGTGACTGGGGTAGCTCCCGCAGAACTCCTAATGGGCCGGAGACTTCGCACCCGCCTTAGTATGGTTTTCCCGGACATTGGCGCAAAAGTACGCCGCACACAAGAACGGCAGGGACAGTGTTTTTCTTGGCATCGGCCAATTTGGCAGTTTGCGCCCGGTGACCCAGTGTTCATTCGAAATTTTGCAGGTGGTGCCCAGTGGGTCCCTGGCGTAATCTTTCGCCAAACGGGCCCTATACCTTACCAGGTGAAAGCCCAGGGTTGTCTCCAGCGCAAACATGTAGACCACGTTCGGTCCAGAAGGCTATCCTTTCCAAAGATTCCCCGCCCCCGGAGCTCATTTCTACAGCCGCTGAGACCAGAGACATTGGAAAGTAGTCCTCACAATCTTCCTCTGGTGCCTCACTGAAAGCCTGCACAGGTCGTTACAGAACCGCGCGGAGATGACAGAGGCAGCAGACTCTGACTCCGAGATGGAGACACAGGACGCATCAGAGGTGAATCCTCGGGCCCACAGGCTGTGGAAGTACAACCGTTACGCCATTCATCACAGAAGCGCCGGTCTCCGTCTCGTTACATGCCGCCCGATCCAGCGCCTCGTGCAAATGGTGTCCGGCCTGTGGCAAAACGAGTCCGACGCCCTCCTTCGCCAGGGTCTTCGATGGATTCCTTGGATTTCGGGGGGGAGGGATGTTATAACCTGCCTGCTTACCATTGGCTGGGGACTAATGACAATCCCACAATCCTGTGGGAGTATGAGCTTCCCCAATGAGGGGGGCGGAGAAATCATTAGCAGACTCCCTGTATAAATAAAGCTGGCCAGTTTGGAACTAGCAGGAAGGAGTAAGCAGCAAGTGAGGTTGCTGCTGTTATGTACATATATGTTATTGTAAATAAATGTTATTTCTTGTATCCTTGAAACTCGTGCTGGATTCTTCGTGCCCCCCACAAATGTCTCACTATAAGGGCAGCAGGACGCCCTCTTTGTAAGGGGAACAGGTTTCACAAGTACATAAAGTTCCCTCAGCATCAGACTATGAGTCTTGTTTTTTATTCCCTCTGTTCAGTGCTCAGCAGTCACTATGCACAGAATAACTTGGGCACAAAGGAAAGTGTCAATTCAAATAATAAGTCAAAAGCTCAACTCTCAAACTGCTCAATTGATAGGGTAAAAGACAATTAGTGAATATGTCAAACACTTTACAACATGGAAAGTTTAATTTGCTCTTTTGTATAATTTCATACCTGTCTGAACTTACAGCTATTCTTTAGATATTTGATACAAGAACTCCAATCGTTAGAGAACCTGAATTGTGAAAATGTAATCATGATCTATCTGCATTTCCTTTTCCGATTTATCTTTCTCTCCTCCGTTATATCTATACCTTCTCTCATTCTCTCTATCTTTTTTCTCTCTTTCCCCCGATATCTCTCCATACGCTAACTCTCATTATAACATAAAACATCTGGCAGAATGGAATGTTCCAGGCTGCTTTTCATTGTACGAAGCTTTTAGGTCAAGCACAGAGGCCCAGTCTGACAGTTGTTCTCCTGCAGTGTTGGTGAGACACCCCCGCATGGGAGTTTGACGGTGATGGACCTTGTGCAGTCGAGCCAAAAGGTGCAGAAACTCCCGTGCCACCCGGGAGCAGCAGCTGAGCAACAACCACACCCGTGACCCAGAGTCAACACTGATGCCATTTCTTCACAACACCTAATTAGCGCAAAAATATTGGCCAGCCGAACAGATAGGTGGACAGGAATAACAACCCTGCTGCAGTCTCTCAAGAGGAAGTGGACGTGGCCCTGATGGCTAACAAGTCGGACAAAGGAGCAGGAGGTGATGGGACTTACCCACAATTTCTGAATTGGCTCACAAGGAAGGAAGTGGAGAGCAACACCTGCAGCACAGGCACCAGTCCAATCGAAAACAGTTGCCATTGCCAAGCCAGGGAAGGCACTCAGTGGCCCACACAGCTACCACCCCATCGTTCTTCTCTCAAAGCATATAAGTTCCTGGAACAACTACCTTCCCAACAAACTGAGACCCACCTTGGAAACAGCAATGCCCATCCCACCCCTGCAATACACAGGTTTTTACACAGGTCACAACTGCTCTGAGCCGGTCTGACACTGTCCCCTCATACTGAGGCCGGTTTCCAGATAGGCCTGAAGACAGCTACCACCTTTTGTTGACTTTCCTGTGCCAATGACACAATGTAACACACAGGCAGTCCCCAAAATGAAAACCCGACAATTAACCAACCCCATGATCAGCAACTGACTGTTCCATATCTCCACGTTGGCAATGAAATCAGTCACCCACAAAAACCAACAGGAATCAGTCCTCGCTGTGACTCTTTTCAGCAGATATGCCAGTGACCTCCCTCCCACTAAGTCACAGCTTTTCACATTTTCTGATGACTTGGCCCTGGCCTTTCAGGCTGAAGAACTCCAGGACGTTGAGAAAACACTAACTGAAGATTCATGTTCTCTGGAAACCTACTTCACAAAATGGAGACTTTGACCAAAACGTTGCCACGGCTGTCATTCAGCCTTCCACCTGAACAGCTCGAAGGTCAAGGAATAACTTGCTGTTCAGTTCTGTGGTCAACCACTCATGCATTGACCTCCCGCCAATACCTCCAAACACCAGAGCCAAGGTCAAAACGAAAGTGAATCTCATGGCAAATTGATGGGCAACACCTGCGGCAACAGAGCCAAAGAAATGCACTCTCACACACTGTTAGTCTACCCAACAGCAGAGTACCACTGCTCAACCTGGCTATGCAGCCACAACACAAACATGACAAATATCCACCTCCAGGAAGGTATGATGATTATTTCTGGTATTTTGAGACTAACAAACCCTGAGTGGCTTCCTATGCCAGCACATATTGAACCTTCTGATGTCTGCAGTGAAACTATCGTCCTCAAAGAACACTGCCGGCTGACAGCTAATGGAGAACTCCCATTGACACAGGGACCTCAAAGAAAAACTCACACACTCCTCTGAAATCGCATAACTCCCACAGGAATGCACTCCACACCCTACAAACTGACGACAGTCCCACCTCATCTCCTGGTTAATTGTAATCAACACCAACCATTACCTGATAACAGATGGGTGAAGTCCTAGATTTCAACCTTCCACAGTGAGTCTAAATATCATTCAACCACTTGAATGACTGGGGAAGATGTGGATTCAAAGCTTTTATATCTCCTCAAGAGGCTAATCTCTTAGAAACAAATGATTTTCAGACTCCACATCAAAGTCATCTAATCCTTTAATAGTCTCTTTAAACTGTCAATCAACCAGTAAATTCAAAGCTCCTCCTGAGATAATTGTAACTTTTGAAACTCAGCCAAGCATTCACAATGACATGATACTAGCCCTTGGGAAAATATTAACAAAGAACTCTATTGAAACTGAACAAAGATTTTTTTTCCTAACTTGTGCCAGTGACCTGTCGATCAAAGATGTCCAGCAGAAGTATGTTTTTAACTTTCAATGACAATGTAAGTCTATTTTTGCCATGTGTAAAGAACAGGGGATTTAAAAAGTTCAGTTCATGACACTTCAACAGACCTTATCTACACTTCTGTCCACTCCATCAGTAATAACTCCCACACTACGGGCGAAGGCCATTGCAACAGCCAAAGTGGGATGGGTTTGAACTCAGAGTCGATATCATGCATACTGATAATTCAAAGCTTATGAAGGCATTCGAGTGTTGAATTTAAGCTAAGGTATCTCCGCTTGCTGCTTCTGTGATTATCTAAATTATCAACACCAAAAAAGAACAACATCAAGCATTTACATTGGCTATTTAGCACAGGGAAGGATAGAATTGAACAGAAGAAAGAGATATTAGGACAGATTTCCAAAACACAAATGTTTCTGCACTTAAGCATCTTTTCCAAGCAAATATATAATAAGCCCACACTGCAAATTATAAACAATAGGAAACAATGTGCGGGAATAGGGAAATAGCCTGGGGAATGGCACTGGCACTATGTCTTGATGCTCATTCGGAGAGCTGGTCCAGACAGGATGGGCCAAATGGCCTCCTTCTGAGCCATAACAAATCTGTGATTCTCTGTGAGAAGAGGAGATTGTCTTTGATTTCTTTTATTCTTTCTTGGGACATGGGTGCCACTGGCTAGACCAGCATTTTTATTGCCCATCCCTAATTACCCATGAGATATACAGAAAGCTAGCTGATGTCCTGTGAGAGAAAATGATTCCCATTTCCAGCTGTGCAAAGCCAGGAGATAGAATCCTTAACACTTCAAAATCCTCAGTGGAGTGAATGTTTATATCCAGCTCCTGCATCTTGGGAAAGGATTGCTGGTCTATCGTCACAACTTCAAAGAAAATCTTTCTCCAGTTTGTCATATTTTGCTTTGAACCCTGGCCACCAGCACAGTTTGACCACACCAGCAATGCTGCTTCACTTCTTCATATGATTTGAAATCAAACAGCTTGTTTGTTGAAACAGTTTTAATTACCACCCACGCATCATTGCCATCAAAATACCAATCGACACAAGTGACACAGTATTCAATGGCCCTGACACCCATATGCAATGAGATGACATGGTTACAGCACATTTTTATTGGTGTAGGAGTCAATCAAATATTTGACACAAGCCATGTTTAATCAAGTTATTTCGTTTCTGGGTGGCTAACCTAAGATGCCAGCTGCAACGCAAATTGTCCTTGTCAGTTAGATAAGTTGTCTAATTGTAGGTCAGAGACTGGGAATTCTGCAGAGTAACTCACCTCCTGACTCCCCAAAGCCTGTCCATATCTACAAGGCTCGAGTCAGGAGTGTGATTGAATATTCTCTACTTGCCTGTGTGGGCAGCATGGTAGCACAAGTGGATAGCACTGTGGCTTCACAGCACCAGGGCCCAGGTTCAATTCCCCGCTGGGTCACTGTCTGTGCGGAGTTTGCACGTTCTCCCCGTGTCTGCGTGGGTTTCCTCCGGGTGCTCCGGTTTCCTCCCACAGTCCAAAGACGTGCAGGTTAGATGGATTTGCCATGATAAATTGCCCTTAGTGACCAAAAAGGTTAGGAGGGATTATTAAGTTACGGGGATAGGGTGGAAGTGAGGGCTTAAGTGGGTCGGTGGAGACTTGATGGGCCGAATGATCTCCTTCTGCACTGTATGTTCTATGTTCTTAACAACACTCAGGATTGACACCAGCCCCGCTTGATTGGCACCCCATATACTAACTTAAACATTTACTCTCTCCATCATCGGTGCACAGAGGCAGCAGTGTGTGCTATATACAAGATGCTCTACAGCAATTCAGCGAGACTCCTTCAACAACCCCCTCCAAACCCATGAACTCTACTGCGTAGAAGGACAATGCTTTTCACTGTATACCAATACATGTGACAATAATAAATCAAATCAAAGACAAGGATAGCAGATGAATGGGAAAAACACCAACTGCATTTTTTTCTCTCCAAAACACACACCATCCTCCCTGTTTTGTTACCTGTGTGATAGGTAACAAGTGATACTCAATCCTTGGCTAATGAAGAGGTCTTCTGAATTTCGATGAAAAAGACTCGAACTCATCCAGTAGTAACTAAAGGTTTATTGAGTAACTATAACAATAATTGCATGAGTTCTTTACTTTAACTTTGATACTAGTGATAAGGTTAACAAGATCTAACTACAGTAACTATACGTAACTCCACTAGCCATCTGAACTACTCTGCTATTGCCCTGGTCACAGTGCACCCCCAAGAGAGCCAAAGACCCAATGTGGTTGCCTTTTATACCCCTGTTGGTCCGGCCCTCTAGTGATCATGTGGTGCTACTAATTACTAATTAACCCCTTGTGTACATGCACATATAGTGATCACTACATTCCACTTTTTTTCATGTTACATATTTTCTGTATGTTGTAAAGAAAATTGAATAAACATAATGGATGCAGTTTGCAAATGCATTACGTAAAATCAATGAGTTAGTCCGTCAAATGTGAATACATTTAGTCTCTTAGGTTTTTTGCTTGCGTGAAATAGGTAGACAAATGATGTTATGTACAAGTTGTGATGATCTTGATGATTATACAAAGCCAATTAATATTTATGAGTCCAATCTTAATAAAACAATTTGTGAGTCCTAATTTTATGAATTTGTTCGGTCGAGTTGCTTTTGTCTTCTGTTGTTGAAGTGGTGATGTTGATGTTGTTATTTCTTTGTGAATGTCATCAGTGTTCTTGTGTTTAAGTGACCATCAAGTCATCATGAGGTGTTCGAATGGTTGAATCACTTTGTTGTCTGATTTAGACGTTCTTTTTTTTTCTCTATACCTGTGGTAGCGATTCTGTGTTACACCGTTGTTTGACCTGGACTTTTTTCTGTGCTTGCGGTATTGATTCTGTATGTCATCTTTGTCTTGTGACTTAGACTTTTTCCTGTGCTTGCGGTATTGATCAAGTGTATCATCTGCCTTGAAAGCTGGCGTGCTTGCTTGTTCTGGAGCAGATGTGAATTCGTGAGATTCTTTGTCATGCCTTGGTATGTTTGTAGTCTTGTCATTGTTTTGCAGTATGCTGTGGCATTGTCCTTCATGTGCAGAGTTGTACCATGTTGTACACGTCGTTGTTTCACTGTTGTTGTTTCTGTCGTTTCTGGGTTTGTTGTTTTCATTGTCGTTCTTGTTGTTGTCGTTCTTGTTGTTTTTGTCATGCTTGTTGTTTCTGTTTTTATTGTTTTCGCTGCTCTTGTTGTTTTTCTTGTCGTGCTTGTTTCTGTTTTTGTTGTTTTTGTCGCTGTTCTTGCCGTTTTTCTTGTCGTGCTTGTTGTTTCTGTTTTGCTTCTTGTTATCTTTGTTGTTCTTGTTGCGCTGCGTGTTGTTTTTGTTGGTGCTGTTGTTGTTCTTGTTTCTGCTGTGCGTCTTGCGGTGTTTGTTGTTCTTGTTGTGCTCAATGAGTGTTCAGTGTGGATGATTTGAGTCATTGTCACAGTTATTGGTGTCAGTGTCCATTGTGGTATCTGTTACATTGAGCGTTTCTTCTTGAGAATTGTGAGAATGATCTAACGTTGCATTGATGTTGGTGACATCAGTCATTTGTGGTGGATTTGATTCCTCTTCTTTGCTTCCTTGCTATCCTCTTCTAGAGTCATTTCTGGTTCACTTGAATTATCATTGATTTCTTTGTGCTCCTCTTCTGGAGTTATTTCTGGTTCATTTGAATCACCTTTGGTTTCTTGGTGCTCCTCTTCTAGAGTCAAAATATTCACGATTTCATTTTCTTGTTGGTCTTGATGCTTCTCTTCTAGAGTCAAAATATTCACGATTTCATTTTCTTGTTGGTCTTGATGCTCCTCTTCTGGAGTCAAAATCTTCAAGATTTCATTCTCTTGTGGGTCTTGGTGCTCCTCTTCTGGAGTAAAATTCTTCAAAGATTTCTATTGACGTGGTCTCTCTGGACTCTTGGTGCTCCTCTTCTGGAATCAAAATTTTCAACATTTCAATTGACATGGTCTCTCTGGTCTCATGAGTAGCCTTCCTCTGATTGTTGAGTGCTTCTGTGCAGACGAGCTGAGATCTGTCAGTCTCACTGTGATCCTGCACATCCTGTATGAGAATTGTGATTTCTTCGTCACATGTCTCACATACAGTGGGTAGACATTCAGTGACTTCTTGTTGGTTAAATGAGCTGGGTAGACTTTCATAGTCTTCCTCTGGTGGCTCAAATAAGCTGGGTAGACTGTCTTCTTGTTGGTTAAATGAGCTGGGTTCTGGTGGCTCAAATAAGCTGGGTACACTGTCATAGTCTTTTTGTTGTTCACGTGAGCTTGGTAGACTTTCATAGTCTGCTGCTGGTTGTGCAGAGAAGGTGGATAGACCTTCATAGTCTTGTTCATGCATGGCGTTCGCTATGGAGTGTTTGCTTGCTTCCATTTTTGAGTCTGTCACCGAACTGTCTGTGGAGGCTTGCATCGCTCTCTTTGTGGAGGCTTGTGTCGCTCTCTCTGTGGAATCTTTCATTGCTCATTTGTTTGCACTGAGTGCTGAATTTGGCGCATTTCAGTGCTATAGTGAGAGTTTGGTGACTGAGGGAGTGCTGAATTTGGTGCATTTGAGTGCTATAGTGAGAGTTTGATGACTGAGGGAGTTAGGTGAGGAGGGAGTATGGTGCTCCTTTTATTTTGTTTCCGACATTTCCGCAAAGAGCGAGAAGGGAGCCAGGAGTTTACAGAGAGTGCAGCTGACTGGGAGCAGAGTCGGAGGGAGGAGGTCCAGTTGGTCCACAAGGCAGCTATATTCTGGAAGGAATATTCTGGAAGGTAAGAGGGAATGGAGGCTAGGCCAGTTGCATGCTCCTCCTGTAGGATGTGGGTGGTGAGGGAGACCACCGGTGTCCCCGCTGACTATACCTGCGGGAAGTGCACCCAACTCCAGCTCCTCAAAGACCGTGTTAGGGAACTGGAGCTGAAGCTGGATGAACTTCGGATCATCCGGGAGGCAGAGGGGGTGATAGAGAAGAGTTACAGGGAGGTAACCACACCCAAGGTACAGGACAAGAGTAGCTGGGTTACAGTCAGGGGAAAGAAAACAAATAGGCAGACAGTGCAGGGATCCCTCGTGGTCGTTCCCCTTCAAAACAAGTATATCATTTTGGATGCTGTTGGCGGGGGGGGGATGACCTACCGGGGGAAGGCCCTAGTGGCCAGGTCTCTGGCACTGAGTCTGGCTCTGGGGCTCAGAAGGGAAGGGGGGAGAATAGAAAAGCAATAGTAGTAGGAGATTCAATGGTTAAGGGAATAGATAGGAGATTCTGTGATCGCGAGCGAGACTCCCGGAAGGTATGTTGCCTCCCGGGTGCCAGGGCCAGGGATGTCTCGGATCGTGTCTTCAGGATCCTTAAGGGGGAGGGGGAGCAGCCAGAAGTCGTGGTGCACATTGGTACCAACAACGTAGGTAGGAAAAGGAGTGTGGAGGTAATAAACGAGTTTAGGGAGTTAGGCTGGAAGTTGAAAGCCAGGACAGACAGAGTTGTCATCTCTGGTTTGTTGCCGGTGCCACGTGATAGCGAGGCTAGGAATAGGGAGAGAGTGCAGTTGAACACGTGGCTGCAGGAATGGTGTAGGAGGGAGGGCTTCAGGTATTTGGATAATTGGAGCGCATTCTGGGGAATGTGGGACCTGTACAAGCAGGACAGGTTGCATCTGAGCCAGAGAGGCACCAATATCCTGGGAGGGAGGTTTTCTAGTACTCTTTGGGAGGGTTTAAACAAATTTGGCAGGGGAATGGGTATCGGATTTGTAGTCCAGCAACTAAGGTAGCCGATATTCAGGACGCCAAAGCGTGTAGTGAGGCAGTGGGTAAGGGAACACTGACAAAGGAGAGTACTTGCAGGCACGGAGATGGGTTGAAGTGTGTATACTTCAACGCAAGAAGCATCAGGAATAAGGTGGGTGAAATTAAGGCATGGATCGGTACTTGGGACTACGATGTGGTGGCCATCACGGAAACTTGGATAGAAGAGGGGCAGAAATGGTTGTTGGAGGTCCCTGGTTATAGATGTTTCAATAAGATTAGGGAGGGTAATAAAAGAGGTGGGGGGTGGCATTGTTAATTAGAGATAGTATAACAGCTGCAGAAAGGCAGTTCGAAGAGTATCTGCCTACTGAGGTAGTATGGATTGAAGTCAGAAATAGGAAAGGAGCAGTCACCTTGTTAGGAGTTTTCTATAGGCCCCCCAATAGTAGCAGAGATGTGGAGGAATAGATTGGGAAACAGATTTTGGAAAGGTGCAGAAGTCACAGGGTAGTAGTCATGGGTGACTTCAACTTCCCAAACATTGAGTGGAAACGCTTTAGATCAAATCGTTTGGATGGGGTGGTGTTTGTACAGTGTGTCCAGGAAGCACTTCTAACACAGCATGTAGATTGTCCAACCAGAGGAGGGGCAATATTGGATTTGGTACTTGGTAATGAACCAGGGCAAGTGATAGATTTGTTAGTGGAGAAGCATTTTGGAGATAGTGACCACAATTCTGTGACTTTTACTTTAGTAATGGAGAGGGATAGGTGGGTGCAACAGGGCAAGGTTTACAATTGGGGGAAGGGTAAATACGATGTTGTCAGACAAGAATTGAAGTGCATATGTTGGGAACATAGGCTGTCAGGGAAGGACACAAGTGAAATGTGGAACATGTTCAAGGAACAGGTACTATGTGTCCTCGATATGTATGTCCCTGTCAGGCAGGGAAGATATGGTCGAGTGCGGAAACCATGGTTGACAAGAGAGGTTGAATGTCTTGTTAAGAGGAAAAAAGAGACTTCTGTGAGGCTGAGGAAACAAGGTTCAGACAGGGTGCTGGATGGATGCAAGATAGCCAGGAGGGAACTGAAGAAAGGGATTAGGAGAGCTAAGAGAGGGCATGAACAATCTTTGGCGGGTGGGATCAAGGAAAGCCCCAAGGCCTTTTACACCTATGTGAGAAATATGAGAATGACTGGAGCGAGGGTAGGTCTGATCAAGGACAGTAGCGGGAGAATGTGTATTGAGTCTGAAGAGATAGGAGAGGTCTTGAACGAGTATTTTTCTTCTGTATTTACAAATGAGAGGTCCATATTGTTGGAGAGGACAGTGGAAACAGACTGGTAAGCGCGAGGAAATACTTGTTAGGAAGGAAGGTGTGTTGGGCATTTTGAAAAACCATAGGATAGACAAGTCCCCCGGGCCTGACGGGAGATATCCAAGGATTCTATGGGAAGCAAGAGATGAAATTGCAGAGCCGTTGGCAATGATCTTTTCGTCCTCACTGTCAACAGGGGTGGTACCAGAGGATTGGAGAGTGGCGAATGTCGTGCCCCGGTTCAAAAAAGGGACTAAGGATAACCCTAGGAATTACAGGCCAGTTAGTCTTACTTCGGTGGTAGGCAACGTAATGGAAAGGGTACTGAGGGATAGGATTTCTGAGCATCTGGAAAGACATTGCTTGATTAGGGATAGTCAGCACGGATTTGTGAGGGGTAGGTCTTGCCTTACAAGTCTTATTGAATTATTTGAGGAGGTGACCAAGCATGTGGATGAAGGTAAAGCAGTGGATGTAGTGTACATGGATTTTAGTAAGGCATTTGATAAGGTTCCCCATGGTAGGCTTATGCAGAAAGTAAGGAGGCATGGGATAGTGGGAAATTTGGACAGTTGGATAACGAACTGGCTAACCGATAGAAGTCAGAGAGTGGTGGTGGATTGCAAATATTCAGCCTGGATCCCAGTTACCAGTGGCGTACCGCAAGGATCAGTTCTGGGTCCTCTGCTGTTTGTGATTTTCATTAATGACTTGGATGAGGGAGTTGAAGGGTGGGTCAGTAAATTTGCAGACGATACGAAGATTGGTGGAGTTGTGGATAGTGAGGAGGGCTGTTGTCAGCTGCAAAGAGACATAGATAGGATGCAGAGCTGGGCTGAGAAGTGGCAGATGGAGTTTAACCCTGAAAAGTGTGAGGTTGTCCATTTTGGAAGGACAAATATGAATGCGGAATACAGGGTTAACGGTAGAGTTCTTGGCAATGTGGAGGAGCAGAGAGATCTTGGGGTCTATGTTCATACATCTTTGAAAGTTGCCACTCAAGTGGATAGAGCTGTGAAGAAAGCCTATGGTGTGCTCACGTTCATTAACGGAGGGATTGAATTTAAGAGCCATGAGGTGATGATGCAGCTGTACAAAACTTTGGTAAGGCCACATTTGGAGTACTGTGTACAGTTCTGGTCGCCTCATTTTAGAAAGGATGTGGAAGCTTTGGAAAAGGTGCAAAGGAGATTTACCAGGATGTTGCCTGGAATGGAGAGTAGGTCTTATGAGGAAAGGTTGAGGGTGCTAGGCCTTTTCTCATTTGAACGGAGAATGATGAGGGGCGACTTGATAGAGGTTTATAAAATGATCAGGGGAATAGATAGAGTAGACAGTCAGAGACTTTTTCCCCGGGTGGAACAAACCATTACAAGGGGACATAAATTGAAGGTGAATGGTGGAAGATATAGAGGGGATGTAAGAGGTAGGTTCTTTACCCAGAGAGTAGTGGGGGCATGGAATGCACTGCCTGTGGAAGTAGTTGAGTCGGAAACATTAGGGACCTTCAAGCAGCTATTGGATAGGTACATGGATTACGGTAGCATGATATAGTGTAGATTAATTTGTTCTTAAGGGCAGCACGGTAGCATTGCGGATAGCACAATTGCTTCTCAGCTCCAGGGTCCCAGGTTCGATTCCAGCTTGGGTCACTGTCTGTGCGGAGTCTGCACATCCTCCCCATGTGTGCGTGGGTTTCCTCCGGGTGCTCCGGTTTCCTCCCACAGTCCAAAGATGTGCAGGTTAGGTGGATTGGCCATGATAAATTGCCCTAAGTGTCCAAAATTGCCCTTAGTGTTGGGTGGAGGTGTTGACCTTGGGTAGGGTGCTCTTTGCAAGGGCCGGTGGGGACTCCATGGGCTGGGTGGCCTGCTTCTGCACTGTAAATTCAATGATAATCTATGATTAATCTAGGACAAAGGTTCGGCACAACACCATGGGCTGAAGGGCCTGTTCTGTGCTGTATTTTTCTATGTTCTATATTCTATGCTCTCTCTGTGGAGTCTTTCATCTCTCACTCTGTGGAGCCTTTCATCGCTCTTTCTGTGGAGTCCTTCATCGCTCTCTCTGTGGAGTCTTTCATCGCTCTCTCTGTGGAGTCTGTCATCGCTTTCTCTGTCATGCAGCGTTCTCGCTGTAGAGTCAATCTGTGCTCTGTGTGGCGTCGTCTTCTTCTTGGGTATTGCTGTCATCCAATGTATCGACGATCTGCCATGGCATCGTGGTATTGGATTCATCTACCATGAGACGAGTCGTATTGAGCGTTTCAACCGTGTTGCTGATGCAATGATCATCAATTCCGAATAACGCAGCCATGTCTGAGCAGTAGTCTTCAATGAACAAATCATCTTTTTTTGTTTCGGATTTGTCATTGTTCTTTCTATGTCCAATGAAGACATCATCTTCTGAGTAGTATTCTTCAATTAACAAATCACTGTGCTCTCCTCTTTGGGTGGTGCAAACTACTTGTGCCAGGGTGCTGCGGAGGTTATTTTTAACTGCTGGTTTAAGTTCGGGCATTGTTCTGTCTTTTGATGGATGAAAATTTGGTTTTGCAGCTTTAAATGTCTTTTTGTTCATTTTCTTGCATTTCCCTTTAAAGTGGGCATGGTCCGGGTCCTCTGATGTCATGACACTCGTGACGTCATGCGTAAGAATCGATTGCGAATGCGCAATTCGAGTTTCCTTTACTGTGCGCTCTTTTCGCAACTGCACATGCGCGGTTTCTCGAGTGTATTTTGCCGTTTTCCTTCTTTTTCAGAAGTGCACATGTGCATACTGGCCGGAACACTCTTGCTCAAGGTGGCTGCCAATCAAAAAGCGCTGTTGCATCTAGTGAGATCCTGCCTCTGCCACGTGGTGAGTGTTCAAAGAATAAAGAACAAAGAACAAAGAAACGTACAGCACAGGAACAGGGCCTACGGCCCTCCAAGCCCGTGCCAACCATGCTGCCCACTAAACTACAATCTTCTACACTTCCTGGGTCCCTATCCCTCTATTCCCATCCTATTCATGTCTTTGTCAAGATGCCCCTTAAATGTCACTATCATCCCTGCTTCCACCACCTCCTCCGGCAGCGAGTTCCAGGCACCCACTACCCTCTGTGTAAAAGACTTGCCTCGTACATCTACTCTAAGCCTTGCCACTCGCACCTTAAACTTATGCCCCCTAGTAATTGACCCCTCTACCCCGGGGAAAAGCCTCTGACTATCCACTCTGTCTATGCCCCTCATAATTTTGTAGACCTCTATCAGGTCGCCCCTCCATCTCCGTCGTTCCAGTGAGAACAAACCAAATTTATTCAACCGCTCCTCATAGCTAATGCCCTCCATACCAGGCAACATCCTGGTAAATCTCTTCTGCACACTCTCTAAAGCCTCCACATTCTTCTGGTAGTGTGGCGACCAGAATTGAACACTATACTCCAAGTGTGGCCTAACTAAGGTTCTAGACAGCTGCAACATGACATGCCAATGCTTATACTCAATGCCCCGGCCAATGAAGGCAAGCATGCCGTATGCCTTCTTGCCTACCTTCTCCACCTGTGTTGCCCCTTTCAGTGACGTGTGGACCTGTACACCTGGATTTCTCTGACTTTCAATACTCTTGAGGGTTCTACCATTCACTACCTGTATTAGAGTTTCCAAAATGCATTACCTCACATTTGTCCGGACTAAACTCCATCTGCCATCCCTCCGCCCAAGTCTCCAGACGATCTAAATCCTGCTGTGTCCTCTGACAGTCCTCATCGCTATCCGCAATTCCACCAACCTTTGTGTCGTCTGCAAACTTACTAATCAGACGAGTTACATTTTCCTCCAAATCATTTCTTTATACTACGAACAGCAAAGGTCCCAGCACTGATCCTTGCGGAACACAACTAGTCACAGTCCTCCAATTAGAAAAGCACCCTTCCATTGCTACTCTCTGCCTTCTATGACCTAGCCAGTTCTGTATCCACCTTGCCAGCTCACCCCTGATCCCGTGTGACTTCACCTTTTGTACCAGTCTACCATGAGGGACCTTGTCAAAGGCCTTACTGAAGTCCATATAGACAACATCCACTGCCCTACCTGCATCAATCATCTTTGTGACCTCCTCGAAAAACAAATTAGTGAGACACGACCTCCCCTTCACAAAACCATGCTGCCTCTCACTAATACGTTCATTTGCTTCCAAATGGGAGTAGATCCTGTCTCGAAGAATTCTCTCCAGTAATTTCCCTACCACTGACGTAAGGCTCACCGGCCTGTAGTTCCCTGGATTATCCTTGCTACCCTTCTTAAACAAAGGAACAACATTGTCTATTCTCCAGTCCTCCAGGACATCAAATGAAGACAGTGAGGATCCAAAGATTTTTGTCAAGGCTTCAGCAATTTCCTCTCTCGCCTCCTTCAGTATTCTGGGGTAGATCCCATCAGGCCCTGGGGACTTATCTACCTTAATATTTTTCAAGACGCCCAACACCTCGTCTTTTTGGATCTCAATGCGACCCAGGCTATCTACACACCCTTCTCCAGACTCAACATCCACCAATTCCTTCTCTTTGGTGAATACAGATGCAAAGTATTCATTTAGTACCTCGCCTATTTCCACTGGCTCCACACATAGATTCCCTTGCCTATCCTTCAGTGGGCCTACCCTTTCGCTGGCTACCCTCTTGCTTTTTATGTCCATGTAAAAAGCCTTGGGATTTTCCTTAACCCTATTTGCCAATGAATTTTCATGACCCCTTCTAGCCCTCCTGACTCCTTGCTTAAGTTCCTTCCTACTTTCCTTATATTCCACACAGGCTTCGTCTGTTCCCAGCTTTTTAGCCCTGACAAATGCCTCCTTTTTCTTTTTGACGATGCCTACAATATCTCTTGTCATCCAAGGTTCCTGAAATTTGCCGTATTTATCCTTCTTCCTCACAGGAACATGCCAGTCCTGAATTCCTTTCAACTGACACTTGAAAGCCTCCCACATGTCAGGATGTTGATTTACCCTCAAACATCCGCCTCCAATCTAGGTTTTTCAGTTACCGCCTAATATTGTTATAATTAGCTTTCCCCCAATTTAGCACATTCACCCTAGGACCACTCTTATCCTTGTCCACCAGCACTTTAAAACTTACTGAATTGTGGTCACTGTTCCCGAAATGCTCCCCTACTGAAACTTCTACCACCTGGCCAGGCCCATTCCCCAATACCAGGTCCAGTACAGCCCCTTCACTGGTTGGACTGTCTACATATTGTTTTAAGGATCCCTCCTGGATGCTCCTTACAAACTCTGCCCCGTCTAAGCCCCTGGCACTAAGTGAGTCTCAGTCAATATTGGGGAAGTTGAAGTCTCCCATCACAACAACCCTGTTGTTTTTATTCTTGTCCAAAATCTGTCTACCTATCTGTTCCTCTATCACCCGCCGGGTGTTGGGAGGCCTGTAGTAAACCCCCAACATTGTGACTGCACCCTTCTTATTCATGATCTCTACTCATATAGCCTCACTGCCCTCTGAGGTGTCCTCCCGTAGTACAGCTGTGATATTCTCCCTAACCAGTAGCGCATCTCCGCCACCCCTTTTACATCCCCCTGTATCCCGCCTGAAACATCTAAATCCTGGACCATTTAGCTGCCAATCCTATCCTTCCCTCAACCAGGTCTCTGTAATGGCAACAACATCATAGTTCCAAGTACTAATCTAAGCTCTAAATTCATCTGCCTTACCCGTAATACTTCTTGCATTAAAACATATGCACTTCAGGCCACCAGACCCGCTGTGTTCAGCAACCTCTCCCTGTCTGCTCTGCCTCAGAGCCATACTGGCCCTATTCCCTAGTTCTCCCTTAATGCTATCACTTTCTGACCTATTGCTCCGGTGCCCACCCCCTCTGCCATACTAGTTTAAACCCTCCCGTGTTACACTAGCAAACCTCGCGGCCAGGGTATTTATGCCTCTCCAGTTTAGATGCAACCTGTCCATCTTATATAGGTTACGCATGCCCCGGAAGAGCTCCCAGTGTTCCAGATCATGGAAACCCTCCCTCCTACACCAGCTGTTTAGCCACATGTTTAGCTGCTATATCTTCCTATTTCTAGCCTCACTGGCATGTGGCACAGGGAGTAATCCCGAGATTACAACCCTAGAGGTCCTGTCTCTTAACTTTCTGCCTAGCTCCCTGAACTCCTGCTGCAGGACCTCATGCCCCTTCCTGCCTATGTCATTAGTACCAATATGTACAACGACCTCTGCCTCTTTGCCCTTCCCCTTCAGGATGCCCGCTTCCCGTTCAGAGACATCACGGACCCTGGCACCAGGAAGGCAACACACCATCCTGGAGTCTATTTCACATCCACAGAAGCGCCTATCTGTGCCCCTGACTATAGAGTCCCCTATGACTATTGCTCTTCTGCGCTTTGACCCTCCTTTCCAAACATCAGAGCCAGCCGTGGTGCCACTGCTCTGGCTGCTGCTGTTTTCCCCTGATAGGCTATCCCCCCCGACAGTATCCAAAGGAGTATACCTGTTTGAGAGGGGGAAACCACAGGGGATCCCTGCACTGACTGCCTGCCCTTTCTGGTGGTCACCCATTTCTCTGCCTGCACCTTGGGTGTGACCACATTTATATAACTGCTATCTATGACACTTTCCGCCACCTGCATGCTCCTAAGTGCATCCAACTGCTGCTCCAACCGAACTATGTGGTCTGTGAGGAGCTGCAGTTGGGTGCACTTTCTGCAGATGAAGCCAGCGTCCCGGACCTGCCACATCTCTCAGTCAGAGCACTGCATCCCTCTAATTGACATTGCGTCAATTAATCAGGAAATTAAATTTAAAAGTTTAAAATAAAAGTTACTGTTAACTGTATGTTTCCTAGCACGAGATTTCTACTATAAATGTGAAAGCTAAATACAGTACTCTCCGATCTCTGGCTTAGATACCCCTCTCAATTATAATTAAGTAATAAGTAATTATGTTTAATTAGTTTAACAATGCTTAATTTTTTGAATTTAGTGTAGATTCCCAACCAGCTAATCAGGTCACAGCTTTTCTGTGATGTGACTTCAGTTCCCCCCCCCCCCCCCCCACCCCACCCAACACAATTTGAAAAGGTAATAAAAGTAAAAATGAATAAAAATCACTTACTTACCTTCCGAGGGTCTCAGATGCTCTCTGGTTCTCTCCCTGCAGATTAAACGTTACAGGCCAGAAGAAAGGGAGAGAACAAAACAGTAGGGAAAAAGCACCTTCTCCCACTCTGTACCGAATTATTTCACTGCACCAAATTACCAAGTTCCAAATTCCCACTCTGGATATGTCTCACTCCGGCTGTGTCTCCTTGACTTGCGCAAAGCTTCATGTTCGCGCCACTTTTACCGATTTTGTTTTCTAGATACTGATTCTGTGTTTGTAAAAACTTGTATTGATTTTGTTTTTGTTCATAAGCAAGGCATTTTTGTATAGCAGTTTCTAGAGTTAGATACTTATCTTGTGAAAGTTCTTCCTTCAAATTTTTGTCAGTTAGTCCAGAAATTAATTGATCCATTATCATAATGTCTCTGAAATCAGCATAATCACAGCCTTGTGGTATTAACTTGAGATTTGTGATAAAATCAGTAATGGGTCCTCTGTTTCTCAGGCATTTATGACAAGAGTTAAATCTTTCCAGCATCTGTCCAGACTGACTCTTACTGTGTTCATCAAATTTTTTGAGTATTACTTCTATTTTGGTGTTGGCTTCACCTTCTAAATAATTAAAGCATTTATAGATTTCTCTAGCTTCATGCCCTCCTATTGAGAGAGTAGTGCTATTTTCATTGTGTCAGAGACCGTGCTTAAATCATTAGCTGCGATAAATATTTGGAATATCTGTTCAAATCCTTTCCAGTCATAACTTTAATTATCGGTTGTTTCCAGCTGCCCTAGAGGTCCAATGAGTCCCATAGTTAGTAATCGAGAATCCATTTGCTGCGAAGTCTTCCACTGTTGAATATCCGGTCTGAATTTTCTTCTCTTTTTGTCTAACCTAACCTAACTAGTTCTGTTAAAGCCAATAAGCCTGGTACCATGTTGTGTTACCTGTGTGGTAGGTAACATGTGATACTCAATCCTTGGCTAATGAAGTGGTCTTCTGAATCTCGATCAAGAAGACTCGAACTCATCCAGTAGTAACAAGAGGTTTATTGAGTAACTATAACAATAATTGCATGAGTTCTTTACTTTAACTTTGATACTAGTGATAAGGTTCACAAGATCTAACTACAGTAACTATACCTAACTCCACTAGCCATCTGAACTACTCTGATATTGCCCTGGTCACAGTGCACCCCCAAGAGAGCCAGAGACCCAATGTGGTTGCCTTTTATACCCCTGTTGGTCCGGCCCTCTAGTGATCATGTGGTGCTACTGATTATACATTAACCCCTTGTGTACATGCACATATAGAGATCACTACACTCCCTTGGAAATACATCGCCTTTCCTTCACTGTCACTGGGTCAAATTCCTGGAACTCCCTCCCTAACAGCACTGTGGACGTACCTACACAACATGGACTGTGGCGGTTCAAGAAAGTGGCTTCATTCTCCAGAGGCACAGATGTGGCCTTGCCAGTGACGCTCACATCCTGTGAAAGTATAAAAGAAACCAGAGTTGCTATTGTTTTCAAAACAATAAGACAACCAATGCATACATTTCTAATTTGTCACCATCACCATTTCCTTCTCCCAAGACGCCTGCAGTGTCTGCAAGCCACCAGTACCATTCAAGTGCAACTTGACAGAGACAGACTGGTGTACAATAGGTTAAATCACGACAAAGTACCGCAGTCTGTTAAATCGGTACAGAACTCAGGCTGATGTCCAAATGTCTACTTAATTTCCCTCCTCCTCTCACTGATGCCTAAACCAAGATCCTCTCTCCATAGGCCCAGAAACAGGGCTGGAACATAAGAGCACATAGAAATGTGATGTTTTTTTGAAGCACCGATTGCCATCACTGGACTGGAAGCCTGAGGAAAGTCTGAAAGCTCAGACTTTGTCTTAGCGACAGATGCGAAAACGAATCAGTCGCTTCAAGACCAACACTTGAGGAGGAATTTCTTCAGCCAGAGGGTGGTGAATCTATGGAACTCTTTGCCGCAGAAGGCTGTGGAGGCCAAATCACTGAGTGTCTTTAAGACAGAGGTAGATATGTTCTTGATTAATAAGAGGATCAGGGCTTATGGAGAATGGGATGAGAAACATATCAGCCATGATTGAATGGCAGAGCAGTCTCGATGGGCCAAATCGCCTAATTCTGTTCTTATGTCTTATGGTCTTAGCTCATGTTACAGTGACTGATGGACCCTGCAGTTCATTTGAGAGAGTAGAAAGTGCTTCATACTGAACAGCACTCGCTCACTCCATACTGCCCTGGAAAGTCAGACCAAATTTGACTTCATGCACCTGGAGTGGGACCTGAACCCATAACCTCTGACTCAAAGGCATCGAAAGTGGAGCCCAAGGTAAGAACAGCCCACAATCCACTTGTTGAGCCCGGCAGAAAACCTCTGCTTTAGCCTAACCCCAAGAAAATAGGACTTGTCATTTTGGGTCCTCTTTAACTTTACCATGAACGTGGCCCCATTTTCACAATTCCAACAAACAAACAAAATTCATGTGGTTCATCTTCACGGACTTAGTTCTGGAGAGGGCAGAAGTTTTACTGGTCACCCGATAATAGCATAAGAATGTAAGAAATAGGTGCTGGGGTAGACTATACCGTCCGCTCAACCTTCGCCACCAATCAATAAGGTCATGGCTGATCTCTGCCTCAATTCCACCACGACCTCCATGTCCATTAATTCCCTTACGGCCAAATCCACTGACCTCTGCCTTGAACAGACTCAATGATTGAACATCCACAGTTCTCTGGGATAGAGAATTTCAAAGATTTACAACTCTCTGAGTGAAGAAATATCTGCTCATTTCAGTCCTAAATGACCAAGCTCTTATTCAGAGACTGTGACCTCGTTTTCTGTGCTCCCCAGCCAATGAATACATTTTCTTAGCATCTACCCTGCCAAACAGTGTAAGAATGTTAGATGTTTCAATGAGATCATCTTGCATTCTGCTAAACTCCAGGGAATAAAGGTTTTGGGCGGGATTGTCCGCCGGCGGGATTCTCCGTTTTGCCGGCGCCCGGGGGTTTCCCGACGGCGTGGGGCTGCTACACAATAGGAAACCCCATTGACCGGCCAGCGTAATGGAGAATCACTCCGGCAGGTCGAGGCAGAAATGTGGCGCGGCGGGGCGGAGAATCCAGCCCTCATCTCTCAATTTCTCCTCATCGGACTATCATCCTCATCCCAGGAATCAGTCTACTGAACATGCATTCCTCAAAGGCATGAGTACCCTTCCTTAGGTAACAAGATCAAAACTGGCCTCAGTACTCTCCACGTATGGCCCCACCAATGCCGTGTATATTTGTAGAAAGACTTCTTCACTTTAAACTACAATCCCTTTGCAACAAAACTGAACATGCCATTTGTCTTCTGATTGCTTCCTTTGCCTAAATGTTAACTTTCTGTGATTGCAAGATCCCTCTACATTGAAACATTTACCAGTTTCTCACCATTCAGTGTTTTTTTTTAAATTTCCCCTACCAAAATGGATAACTTCATACTTCGCCACATTGTATTGCATCTGCCGTGTTCTTGTTTACTCAATCAATTCGTCTGTGTCTCACTGAAGATTCCCTGTGCCTTCCTCACTATTAGCTTTCCAACCTAACTTTACACTCAATGCCGTCATGGATTAAATAGCTGAAGCCTCAGCACTAATTCTTGTAGTACCCTATTAGTTCCAGCCTGACAATCCTGAAAATAGCCTGTTTATTCCTACTCTCTGTTTTCTGCCCATTAATTAATATTATCCATGCTAATATATTAATCTAATCCCAAAAGCCCTAATTTAATGTAATGACCTCTTGGGTGGCATATATTGAATGCCTTTTGAAAATACACCCCTTTTCACTTATCCTTCATATCTGTCCTACTAGTTGCATCCTCCAAAAACTCAAATATACATTTGCGGAAGATAATTGTTGGAAGTGCCTTTAAGGGGGCAGCACGGTGGCGTAGTGATTAGCACTGCGGCCTCACCACACCTCCCAGGTTCGATCCTAGGCCAGGGTCACTGTCCGTGTGGAGTTTGCGCATTCTCCCCATGTCTGCATGGGTCTCACCCCTGCAACCCAAAGATGTGCAGATAGGTGGATTGGCCATGCTAAATTGCCCCTTAATTAGAAAAAAAAGGAATTAGGCATTCTATATTTATTTTAAAAATTTGATTAAAAATAAAAAATTTGAATAAGTAAATTCCTTTAAGGGATGACATCACTTGAAGGGAAGGGTATCATGTGATCCAGCCTCAGTTTCACTTTGGCCTGGAGCAGAGCACAGACACACAGCTCTGCAACTCTGATGTCCTCAAGCTTTCTGTCCATGTATGTCTGTTCACAGGTCCTAAAATTAATACATTAACCCACATCATGTTTTCGCAATCCCTTATGGGGACTTTATAGAGTCATAGTACATGTGACATGGTATGCAGTAATAATTACTTCTAAACAACATCGTACTCAGCTTGGCAATAAGATTCAATACAGGCACAACATCGTGAGCAGCCTCAGATGGTGCAACATGGCATGACATGACCCTTGACCTTCTGGTCAGACCGCAATGGAGCTGCTGATCAGGGCATGGGCTGGATCAGTAGCGAATGAGAAAGAATCAAACAAACAAAAAATAATTATAAAAATCGGGTCAGTGAAGGTTATGATTATGACGAATGGTTTCGGGAGTGACTGAACAATAAATTGAGTAAAACGAGGAAGATGACCATGGGATATTGACAAAATGTCCACAAAATTCCACAGTTTAAATTGAAACACAGCTGACATGTGACCCATTCAGAATGTTTAGGCAGCACTATTATTTCTTGATTCAAGTATATCTGAACCAGAAAAGCCATCCATAAAAGTTTCACTAGTAATTGGGAATGACGGTCAACACAGGTTGAATACATCAGGATTAACAGGAGAGGAGGGCAGCACGGTGGCACAGTGGTTAGCACTGCTGCCTCATGGCATCGAGGTCCCAGGTTCGATCCCGGCTCTGGGTCACTGTTCGTGTGGAGTTTGCACATTCTCCCCGTGTTTGTGTGGGTTTCGCCCCCACAACCCGAAGATGTGCAGGGTAGGTGGATTGGTCACAGTAAATTGCCTTTTAATTGGAAAAAAATGAATAGGGTACACTAAATTTATGAAAAAAAATTATTTAAAAAAAGGATTAACAGAAGAAGAGTAAAATCCCCAAAAGACATGGAGCGCGATCTACCGCGTGAAAAGCAGTACTTCGTGCCGCAACATGGCCGGTAAAATGACGGGAGACCCCATTACCTGGATCCACCTGGGTCACCACGCCACATGAGATGTAATGCGATCTCACGAGACGTTGCGATGTGAAGCCCAACCATTGTGGGCGGGATCACCTTTGGGAACATCTGCACATTAGAATGATACTGCTAGTCTCACATTAATATGCAGTTTACTGAGGTACCCAAGGCGTTGGGACCTATCTCCTTCGCCTTGGAGACTAGGGGTGAGCGCCGTTCAGTATTGCTCCCCACAAATGGGGACCAGAAGGAATGGAACTTGTGGAGGTCTCCCAGGAGATTGAAGGCCCCCAGGAGCATGCCCTCTGGCCAGGGCAGTACCCTGGCACTGCTGGTGCCAGCTGGGCATCCTGACAGTGCTACCTAGGTGCCCACTTCACACCCTGGCAGTGCCACCTTGGTGCCATCCTGACACTACCAGGTGGTACTGCCAACTGCCAGGGGCACGGCTGGGTTGCCAGGCTGGCACTACCAAGTTGCCAAGATACCAAGCTTGCAATTTGAGAGCGACAGTGATCAGGTGGGAGGTACCCTGCGCAAGTGAGGGGCCCAGGGAGCCCTTTACAGTGAGTTGGGACTTGGGGGAATTTGGGGGTCATGTCAGGGGCTCGAGAGACCAGGACACTATTTACAAATGGCGTCCCAATCCCTCCCTGCGATGAGGTCTTTCGGCGAGCAGAGCTTATCAGTGCAGGAAACAGGACTAAGTGCAGTCTCTGCTCCACGTTCCCCGCTGAGGCCTCATATCTAACCGGAGTCCGGTTAGATAGCGATGTGTTTCTGGGCACTGCGAGGGCCAGGAAACATGCGGCTAAATGCGCTGGCTATGGGACATAGTTCCCATTTGGTTAAATTGCGTGCCCCTGGGCTACATTGGAAGTCCCATTCAGAATCAGATTCACATCCCAATTCATCGACTAGTATTCCTGTCATTTCAATTACAGCCTACAGAACCCATTGACCACTTCACCAGCAGATGCAACAGGTGATGGCCTGTTGGTATTGCCACTCGACTAGCAATTCAGAGACCCAGGGCAAGAGCTGGGGCCCAGGGTTCAAATCTCACCACGGGAGATGGTGAAATTGGAAATCAATAAAATTCTGGAATTTAAAGTCAAATGATGACCATAAAACCAATGCCGATTGTCATAAAAACTCATCTGATTCACTCATCTGGGCAGCACTGTGGCACAGTGATTAGCACAATTGCTTCACAGCCCCAGGGTCCCAGGTTCGATTCCCAGTTTAGGTCACTGTCTGTGCGGAGTCTGCACGTTCTCCCCGTGTCTGCGTGGGTTTCCCCTGGGTGCTCCGGTTTCCCCCCACAGTCCAAAGATGTGCAGATGAGGTGGATTGGCCATGATTAATTGCCCTTAGTGTCCAAAAAGATTGGGTGAGGTTATTGGGTTACGGGGTTAGGGTTGAGGCGTGGGCTCAAGTGGGGTGCTCTTTCCAAAGGCCGGTGCAGACTCGATGGGCCGAATGTCTCCTTCTGCATTGTAAATTCTATGATGATTCTGTGGTGACTAATGTCCTTTAGGGAAGGAAATCTACCATCCTTACCTGATCTAGCTTATATGTGACTCCTCAATCACTGAGCAGTAACCGAGGACAAATCTTGCATCAAGGACAAGATCTCAAATGAAACCAGGAACAACATCATCCAAGATTGACAATCCCACAAATCACTGTGAGAAATTAAAGAAACCTCCAAACAAGGTTATCATTACGAGATCTGGGTGTACCAGCAGATTGCTTCTGTACTTTAGAGACTCAGAGATTTGTTAGTTCTATACACTTACGTGATGGTAACTGACCATGTATTGTAAATAGTTATACTTCTTTAGAAGGAGGGGGGGAAGTATCTTTAAAAAGAAAGTGGGATGCTGTAAATGCCTTTTAGGGATAACATCACTTTCAGAGAGATGTGTTATTAATTATTATCTTTGTTATTGTCACAAGTAGGCTTACATTAACACTGCAATTAAGTTACTGTGAAAATCCCCTAGTCACCACACTCCGGCGCCTGTTTGGGCACAGTGAGGGAGAATTCAGAATGTCCAATTCACCTAACAGCACGTCTTTCGGAACTTGTGCGAGGAAACCGGAGCACCCGGACGAAACTCGCAAACACGGGGAGAACATGCAGTGACCCAAGCCCGGAACCGAAAATGGGACCCTGGTGTTGCGAAGCAACAGTGCTAACCGCTGTCCTATCTTGCCACCCATATTTAATCCAACCTCAGTTTCACTTTAACCTGGAGCAGAACACGGACACACAGCTCTGCCGCTCTGATATGTTCAAACTTTCTAACCATGTATACCTGTTCACATGTGCCTAGAATTCAAAAATGACCACACAATGTGTTTGCTTAATCCTTTATGAGTGATTGGTGCTTTTATATCATCATAACACACACAATAATGATTTCACTTTCATAAATCCATGTTGACTTTTCTTAATCCTATTCTGACTTTTGAAATGTCCTGTTGCCACATCACTAATAATAGATTCTAGCATTTTGCCTAATTCTGTAGAACTGCTTGCACTATCATCCCCTGATTTTATCTTCCTCTTTTCTTAAATCACAGCATTGTGTTTGTTACCCTCCAAGATTGTGGGATAAGTACGGAACAAGACTCTTCAATCAAGAAATACCCTGGACCCATTTGTCAGATCCTTCCAGGTAAAGACACAAGCTTTGCCTGGAAGGGATCTGTTAAAACAGATAAAAAGTCTAATGTTCTCCTGACTGAGTTTTCCACTGAGAGTCTAAAATGGGTTTGGTTGTGTTTGCTCCTATTTGCAACCATCATTCTTTCTACAATCATGTTGCCATGGGCCGAGTAAACCGATTTCATTTGCTGATTTTAAACAGGGTGACGCACAATTCCTTTCAAACAAAATAAAACTGTCTGGACTGAATGATTTAAAAAATATATACAGTAGCGTCTTATGTTTGATTAACGTAAGCTAATAAAATGTAATGTATATTTGAGCCTGACAGCGGAGGCTTATAATAAACGGAAAGTGATGTGAATGGAAATGAAATGTCCCTCAAGACTGTGACAAAATAGCTTGCAGTTAATTGATGCAGTCCGATGTGTCTGTATGACCTGCAGGAACAGATGGTGAGCAGATCAATCACAGGCTGTTCAGGACTTGCACATCCACTTGTACCTTCACTGCTGATATGCACAATGGGTCAAATCGCCCTCACTCTTATTCTGTACGACACACTGACCATTCTCGACCTGTAGCACAGGTGGAACTGGAATCAAATAGGAGAAAGCTAAATAGCACACACTCAAAACATTTCTGCTTGAAAAACATATGTACTTCATGCAGCTTATATTACCTAGTGTGTCACAAAAATCTTCTTCATTATAAATCCCAGTCCTTCCAATGTAGCATACACATTGTTTGGACTTCCTGATTAACCATGATGCTTCCTGTGACTCCCTCACAATACAAAATGTATTTATATCCTCCCATGACCATAGAACCACAGAATCCCTACAGTGCAGAAAGAGGCTATTCGGCCCATCCAGTCTGCACCAACCCTCTGAAACAGCACCATAACTAGGCCCACACCCCCGCCATGTCCCTGTAACCCACCTAACCTGCACAACCCTGGACACTAAGGAGCAATTTTATCATCACCAATCCACCTAACCTGCACATCTTTGGACTGTCTGTTCACCTTGTCCCCACCCATCTCAACCCATCTCTTGTAACCATATCAGCTGACATGTTCCATCCCCTCTTCTGACTGTGCTTTATTCCTTGTTTCTGGAGTCATTTAAGGTGAGAGGCAAAATTTTAATGGGGACATGAGGAAAAGGATTTTCAGCCAGAGGGTGGTGGGCCCCTGGAATTCACTGCTTGAATTAAAGGTTGAGACTGAAATACTCAACCCATTTAAAAGGTACCTGAATCTGCATCTGAGGTGCTGTAACCTGTGAGGCTACAGGCCTGGTGCTGGAAAGTGGGATTAAAATGAGCGAATGGTATCTTTTATTCTCTTTTTTATGGCCAGCGCAGACACGATTGACAGAATGGCCTCTGTCTGTGCCATTACTTGTCTATGGTTCTATGGTTTCCCTTGCTACATTCCACCTCCTGAATCCCCTCCATAAACTCCTGCCTTTCAAACCACATGTCCTTCCTGCTTCATAACTCTCTTCAGCCTCTTTCCCGGGATCCACCTCCAGTTCTGTAAACCCCTACAATGAGAATTACTAAAGCTCCAGAACTGCAGATGTTAAAAATCCGATGGGAAAATAGAAAAACTGGAGAATAATTTCACCAGGCCAGGCAGCATCTGTGGAGAGAGAAACTGAGTCCAAACTCTGCTGTCAGCTTCAAATGTTCATCAGAAGAGGCCGCACGGTGCGGGAAATAGTCACTCATTGTGATTTTCCCTGGAGGGCAATTAATAACCAGAAGGCGACTCACCATCCAGGTGAGCTCTCAAAGCTGGAGGACCAATCAGAGCCCTTTCAGCTTGGAATGAGCAGAGGTTTGCATTGGATGGTCGAGGAGGAGAGGACATTTCAAAAACGTTCTCCAACATTTTAAAAGTTTGAATTTAAAAAGGCCTTTGCCGCAAGGCCACCAGTTTTGGGGCTGGGAGGGTGATGTGGGGATATTCCTCCACCAGGTGGCAGCTCCAGCATCTAGGCAGGCTGTAAGGGCCTCAAGGCCTGATCAAGCATGGACTCACAGTCTGCCGCTCGGCCACCTCCTTCAGGGCAGTTAACCTGGTTACTATCACCTGGGAAACCTGAAGGGGCTGACAGGAAAATCCCAGTCAGCCTCATTCGATTGGCCTTAGGTGGCTTTTACCAAGTTAGATTGACTAGCCACCATGTGGGGGAGGGCTAACCCTGTCAGCTACCCCCACCCCCATCCTCCCTCTGGGGAAATGACCTGGGGGCCAGGATGGAACTGGGGAACCAGCACATAGGCCAGTGATGCGACCTTTCAGCGTCCTCCTGTCTCTGATCCCTGCCTAAAAATCAAACAAATGTTTCAAATCAATGACCTTTCATCAGAGCATCAAGAAGTCAGAGATGAAACTGTGTCTCAACAGCCTGGGGGGAAAGCAGGGATAATAAAATAACATCAAGGAAAATAGGAACAGTAATTATGTTCAACAAACTTAGGTCATGACTACTGCCCCGATCTTTTTTGTTTGCAATCACTGGTGATGGTGTTCTTGTGGCCATTCACACCTCCCCTAAACCCATCTTTTGTTTCTCCACCTCTCTCATTACCATCATCTTTTGCCTTGAACTATTATCACTTTTGGCATTTAATTGTTCCTGCTCCCCATTCAAGCACAGAACCTCCCTTTCAGGTTTCTACTATTAATTCACGGATGTGGGCGTTGGTGCTAAACCAGTATTCATTACCCATCCCTAATTGCCCTTGAGAAGGTGGTGGTGGGCCAACTTCTTTAACCGCCGCCATCCATCTGATGTGGGCACACCCACTGTGCTGTGAGGGAGGGAGCTGCAGGAGATTGACCCAGCGACAGTGAAGAAAAGGCCGATATGTTTCCAAATCAGGATGATGTGTGGGGGTCTGGAAGGGAACTTGCAGGTGGTGGTGTTCCCATTCATTTGCTGCCCTTGTCCATTTAGATGGCAGAGGTATCTATTTCTCCCACCATTATCTTTCCCCTGGCTTGGTAATTGCTAAATCTCTAGCATCCTCCAGTCTGTCAGGAGGCCATCAACTCAAAGCATTACTTGTTTCTCTCGTCACGGAAGCAGCCTAATCTGTGGAGCCTTTCCAGCATTTTGTGTTTTGATTACTAGAGAAATATAACTGATTGTTGTAAAGGTCTAAATTCAGGACAGATTCATTCCATTTATTAGAGTGTTAATTAGTATGTGTTAAGCACGAACTGATGTTAGACATTCCTGGTACAGATTAATATTTTACATCCTCATTTTCTCTGTTCGCTGTTTTACAAACAATAAGATGCAGGCAGATTGAGTTGAAAATTCTTCATACCACCCACTAACTAGCAGCTATTTTTTAATCTGTGGTTTGTTGACGCAGTCTCTGTAATGAGCTGCTTCGCTCCAGCAGCGGTCTGTTCCTCCACACCTCCCCAGTACCCCCCACAGGTTTCTCTCTCCATTCGCAACCACGTCCTAACTGTACCTGAGGCTCGAGGAAACCCGGGTGCCCACTGATCCTGCACCCAAGTTTTAATTCTGCACCTTTAGACTGAGGCAATGAGTGCTGCCATGTGGAGAGACTGGCACCACTTAGGGCGGCGAAAGTTAATAGTTTTGAGATCGGAAATAGAAATGTTCAAACTTATGAGAGCTTTTACAGAATAAATAACGAGTGGTGGTTCTGTGGCACAGTGGTTAGCTCTGCTGCCTCACATCGCCAGGGACCCGGGTTTGGTTCCGGCCTTGGGTGACTGTGTGGAGTTTGCAAGTTCTCCCCATGCCTGCGTAGGTTTCTTCTGGTTACTCCGATTTCCTCCCACAGTCCAAAGATGTGCAGGTTAGGTGGATTGGCCATTCTAAATTTCCCCTTTGTGTCCAAAGGTTAGGTGGGGTTGCAGGAATAGGAGGAGGGAGTTGGCCTAGACAGGGTGTGTGGTAAACCACTGTTGCACCTATATTAGGTGATGTATGGTATTACCTGTACTACAGGTATGACAGGTACGACAGTAGTCCCTGCCTGCTGGCTCCGCCCAGTAGGCGGAGTATAAATATGTGTGTCCTCCGTGCAGCAGCCATTTCGCCAGCTGCTGTGGGAGGCCACACATCTTAGAGCAATAAAGCCTCAGTTGTATATCAATTCGCGTCTTTGTGCAATTGATCGTGCATCAATTTATTGCTCTAAGATTTTCAGACGATGGACCTCCGTATCAAGCCGGATCGCTTGCAGCTGGATCCGCAATCAAGCGACGCAAAAAAGAACTTTCAGCACTGACTAGCTTGTTTCGAGGCGTACATCAACTCGGCACCAAGCCCTGTTCCGGAGGCTCAGAAAATATGGATACTGTACTCGAGGCTGATCCGGGATGCGCCAAATACACCGAAGCCATGACGCTACTCAAAGGAAATTACGGCCAGAAGACGACCACGCTCTTCGCCAGGCACGTACTCGCCACTCACTCTCAACTCCCTGGTGAGTCCATAGAAGACTTCTGGCGGGCCCTAATCCCACTAGTCTGGGACTGTGACTGTCAGGCCGTTACGGCCATGGAACATTCAAACCTCCTTATGCGGGACGCGTTTGTTACGGGCATTGGGTCGGACCTCATACGCCAGCGACTTCTAGAGGGGGCCACACTCGATCACACAGAGACAAAAAAGCTAGCGCTCTCTATGATGGTCACCTCGCGCAAGATCCAGGCCTACACCCCCAGCTGCGCGGCCCACCCCTCCTACGCATCATGGACCCCACAGACGGCCGCTCCAGCGGGGGCCTTACGCAGCCAATACACCTGCGCCATGCGCCAGCCAGCGAACCCCGGGGGTTCCCAATGTTACGTTTGCGGCCAGCTGAAACCCCCCGCCAATGCTGCCCGGCCCGCGCAGCCCTTTGTAAGGCTTGCGGTAACAAGGGGCACTTCGCCGCGGTGTGTCAGGCCCGCGCTGTTGCAGCTATCGTCCCCACCCACCCTCGTTTACAGACAATGGGCGCCGCCATCTTCTCCCCCTCAGACCACGCGCGGCCAGTGGGCGCCGTCATCTTCTCCCCCTCAGACCAAGCACGGCCAGTGGGCGCTGCCATGTTCCCCTCTGCGCAACACGTGCGGCCCATGGGCGCCGCCATGTTTTTCGACCCCCGCCACGTGCGACCAATGGGCGCCGCCATTTTTTCCTCCGCAGATCTTCAGGAGCCGCCATCTTGTCTGCCCCACGGCACATGGGCACCACCAGCATTCCATCATCCAACACCAGCGACGACCAACCACGACTCGCATCAGTGATCATTGACCAGTCTCGTCCGCACAACCTGGCTACCTCATCGACCAGCGTTAAAATCGATGAACACGTGACCTCTTGCCTGTTGGACTCCGGGAGCCTGTTGGACTCATCCACCCAGATACGGTAAGGCACTGCTCCCTCGCGGTATGACTAAGTACGGGTAAGCACCAGGGACTGTCAGGTCTGTGCGGAGTGCAAGCCACACTTCTACCAGCCGGACCGTGCACGCCTGGTGAAGGCCTCCCGCCCCTTTGAGCGCCTCAGCGTGGATTTCAAAGGGCCCCTCCCCTCCAGCGACTGCAACACGTATTTTCTCAGTGTGGTCAATGAGTACTCCAGATTCCCCTTCGCCATCCATTGCCCCGACATGACGTGTGCCACCGTCATCAAAGCCCTCAACACAATCTTCGCTCTGTTCGGTTTCCCCGCCTAAATCCACAGTGACAGGGGATCCTCATTCATGAGTGATGAGCTGCGTCAGTTCCTGCTCAGCAGGGATATCGTCTCCAGCAGGACGACAAGCTATAACCCCCGGGGAAACGGACAGGTAGAGAGGGAGAACGGGACGGTATGGAGGGCTGTCCAACTGGCCCTACGGTACGGGAGCTTCCCGGCCTCCCGCTGGCAGGAGGTCCTCCCTGATGCACTACACTCCATTTGGTCACTACTGTGCACCAACACTAACAACACACCCCATGAACGTCTCTTCACCTTCCCCAGGAAGTCCACATCCGGGGTGTTGCTCCCGACTTGGCTCGCAGCTCCAGGACCCGTTCTTCTCCATAGGCACGTGCGACTCCACAAGGCGGACCCGTTGGTGGAGAGGGTGCAATTGCTCCATGCGAACCCCCAGTATGCCTACGTGGCGTACCCCGACGGCCGCCAGAATACTGTCTCCCTCAGGGACCTGGCACCAGCAGGTTCCCCACACACACACCCCTCCGGCCCGGCGCCACCCTCCCCTCCCCCAGCGCTCCCAGCAGCAACACCCCCAGGACCATCCGTCCTCCCATGCCCACGTCCGAGGATAAAGAGGATTTCGGCACGCTCCCGGAGTCACCGAAGACCCAGGAGGGATCTAATCACACTGGGTGTGAATATAGTGGGGAGGGAGGTAGGTTGTCATGGAGGAACTGGAAAAGTTGCATTCCCACTCCTCCTGGAGCACAGGCAGCGCTGGAATATGACTTACTCCCTCACTGCGCCATTCCTCATCCCTCTGCAGCTGTTGTTTTTCCCGAGAACCATAAGACCAGGCCGGTCAAGGTTAAATTTGAAGTGGAGCTAAATGTCAGGTATGGAGCCTCAATAAATGAGTCAGTCACCAGCTGGGAGCAGGTAGATTTCAAGATGGAGGCCAAAGGGAGGAACACTGTGTGGTCGACAGGAGTGGGAGTGGTGGGGAACCTCCAGTCAGGATGCAGTTCTGAGGCCCCGATTCCCCGCCACCTATCCCACTCTAATCTGTGGGATTACATCCACAATCTCCCCCTCCCCCAATTCTTCAAACCTCTAACTTCCCCACTATCCACCCTCCCTACCCCCAACATACACCAAAGAATTCTCCGAATTCTAATAAAATGGCAGCAACAATAACGTCACAGCAAGAACAGAGGGGACAAGTAAATCAGGTGAGCAAATGGTAAGTAATTATATCATTACATGCTCTCTTATGAAGACAGGAGGAAGAGGGGTGAAAGGCATTGTACTTCTGTTTGGACATAGGCTGCTCATCAATGTGATTTGAATGAGCTGTGGTCAACATGAGTGGTCTCCCTTCTGATTGTATCATGTCCGCGTTGTTCTCCTGATTCCAGGACAGGCATGCGCAGTGTGAAGCTCGCCTGTACCAGAATGCCACAGAGAGACCGGTGATGGCCATCTCTGCTCTACACCAAGATTCACTCACTTTTTCAGACCGCAGCAAGTTATGACGTGCTCATAAGTGGTATGATCTCCAGCCGTGCTTTTCTCGTGATGGCTTGGAAGATGTTTCTGACCATCAGGATGTCTATCTTGCTGATCCTGACCACATCAAGAGCTCCAGATTCCTGGTCACTGAATCAAGGTGCACTCGATGCCTCCCTCCCCATTGATGTTCATTCTCCTCTGGGATATGCTGGTATGCCAATACAGCGTCCGCAAGGGACCCGGGTAGTATTCCCAACTTGGGTCACTGTCTGTGCAGAGCCTGCAGGTTTTCCCTGTGTCTGCGTGGGTTTCCTCTGGGGGCTCCGGTTTCCTCCCACAAGTCCCAAAAGACATGCTTGCTAGGCGAATTGGACATTCTGAATTCTCCCTCAGTGTACCCGAACAGGTGCCGGAATGTCGGGGCTTTTCACAGTAACTTCATTGCAGTGTAATGTAAGCCTAATTGTGACACTAATAAAGATTATTATTATTTGTGCTCACCTCGTGTGAAAAACCACAATTCCTGGGTCCAGTTGGATAACTAGCGAGTGGGGCACTGACAACTGGTGGTGGGATAGCTGTGTGCCAGGTCAATGTCATCACTCTTGCTGCCTACCTGCCTGCCTGTCTGTCTGCTTGCCTGCCTGCCTGTCTGTCTGCCTGCCTGCCTGTCTGTCTGCCTGCCTGCCTGTCTGTCTGCTTGCCTGTCTGTCTGCCTGCCTGCCTGCCTGCCTGTCTGCCTGCCTGCCTGCTTGCCTGAAAGGCAATTACGGATGATAAGCAAATATGATCCAGCAATACATTTTACCCTGATATGCATGGGCTGGAGTGAAGTTTGAGGCTGAGGTTTGATACAGTGGATTGGATTGGATTTGTTTATTGTCACGTGTACCGAGGTACAGTGAAAAGTATTTTTCTGCGAGCAGCTCAAATGCACCTCAGGCAGGCTGCTAGGAATTGGGGTCATACACTGATGGCGGCGTGCCGAGTGCAGACCTTAAATTGCACCACCAAGTACAATTGCTGCAGAATGCCGACGATGAGTGGAGAAAAAGCAGGGATGAATTTCGGACAACAAAGAGAAGAGCATAGAGAAAAACTAAATATTGACAAGTAAGATCAAGCAAAAGCTAAAGGTGCTTTATAAATACATCAACAGCAAGAAAATAACTGAGGAATGAGTAGAATCTATTGGAAATTGTAAAGGAAACGTTTGTGTGGAGGCAGGGGATGTGGGCAGGCTTCTGAATTAATGCTTTGCATCAGTCTTCGCAAAAGGTGGGCAATGCAGATATTGTGGTTAAGGAGGAGTGTGAAATATTATCCGAGATAAACACAGCGAGAGAGAAAATTTTAAGTGTTTAGCATCTTTGTAAGCGGATGAAGTGGAAAGTTCTTGGGTTTTTGGGTATGTTGCTGGATGTCCTGCTGGAGTAAGTCTAGAGGTGAGAGAGGGGAGGGTCGGCGGGGGTAGCCCCCTCTCCCTCCTTTCCCTCTGTCCTGCAGCACATGGCGCTTCACAGGTTCAAAACTGCCTCTTAACACAAAATTATTATCGTTCTTAATGGATAGTCGACATTAAAAATGTTTCCGTTTCTATTTCAATTTTCTTAAGTGTTGGTATCTGATGTCGTACATTCAGTGCTAAGAGTTGCTATGGAAACTGAATGCATTCTGATTGAGCGTGAGTGCTGCAGTCGTCTGCAGTTTGGGGAAATGCCAATCCCGATGAGCCTGGAGAACGGGGGCAATAGCGCAGCTAGTTTCTGAAAGTCGGATGCCAGTATGTACCAGCCAGAGCTTTGAGTAGCATGGCATTAGCCCTGCTTGAACCCTCTCCTCCCCCATTTCGTCATTATTGGCATCGCCAACAGCAAGGACAAAGCTGGCTGGGCAGGGAGTGAGGAAAGGGAAAGGAAGGAGATCAATCGCGTGAGGAGAGGGAAGGCGATAAAGTTGAAAGAGGAGATAGAAAGGGAGAGAGAAAGGAATCTGACTTGGGATTGATAATAAAGAGAGAGATTAGTCAAGGAATGGAAGTTAGAAAATTGAAGAAATTGAAGAAGGGAAAACAGGGAACTGCAAATCAGTTTTCTACAGCATCATTGCCAGATAAATGGTGAAATCCATTATTCGGGAAATCTTAATCTGCACCCAGAAAATCAGTGTAATCCGACAAAACCAATGTCATTTCACAAAAGGAAGTAGCACTTGACACAGTGTTATTGTCGCTGGACTAGCAATCCAGAGACCTCAAGTAATGCTCTGGGTACCCAGGTTCAAATCCCCCCATGGCAGATGGTGAGATTTGATTTGATTTATTATTGTCACATGTATTAGTATACAGTGAAAAGTGTTGTTTCTTGCATGCTGTACAAACAATGCGTACCGTACATAGGGAAGGAGGGAGAAACTACAGAATGTAATGTTACAGTCAGAACTGGGATGCAGAGGAAAGATCCACTTAATACGAGGTAGGTCCATTCAAAAGTCTGATGGCAGCAGGGAAGAAGCTGTTCCTGAGTCGGTTGGTACGTGACCTCAAACTTTTGTATCTTTTTCCTGACGGAAGAATGTGGAAGAGAGAATGTCCGGGGTGCGTGGGGTCCTTAATTATGCTGGTTGCCTTTCAGGGACAGCGGGAATTATAGATAGAGTCAATGGATGGGACGCTGGTTTGTGTGATGGACTGGGCTACATTCACAAACTTTTGTAGTTTCCTGCGGTCTTGGGCAGAGCAGGCTCCATACCAGCTGTGATACAACCAGAAAGAATGCTTTCTATGGTGCATCTGTAAAAGTTGGCGAGAGTCGTGGCTGACATGCCAAATATCCTTAGTCTCCTGAGAAAGTCGAGTCGTTGGTGGGCTTTCTTAACTATAGTGTCGGCATGGGGAGACCAGGACAGGTTGTTAGTAATCAGGACACCTAAAAACTTGAAACTCGACCCTTTCTACTTCATTCCCATTGATCTAGACAGGGGCATGTTCTCCTCTATGCTTTCTGAAATCGATGACAATCTCCTTTGTTTTTTGACATTGAGGGAGAGATTATTGTCGGCACACCAGTTCACCAGATTCTGTCTCGTTCTTGTACTCTGTCTTGTCATTGTTTGAAATCCGACCCACTACGGTGGTGCCATCAGCAAATTTGAGAATCGAGTTGGAGGGGAATTTAGCCACACAGTCATAGGTATATAAGGAGTATAGTAGGGGGCTGAGGACACAGCCTTGTGGGGCACCAGTGTTGAGGATGATCGTTGAGGAGGTGTTGTTGCCTATCCTTACTGATTATGGTCTGTGGGTTAGGAAGTTCAGGATCCAGTCACAGAGGGAGGATCGCAGGCCAGGGCCACAGAGTTTGGAGATGAGTTTTGTCAGAATAATAGTGTTGAAGGCTGAGCTTTAGTCAATAAATAGGAGTCTGACATAGGTGTCTTTGTTATCTGGGTGTTCCAGTGTTGAGTGTAGGGCCAGGGAGATGGCGTCTGCTGTGGACCTGTTGCAGCGGTAGGTGAACTGTAGTGGATCAAGGCAATCCGGGAGGCTGGAATTGATTTGTGCCATGACTAACCTTTCGAAGCACTTCATAATGATGGATGTCAGAGCCACTGGACGATAGTCATTAAGGCATGCTGCGCGGCTGGAAATTTTAATTCAATAAAAAATCTGGATTTAAAAGTCTAAAGATGACCATGAAACTATTGTCGATTGCCGTAAAAAAAAAACATCTGGTTCACTAATGTCCTTTAAGAAAGGAAATCTGCCCACTTTACCTGGTCTGGCCTGCAAGTGACTCCAGGTCCACAGCAATGTGGCTGACTCTTAAAATGCCCTCAGGGATGGCCCAGCCACATCCCATGAACGAATAAAAAAAAAATTCTAGCTTTTTTAAGATGTGAAATGGTAGACAAAGAGCAATCAGCAGATATAGGATACTTGGACTTCCAAAAGGCATTCAGTAAGGTACCACACAAAAGATTAATACATGAGATAAGGTTTCATGGAGTTGGGAGTAATATATTAGCATCGATTCAAAAGGTGCCTTAGTTCCAGAGGACCATAGACTGCTTAGCATAGATAGATAGCTTAATGGACAGGAGGAAAAGAGTAGGGATAAATGGGATATTTTCGAATTGGCAACTGTGACCAGTCAAGTATGAAGAGCAAACAAAATAGGAGCAGGAGTCGCCCATTCTGCCCAGTGAGACTTGTCTGCCGCTCGACAGGATCATGGCTGACCCGAGGGCGACCTTTAACTCTACTTTATGTCTGTTACCCTTAACACTTAATTCCATTGTCAAAGTGCTGCAAGGGTCAGTTCTTGGGTCACAGCCAGTTACAATCTATGTTAATGACTTAGGCAAAGAGACCAAGAGTAATGTATCTACGTTTGTTGGCGGTACAAAGTTAGGTAGAAACACAAGCTCTGAGGAGGATACAAAGGGGCTGCAAAGAGGTAAAGACTGGGGAGAGGACAGCAAGGTGGTAAATGGAGCACAATATGGTCAAGTGTGGAGTTATTCACTTTGGTTGTAAGACGAGAAAAACAGAACACTTCTAAAATGTGTGGAATTTCTAAATGTTGACATGCAAAGAGACTTGGTTGTGCTCGTACAAAGAACACGGAAAGTTAGCGTACAGGTTCAACAAGCAATTAGGAAGGTAAATGACATGTTGGCCTTTATTGCAAAGGGAATAGGAATACAAGAACATGGAAGTGCCTCATGAATTGTACAAAGCATTGGTGAGACCACAACTTTTTTTAAAAAATAATCTTTATTAAAGGTTTGTATAAAATATCAATAGCAAAATGAGAAAGAAAAAAGAACCTAAAGAATAAATTAACATTAACACCCCAACTTAAGACAACAGGTGTATACACCCCCTCAGACCCTTCCAGTGTAAATAACATGAACAAAAATAAAGTAAACACCCCCCCCCCACCCCCTGAGCTGCTGCTGCCATTGACCAATGTCTATCGTTCTGCCAGAAAGTCTAAAAACGGTTGCCACCGCCTAAAGAACCCTTGTACCGACCCTCTCAAGGCGAATTTCACCCTCTCCAATTTAATGAACCCTGCCATATCGCTGATCCAGGATTCCACGCTTGGGGGCCTCGTATCTTTCCACTGAAGGAGAATCCTTCGCCGGGCTACCAGGGACGCAAAGGCCAGAATTCCGGCCTCTTTCGCCTCCTGCACTCCCTCTCCTCTGCCACCCCAAATATTGCGAGCCCCTAGCCCGGTTTGACCCTGGATCCTACCACCCTCGACACCGTCCTCGCTACGCCCTTCCAAAATTCCTCCAGCGCTGGGCATGCCCAGAACATATGGGTGTGATTTGCTGGGCTCCCTGAGCACCTAACACACCTGTCCTCACCCCCAAAGAACCTGCTCATCCTTGTCCCGGTCATGTGTGCCCTGTGCAGCACCTTAAACTGTATGAGGCTGAGCCTCGCGCATGAAGAGGAAGAGTTCACCCTCCCTAGGGCATCTGCCCACGTCCCATCTTCGATCTCCTCTCCCAACTCCTCCTCCCACTTACCTTTCAACTCCACCACCGAGGCCTCCTCCTTCTCCTGCATCACCTGGTAAGTTTCCGAGATCTTCCCCACTCCCACCCACCCCCCCGAGTCCACCCTGTCCTGTACTGTGTGTGGCAGTAGCCGTGGGAATTCCACCACCTGCCGTCTGGCAAACGCCCTTACCTGTAAGTACCTGAAGGTGTTCCCCGGGGGGGAGCCCGTACTTCTCCTCCAGCTCACCCAAGCTCGTGAACTTCCCGTCCACAAACAGGCCCCCCAACTTTCATATGCCTGCCCTGTGCCACCCCGAAAACCCTCCACCTGTTGTTCCTGGGACGAACCGGTGGTTCCCCCGTAATGGGGTCCACGCCGAGGCCCCAACTTCCCCCCTATGCCGCCTCCACTGCACCCAAATTTTGAGGGCCGCCACCACCACCGGGCTCGTGGTATACCTCCTTGGAGGGAGCAGCAGCGGCGCCGTTGCCAGCGCCCCCAGACTCGTACCCACACAGGACGCCATCTCCAGCCTCTTCCATGCAGCCCCCGCCCCCTCCATCACCCACCTGCGCACCATTGTCGCACTGGCGGCCCAGTAGTACCCACAGAGGTTGGGCAGTGCCAGCCCCCCCTTATCTCTACTCCGCTCCAGGAACACCCTTCTCACCCTCGGAGTCCCTCGCGCCCACACAAACCCCATTATACTCCTGTTAACCCGCCTGAAAAAAGCCTTCGAGATAAACACGGAGAGGCACTGGAACAGGAATAAAAACCTTGGGAGCACCGTCATTTTGATTGACTGCACCCTACCCGCCAGGGACAGCGGCAACGCGTCCCACCTCTTGAACTCCTCCTCCATTTGCTCCACCAGCCTTGTAAAGTTAAGCCTATGCAGGGCCCCCCAGCTCCTGACCACCTGGACCCCCAAATATCTGAAACTCTTCTCCGCCCTTTTTAGTGGGAGCTCACCAATCCCCCTCTCCTGGTCCCCTAGCTGAACTACGAACAGCTCGCTCTTCCCCATATTGAGCTTGTACCCCGAAAAGTCCCCGAATTCCCTAAGCATCCTCATTACCTCCGGCATTCCTCCCACTGGGTCCGCCACATACAGCAGCAGGTCGTCCGCATAAAGCGACACCCTATGCTCCTCTCCACCCCGCACTAACCCCCTCCAGTTCCTCGACTCTCTCAGTGCCATAGCCAGGGGTTCAATCGCCAGTGCGAAGAGCAGGGGGGACAGGGGATACCCCTGTCTCGTCCCTCGGTGCAACCGAAAGTACTCAGACCTCCTCCTATTTGTGGCCACACTCGCCATCGGGACCTCATACAACAGCATAACCCACCTGACAAACCCCTCCCCAAACCCGAACCTCTTCAGCACCTCCCACAGGTACCCCCACTCTACCCTATCGAAGGCTTTCTCAGCGTCCATCGCCACCACTATCTCCGCCTCCCCCTCCCTCGCCGGCATCATGATAACGTTCAAAAGCCTCCGCACATTCGCGTTCAACTGTCTCCCCTTCACAAACCCCGTCTGGTCTTCATGGATGATCTGTGGCACACAATCCTCAATCCTCGTGGCTAAGACCTTCGCCAGCACCTTGGCATCTACATTTAGCAAGGAAATCGGTCTGGAAGACCCACATTGCAGGGGATCCTTGCCCCGCTTCAGGATCAAGGAGATCAGTGCCCGGGACATCGTCGGGGGTAAAGCCCCCCCCTCCCTTGCCTCATTGAAGGTCCTAACTAACAGCGGGCCCAACAGGTCCATACATTTTTTATAGAACTCGACCGGGAAACCGTCCGGCCCCAGCGCCTTCCTCACCTGCATGCTTCCTATCCCTTTGATCAGCTCCTCCAGCCCAATCGGGGCCCCCAGTCCCGCCACCAGTCCCTCTTCCACCTTTGGAAACCTCAATTGGTCCAGGAAACGGCCCATCCCTCCCTCCTCCCGTGGGGGCTCAGATCGGTACAATTCCTCGTAGAAGTCCCTGAAGACCCCATTGATGCCAACCCCACTCCGCACCACGCTCCCTCCCCTGTCCTTAACTCCTCCGACCTCCCTAGCTGCGTCCCGCTTCCGAAGCTGATGCGCCAGCACCCGGCTTGCCTTTTCCCCATACTCGTAGACCGCCCCCTGGGCCTTCCTCCACTGCACCTCCGCCTTCCTGGTGGTCACCAGGTCGAATTCGGCCTGGAGGCTGCGCCTCTTCCTCAACAATCCTTCCTCAGGTTCTTCTGCATACCTCCTGTCTACCCTCACCATCTCCCCCATCAGCCTCTCCCTCTCCCCCCGCTCCCTCCGCTCCTTGTGGGCCCTGATGGAGATCAGCTCTCCCCTCACCACCGCCTTCAGTGCCTCCCATACCATCCCCACTCGGACCTCCCCGTTGTCGTTGGTCTCCAAGTACCTCTCTATACTTCCTCGGACCCGCTCGCTCACCTCCTCGTCCACCAACAGCCCCACCTCCAAGCGCCACAGCGGACGCTGGTCCCTCTCCTCCCCCATCTCCAAGTCCACCCAATGCGGGGCGTGGTCCGAAATGGCTATTGCCGAATACTTGGTATCCTCTACTCTCGCTATCAGCGCCCTACTCAAAATGATAAAGTCGTTTCGAGAATAAGCCTTATGGACATGTGAGAAGAATGAAAATTCCCTAGCCCCCGGCCTTGCAAATGTCCAAGGTCCACCCCTCCCATTTGGTCCATAAATCCCCTCAACACTCTAGCTGCCGCCGGCTTCCTACCCGTCCTAGACCTGGAGCGATCCAGTGCAGGATCCAACACCGTGTTAAAGTCTCCCCCCATTACCAGGCCCCCCACTTCCAAGTCTGGGATCCGACCCAACATACGCCGCATAAAACCCGCATCGTCCCAGTTCGGAGCATACACATTGACCAGTAACACCCTCTCTCCCTGCAACTTACCACTTACCATTATGTACCTACCACCATTATCTGCCACAATGCTCGACGCCTCGAATAACACCTTCTTTCCCACCAAGATCGCCACCCCTCGATTTTTGGCATCTAGCCCCGAGTGAAACACCTGACCTACCCACCCTTTCCTCAGTCTTACCTGGTGTGCCACCTTCAGGTGTGTCTCCTGGAGCATAACCACATCCGCCTTGAGCCCCTTCAGGTGCGCGAACACGCGGGCCCGCTTAACCGGCCCATTCAGTCCCCTTACATTCCAGGTTATCAGTCGGATCAGGGGGCTACCCGCCCCCCTTTACCGCCGACTAGCCATGACCCCTCCTCGGCCAGCCACGCGCCCGCACCCCACACCCGGCCCGTTCCCCACAGCAGCATACCCCCGTCTCGCCCCACCGCACTCGCTCCAGCTCCTCCTTGATCTTAGCAGCAGCAACTCGATCCCGCCCACCCACCCCCCCACCCCCCCCCCCCCCCACCCCACCCCCGGCTAGGACCCATCCTAGCTGGTTTACTCCCCCCATTGCACTTCTGCAAGTCAGCTGACTCCTGCTGACCCCGGCCACTCCCGCCTCCCCTTCGACTCCTCCCATTGTGTGGCACACCCTCCTCTCCCGCTCCCCATTCACAGGCTCTCCCCCTCCGTTCTAAGCACGGGAAATGATCCTCGCTTCCCCGCTCTGGTCCCGCCCCCCCCAGTCTGCGGCACTGGAAAAAATCCCACGCTCTCCACCTACCAGGCCACGCCACCAACCAAAACAGTGCCCAACCCGCCCCAGCCACCCTCCCCAACCCGAAAGAGAAAAACACAGAGAAAAAGAAACCCAAAACAATGCAAAGGCCACCCCCCCGAACCAGAAATAGGATAACATACCCACCGCAGTCCCCAATCGCCCATCCCGACCCTCAGTCTGTGTCCAGCTTCTCGGCCTGAACAAAGGCCCACGCATCCTCCGGAGACTCAAAATAATGGTGCCGGTCCTTGTAGGTAACCCACAATCGCGCCGACTGCAACATGCCAAACTTCACCCCCTTCCTGTGCAGCACCGCCTTCGCTCGATTGTACCCGGCCCTCCTCTTCGCCACCTCTCCACTCCAGTCCTGGTATATCCGAACCTCCGCGTTCTCCCACCTGCTGCTCCTCTCCTTCTTGGCCCCCTGAGCACACACTCCCGATCGACGAACCGATGGAACCGCACCAGCACCGCCCGCGGAGGCTCGTTAGCCTTGGGCCTCCTCGCCAACACTCTATGGGCCCCTTCCAGCTCCAGGGGCCCCTGGAAGGACCCCGCTCCCATCAGCGAGTTTAACATGGTGACCACATAGGCCCCCACGTCCGGCCCCTCCAGCCCCTCCGGGAGGCCCAGAATCCGCAGATTCTTCCGCCTCGGCCGATTCTCCATCTCCTCAAACCACTCCTGCCATTTCTTGTGGAGTGCCTCGTGCGCCTCCACCTTTACCGCCAGGACTACGATCTCGTCCTCATTGTCAGAGATCTTTTGTTGAGCCTCTCGGATCGCCACCCACTGCGCCGTCTGTGTCTCCAGCAGCTTATCAATAGAAGCCTTCATCGGCTCTAGCAGGTCCGTTTTAATCTCTCTGAGGCAGTGCTGGATACCCTCCTGTTGCTCCTCCGCCCACTGCCTCCACGCTGCCTGGTCTCCGCCCGCCGCCATTTTGTCCTTCTTCCCTCCCTTCTTCTGGTCCACCACCACCTTTTTTGTCACCCCGCTCCTAGTTAAAGCCATCTACTGACGGGGAGCGATTATTAACTCCTTCCCACACCGGGAAACCTCGAAAAAGTGCCCTTGGGGGCCCTGAAAAGAGCTCAAAAGTCTTGAGAGGGAATCCTTTTGGCAGTGTTCGCTTCACCAATCTGCCCCAAAATGTCTGTGGAAACTCCTGAAAAAGGTCTAAGAGTCCGTTCCAGACGGGAGCTGCCGAATGCGTGACCTACTCCTCCATGGACGCCACCGGAAGCCTCGTCCCCGCTTCTTCAGTGGCCTTGGTGAGATCTTTTCACAGTTGTTCCCTCTGCTGTTAGAATTCACTTTTGATAAAGGTCCTCAAGTCAGTTTGCAGCTTTAAGCTTGCCCTTCCCCGGCCTGCATGCTGGAAGAGGCCCTGTTTATCCTGTTGCAGCCAAATCTTTTACTGTTTCTGCCGGGTCTGGTAGCCAAAAGACATAACATTCCTGGGGGACACTGTCAGGGGAATGTTGCAGTTTTCTTCCCACACCGGGAAATGTCAAACAAATGCCGTGGGGGCCCTGTAAAAGAGCCCAAAAGTCCGTTCCAAGCGGGAGCTACCGAATATGCGACCTAGCTCTGCATAGCCGCACCCGGAAGTCTGGTGAGACCACACCTGAAGTACAGTCTGGTCTCCATACCCAAGGAAGGATAGTCTAGCCCTGGGGTTGATACAGTGAGGGTTCAGGAGGTTGGTTCCTGGGACGAGAGCGTTATCCTGCCATGTGTGGTTTAATAAATTGGACCTCAACTGCTTGAAGTTTAAAAGAATGAGTGGTGATCTCATTGAAATATATAAGTTTTTGAAGGGGTTTTGTAAGACATTGTTTCCCCCAGCAGATGAATCAAGAACACAGGAGGTACAGCCTCAGGATAAGCGTTTGATCTTTTCGGATCGGGAAGAGGATAATTTATTTCAGTCTATGTTGATGGATATTTTTGAATTCTCTGCCCCAGAGCCTCATGGATGCGCTATCATTGAATATATTTAAAACTGAGGTTTATCAATTTCTGCTCTCTGAGGAAATTAAGGGGATGTGGGGAATGAGCAGGAGTGTGGGTTTGGGGCAGAAGAACGACCATGATTGCTTTGAATGGTGGAGCAAGTTCAAGGAATCAAATGGTCCATTCCTCCTCCTGTTTCTTATATGGAAGGGAGAAGAAAAGAGAGTTGCAAATGAAGAAAAGAGATAGCGAGATGGGCCGCAAGGCAGTGGAAGAGATAGAATGTAGATCGGGTTGCAATTAAAAGGGAGGAGCATATGGAGAAGAAAACAATGAAGAGGCTGAGAGATTACACCAAAAAGAGCGGTGATGGGGAAACATGGGCAGGAAAGAAGATATTGAGATGGAAATGATTTTATCAAGGTTTGCAGAACAGCATGATCAAAAGAATTTGTAATTGTGCAGCGTGTTATGAAATTTTGATGGTTCAAGGAAGAATGTGGCCAGATGGTGACCTTTGTCTTTTTTGTGTTCATCACAGCTGGTTCTTCAGCAGGTCGCTGCTGAGGTTTGGTCTGGCATCTGTCAATGCTAAAGCTCAGTGCTTTTGGAGCAAGTAAAGCACATCTTTCCAGCTGGCATGGTTTATGTGTTTGGATCACTGCGCTGTAACTTATGGAGGGAATGTTTCCTCTTATAATGAAGTGTCAGAGACGTACAGACCGGAAAAATGAGCAAGGAAGCCAGTAGGCCACGGGGACAGCCCAAGAGTGCCTTTTAAGACTGAGGCAAGTCACTCTGCAGTCAGTCAGAGGCAGAAAGAACGCCACCAATCCTCCAAACATCCAAGCAGACAAGATTCGGAAAAATCAGTACCAATTGGAGCAGGAGTGATTCCGGAATTGCATTGCGGACAAGTCTGCTGGCAGACTGGAACTGCCCACTGCTGCCAATTCCAACCCTATTCCATAGCCAATAAAGTCCTGACTCCCACTATGAGATCCCCACCCTGACCGCCTACCACTCCACACCACCACCTCCTTCTAATCTTTACCTGAGACCCTGTATGAGGGCAGGAAAAGCCCTTGAGGAACACCCCACCCCATGTTTCAGTAAAATGGAATATAATATGCTGGACAAAGTTGTAAAGAAATGAATTGTGCCTTCCATTTTATTAATGGAAAATGAAACAACAACTTGATATAAAGCATCCCCAGGCACCTCACAGGAGTCTTCAAGGACAAAGTTTGGTACGATACCACCTCAGTAAAAATCAGGACAAAGAAGACCCGGTGCAACGGGTGGCACAGTGGCACAGCTGTTAGCACTGCTGCCTCACAGCACCAGAGACCTGGGTTCGATTCCAGCCAACGGCAACTACCAGTGTGGAGTTTGCACATTCTCCCCGTGACTTTCCTCCAGGTGCTCTGGTTTCCTCCCACAGTCCAAAAATGTGCCAATTAGGTGGATGGTGCATGATAAATTGCTCCTTCTGGTCCAAATGTGCAGGTTAGCTGGGGTTACCGGGATAGGACGGGGGAGCGGGCCTAGGTAGAGAGCTTCTTCAGAGGGTGGGAGCAGATGTGATGGGCCAAATGGCCTCCTTCTGCAATGTAGGCGTTCTATGGATTCTATGGAAAATCAGAGAGGGAAGCCAGGAGCTGCCAATTCTGTGGTGTTAGAAATCGGGGTTTCACACGAGGCCAAATTCCGGAGAGGGAAGATATCCTGAATGGTTGCAGACCTGGACAAAATTACAGAGATGGGAAGGGGCAAGACCATGGAAGGATTTGAAGACAAGAATCGGAGTTTCAATTTCAGAGGCCAATGTTGGTCAGCCAGCAAAGGGTTAATGGTGCACGCAGCTCCTGACCCCCTTCCAGCCTTGGTCCCAACATAGACAAAAGAGCTGAGCTCCTGAAATGAGGTGAGAGCGACTGACCTTGATATTAAGGCAGCTTGTACCGAGTATGGCATCCATGATCCCGAGCAAAACTGGAGTTAATAGGAATCAGGGGGGAAACCCGCCACTGTTTGGAGCCATACCTAGCACAAAGGGAGATGGTTGTAGGTGCTGGAGGCCAATCATCTTAGTCCCAGGACATCACTGCAGGTGTTCCTCACATCAACCCAACCATCTGCAGCTGTTTCATCAATAATCTTCCCTTAATCATAACCATCCTGTCTTAGAATTATACCACCTGGCCTTCACTGCCATTGGGTCAAAACGATAGTACTCCCTTCCCAACAGCACAGTGGGAGTACCAATACCACATGGACTGCGGCGGTTCAAAAAGATGGCTCACCACCAACTTCTCAAGGGCAATTAGGGATGGGCAATAAATGGTGGCCTAGTCAGCGATGCCCGCATCCGTTGAACAAATGAAAAAAAAAAGAACAGGACTTAATGCAAGTTAGGATAGAAACTGTAGAGTTTGGCTGCATTCAACTTACTGGACGGTAGAAGGCGGGAGGCCAGTCAGGAATGCATTGGAATAGTGATATCTAGAGGTCGTAAAGACCCATGGCTGGCAGTTTGAGCAACAGATGGACAGGGAGGTGTTGGAGGTGGGCAAAGGATGAAGTCGGTGGCCTTGGTGCTGGAGAGGACATGAGATCGGAAGGTCAGCTCAGGGTCAAGTGGAATGCCAAGGCTTCGGACAATCTAAAGAGCACTAAGGGTGGTTAGCCACCACTAATTAAAGCCAAACAAGATTTATTCATCTCCTGAATTATGGGGGACTTCCATAAAAAGAGGAACATCTTGAAATGTGGAAGTGAGACTAAAGGCGTGATTCGGCCACCGCGATGTGCCCAGCGCGGAGCCAGGAGCAACGGATGAATCCCACGAGATGCCCAAATCGGACTCTGCGCTGGGCGACAAACCTTGTGCGAGTCACCTGACTCGCTCTGCCTGACGCAATCTGGATCACACTCCCACTGTGCGTAATCTAGATCCACATATTTAAATACCTGGACCTCGCTTCCATCCGGCACGCAGGGGTCAACGGCCACGCCTGCGAGTCCTCGACAGGGAGCCATTTAGCACAGTTTCCCACAAGCAAGGTGGCACCTCAGGGGACTCTCAGGCCATTAGAGACCCCCGCGTTGCTGCAGTCATGGCAGGGTAGTACCCTGGCACTCTGCCTGGTACCTGGGCATGTTGGCACTGCCAACCTGGCACCCTGGCAGTGCCATCCGGGCACCCTGGATGTGCCGGGATCTGGACAGCACTGCCAAGGTACCCAGGGCATTGCCAGGGGTTGGGCACAGGGGGACTTTCCCATTAGAGCAAGGAGGTGAAGGGAGTTCCAGGGGCCAATCGAAGGTTGGAGGGTGAAGAAGGAGCCAGATTGCAGCGGGGGGGGGGGGTTCCTGAAAAAGGGGCCGGTGCAGAGATCGGGACTGCCGGTTGATGCACCGTCAATTACCACAAGATGAGAATGGTGGAATGCTTTATTGAGCAAGGTGTTGTACCTCCTGTAGCTGGAACCAGAATGGCTGCAGCATCGGAGAGCATACATTTTTATGCACCGCCTGCTAGGCGGAGCCAGCAGGCAGGGATTTACCGTTGTTCCCTTAATATACGGGCAGTGCTGTAATACATATAATATGCCACTAGTGGTGACCACCACATTCACCCCCTGTTAAAAAAAGAGTCCGGAGGGTGGGGGGGGGGGGGGGGGGGGGTGGAAAACATTAGAAGTTGCGATCGCCTCAGTCCTGGTGGTGATGTGGGCGCTGACTTGGTCACCTGTGACTCAGGGAGCGTGTTGTCCTCGTCTTCGTCACCCCTGAGTGGATCCAGTAGGAGGACGGATCCTACTGGGGCGGGGGCAGCGGTGAGGTTTGCTGGAGGGAGGATGAGTGGCGCAGGGGTGAATGAGGCAACCTGGGGAGGGGGGGGCAGTGTCAGGTCGGGGGTCGTGGGTGGGGATCCAGAGGGTGCCAGGTCCCGGAGGGAGTGTGCCACGTAGGCGTACTGCGGGTTTGCATGTAAGAGGGGGAACTGTTCGACCAAGGGGTCCGACTTATGGGTCCGCACATGCTTCCGGAGGAGGATGGGTCCAGGAACAGTCAGCCACGTTGGGAGCGAGACCTCGGAGGTGGACGTCCTGGGGAAGGCAAACACACGTTCCTGAGAGGTCTCGTTAGTCGCGGTGCAGAGGAGCATTCGGATGGAGTGGAGCCCGTCGGGGAGGACCTCCTGCCAGCGGGAGACCGGGAGATTTTTAGACTGCAGGGCCAGCAGGACGGCCTTCCAGAAGGTCCCGTTCTCTCTCTCCAACTGCCCGTTTCCCCGGGGGTTGTAGCTGGTCGTCCTGCTCGAGACGATGCCCTTGCTGAGCAGGAACTGACGCAGCTCATCGCTCATGAAAGAGGATCCCCGATCGCTGTGGATATAGGTGGGGAAACCGAACAGAGCGAAGATGCTGTGCAGGGCTTTGATTACCGTGGCAGAAGTCATATCGGGACATGGGATGGCAAAAGGGAACGAGGAGTACTCATCAATTACGTTGAGGAAGTACACGTTGCGGTCGGTGGAGGGGATGGGCCCTTTGAAGTCCATGCTGAGGCGCTCAAAGTGGCGGCAGGCCTTCACCAGGTGCGCTTGATCTGGCCGGTAGAAGTGCAGCTTGCACTCTGTGCAGACCTGGCAGTCTCTGGTGACGGTCCTGACCTCCTCAATGGAGTAGGGTAGGTTGCGGGCCTTGATGAAATGGAAGAACCGGGTGACCCCCGGGTGGCAGAGTTCATTGTGGAGAGCCCGCAGTCGGTCCACTTGTGCGCTGACACATGTACCACGGGATAGGGCATCAGGGGGCTCGTTGAGTTTACCCGGGCGATACAGGATCTCATAATTATAGGTGGAGAGCTCGATCCTTCACCTCAAGATCTTGTCATTTTTGATCTTGCCCCGCTGTGTATTATTAAACATAAAGGCAAGCGGCCATTGGTCAGTGAGGAGAGTGAATCTCCTGCCGGCCAGGTAATGCCTCCAATGTCGCACAGCTTCCACAATGGCTTGGGCCTTCTTTTCGACAGAGGAGTGCCGGATTTTGGAGCCATGGAGGGTACGGGAAAAGAAGGCCACGGGCCTGCCTATCTGGTGGAGGGTGGTGGCCAGGGCTACGTCCGATGCATCGCTCTCCACCTGAAAGGGGAGGGACTCATCGACTGCGTGCATCGTGGCCTTGGCGATGTCCGCCTTGATGCGGTTGAAGGCCTGGCGGGCCTCAGCCGCCAGGGGGAAAACTCTGAACTGAATGAGTGGGCGGGCCTTGTCTGCATAATTAGGGACCCACTGGGCGTAATAGGAGAAAAACCCCAGGCATCATTTCAGGGCCTTGGGGCAGTGGGGGAGAGGGAGTTCCAGGAGGGGGTGACGCCTGCGGTCGGGGTCGGGCCCTAAGACTCCATTTTCCACGATATAGCCAAGGATTTGTATGTGAGATTAAGGAGTTTGGCGGTCTGGAGGAATTTTTGGTGGTTTGCGTCGTGGTCCTGCTGATCGTGGCCGCAGATAGTGGCCCGCAATCCGTACCGGTCAACCATTCAGTCTATCTCTCGCTGGAAGACCGAGACCCCATTAGTGACGCCAAAGGGAACCCTAAGGAAGTGACAGAGGCAGCCATCTGCTTCGAACGCAGTGTATTGGTGGTCCTCCGGGCGGATGGGGAGCTGGTGGACTTCAAGTCCACTGTGGAAAAGACTCAATACTGCGCAATCTGATTGACCATGTCAGATATGTGTGGGAGGGGGTACGCGTCGAGCTGCGTGTACCAATTGATGGTCTGACTGTAGTCAATAAGCATCCTGTGCTTCTCCCCAGTCTTCACTACCACCACTTGAGCTCTCCAGGGGCTGTTGCTGGCCTCAATGGCCCCTTTCCGCAGATGCCGTTGGACCTCCGACCTGATGAATGTCCTGTCCTGCGCACTGTACCGTGTGCTCCTAGTGGCGACGGGTTTCCAGTCCGGGGTGAGGTTTGCAAACAGGGAAGGTGGATCGACCTTAAGGGTCGTGAGGCCACAGACGGTGAGGGGGTGTAGGGGTCCGCCGAATTTTAAAGTTAGACTTTGGAGATGGCACTGAAGATCCAGGCCGAGTAACAGGGCAGCGCAGAGGTGGGGGAGGACGTAGAGCCGAAAGTTGTTGAACTCTACGCCTTGGACGATGAGGGCTGCGATGCAGTACACCCAGATTTCCACGGAATGCGATCCAGAGGCCAGGGAGATTTTCTGGGTGACGGGGTGTACCGGGAGGGAGCAGCGCCTTACCATAGTGGGGTGGATGAAGCTCTCGGTGCTCCCGGAGTCAAAGAGGCAGGTCGCCTTGTGCCCATCGATCTTCGCGGTCGCGAGGTTGCGGGGCCGGGACTGATCCAGGGTGATAGAGGCAAGCTGCGGCAGATGCTGGGAGGTCCCGGGCTGGTCAGTGGTGGCGGAGGTAGCGGCAGGCGATGAATGGCCAGACGAGCAGGGGTCCTGAGGCGCCTTCCAAAATGGCGCCGAAGATGGCGGCGCCCACGGGCCGCACATGGCTTGTGAAGGGGAAAATTATGGCGCCCCTGGGTCGCACGTGGGGGGTGTAGGAACGCCGGGCCTGGAAACAGCGGCGACCGACCGGGCCTGGCAAACAGTAGCGAAGTGTCCTTTCTTCCCACACCCGTTGCAGGTCGCACTCCGTGCCGTGCAGTGCTGCCTGGGGTGTTTGTTTTGCCTGCAAAAATAACACTTGGGCCCCCCAGATTTGGCTGGCTGCTGCGCGGTGCAGGCTTGCGTTGAGCTGGAGTCGGCAGCTGGTGGGGCCCACGATGCCCACAAGGGTGCCGCGCTGTCGGGGGCATAGGACTGAACGTTACGGGAGGCCACTTCTAACGAATTAGCGAGCTGCATAGTTCCCGCAAGATCGAGCGTACCCCCTTCCAGTAGCCACTGGCGGACGTACGCAGACTTCATGCCCGTAACGTAAGCATCTCTAATTAAACTTTTGGTGTGCTGGACTGCCGAAACTGCCTGCCAGTCACAGTTCCTACCTAGGATGTGTAGGGCATGCCAGAAATCATCCAGTGACTCCCCGGGGAGTTGCTGTCTCGTGGCCAGGAGGTGCCTGGCGTATACTTGATTGACTGGTCGAACGTAATGTCCCTTCAGGAGCTCCATCACTTCGGAGTAGGTGGGCGCATCACGGATGAGGGGAAAAATGTCAGGGCTCACCCGTGAATAGAGGATTTGGAGCTTCTGCGAGTCCGAGTGTTCTTCAGCGGCTGTTCTGAGGTAGCATTCGAAGCAGGCTAGCCGTTGGTCAAAGGCGGACATGGCGTTGGCTGCTTGAGGGCTCAGCTGCAGGCGATCAGGCTTGATGCGGAGATCCAGTGTTTAAAAAATCTTGCTCAATAAGTTGATGCACCGTCAATTACCACAAAATGAGAATGGTGGAACAATCGAGGCTTTATTGAGCAAGATGTTGTGCCTCCTATAGCTGAAACCAGAATGGCTGCAGCATCGGAGGGCACACACTTCTATACGCCATCTGCTGGGCGGAGCCAGCAGGCAGGGATTTACCATTGTACCCTTAATATACGGCAGTGCCATAATACATATAATATGCCACTAGTGGTGACTACCACACCGGTCAAAATGGCAGCCGACCCTGCTGGCAAGATCAGCTCGTTAACAGGAAATTGACTTAAGTGTGGCCACGGCTGGGAGAAACTCCCTCATGTGGGGCAGCACGGTAGCACAACTGATAGCACTGTGGCTTCACAGCGCCAGTGTCCCAGGTGAGATTCCTTGCTGGGTCACTGTCTGTGCAGAGTCTGGTTGTCCCCGTGTCTGCGTGGGTTTCCTCCGGGTGCTCTGGTTTCCTCCCACAGTCTAAAGATGTGCAGGTTAGGTGGATTGGCCATGATAAATTGCCCTTAGTGACCAAAAAAGGTTCGAGGGGTTATTGAGTTATGGGGATAGGGTGGAAGTAAGGGCTTAAGTGGGCCGGTGCAGACTCGATGGGCCAAATGGCCTCCTTCTGCACTGTATGTTCTGTGTTCTATGTTATGTAAACCGGCAAAGTGCCAGTGAATGGTAGAGTGAATCTTGGCGCTGCAGGCACTGAGGAACACCCTGCCAAATGCACCCAAAACCAGACTTAGTTTTAGGTCAGCTGAATCGTACCCTGAGACTCTGTTTAAGAAAGGCGGTGAAGGAAATGGTTCTCACACAAACAGAGATGATTTTGCCCTTGTTTAGCATCCCTGAATTTGGCTGCATTTTCAGGTTAGTGCTTCCTGTCCCTTTATGCTCATGAATAACTAATATAGAAAGTCTCATGAATTCCTGTCTGCTATAGATGTCAACTATAGGCAGCAGATATGACAAGGAATATTGGAGAGTTACAGCTGTTTGCTGTGCCTTGGCTAAGTAAATGAATTGGGGCCTTCTGTTGCAATCTTTTGGTCGATACTCTGGAAACATCCTTCAACAATTCATGTAAACTTCCCTTGACAGCTTCGAAGATGGGTCTAAAGTTTGCTGCTGAGTCATGATGCCATCAATATTTTCTAGATGTGATTAACGGAGATAAAGATCTGTCTGTACGCCTCAAGCCATAAGATCCAGCAGCCATGTTGCTAAGTGGTTGAAGGATTGCACAACATGGCCAAGATTTCACTCAATGCTCTTCCCTGGATTTTACCAAAGAGGAAGATGAGTTAAGAGGCAATAGATGGAGTCTTTTTAACAACCCCATCTCACACCCCAAGCCACAGTGTCATGTTGAGGTCAAGGTCGCTGAGTGGAGGGGACTGTCATTGGCCAACGAGGCAATCACATTTCAAAGTCTATAAAGAAGTTTAAATTAGGTAATCTGCTTGAGAACAGTTGCCAGAGAGGTTTGGCACAGTCAAACTATTCTCATTCATAAATCCCTTAAAAGCTCTGAAAATTAGCCATGGCTGTCTCATTGAAACATCAAGTTTTAACTTAATCAAAAAAGAAAATGCTGGAAAAACTCCGCAGGTCTGGCAGCATCTGAGAAGGGAGAAATTAGAACTAATGTTTTGGATCTGCATGATTCTTCTTCAGAATTAATAAGCGGTAAAAATGGGATGGATAATATACTGCATAAGAGGGGGTGTAGCAACTGGAGAAGAGTACAAGGTGATTGGTGGGAGCTAGGAAGCGTTAATGGCAGGAGAAGGTGCTAGTAGTTGCAGATTGTGGTAATGGCAGATAAAAGTCAGTGAGAGCAAAATTAAAGATCAAGTGACAGATAGCCCAGTGGGGGAGGGGGTGGGGGGGGGGGGTTTGCATTGGGACAAAAAATGTTTTGGATATTAAAGAAGGGTCAAGATGGAGGAGAAAGGTCACAGTCCAAAATTGTTGAACTCAGTGTTGAGTCCCGAGGGCTGTAACATGCCAAATCGGAAGACGAGATGCTGCTCCTCCAGCTTGTGCAGCAAACCAAGGACGGACATGTGGGCCCGAGAGCAAGGTGCTGAGTTAAAATGACATGCAACAGGAAGGCTGCGGTCATGCTTACAGACTGAGTGAAGGTGTTCTGCAAAGCGGTCACCCAGTCTGCACTTAGTCTCTCCAGTGTAAAGGAGGCCACATTGTGTGCAGTGAATGCAATTGCCCAAATTGAAGGAGGTGCAAATGAAACGTTGCTTAACCTGAAAGGAGTGTTTGGGGCTTTGAACAGTGAGGAGCAAGGAGGTAAATGGGTATGTTGCACCTTCTGTGATGCATGGGAAGGTGCCATAGGAAGGAAATGAGGAATTGAGGGTGATGGAAGATTGGACCAGGGTGTCACGGAGGGAACAGGTCCCTGCAGAATGCTGACAGTGGGGGTGAGGGGAAGCTGTGTCATTGTGCTGGAGTTGTCAGAAATGGCAGAGGGTGATCCTTTGAATACAGAGGCTGGTGGGGTGGGAAGTGAGGAGAAGAGGGACCCTCTGCTGATTCTGGGAGGGAGGAGAAGGGGTGAGGGCAGAGGTGTGGGAGACAAGTCAGGCACGGTTGAATGCTCTGTCAACCTCAGTGGGGGGAAACCTGGTTAAAGAAAAAAGGCAGACATGTCAGAAGCACCATTTTTGAAGGTGGCATCAGCAGAACAGATGTTTAAATCATATCATAGAATTTACAGTGCTGAAGGAGGCCATTCAGCCCATCAAGTCTGCACCGGCTCTTGGAAGGAGCTCCCTACCCAAACCCACACCTCCACCCTATCCCCATTACCCAGTAACCCCACCCAACACTGAGGGCAATTTTGGTCACTAAGGACAATTTGGACTGTGGGAGGAAACCGGAGCACCCGGAGGAAACCCACGCACACACGGGGAGAATGTGCAGACTCCGCACAGACATTGACCCAAGCCGGGAATCGAACCGGGACACTGGAGCTGTGAAGCAATTGTGTTAACCACAATGCTGCCATGCTGCCCACAGATGTGACGGAAACAGCGAAACTGGGAGAATGGGATGGAGCCCTTGCAGGGAATGGTGTGTGAGGAGCTGGAACCAAAGTAGCTGGGGGAGTGGGTGGGTTTTTAATTAATATTGCTGACGCATATCATCCAAAATGGAGACAGAGAAGTTAAGGAAGGGAAGTGTCAAAAATTGATCATGTGAGGGTGAGAGAGGGGTGGAATTTGGAAACAAAATTGATAAATTCACCCAAGTCCAGACAAGAGTCATCAATTTAACGGACAAAAGAGTTGTAGGAAAGGGTCTAAGTAGGACTGGAACAAGGAGTGTTCCACATGACCCACCAAAAGCCAGGCATAGCTGGGGTCCATGTGGGTTCCCAGAGCCACACCTTTTATTCTCAGGAAATGGGACAAGCTAAAGGAGAAATTATTTAGCGACAGACCTGTCATGATATTCAGATAAACATATCATGGTGCAAACACACATACACACTGATGGACAGATCAACGGACCGATCAACACACACGCAACATCACAGCCAATCACCAGTGAGAGCACACCACAGTTCCCGTTCATTCCAGCAGGAGACAGCTCAGGGCACAGAGCTCACAGCGTGCCACTCAGACATACACCATGTGCTGAGTGCCTCTCTAAGATAGTGTTAGGGCTGGGTCCACAGGTTAATGGGTAAAGTACGAACCACAGTCATAAGTTTACAGATGTTGTTATCAAGAGTAATAAAACAGAGTTGTACCATCTACAACTATGTTGGTTCGTTTGTATAGCGGAACACCCAACATGACATAGTACCAGGATTGGAACCCAGCAACTGTGAGACCTACCTGCACATCTTCAGGGATCCGCCATCCTGCGCCATGGACACCATCAGCCCGCCGCAGCCGCTCCAAATCGTTGGAAACCTAGGCGTCAACTGGAAGCTGTTTAAACAGCGCTTCCAGTTCTTCCTAGAAGCCACAGAAAAGGAGAATGCATCGGACACCAGGAAAATCGCCCTCCTCCTCTCCACGGCAGGGCAACACGCCATCCACATCTACAACTCCCTGATGTTCGCGGAAGGTGAGGACAAGACGAAGTACAAGACAGTCCTTCTGAAACTTGAGCAACACTTCAACGTCAAGGTGAATGAGAGTTTCGAGAGGTACCTCTTCCAGCAGCACCTGCAAGGTAAGGGTGAGCCTTTTCAATCTTTCCTGACACACCTCCGTATTCTCGCGCAGTCCTGCGGCTATGAGGCCACCTCCAGTTCCATGATTCGGGACCAGATAGTTTTTGGGGTCACCTCGGGCACCCTACGCCAGCAGCTCCTCAAAAGGAAGAGCCTCACCCTAGCCACCACCATCGAAGCCTGCGTCCTCCATGAAAACACGACCAGCCAGTACTCCCAATTCCAGGCGGCCGAATCGGCACGGCAGGGGTCCTACGAGGACAAGGGCTGCCATTTTGCGCGCTTTCTGTGGCCTCCCGTGCTTGTACGCACCAAAAGAGACATTGACGCAGAGGGACGTGGCGCACAGGCGCGCTCTACGCAGGACCGAACTGCGCATGCGCGGTGGTGCAACGAACGCCATGCCGTCACAACGTGCGGCAACTGTGGATCCGCACATTTAAAGTGGCAATGTCCAGCAAAGAATCGACAATGCCTCCGCTGTGGCAAGATGGGCCACTACTCTGCCTGCTGTCGAGCAGCTCAACCTGCCAACGCCCCCCAATTCTGCCAGCCTCGCAGGGACGTGCGGGCCATTCAGCCTCCATACACCGAGTCATACCCTGACGACGTACAGACCGGTGATACCGACGACCGGGAAGCCTTCTGCGTTGCGGTCATTGACAGGAATCGGATGTCCCCAAGTAGGACCCACCAGCCGATGCCAGTGAACAGCGTTAACCCGGGTGATGAATGATGTGCCAACCTAACGGTCAACCCGAATTCGTCGCCCACCAACTAGGCTGGACTTACGAGCCTGTTTACACATTGGACTCACTAAAGTGTTATGCCACAATGTTAATGTGTTTCTCTTCTTGTCGTTACAGGAGTTCGCTTTCGATGTTTGATGATTGCACTTGTTTTGTTTATGGTACAACCTCGTTGTTATGTTGCACCTGACACCTTCCCATGTATATAGTTTAGCCTCTTGTACATGCTGTAGATATTGCACACACATATTCAGCTGTACTCAGTACACACCAATATTTATTACCACATAGGCACATATTCTTGTAAAAATGGGGGATGTCATGATATTCAGATAAACATATCATGGTGCAAACACTCAAACACACTGATGGACAGATCAACGGACCAATCAACACACACACATCACAGCCAATCGCCAGTGAGAGCACACGCACTATAAAACGGGGAACACCACAGTTCCCGCTCATTCCAGCAGGAGATAGCTCAGAGCACAGAGCTCACAGCGTGCCACTCAGACATACACCATGTGCTGAGTGCCTCTCGAAGATAGTGTTAGGGTTGGGTCCACAGGTTAATGGGTAAAGTACGAACCACAGTCATAAGTTTACAGATGTTGTTATCAAGAGTAATAAAACAGAGTTTGGACCATCTACAACCGTGTTGGTTCGTTTGTATAGCGGAACAACCAACACGACAAAAACAAGTTCAGGCAGGTGGAGGAGAGTGGTGGTGTTCGAGGATTAATAAAGACTTCAAGGGAGAAGACGTGAGCTCTCCGACTCTCCTGGGGTAGTTACCCAGGGAATGTGATCCAACACATGGATAATTCCGCAACCAACTCCCCTATTACCCCCACAGACCAACCCTCCCGCCCCCCCCCCCCCCCCCCTCCACCTCTCCACCAACTACCTCACAAACCCCCCAACCCAGCATTGCTGCTGTTTGGAAGTTTCAGTCAGTAGGCACTGTGCACTTCATGCACACAAATATTTGTCAATTTGGTTCAGTACGCTCTGGCATTCTCACCTCAAAACGAGTAGGTTGTAGGTTGAACTATCATTATAGACTTAAGCATGTAATCTATGCAGATGTTACACTGTTGATTATGTTGTCTTTCAAACGCCTTCCCAATCTGTTGAGTTGAAGCAGAGATTTACTGGGATTGTAGAAGTGCAAACAGAAAGAAAGCCTTGAAAAATGGGCTGTTTTTATTGCAACCGAGGAGATTGAAGTGTTGGGTACTCTGAGACACAGACGAACCAACACGGTTGCGAATGGTACAACGCAGTTTTATTTCATTTAACTATTGACATAGTAAACTCTGGTACTCAGCATATGCTGATTGTCTGAGTGGCAGGCAATGAGGTCTGTGCCCTGAGCCGTCACCTGATGGACTGCCCAGGAAGTGTTGTGTTCCTGCGCCTTGACCTGACATACGAACCCCTCCGAATCTGGCGGCGTGCTCACTGCTCTGGATAGGGCATCCACAACGATGAGTTCCTTCCCTGGGGTGTAGACCAGTTGGAAGTCGTACCTCCTGAGTTTCAGTAGGATGCGCTGGTCATCTCGTTCAGGTTCTTATTTATGATGCTGACCAGGAGGCGGTGGTCAGTCTCAACAGTGAACCGGGGAAGACCATACACATAATCATGGAACTTGTCTAAACCGGTTAGCAAGCCTATGCACTCCTTTTCGATCTGCGCTTGACGCTGCTCTGTGGGGGTCATGGCATGCGATGCATAGGCAACTGGGGCCCATGACTCCGTGTCATCCCGCTGCAGGAGCACTGCCCCAATGCCGGACTGGCTGGCATCAGTCGAGATTTTGGTGGCACGAGAATTGTCAAAAAACGCCAATACCGGTGCAGTGGTGAGTTTGAGTTTGAGCTCCTCTCCTTCCAGCTGGTGTGTGTGTTGCCACTGTAACTCTGTGGAATTTTTGACGAGGTGGCGCAGAGCTGTCGTGTGGGAGGCAAGGTTGGGAATGAACTTCCCCAGGAAGTTGACCATGCCAAGGAAGCGTAGCACTGCTTTCTTGTCTGCCGGCTGTGGCATGGCTGTGATGGCGCTCACCTTGGCTGCATCCAGACGGACCCCTGACCGGGAAATATGGTCCCCCAGGAACTTCAGCTCGGTCTGACCAAAGGAACAGTTGGCTCGGTTGAGGCGCAGGCCGTTTTCCCGTATGCGGGCAAAAACGCTTTGGAGACGATATATGTGCTCCTGTGGTGTGGTGGACCAGATGATGACGTCCACGTATACGCGCACCCCTTCGATGCCTTCCATCATCTGCTCCATGATCCTATGAAAGACCTCGGATGCCGAGATGATGTCAAATGGCATCCGGTTGTAGCAGAACCCTACCGAAAGGGGTATTGAAGGTGCACAGCTTTTGGCTGGACGGATCGAGTTGGATCTGCCAAAACCCCTTAGAGGCAGTTTTGTAAATATTTTCGTCTGGGCCATTTCGCTTGTGATCTCCTCCCGTTTGGGTATGGGGTAATGTTCCCTCACGATATTGTTATTGAGGTCTTTTGGGTCAATACATATCCGGAGCTCGCCGGAGGGCTTCTTGACACACACCATGGAGCTGACCCACGGCGTGGGCCCCGTGACCCTGGATAGGACCCCTTGGTCCTGGAGATCCTGCAGCTGCTGCTTGAGGCGGTCTTTGAGTGGCGCAGGGACTCTGCGAGGTGCGTGAATGACTGGGATGGCGTCTGGTTTGAGGCGAATTCGGTAGGTGTATGGCAGTGTCCCCATGCCCTCGAATGCCTCCTGGTTGTGGGTGAGGAGCGATTGGAGCTGTGCGTTGAACTCTGCATCCAGGAAGTCAGACGTGCCGTCTGGAGAGAGAGAGTGGAGCGACTTTAAAACCACTTACCTTTACAGGAGCAGCCCTTTGGATTTCGGCGGCAGCGGTGCGCAGGGGCCTTCTGGGAGGTGAGTAGCGACTTTAAAACCACTTACCTTTACAGGAGCAGCCCTTTGGATTTCGGCGGCAGCGGTGCGCAGGGGCCTTCTGGGAGGTGAGTAGCGACTTTAAAACCACTTACCTTTACAGGAGCAGCCCTTTGGATTTCGGCGGCAGTGGTGCGCAGGGGCCTTCTGGGAGGTGAGTAGCGACTTTAAAACCACTTACCTTTACAGGAGCAGCCCTTTGGATTTCGGCGGCAGTGGTGCGCAGGGGCCTTCTGGGAGGTGAGTAGCGACTTTAAAACCACTTACCTTTACAGGAGCAGCCTTTTGGATTTCGCCGGCAGCGGTGCGCTGGGGCCTTCTGGGTGGTGAGTAGCGACTTTAAAACCACTTACCTTTACAGGAGCAGCCCTTTGGATTTCGGCGGCAGCGGTGCGCAGGGGCCTTCTGGGAGGTGAGTAGTGAATTTAAAAACCCTTACCTGGTCCCGTGTCTGTTCTTCTTTTCTGTTTTATTTGTTTTTATATAAGGCGGGGACCGGAAGTTCGACCCGCAGACCTCTGGGAAGTCCCCCCCCCCAACCAATAAATTCTGGTGGAGAGGAAACCCAAGACACTACACGTGTAGTGTCTCCCACCCGCCCTCCTACTCTAACCTAATAATAAGACCCATTGGTGTGAGGTAAGTGCCATATTATATTATTATTATATTGTTAGCATTGTGCAGGTCAAGGTTCGGAGGTGGAGGAGCAGTCTCTGTCAGCGAGAGAACCTGAGAACATCTAAGACACTCAGAAGGTAAGTAAGTGATTTTTACTTATTTTTACTTTTATACCTTTTTTCAAATTGTGTGTGTCGGGGGGAAACTGAAGTGACATCACAGAAAAGCTGTGGCCAGAGTGGCTAGTATTTGGTAACTAATTAAACATAATAACTTAATTATAATTTAGAGGGATATCTAAGCCAGAGATCAGAGAGTACTATAGTTAGCTATCGCATTTCTATTAGAAATCTAGTGCTCGGAAACAGATAGTTGACAGTAACTTTGACATTTTTTAAAAAATATTTTTTTTAAAAGACTAATTTTAATTTTAATTTTAATTAATTGACGCAATGGCAGTTAGAGGGGTGCTGTGCTCTGACTGTGAGGTGTGGCAGGTCCGGGAGGCTTCCAGCGTCCCGGATGGCTTCATCTGCAGAAAGTGCACCCAACTGGAGCTCCTCACAGACCGCATGGTTCGGTTGGAGCAGCAATTGGATGCACTTAGGAGCATGCAGGTGGCGGAAAGTGTCATAGATCGCAGTTATGTAAATGTGGTCACACCCAAGGTGCAGGCAGAGAAATGGGTGACCACCAGAAAGGGCAGGCAGTCAGTGCAGGAATCCCCTGTGGTTGTCCCCCTCTCGAACAGAGATACCCCTTTGGATACTGTCGGGGGGGATAGCCTATCAGGGGAAAACAGCAGCAGCCAGAGCAGTGGCACCACGGCTGGCTCTGATGTTCAGAAGGGAGGGTCAAAGCGCAGAAGAGTAATAGTAATAGGGGACTCTATAGTCAGGGGCACAGATAGGCGCTTCTGTGGACGTGAAAGAGACTCCAGGATGGTATGTTGCCTCCCTGGTGCCAGGGTCCAGGATGTCTCCGAATGGGTAGAGGGCATCCTGAAGGGGGAGGGCAAACAGGCAGAGGTCGTTGTACATATTGGTACTAACGACATAGGCAGGAAGGGGCATGAGGTCCTGCAGCAGGAGTTCAGGGAGCTAGGCAGAAAGTTAAAAGACAGGACCTCGAGTGTTGTCATCTCGGGATTACTCCCTGTGCCACGTGCCAGTGAGGCTAGAAATAGGAAGATAGAGCAGCTAGACACGTGGCTAAACAGCTGGTGTAGGAGGGAGGGTTTCCATTATCTGGACCACTGGGAGCTCTTCCGGGGCAGGTGTGACCTGTATAAGAAGGACGGGTTGCATCTAAACCGGAGAGGCATAAATATCCTGGCCGCGAGGTTTGCTAGTGTCACACGGGAGGGTTTAAACTAGTATGGCAGGGGGGTGGGCACGGGAGCAATAGGTCAGAAGGTGAGAGCATTGAGGGAGAACTAGGGAATAGGGACAGTGTGGCTCTGAGGCAGAGCAGACAGGGAGAAGTTGCTGAACACAGCGGGTCTGGTGGCCTGAAGTGCATATGTTTTAATGCAAGGAGCATTACGGGTAAGGCAGATGAACTTAGAGCTTGGATTAGTACTTGGAACTATGATGTTGTTGCCATTACAGAGACCTGGTTGAGGGAAGGGCAGGATTGGCAGCTAAACGTTCCAGGATTTAGATTTTCAGGCGGGATAGAGGGGGATGTAAAAGGGGAGGTGGAGTTGCGCTACTTGTTCGGGAGAATATCACAGCTGTACTGCGAGAGGACACCTCAGAGGGCAGTGAGGCTATATGGGTAGAGATCAGGAATAAGAAGGGTGCAGTCACAATGTTGGGGGTATACTACAGGCCTCCCAACAGCCAGCGGGAGATAGAGGAGCAGATAGGTAGACAGATTTTGGAAAAGAGTAAAAACAACAGGGTTGTGGTGATGGGAGACTTCAACTTCCCCAATATTGACTGGGACTCACTTAGTGCCAGGGGCTTAGACGGGGCGGAGTTTGTAAGGAGCATCCAGGAGGGCTTCTTAAAACAATATGTAGACAGTCCAACTAGGGAAGGGGCGGTACTGGACCTGGTATTGGGGAATGAGCCCGGCCAGGTGGTAGATGTTTCAGTAGGGGAGCATTTCGGTAACAGTGACTACAATTCAGTAAGTTTTAAAGTACTGGTGGACAAGGATAAGAGTGGTCCGAGGATGAATGTGCTAAATTGGGGGAAGGCTAATTATAACAATATTAGGCGGGAACTGAAGAACATAGATTGGGGGCGGATGTTTGAGGGCAAATCAACATCTGACATGTGGGAGGCTTTCAAGTGGCAGATGAAAGGAATACAGGACCGGCATGTTCCTGTGAGGAAGAAAGATAAATACGGCAATTTTCGGGAACCTTGGATAACGAGTGATATTGTAGGCCTCGTCAAAAAGGAAAAGGAGGCATTTGTCAGGGCTAAAAGGCTGGGAACAGACGAAGCCTGCGTGGAATATAAGGAAAGTAGGAAGGAACTTAAGCAAGGAGTCAGGAGGGCTAGAAGGGGTCACGAAAAGTCATTGGCAAATAGGGTTAAGGAAAATCCCAAGGCTTTTTACACGTACATAAAAAGCAAGAGGGTAGCCAGGGAAAGGGTTGGCCCACTGAAGGATAGGCAAGGGAATCTATGTGTGGAGCCAGAGGAAATGGGCGAGGTACTAAATGAATACTTTGCATCAGTATTCACCAAAGAGAAGGAATTGGTAGATGTTGAGTCTGGAGAAGGGGGTATAGATAGCCTGGGTCACATTGTGATCCAAAAAGATGAGGTGTTGGGTGTCTTAAAAAATATTAAGGTAGATAAGTCCCCAGGGCCTGATGGGATCTACCCCAGAATACTGAAGGAGGCTGGAGAGGAAATTGCTGAGGCCTTGACAGAAATCTTTGGATCCTCGCTGTCTTCAGGGGATGTCCCGGAGGACTGGAGAATAGCCAATGTTGTTCCTCTGTTTAAGAAGGGTAGCAAGGATAATCCCGGGAACTACAGGCCGGTGAGCCTTACTTCAGTGGTAGGGAAATTACTGGAGAGAATTCTTCGAGACAGGATCTACTCCCATTTGGAAGCAAATGGACGTATTAGTGAGAGGCAGCACGGTTTTGTGAAGGGGAGGTCGTGTCTCACTAACTTGATAGAGTTTTTCGAGGAGGTCACTAAGATGATTGCTGCAGGTAGGGCAGTAGATGTTGTCTATATGGACTTCAGTAAGGCCTTTGACAAGGCCCCTCATGGTAGACTAGTACAAAAGGTGAAGTCACACGGGATCAGGGGTGAGCTGGCAAGGTGGATACAGAACTGGCTAGGCCATAGAAGGCAGAGAGTAGCAATGGAGGGATGCTTTTCTAATTGGAGGGCTGTGACCAGTGGTGTTCCACAGGGATCAGTGCTGGGACCTTTGCTGTTTGTAGTATATATAAATGATTTGGAGGAAAATGTAACTGGTCTGATTAGTAAGTTTGCAGACGACACAAAGGTTGGTGGAATTGCGGATAGCGATGAGGACTGTCGGAGGATACAGCAGGATTTAGATTGTCTGGAGACTTGGGCGGAGAGATGGCAGATGGAGTTTAATCCGGACAAATGTGAGGTAATGCATTTTGGAAGATCTAATGCAGGTAGGGAATATACAGTGAATGGTAGAACCCTCAAGAGTATTGAAAGTCAAAGAGATCTAGGAGTACAGGTCCACAGGTCATTGAAAGGGGCAACACAGGTGAAGAAGGTAGTCAAGAAGGCATACGGCATGCTTGCCTTCATTGGCCGGGGCATTGAGTATAAGAATTGGCAAGTCATGTTGCAGCTGTATAGAACCTTAGTTAGGCCACACTTGGAGTATAGTGTTCAATTCTGGTCGCCACACTACCAGAAGGATGTGGAGGCTTTAGAGAGGGTGCAGAAGAGATTTACCAGAATGTTGCCTGGTATGGAGGGCATTAGCTATGAGGAGCGGTTGAATAAACTCGGTTTGTTCTCACTGGAACGAAGGAGGTTGAGGGGAGACCTGATAGAGGTATACAAAATTATGAGGGGCATAGACAGAGTGGATAGTCAGAGGCTTTTCCCCAGGGTAGAGGGGTCAATTACTAGGGGGCATAGGTTTAAGGTGAGAGGGGCAAGGTTTAGAGTAGATGTACGAGGCAAGTTTTTTACGCAGAGGGTAGTGGGTGCCTGGAACTCGCTACCGGAGGAGGTAGTGGAAGCAGGGACGATAGGGACATTTAAGGGGCATCTTGACAAATATATGAATAGGATGGGAATAGAAGGATACGGACCCAGGAAGTGTAGAAGATTGTAGTTTAGTCGGGCAGCATGGTCGGCACGGGCTTGGAGGGCCGAAGGGCCTGTTCCTGTGCTGTACATTTCTTTGTTCTTTGTTCTTTGTTCTTGGACTCGTTGCACGAGGTGGAGAGCCTTGCATGCCTGTGCGCCTAGCAGGGAGTCCTTCGATGAGCCGACTATCTCGAACGGGAGTGTGGCCGTGTGTGTGTTGTGTGTCACCTGGAGCTGGCAGGGTCCCATAGCCGGGATAACGTTCCCGTTGTAGTCGACCATCCTGCACCGGGACGGCCGGATTGGTGGTCTGACCTTCATGGCGTAGAAGTCTGACCATGCTATGAGGTTGGCGGAGGCGCCAGTGTCCAGGCGGAAAGTGATCGGCAATCGGTTGACCGTCAGGGTGGCACACCATTCATCACCCAGATTGATAGTGTTGACTCGGTTCCCATCAATGACCGCAACCCGGAAGGCGTCTCGGTCATCTGTGTCACCGGTCTGGATGTCGTCTGGGCCCGATTCGTAATGGGGAGGCTGAATGGTCCGCACATCCCTGCGAGGTTGTCGGAGATGTGGAAGATCGATAGGTTGAGCTGCTCGACAGTAAGAAGCGTAGTGGCCCACCTTGCCACAGTGTAGGCATTGTTGGGTTCTTGCGGGACATTGCACTTTTAAATGTGCAGCTCCACAGTTGCCGCACGTCATGACGTCATGGCGTTCATTGCGCCACTACGCATGCGCAGTTCGGTCTTGCGTCAAGCGCGCCTGCGCATCACGTCCCTCAGTGTTGCCGTAGGTTTTGGCGCGCACAAGCGCGGGAGGCCTCGAAAAGCGAGCGAAACAGCCGCCCTCGTCCGGGCCGCGGGCCGGGAGGAACTCGATCGCCTGGACCCGTTCGGCCTCGTGGGGCACCTGGCTCGCCGATCCGGTCGCGTAGGACCCCCTCCTCGCCGATTCGGTTGTCTGAAATTGGGCATAGCGGCTAGGCGCGTTCTCGTGAAGGACACAGGCGTCGATTGCAGAGGCTAAGGTTAGGCCTTTTATTTTTAAAAGCTGCTGGCGTAGGGTGCCCGAGGCGATCCCAAAAATGATCTGGTCCCGGATCATGGACTCTGAGGTGGTGTCGTAACCGCAGGACTGCGCGAGTATGCGGAGGTGCGTCAGGAATGATTGAAAGAGCTCATCCTTACCTTGCAGGCGCTGCTGGAAGAGATACCTCTCGAAGCTCTCGTTGACCTCGACGTTGAAGTGTTGGTCGAGCTTGAGGAGGACCGTCTTGTATTTAGATTTGTCCTCGCCTTCCGCGAACACCAGGGAGTTGTAGACATGGATGGCGTGCTGACCGGCGGTGGTGAGGAGGATGGCGATCTTTCTTTTGTCCGAGGCGCTCTCTTTGTCATTGGCTTCCAGAAAGAGTTTGAAACGCTGTTTGAACAACGTCCCATTTACGCCAAGGTTCCCAGCGACTTGCAATGGCTGCGGTGTGTTGACGGTGTCCATGGTGCAGGATGGCAGATTTGTGGGTAGGTATTAATTCACTTCTGGTACCATGAAGTGTTGGGTACTCTGAGACACAGACGAACCAACACGGTTGCGAATGGTACAACGCAGTTTTATTTCATTTAACTATTGACATAGTAAACTCTGGTACTCAGCACATGCTGACTGTCTGAGTGGCTGGCAATGTGGTCTGTGCCCTGAGCCGTCTCCTGATGGACTGCCCAGGAAGTGTCGTGTTCCTTGTTTTGTACTGTGTATGCTCTTGTCTGTGATTGGCTGTCGTGTTGTGTGTGCTAATTGGTCCGTTGATCTGTCCATCATTATGGATATGTGTATGTGCTGTGATGTTCACTTGAATATCATTACAGAGATTGCATGGTGAATTGATCCAGGTGTTTAAATCTATCAGGTTACGGACCTTAAAGGAGACTGTTGCAGTGATTAAAACAACCAGAATGAGGAATCATAAATATACGAGACAGCAGGAAATACATTTTTATACAGGAGCAGTGTGAATGCACAAATTCTCAGCTGGGTCAACCTACTTGGGGTGGCACAGTGGTTAGCACTGTTTCCTCACAGTGCCAGGGACCCAGTTTTAATTCCGGCCTTGGGTCACTGTCTGCGTGGAGTTTGTACGTTCTGCCCGTGTCTACGTGGGTTTCCTCCGGGTGCTCCAGTTTCTTCTCACAGTCCAAAGGTGTGCAGGTTAGGTGAATTGGCCATGCTAAATTGTCCTTCATGTCCAAAACTATTTGGTGCTGTAGAACGCCAGCTGTGCAGGATTCTCTGGCTGGCGATTAGGGAAGCGAAAGCAAGGACATCAGTCCTCTTCCCCTTATGACGTTCTGGCTGCTCCGAAACCCCAAAGACAGCCACTCTCGGGCACGACTCCACCCTCACCCCCACAATCTTGGACATCGCCTCGAAGAAGGCTGTTCAGAACCCGACAGGTCTGGAGCAAGCCCAGTACATGTGAGCGTGGTTGGCCGGGCCTCCAAGACCGTCGGAAAGAACCTGTACATTTGGGTTCTAGTCAGATGCGCTCTATGCACCACTGTAAACTGCATGAGGTTCAGTCTTGCACAGGAGGAGGTGACTTTGGCCCTGCTCAGTGCTTCGCTCCAGAGTCCCCACCCTACTACTGTCAACAGTTCATCCTCCCTTTTCCTTCTTGTTCATCTAACGGTGTTCTCGCCCTTTCTAGCAGTCGTCCGCATATATCCCCACAGTTTCCCTTCTCCGTACTTTCCGCATCCAGCAGTTCCTCCAGCAATGTGTCTCTCGGGGTCCTAGGGTACCTCGTCATCTCCTTGCAGAGAACATTTTTGATTTGTAGGAGTCGGAGCTCCTGTCCGTTTGAAAGTCCCATTTTTTCCGATAGCTCACTTAGGGTTGTAACTCTATCCCCCATGTAATAGTCCCTGACCGCTAACGTCCCCCATCCTGTCTCCACTTCTTAAGGGCGGCGTCTAGCATGGCTGGCGGCAATTTGTGGTTACCGCATGGAGGACATCCCGGTGAAACCAAAATGTTGTCTCATTTGGCTCCATGTTCGCAACGTGGCGACCACCACTCGGCTGGATGTGTATTTTTCCCGGGGGGGATTGGAGCGCTGCCATGGTGAGGGCCCGGATGGTCATTCCCTCGCAGGAGGACTCCTCCAGCCTCACCTATTCCGTATTCGGTTCTCTTACCCATCCCTTCACACTCTCGGCTGTGACTGCTCAGTAGTAGTATTGCAAGATAGGAAGAGCCAGGCCGCCCATGTTTCTTCTCCTCTGCAGTGTAGTCTTGGGGATTCTTGAGCTCTCCCCCCTATGATCATTTTGTCTATCCCTCGGAAAAAGGTCTTGGTGATGAAACTCTGTATGGATCTGAACAGGAGGAGGAACCTTAGCAATACAATCTTCTTGGTCATCTGCACCTTTCCCGCCAGGGAAAGCGGGAGTGCATCCCATCTCTGTAGGTCCTTTTTAACTTCCTCTGCCAGGCTGGTCAGATTTCACTTGTGGATCAATGTTGTAAGAATCTCGGGCAACCCCTGGTCCCCTTGAACTGCGAAACCGGACTTTAACCTCAGAAACTGTAAAATGGACACCTTTCTTGGCCAAATTTTTCCCAGCAAGCTTGGCTTGCAGGGCTGTCTGTGAGTGTGAAAGGAATGTTTGCAGCAACCCCCCCTGGACTTACAACTCATCAGTGGACAGACGGCACTAATTGGATCAGCAAAGGGCACAATGGAAATGCTAATAGCCCTGAAACTCCCCCAGCCAAGAAACAATGTGTTGGTAAGAACTCCTTACATATGATAATGACCTTGTCTCCATCGGAGCTGAAAAACCCATCAGCATAATCAGGTCATAATGGTAGCAATCTCGAGCGAATGGCAGACTCGAAAATCCCATCTTCTTAACGAGGTGTGGAAGACCGCGATCTCCCAGGACAATGGAGCAGGCAGGAAGCCGTTTAAGACTGGAGCTGGCTACCTGGACCTATCAGGAGAAGGGGCGGGACCTGCGGGAACTTTGAAATGCTAACTTACATGCTCACACAAAAGAAGCTGGACTGGAGCGAAAAAACTTGGAATTTGGACTATAAAAAGGGTGGTCAAACGGCCATTCGATCTCTTAGGATCTTCTGCTCGTGCTGAACTCTCTGCTCCTACAACATCAGCCTTGGATTGTAAGTATCCCGCAGCAGCTTGCGAAGCTCCCGGGACTAGTATAGTGGTTGAGGCTTTGGGGAAAGGGGGTGCATGCTCCTATTTAGTCCTTTTAAAAGATTGCTAAAATTGTGTATGTAAGTTTTACGTTGTGCTGCGATAGTATTCCTTCCATAGTAATAGTCATTAAAGTATAAGATAATTGTGTGTTTTCTGTATTTGGTGGTGGTTGATCTTGGCAATTAATAAATATATGTGTTTGGATTTTGGAATTGGAGTCTTTCTCAATTCCTTCAATCCCTCACCAACGCGCTCTAGCCAAGTCATTCTATTAAAATACTCCTTACCATTAATCCGGTGTCGAGAACTGAGGGAAATCCCTGGACGATTCGAACCTGCTCACTCAGGAAAGGCTGCCAGGTACAGGTGGGCAGAGGTTTTCCTTTCCTCTCTCTCTTGGGGGCGCTGCTCAGGTGAAGCAGGCGCAGGTGGTAGCGAATCCACCGGTGAGAGAGAGGATCACCCGGGCAGTGGTGGGGCTTGGACAACGGGGTGCCACGCCTGGTAGAAGCCCACGGGGGTGGAGGTAAAAGGGGAACCTGCTACAATGGCAGGCTGTTCAGATTCCACTTGTGGATCAATGTCCACTCATGGACTCCCATGGGTTCCCAGGAAGCGGAATTTGCTTTGGGCGAGTTTGAATGATAAACCCCCCCCCAGCTCTGTCCCTCCCCCATTGGGATTCACCAGGAATGCCTCGCTCTTGCCCAGGTGGAGCTTTTAGCCTGAGAAGTCCCCAAAATCTTCCAAGAGCTTCATGATTGCTTTCAGGCCATTCTGTGAGTCCGAGATGTAGAGGAGTAGGTCATCTGCATAGAGTGAAGCTCTGTGCTGGGGTTCTACAATCCTATGTTACAAGACAACAATAATCGTAACTGGGTGTCAGGAATGCAATTCAGCACATTGCTCCTATTGTGGTTTTGTCGTGCAGCGGTTACTGCCCCTACCTCTGCACCAGAAGCTCCAGTTTGAAATCTCACTTACAGGAGCTGATGGCCAAACAGATTGCTTGAAAATGCCTGAAAATGCTTCGAATACTCCTGATGGCAGGTGGTAATAGTGGAGAGTTTCCTGGTCAGCCCAGTCTGCAGAGGACAAATCGTTGAAGTAGATAATCATGGACCGATCCGTTGGTACCTGGAGAGGGAGGCGATCTCCCATGGATGGTTCATTTCAGTAACAGGATCCACTATCGCCATGGCCTCAGCTGACGTCTGTAGTCTGGTATCTGTGTTAAACCAACAAATGCAAATTGTCAAAATGTTATCGATGGTCAGAAATTAGGGTATTTCACCTCCTTTTCCATCTCTGAACGAGCCTCCAACTCCCCCACCCTATCCCCAGTAACCCCACCTAACCTTTTAGACACCAAGGGGAAATTTAGCATGGCCATTCCACCTAACCTGCACACCTTTGGACATTTCTTGACCCAGAGAGTGATGAACCTGTGAAATTCACTGCCATAGAAAGTAGTTGAGGCCAAAATGTTTGATTTCAAGGAGTTAGATATCGCTCTTGGGGCTAAAGGGATCAAGGGGCATGAGGGGAAAGTGGAATCTGGGCATTGAACCTGATGATCAGCAATGTTCATAATGAATGGCGGTGCAGGCTCGAAGGGCTGAATGGCCTCAACAAAGAACAAAGAACAAAGAAATGTACAGCACAGGAACAGGCCCTTCGGCCCTCCAAGCCCGTGCCGACCATACTGCACGACTAAACTACAATCTTCTACACTTCCTGGGTCCGTATCCTTCTATTCCCATCCTATTCATATATTTGTCAAGATGCCCCTTAAATGTCCCTATCGTCCCTGCCTCCACTACCTCCTCCGGTAGTGAGTTCCAGGCACCCACTACCCTCTGCGTAAAAAACTTGCCTCGTACATCTACTCTAAACTTTGCCCCTCTCACCTTAAACCTATGCCCCCTAGTAATTGACCCCTCTACCCTGGGGAAAAGCCTCTGACTATCCACTCTGTCTATGCCCCTCATGATTTTGTATACCTCTATCAGGTCGCCCCTCAACCTCCTTCGTTCCAGTGAGAACAAACCGAGTTTATTCAATCGCTCCTCATAGCTTATGCCCTCCATACCAGGCAACATTCTGGTAAATCTCTTCTGCACCCTCTCTAAAGCCTCCACATCCTTCTGGTAGTGTGGCGACCAGAATTGAACACTATACTCCAAGTGTGGCCTAACTAAGGTTCTATACAGCTGCAACATGACTTGCCAATTCTTATACTCAATGCCCCGGCCAATGAAGGCAAGCATGCCGTATGCCTTCTTGACTACCTTCTCCACCTGTGTGGCCCCTTTCAGTGATCTGTGGACCTGTACTCCTAGATCTCTTTGACTTTCAATACTCTTGAGGGTTCTACCATTCACTGTATATTCCCTACCTGCATTAGCCCTTCCAAAATGCATTACCTCACATTTGTCCAGGTTAAACTCCATCTGCCATCTCTCCGCCCAAGTCTCCAGACAATCTAAATCCTGCTGTATCCTCAGACAGTCCTCATCGCTATCCGCAATTCCACCAACCTTTGTGTCGTCTGCAAACTTAGTGCCTCCTCCTGCATCTATTTTCTAAGCATGTTTCTATGTAAGAGGCACTGTCCAAAGTCATAGAATCACACAGGAGGCCATTCAGCCTACCGCCCCTGTGGCAGCCCTTAGGAAGGACATTCCACTCAGTCTGTCTCCCATGCCCCTTTCCGCATAGCCCAGTCACATCGTATCAGGCAGTCCATCCCATATCGTAAGAACTCATCTCCTCAGTTAGACACTGATTCCCAAAACAGGCCAGGTATCTGGGCCGGGGTTCTCCGAGCCCGCGCCGGGTTGGAGAATCGGTGGGGGGGGGGGGGTCGCGAATCCCGCCACGCCGCTCCTGCGGTGGGCCGCCGATTCTCCGGCAACAGGTACGGCGCGAACCCACGTCGGCCCTGGCGCGTATGCGCAGACCCGCGCCGGCCGTGGCGTCCATGCGCGTACCTGCACCAGCCTTGACGGGCCGGCTTTAGCTGCCGGAGAAGCACACAGCACTCCGGCGCCGTTCTAGCCCCTGAGGACGGGGAGAATGACTGGGCCTGGAGGCCCATTGACGCCGGCGTCACTCACACTAGTTTTGACCCCGGCGTCAACACTTGGCCGGGAGTTCGGAGAATCCCGGCCCTGATCTACATCCTCTCTGTGCACAATCTGAATTTACAAATTGACAAGGATCATTGGCTTCCAGTTATAAACACTGCTGGCCCGGACACTCTCATATCTTTAGAATGGAAGTTTCAATCAAGGGAACTCAGTTTAAGTTTATTCCAATAATGCCAGAGGTTTCCAATATCGAGAGTTCAGTATGGGTGTCAGAGGGGAACAAGTCTCATTAGTGTGGGATATTAAGAAGGAAGGACTGGAACTCCAAAGCTCTCAGTTGACGTGTGTCCAGCTTTTTGAAGGGCACCCCAGATGTTGCAGCATCTTCCCTCTAATAATTGTCATGTGAGAGTGCCTTGAAGAAATGGGTGTTTTTAAATGGGTGTGTATATAAATATCTGTAGTGAGAGTACCTTTAAGAAATGGGTGGTTACTACAGCAGTGATGTCAGAGAGTAGGTGGAGCTGGGCTGTCTGTCAGCTTTTTACTTTTGTTTCTGAGCAGGCTGCAGGGTGTGTTTTAGTTTCGCTTTCAGAGCTGGATAGCTGCAGTCACAGACAGAAGGTGTATGAATCTTTCTCTGTAATCTAAAGACTGTAAATCGATCCTGCTAATTTAAAACTAATAACAGTAGTTACTTTAACCTGATGTGCTTCTGGTAAAAGTGTTTTAAGTCGAATGGATGTTAAAAAGGAAAGCTTAAAGGTTTCCTTAATGTTGTAGTCTTTTGGGGTTGTATTTGAATTAATGGTTGTAAGATATTCACTGTATGTTTTGATAAGTACGTACCGGTCAGACAGGGAGGAAGGCGTCGAGCGAGGGAACCGTGGCTTACCAAAGAAGTGGAATCTCTTGTTAAGAGGAAGAAGGAGGCCTATGTGAAGATGAAGTATGAAGTTTCGGTTGGGGCGATGGATAGTTACAAGGTAGCGAGGAAGGATCTAAAGAGAGAGCTAAGACGAGCAAGGAGGGGACATGAGAAGTATTTGGCAGGAAGGATCAAGGAAAACCCAAAAGCTTTCTATAGGTATGTCAGGAATAAGCGAATGACTAGGGAAAGAGTAGGACCAGTCAAGGACAGGGATGGGAAATTGTGTGTGGAGTCTGAAGAGATAGGCAAGATACTAAATGAATATTTTTCGTCAGTATTCACTCAGGAAAAAGATAATGTTGTGGAGGAGAATGCTGAGCCTCAGGCTAATAGAATAGATGGCATTGAGGTACGTAGGGAAGAGGTGTTGGCAATTCTGGACAGGCTGAAAATAGATAAGTCCCCGGGACCTGATGGGATTTATCCTAGGATTCTCTGGGAGGCCAGGGAAGAGATTGCTGGACCTTTGGCTTTGATTTTTATGTCATCATTGGCTACAGGAATAGTGCCAGAGGACTGGAGGACAGCAAATGTGGTCCCTTTGTTCAAAAAGGGGAGTAGAGACAACCCCGGCAACTATAGACCGGTGAGCCTCACGTCTGTAGTGGGTAAAGTCTTGGAGGGGATTATAAGAGACAAGATTTATAATCATCTAGATAGGAATAATATGATCAGGGATAGTCAGCATGGCTTTGTGAAGGGTAGGTCATGCCTCACAAACCTTATTGAGTTCTTTGAGAAGGTGACTGAACAGGTAGACGAGGGTAGAGCAGTTGATGTGGTGTATATGGATTTCAGCAAAGCGTTTGATAAGGTTCCCCACGGTAGGCTATTGCAAAAAATACGGAGGCTGGGGATTGAGGGTGATTTAGAGATGTGGATCAGAAATTGGCTAGCTGAAAGAAGACAGAGGGTGGTGGTTGATGGGAAATGTTCAAAATGGAGTACAGTCACAAGTGGAGTACCACAAGGATCTGTTCTGGGGCCGTTGCTGTTTGTCATTTTTATCAATGACCTAGAGGAAGGCGCAGAAGGGTGGGTGAGTAAATTTGCAGATGATACTAAAGTCGGTGGTGTTGTCGATAGTGTGGAAGGATGTAGCAGGTTACAGAGGGATATAGATAAGCTGCAGAGCTGGGCTGAGAGGTGGCAAATAGAGTTTAATGTAGAGAAGTGTGAGGTGATTCACTTTGGAAGGAATAACAGGAATGTGGAATATTTGGCTAATGGTAAAGTTCTTGAAAGTGTGGATGAGCAGAGGGATCTAGGTGTCCATGTACATAGATCCCTGAAAGTTGCCACCCAGGTTGATAGGGTTGTGAAGAAGGCCTATGGAGTGTTGGCCTTTATTGGTAGAGGGATTGAGTTCCGGAGTCGGGAGGTCATGTTGCAGCTGTACAGAACTCTGGTACGGCCGCATTTGGAGTATTGCGTACAGTTCTGGTCACCGCATTATAGGAAGGACGTGGAGGCTTTGGAGCGGGTGCAGAGGAGATTTACCAGGATGTTGCCTGGTATGGAGGGAAAATCTTATGAGGAAAGGCTGATGGACTTGAGGTTGTTTTCGTTGGAGAGAAGAAGGTTAAGAGGAGACTTAATAGAGGCATACAAAATGATCAGGGGGTTGGATAGGGTGGACAGTGAGAGCCTTCTCCCACGGATGGATATGGCTGGCACGAGGGGACATAACTTTAAAATGAGGGGTAATAGATATAGGACAGAGGTCAGAGGTAGGTTCTTTATGCAAAGAGTAGTGAGGCCGTGGAATGCCCTACCTGCTACAGTAGTGAACTCGCCAACATTGAGGGCATTTAAAAGTTTATTGGATAAACATATGGATGATAATGGCATAGTGTAGGTTAGATGGCTTTTGTTTCGGTGCAACCTCGTGGGCCGAAGGGCCAGTACTGCGCTGTATTGTTCTATGTTCTATGTTCTATGTTCTATGTTCTATGTTTTAAGAAGTTTAACTAGCGTTCATAGAATAAACATTGTTTTGCTTTAAAAAATACTTTTCCATTTCTGCTGTACCACATCTGTAGTGTGGGCCGTGTGCTCCCCATACCACAATCTATTAAAAGTTGTGGGTCAGTTGAACTCCATGATACACTTTGGGGTTCTCTAAACCCTGGCCCATAACAAATTGGGGGCTCAAGGGGGATAAAAGTCTATCTATTGGATTGGCTTAGTGAACTTAAAGACAGTGATGCATATTCTGGATGCTTTTCAGGCGTGGTATTTTAGTTTAAGTAGGGTGTGTGTTGTGGACAATGGCTCTTTCAGAGACTCTGAAGTTTTTTGGGGTGGAGATAGTCACACACGGTGCCCTGGCAAAAACATTGCAGTTAACATGACCTGACAAAATGCGAAAAGATGAGGTAATTATGAGCTAAGCATTTAAAGTTTGACTCATTGTAAATAGCAAAAATTCAGTTGCAAATTAAATAAATGGAACATGAGAAAGAATTAAAGCAGCTTGAATACGAAAGAGAGAGAGAGGAAAAAGAGAGCGAAGAAAGGAAAACAGAAAGAATAGCCCGAGCAGAACAAAAAGAAACAGAAAGGGAGATACAGATCAGGTGAAAAGATAAAGAGAGACAGATTGAACTTCAGAAAATGACAGTCAGTTAAAATTGGCAGACGTAAAGGGAAACGTGCAGTTGGTGGATAGTGATGAGGGTAGCGACAAAGAGCGTCATAGTCGAAGGCTTGGTGGGAATCTATTTAAATATGTCCAAGCAATGCCAAGGTTTGACGAGAAGGAAGTAGAAGTCTTTTTCATTTCATTTGAGAAGGTAGCTAAACAAATGAAATGGCCACAGGACATGTGGGTATTACTGATTCAAACAAAGCTGATAGGTTGAGCTAGTGAAGTGTTTGCATCACTACCGGAGGAGGTATCTGGGACGTATGAGGAGGTGAAAAAATCCATCTTAGGTGCATCTTAGGCTGAAGCTGCCCCCACCCTAATTGCTGAGAGGCAGTTATCTGGCAGTCACCTGAGGCCTGTTTAGGGGCACAAAGGTACACATTGTATTCTTCTCTTTGAAGTTTTAGTGTGAGTCATCCTGTAGTCTGTATAAAAGACAGACAGAAAGCGCACTCAGTAAACATTGCACAGGTCAAAGAGACACAGCCTGAGTGAGTAAGACACATCCAGAGTGGGAATTTGAAACTTGGTAATTTGGTGCAGTGAGGTAATTCGGTGCAGAGTTGGAGAAGGTGCTTTTTCCCGACTGTTTTGTTCTCTCTCTTTCTTCGGGCCTAGTTTCGGGAGCCGTTCAGAGGAGGAGAAGTCTCTGTGTGAGTATAAAAACCTAACAGTAACTTCCTGTTTTCCACTTTTTTTTTTCAAAAGTGACGTCAGAGGGAAGCTGTGATCTAATTGGTTGATAGCAAATCTTCCCCAAATTTAAAAAAAACACAGCTAAACTCGTAAACTTAAATTAAACTAATTAATTAATTAGAGATGGCTGGTCAGGTGATGTGCTTGAGCTGCTTGATGTAGGAGCTGGCAGATCCCATTGCGAACTGCAGTGACCACACCTGCAGTAAGTGTTGGCTGCTCGAAGAGCTCCGGCTCAGAGTTGATGAGCTGGAGTCTGAGCTTCAAACACTGAGGCACATCCGGGACGGGGAGACTTACCTGGACACTGTGTTTCAGGAGGCAGTCACACCTGTCAGAGTAAGTAGTTTAAATCCTGCCAGTGGCCAGGGACAGCAGGGTGTGGCTGCAAGTCAGGCAGGTAAAGGGAACCAGCAGTCAGGAACTCAGGAGCCTCAGCCCTTGACCCTGTCCAACAGATACGAGGCACTTGCTCCCTGTGTGGATGGTGAACAGGGCTGCAGGAAGGATGAGTCAGCTGACCAAGGCACCATGGTTCAGCAGGTCATTCAAGGGAAGGGAGTAAATAGGCCAGTTGTAGTTGTAGAGGATTCTATTATCAGGGGGATAGATATTATCCTTTGTGAGCAGGATAAAGAGTCCTGCATGGTATGTTGCCTGCCTGGTGCTAGGGTGCGGGACATCTCTGACCGGCTTGAAAGGATGCTGGAGAGGGAGGGGGAGGATCCAGTTGTTGTGGTCCATGTCGGTACCAACAACATAGGCAAGTCTGGGAAAGAGGACCTGTTTAGAGATTATTAAGAGCTAGGATTCAAATTAAAAAACAAGTCCTCAAGGGTCGCATAATCTCCGGATTACTGCCCGAGCCACGTACAAATTGGCATAGGGAAGCAAGAATAAGGGAAGTTAACACGTGGCTGAAAGAGTGGTGTGGGAAAGAGGGGTTCCTTTCATGGGACAGGCATCAGTTTTGGGACAGGGGGGACCTATACCGTTGGGATGGTCTCCACCTGAACCAAGCTGGGACCAGTGTTCTGGCAAAAAGAGTAATTAGGGTGGTCAATAGGACTTTAAACTAGAGATTGGGGGGGGGAAGGGAAAGTCAGGGAACCAAGAGGTGAAGTAATCAGTGGGAAGCGTAGCTGCTTCGGAATACAAAAAAGCACAAAAAGACAAAACTCAGGAGAGGTTACGATAGTCCCCATCCCACAAAATATGACACAGTGTATGGAAAGGCTCAGTAAACCAAGGTCCACCACACTAAGAAAACAAAAAGGGACAGTCAATAGAGAATTAAAGGTGCTATATTTAAATGCGCGCAGTGTACGGAACAAGGTAGATGAACTTGTGGCCCAGATTGTGACTGGCAGGTATGATGTGGTAGGCATCACAGAGACATGGTTGCAGGGGGTTCAGGACTGGCATTTAAACATCCAGGGATTCACAACCTATCGAAAAGACAGAGAGGTGGGCAGAGGGGGCGGGGTTGCCTTGTTAATTAGGAATGAAATTAAATCAATAGCACTAAACGACATAGGATCAGATGATGTGGAGTCTGTGTGGGTAGAGTTGAGGAACCACAAAGGCAAAAAAACCATAATGGGAGTTATGTACAGGCCTCCTAACAGTGGTCGGACCAGGGGCACAAAATGCACCACAAAATAGAAAGAGCATGTCAGAAAGGCCAGGTCACAGTGATCATGAGGGACTTCAATATGCAGGTGGACTGGGTAAATAATGTTGCCAGTGGACCCAAAGAAAGGGAATTCATTGAATGTTTACAGGAGGGCTTTTTGGAACAGCTTATGATGGAGCCCACAAGGCCATTCTGGGCTTAGTGTTATGTAATGAGCCAGACTTGATAAAATATCTTAAAGTAAGGGAACACTTAGGGGGCAGTGATCATAATATGGTAGAATTCAGTCTGCAATTTGAAAGAAAGAAGGTAGAATCAGATGTAAAGGTGTTACAGTTAAATAAAGGTGACTACAGGGGCATGAGGGAGGAACTGACGAAAATCGACTGGGAGCAGAGCCTAGTGGGAAAGACAGTAGAACAGCAATGGCAGGAGTTTCTGGGAGTAATTGAGGACACAGTACAGCGGTTCATCCCAAAGAAAAGAAAGGTTATCAGAGGGGGGATTAGGCAGCCATGGCTGACAAAGGAAGTCAGGGAATGCATCAAAGCAAAAGAGAAAGCCTATAATGTGGCAAAGAGTAGTGGGAAGTCAGAAGATTGGGAAGGCTACAAAAACAAACAGAGGATAACAAAGAGAGAAATAAGGAAAGAGAGGATCAAATATGAAGGTAGGCTAGCCAGTAACATTAGGAATGATAGTAAAAGTTTCTTTAAATACATTAAAAACAAACGGGAGGCAAAAGTAGACATTGGGCCGCTCCAAAATGACGCTGGTAATCTAGTGATGGGAGACAAGGAAATAGCTGAGGAACTAAATAAGTACTTTGCGTCAGTCTTCACAGTACAAGACATGAGTAATATCCCAACAATTCAGGAGAGTCGGGGGGCAGAGTTGAATATGGTAGCCATCACAAAGGAGAAAGTGCTAGAGAAACTAAGAGGTCTAAAAATTGATAAATCTCCGGGCCCAGATGGGCTACATCCTAGAGTTCTAAAGGAGATAGCTGAAGAAATAGTGGAGGCGTTAGTTATGATCTTTCAAAAGTCACTGGAGTCAGGGAAGTCCCAGAGGATTGAAAAATCGCTGTTGTAACCCTCCTGTTCAAGAAGGGAACAAGAAAAAAGATGGAAAATTAGAGGCCAATTAGCCTAACCTCGGTTGTTGTCAAGATTCTAGAATCCATCGTTAAGGATGAGATTTCTAAATTTTTGGACGTGCAGGGTCGGATTAGGACAAGTCAGCATGGATTTAGTAAGGGGAGGTCGTGTCTGACAAACCTGTTAGAGTTCTTTGAAGAGATAACAAATAGGTTAGACCAAGGAGAGCCAATGGATGTTATCTATCTTGACTTCCAAAAGGCCTTTGATAAGGTGCCTCATGGGAGACTGCTGAGTAAAATAAGGGCCCATGGTATTCGAGGCAAGGTACTAACATGGATTGACAATTGGCTGTCAGGCAGAAGGCAGAGAGTTGGGATAAAAGGTTCTTTTTCGGAATGACAACCGGTGACGAGTGGTGTCCCGCAGGGTTCAGTGTTGGGGCCACAGCTGTTCTCTTTATATATTAACGATCTAGATGACGGGACTGGTGGCATTCTGGCTAAGTTTGCCGATGATACAAAGATAGGTGGAGGGGCAGATAGTATTGAGGAGGTGGGGAGGCTGCAGAAAGATTTAGACAGTTTAGGAGAGTGGTCCAAGAAATGGCTGATGAAATTCAATGTGGGCAAGTGCGATGTCTTGCACTTTGGAAAAAAGAATAGAGGCATGGACTATTTTCTAAACGGTGACAAAATTCATAATGCTGAAGTGCAAAGGGACTTGGGAGTCCTAGTCCAGGATTCTCTAAAGGTAAACTTGCAGGTTGAGTCCGTAATTAAGAAAGCAAATGCAATGTTGTCATTCATCTCAAGAGGCTTGGAATATAAAAGCAGGGATGTACTTCTGAAGCTTTATAAAGCATTAGTTAGGCCCCATTTAGAATACTGTGAGCAATTTTGGGCCCCACACCTCAGGAAGGGCATACTGGCACTGGAGCGGGTCCAGCGGAGATTAACACGGATGATCCCAGGAATGGTAGGCCTAACATACGATGAACGTCTGAGGATCCTGGGATTATATTCATTGGAGTTTAGGAGGTTGAGGGGAAATCTAATAGAAACTTACAAGATAATGAATGGCTTAGATAGGGTGGACATAGGAAAGTTGTTTCCATTAGCAGGGGAGACTAGGACCCGGGGGCACAGCCTTAGAATTAAAGGGAGTCACTTTAGAACAGAGATGAGGAGAAATTTCTTCAGCCAGAGAGTGGTGGGTCTGTGGAATTCATTGCCACAGAGGGCGGTGGAGGCCGGGTCGTTGAGTGTCTTTAAGACAGAAGTTGATAAATTCTTGATTTCTCGAGTAATTAAGGGCTATGGAAAGAAAGCGGGTAAATGGAGTTGAAATCAGCCATGATTGAATGGTGGAGTGGACTCGAAGGGCCGAATGGCCTTACGTCCGCTCCTGTGTCTTATGGTCTTATATGAACTAGTGCCTGAAGCCTACAGACAAAGGTTTAGAAATTTAAGGAAAAACCTGGTCAAACATATATGGAGTTTGAAAGGATCAGAGTAATTTCGACAGGTGGATAAGAGCTTTGAAAATAACGTATGAAACTCTCAGAGAAATTATATTTTTGGAGGAGTTTAAAAATTCAATTCTGGATGTAGTGAGAACTCATGTGGAAGAGCAGAGGGTTAAAACTGTGAGATTAACAGCAGAAATGGCAGATGATTATGAATTAGTTCATAAATCAAAACTTGGTTTCCGACATCAGTTTCAGCCTGTGAGGGGTAGAAACTGGGGACATGAGGAATACTCAAGTGGTAAAAGTAAAGGTGATCTGATGGGAGATGATAAGGAGAGTGTACCTCAGATTAAAAAAGAAATCCAGGAGGGTGGAAAAGAAATGAAAAGTTTAAAATGTTTTCACTGTAATAAACTAGGCCATGTAAAGTCACAGTGTTTGTCGTTGAAGAAAAGCACTGGGAAGGCTGATGTGGTTCAACAGGATAAGGCACTGGGGTTTGTTAAAGTGGTAAAGGAAAGCCCCAGTGAAGCGATGGAGGTGCAAAAGATTGTACAGCCTGATCAAGAGGTGGTTGATAAGAAGGTGCCAGATCTCTTTAAGGAATTTACTTGTGTGGGTAGAGTTTACTCATGTGTATCAGGAGGAGCAGGTAAAGAAGTCACAATATTAAGAGATAGGGGAACTAGTCAATCTTTAATGGTAAGAGATGAGGATTTATGTAGTCTGGGAAGAATGTCGCCACAAAAGATGGTAATATGTGGAATTCAGGGTGAGAGGAGTAGTGTTCAATTATATAAGGTAAGGTTGGAAAGTCCAGTGCAGAGTGGTGAAGTGGTAGTAGGAGTAATAGAGAAACTATCTTGTCCAGGAATACAGCTTATCTTGGGTAATGATATAGCTGGATCGCAGGTGAGAGTGATGCCTACTGTGGTTGATCAGCCAGTGGAAAATCAGACAACTGAAGTGTTGAAGGACGAATATCCTGGGATTTTTCTGGATTGTATAGTAACAAGGTTGCAAATCACAGGTTAAGACAAGAGGAAAAATCAAAGAGTGAAGATGAAGTTGAAGTGCAATTATCAGAAACGATTTTTAATCAGATGGTTGAAAAAGAACAAGAGCAGGTGGAGGATGAGGCAGATATTTTTAGTTCAGGAAAATTGGCAGAGTTACAACAAAAAGATATAGAAATAAAACAGATGTATCAGAAAGCATACAAGGAAGAGGAATCTGAATGTATACCAGAGTGTTAATACCATAAAAGTGTTGTCTTGATGAGAAAATGGAGACGTTTACATATGCAGGCGGATGAAAAGTGGGCAGAAGTTCATCAAGTAGTATTGCTGGTAGGGTATAGAAAGGAGGTGTTGCGAGTTGCACATGAGATACCAGTGGGAGGTCATTTGGGAATAAGGAAAACTCAAGCTAAAATCCAGAAACAATTTTATTGGCCTGGACTACATAAAGGTGTAGTTAAATTCTGGCAATCATGTCAAGTGATAGGGAAACCTCAAGCAGTGATAAAACCAGCACCCTTAATACCCATTCCAGCTTTTTAGGAACCTTTTACAAGTGTCCTAATTGATTACGTAGGACCGCTTCCTAAAACAAAAAGTGGCAATCAATATCTTTTGACTATAATGGATGTGTCTACTAGGTTTCCAGAGGCCATTCCAGTACCTAATATTACAGCTAAAAAGATTGTGGAGGAGTTACTTAAATTCTTTACCAGATATGGACTACCCACAGAAATACAATCGGATCAAGGATCAAATTTTACCTCAAGGTTATTCAAAGAAGTTATGGATAGCTTAGGAACAAAACAATTTAAATCAACTGCGTACCATCCAGAATCGCAGGTAGCATTAGAAAGATGGCATCAGACATTAAAGACAATGTTATTGTCTTATTGTCAAGGTTATCCAGAGGATTGGGATAAAGGAATTCCATTCGTACTGTTTGCAATTAGGGATGCACCTAATGAGTCAACCAAATTTAGTCCTTTTGAACTAATTTTTGGTCATGAGGTAAGAGGACCACTTAATTTGATTAAGGAAAAATTGGTGAGTGAGAAATCGGAAATTACATTATTGGTTACGTGTCAGATTTTAGGAACGATTAAAGTTACACAAAATGTGATGAAATGTGTTGCGGACAAGAAATCCAAAGTTCGTAGTTTTGCCAGTGGAGATAACGTTTTAGTATTGTTACCAGTGGTAGGTGAGCCTTTAAAAGCCTGGTTTTGTGGACCTTAACAGATTGAAAGGAACTTCAGTGAGGTGGATTATGTGGTAAAAACACCAGATAGAAGGAAGACTCACCAAGTGTGTCATGTGAATATGCTTAAAAGGTACTTTGAAAGGGAAGGAGAGAAAAAGGAGGAGGTTTTAATGATTCTAACTCAAAGTGACGAACCAAATCCAGATGACTGGGAATTTGACATTTATCATAGAATTTACAGTGCAGAAGGAGGCCATTCGGCCCATCGAGTCTGCACCGGCTCTTAGAAAGAGCACCCTACCCAAAGTCAACACCTCCACCCTATCCGCATAACCCAGTAACCCCACCCAACACATAGGTCAATTTTGGACACTAAGGGCAATTTATCATGGCCAATCCACCTAACCTGCACATCTTTGGACTGTGGGAGGAAACCGGAGCACCCGGAGGAAACCCACGCAGACACGGGGAGGATGTGCAGACTCCACAGACAGTGAACCAAGCCGGAATTGAACCTGGGACCCTGGAGCTGTGAAGCAATTGTGCGATCCACAATGCTACTGTCAAATTAAATTGGAAAATGAGGATGTTCTTAAAAATTGGGATAAATTGTTGGGATAAACCTTCCAGAGGAAAAACGGACTGACCTGAAAGAGTTATTGGTATCACGTGGGCAAGTTTGTAGAGATAAATTGGGAAGTACTAAAATGACTATACATGATGTAGATGTGGGAAATGCTGTTCCAATCAAACAACATCCATATAGACTTAACCCTTTAAAATTGGCACAGGTTAACAAAGAGATTGAGAGTATGCTTAAAAATGGCATAATTGAAGTGGGTTGCAGCCAATGGAGCTCACCCACAGTGATGGTACCTAAACCAGACGGTACCCAACGGTTCTGTGTGGACTATAGAAAGGTTAATGCAGTTACAAGAATGGACTCTTATCATATCCCATGTTTGCAGTATTGCATTGAGAAAGTGAGACAATCAGCTTTTATTTCCCAACTGGATTTACTTAAAGGTTACTGGCAGGTACCTTTATCCGAAAGGGTGAAGGAGATTTCAGCTTTTGTGACTCCAGATGGTATATACCAATTCAATGTTATGCCATTTGGCATGAAAGACGCCCCAGCCACATTTCAACGGTTAACTGACAAAGTCTTTTCGGAATTACCCAATTGTGCAGTATACATCGACGACCTGGTAATTTTCAGCCAGACATGGACAGAACATTTAAAATATCTGAGGGAGTTATTCGATCGACTTCAGGAGGCGGGTTTGGTGGTAAACTTAGCCAAAAGTGAATTTGGAAAAGCCCAAGTCACTTTCCTTGAGGAGTTTTCAATACTCTCGAGACAAAGGGTAATAATGCGATTTCTTGGCATGAGTGGATTTGATCGAACATTTGTGCAAACTTTTTGTAGCGTGGTGGCTCCACTGATGGACTTGCTGAAGAACCATCAAAAATTTCAGTGGACAGCAGAGTTTCAACAGGCATTTGACGGCCTGAAAGCTGTGATATCCAATGATCCTGTGTTGGAGAATTACAAGGGACTCTGCGATCAAATTGAACTAAAGTATCTGACTTTAAAGAGAAATGCCGAGGCGTAGAGAAATGGACGGATTGTACAGAGACATTCTTCTTCAAAGAGACTGTCAATCAGGAAGGATTTCAGTTGGAGGAAGAAGAACAAAAATGGACTATATTATTGTACCTGTTTGCGTGTGTTGTTTTTTGAAACGAAAAAGTATATTTACTGTGTGCATTTCTTAAAGGATAGTGAAAAGATGAAAAATGAAACCATCTTGAAGTTGATGGGGGGGGTTTCTTGGGGGGCGGTTTCATGTGAGAGCACCTTTAAGAAATGGGTGTTTATAATGTGTGTGTATATAAATATCTGTAGTGAAAGTACCTTTAAGAAATGGGTGTTTATTACTGCAGTGATGTCAGAGAGTGGGTGGAGCTGGGCTGTCTGTCAGCTTTTTACTTTTGTTTTTGGCTGTTTGCTGCAGGGTGTGTTTTAGTTTTGTTTTCAGAGCTGGATAGCTGCAGTCACAGCCAGAAGGTGTATGAATCTCTCTCTGTAATCTAAAGACTGTAAATAGATCCTGGTAATTTAAAATTAATAACAGTAGTGACTTTAACCTGATATGCGTCTGATTGTTACTGGTGTTTCTCCCACTGTTGCAGGTGTTTCTCTCACTGTTGCTGGTGTTTGTCTCACTGTTACTGGTGTTTCTCTCAGCGTTACTGCTGTTTCTCTCACTTTTACTGGTGTTTCTCCCACTGCTGCTGGTGTTTCTCTCACTGTTACTGGTGTTTCTCCCACTGCTGCTGGTGTTTCTCTCATTGTTACTGGTGTTTCTCTCACTGTTAATGGTGTTTCACTAACTGTTACTGGTGTTTCTTCCACAGCTGCTGGTGTTTCTCTCACTGTTACTGGTGTTTCTCCCACTGCTGCTGGTGTTTCTCTCACTGTTACTGGTGTTTCTCCCGCTGCTGCTGGTGTTTCTCCCACTGCAGCTAGTATTTCTCTCACTGTTACTGGAGTTTCTCTCACTGTTACTGGTGTTTCTCCCACTGCTGCTGGTGTTTCTCCCACTGCAGCAAGTGTTTCTCTCACTGTTACTGGTGTTTCTCTCACTGTTACTGGTGTTTCTCCCACAGCTGCTGGTGTTTCTCTCACTGTTACTGGTGTTTCTCCCACTGCTGCTGGTGTTTCTCTCACTGTTACTGGTGTTTCTCCCGCTGCTGCTGGTGTTTCTCCCACTGCAGCTAGTGTTTCTCTCACTGTTACTGGTGTTTCTCTCACTGTTACTGGTGTTTCTCCCACTGCTGCTGGTGTTTCTCTCATTGTTACTGATGTTTCTCCCACAGCTGCTGGTGTTTCTCCCACTGCAGCTAGTGTTTCTCTCACTGCTGCTGGTGTTTCTCTCACTGTTACTGGTGTTTCTCTCACTGTTACTGGTGTTTCTCTAACTGTTACTGGTGTTTTTCCCACTGGTGCTCGTGTTTCTCCCACTGCTGCTGGTGTTTCTCCCACTGTTACTGGTGTTACTCTCACTGTGACTAGTGTTCGACCAACTCCTGCTGGTGTTTCACTCACTGTTACTGGTGTTTCTCGCACTGTTACTGGTGTTTCTCCCACTGCTGCTGGTGTTTCTTCGACTGCTGCTGCTAATTCTCCCACTGTTGCTGGTGTTCCTCCAACTGCTGCTGGTGTTTCTCTCACTGTTACTGATGTTTCTCGCACGGCTGCTGGTGTTTCTCTCACTGTTACTGGTGTTTCTCCCACTGCTGTGGTGTTTCTCCCACTGCTGCTGCTGTTTCTCCCACTGTTGCTGGTGTGCCTCCAACTGCTGCTGGTGTTTCTCTCACTGTTACTGGTGTTTCTCGCACTGTTACTGGTGTTTCTCCTACTGCTGCTGGTGTTTCTCTCACTGTTACTGGTGTTTCTCCCACTGCTGCTTGTGGTTCTCTCACTGTTAGTGGTGTTTCTTTCACTGTTACAGGTGTTCCACCCACTCCTGCTGGTATTTATCTCACTGCTGCTGGTGTTTCTCTCACTGTTACTCGTGTTTGTCTCACTGCAGCTGGTGTTTCTCCCACTGTTACTGGTGTTTCTCTAACTGTTCCCAGTGTTTCTCTAACTGTTACTAGTGTTTCTCCCATTGTTGCTGGTGTTTCTCCCACTGCTGCTAGTGTTCCTCCCACTGCTGCTGGTGTTTCTTTCACTGTTGCTGGTGTTTCTCTCACTGTCACTGGTGTTCCACCCACTGATGCTGGTGTTTCTCCCACTGCTGCTAGTCTTCCTCACACTGCTGCTGGTGTTTCTCTCACTGTTGCTGGTGTTTCTCCCACTGCTGCTGGTGTTTCTGTCATTGCTGCTTGTGTTTCTCTCACTGTTACTGGTGTTTCTCCCACTGCTGCTGATGTTTCTCCCACTGCTGCTGCTGTTTCTCCCACTGTTGCTGGTGTGCCTCCAACTGCTGCTGGTGTTTCTCTCACTGTTACTGGTGTTTCTCGCACTGTTACTGGTGTTTCTCCTACTGCTGCTGGTGTTTCTCTCACTGTTACTGGTGTTTCTCCCACTGCTGCTTGTGGTTCTCTCACTGTTAGTGGTGTTTCTTTCACTGTTACAGGTGTTCCACCCACTCCTGCTGGTATTTATCTCACTGCTGCTGGTGTTTCTCTCACTGTTACTCGTGTTTGTCTCACTGCAGCTGGTGTTTCTCCCACTGTTACTGGTGTTTCTCTAACTGTTCCCAGTGTTTCTCTAACTGTTACTAGTGTTTCTCCCATTGTTGCTGGTGTTTCTCCCACTGCTGCTAGTGTTCCTCCCACTGCTGCTGGTGTTTCTTTCACTGTTGCTGGTGTTTCTCTCACTGTCACTGGTGTTCCACCCACTGATGCTGGTGTTTCTCCCACTGCTGCTAGTCTTCCTCACACTGCTGCTGGTGTTTCTCTCACTGTTGCTGGTGTTTCTCCCACTGCTGCTGGTGTTTCTGTCATTGCTGCTTGTGTTTCTCTCACTGTTACTGGTGTTTCTCCCACTGCTGCTGATGTTTCTCCCACTGCTGCTGGTGTTTCTCCCATTGTTGCTGGTGTTTCTCGCACTGCTACTGGTGTTTCTCCCACTGCTGCTGGTGTTTCTGTCATTGCTGCTGGTGTTTCTCTCACTGTTACTGGTGTTTCTCCCACTGCTGCTGATGTTTCTCCCACTGCTGCTGGTGTGTCTCCCATTGTTGCTGGTGTTTCTCACACTGCTACTGGTGTTTCACTCACTGTTGCTGGTGTTTCTCCCACTGCAGTTGGTGTTTCTCTCACTGTTGCTGGTGTTTCTCTCACTGTTACTGGTGTTGTCCCACTGCTGTTGGTGTTTCTCACACTGCTGTTGGTGTTTCTCTCACTGCTACTGGTGTTTTGCTCACTGTTGTTGGTGTTTCTCCCACTGCTGTTGGTGTTTCTCTCACTGTTGCTGGTGTTTCTCTCACTGTTACTGGTGTTGTGCCACTGCTGCTGTTGTTTCTCCCACTGCTGCTGATGTTTCTCCCACTGCTGCTGGTGTGTCTCCCATTGTTGCTGGTGTTTCTCGCACTGCTACTGGTGTTTCACTCACTGTTGCTGGTGTTTCTCCCACTGTCACTGGTGTTCCACCCACTGATGCTGGTGTTTCTCCCACTGCTGCTAGTCTTCCTCCCACTGCTGCTGGTGTTTCTCTCACTGTTGCTGGTGTTTCTCCCACTGCTGCTGGTGTTTCTGTCATTGCTGCTTGTGTTTCTCTCACTGTTACTGGTGTTTCTCCCACTGCTGCTGATGTTTCTCCCACTGCTGCTGGTGTTTCTCCCATTGTTGCTGGTGTTTCTCGCACTGCTACTGGTGTTTCTCTCACTGTTGCTGGTGTTTCTCTCACTGTTACTGGTGTTTGTCCCACTGCTGCTGGTGTTTCTCACACTGCTATTGGTGTTTCTCTCACTGTTACAGGTGATTCTCTCACTGTTACTGGTGTTTCTCCAGCTGCTGCTGGAGTTTCTCTCACTGTTGCTGGTGGTCCTCCAACTGCTGCTGGTGTTTCTCTCACTGTTACTGGTGTTTCTCCCACTGCCGCTGGGGTTTCTCTCACTGTTAATGGTGTTTCTCTAACTGTTACTGGTGTTTCTCCCAATGCTGCTGGTGTTTCTCTCACTGATACTGGTGTTTCTCCCACTGCTGCTGGTGTTTCTCCCACTGCTGCTGGTGTTTCTCCCACTGCTGCTGGTGTTTCTCTCACTTACTGGTGTTTCTCTCACTGTTACTGGTGTTTCTCCCACTGCTGCTGATGTTTCTCCCACTGCTGCTGGTGTTTCTCCAATTGTTACTGGTGTTTCTCTCACGGTTACTGGTGTTTCTCTAACTGTTACTGGTGTTTCTCCCACTGTTACTGGTTTTCTCTAACTGTTACAGGTGTTTATCTAACTGCTGTTGGTGTTTCTCCCATTGTTGCTGGTGTTTCTCCCACTGCTGCGAGTGTTCCTCCCACTGCTGCTGGTGTTTCTCTCACTGTTAATGGTGTTTCTCTCACTGTTGCTGGTGTTTCTCTCACTGTCACTGGTGTTCCGCCCACTGCTGCTGGTGTTTCTCCCACTGCTGCTAGTCTTCCTCCCACTGCTGCTGGTGTTTCTCTCACTGTTGCTGGTGTTTCTCCCACTGCTGCTGGTGTTTCTGTCATTGCTGCTTGTGTTTCTCTCACTGTTATTGGTGTTTCTCCCACTGCTGCTGATGTTTCTCCCACTGCTGCTGGTGTTTCTCCCATTGTTGCTGGTGTTTCTCGCACTGCTACTGGTGTTTCTCCCACTGCTGCTGGTGTTTCTGTCATTGCTGCTGGTGTTTCTCTCACTGTTACTGGTGTTTCTCCCACTGCTGCTGATGTTTCTCCCACTGCTGCTGGTGTGTCTCCCATTGTTGCTGGTGTTTCTCACACTGCTACTGGTGTTTCACTCACTGTTGCTGGTGTTTCTCCCACTGCAGTTGGTGTTTCTCTCACTGTTGCTGGTGTTTCTCTCACTGTTACTGGTGTTGTCCCACTGCTGTTGGTGTTTCTCACACTGCTGTTGGTGTTTCTCTCACTGCTACTGGTGTTTTGCTCACTGTTGTTGGTGTTTCTCCCACTGCTGTTGGTGTTTCTCTCACTGTTGCTGGTGTTTCTCTCACTGTTACTGGTGTTGTGCCACTGCTGCTGTTGTTTCTCCCACTGCTGCTGATGTTTCTCCCACTGCTGCTGGTGTGTCTCCCATTGTTGCTGGTGTTTCTCGCACTGCTACTGGTGTTTCACTCACTGTTGCTGGTGTTTCTCCAACTGCTGTTGGTGTTTCTCTCACTGTTGCTGGTCTTTCTCTCACTGTTACTGGTGTTGTCCCACTGCTGTTGGTGTTTCTCTCACTGCTACTGGTGTTTCGCTCACTGTTGCTGGTGTTTCTCCCACTGCTGCTGGAGTTTCTCTCACTGTTACTGGTGTTTTTCCCACTGCTGCTGGAGCTTCTGCACGGTTACTGGTGTTTCTCCCACTGCTGCTGGTGTTTCTCTCACTGTTACTGGTGTTTCTCTCACTGTTACTGGTGTTTCTCCCACTGCTGCTGGAGCTTCTCTCACTGTTACTGGTGTTTCTCCCACTGCTGCTGGTGTTTCTCTCACTGTTACTGGTGTTTCTCCCACTGCAGCTAGTGTTTCTCTCACTGTTACTGGTGTTTCTCCCACTGCTGCTGGTGTTTCTCTCACTGTTACTGGTGTTTCTCCCACTGCAGATGGTGTTTCTCTCACTGTTACTGGTGTTTCTCCAACTGTTACTGGTGTTTCTCCCACTGCTGCTGGTGTTTCTCTCACTGTTACTGGTGTTTCTCCCACTGCTGCTGGTGTTTCTCCCACTGCAGCTGCTGTTTCTCTCACTGTTACTGGTGTTTCTCCCACTGTTACTGATGTTTCTCTCACTGCTGCTGGTGTTTCTCCCACTGTTACTGGTGTTTCTCCCACAACAGCTGGTGTTTCTCTCACTGTTACTGGTGTTTCTCCCACTGCAGCATGTGTTTCTCTCACTGTTACTGGTGTTTCTCCCACTGTTACTGGTGTTTCTCTTGCTGCTGCTGGTGTTTCTCCCATTGATGCTGGTGTTTCTCCCACTGCTGCTGGTGTTTTTCCCACTGCTGCTGGTGTTTCTCCCACTGTCACTGGTGTTCTCCCACTGCTGCTGGTGTTTCTCTCGCTGTTACTGGTGTTTCTGGCAGTGCTGCTGGTGTTTCTCTCACTGTTACTGGTGTTTCTCTCACTGTTACTGGTGTTTCTCCCACTGCTGCTGGTGTATCTCTCACTGTTACTGGTGTTTCTCGCACTGCAGCTGGTGTTTCTCTCACTGTTACTGGTGTTTCTCCCACTGTTACTGGTGTTTCTCTCGCTGCTGCTGGTGTTTCTCCCATTGATGCTGGTGTTTCTCCCACTGCTGCTGGTGTTTTTCCCACTGCTGCTGGTGTTTCTCCCACTGTCACTGGTGTTCTCCCACTGCTGCTGGTGTTTCTCTCGCTGTTACTGGTGTTTCTGGCAGTGCTGCTGGTTTTTCTCTCAGTGTTCCTGGTGATTCTCTAACTGTTACTGGTGTTTCTCCCACTGCAGCTGGTGTTTCTCTCACTGTTACCGGTGATTCTCTAACTGTTACTGGTGTTTCTCCCACTGCTGCTGGTGTTTCTCCCACTGCAGCTGGTGTTTCTCTCACTGTTACTGGTGTTTCTCTCACTGTTACTGGTGTTTCTCTCACTGTTACTGGTGTTTCTCTCACTGTTACTGGTGTTTCTCTAACAGTTACTGGTGTTTCTCCCACTGCAGCTGGTGTTTCTCTCACTGTTACCGGTGATTCTCTAACTGTTACTGGTGTTTCTCCCACTGCTGCTGGTGTTTCTCTCACTGTTACTGGTGTTTCTCCCACTGATGCTGGTGTTTCTCTCACTGTTACTGGTGTTTCTCCCAGTACAGCTGGTGTTTCTCTCACTGTTACTGGTGTTTCTCTCACTGTTACTGGTGTTTCTCAAACTGTTACTGGTGTTTCTCCCACTGCAGCTAGTGTTTCTCTCAATTTTACTAGTGTTTCTCTCACTGTTACTGGTGTTTCTCTCACTGTTACTGGTGTTTCTCTAACTGTTACTGGTGTTTTTCCCACTGCTGCTCGTGTTTCTCCCACTGCTGCTGGTGTTTCTCCCACTGTTACTGGTGTTTCTCTCACTGTTACTGGTGTTCGACCCACTCCTGCTGGTGTTTCACTCACTGTTACTGGTGTTTCTGTCACTGTTACTGGTGTTTCTCCCACTGCTGCTGGCGTTTCTCCCACTGCTGCTGCTGATTCTCCCACTGTTGCTGGTGTTCCTCCAACGGCTGCTGCTGTTTCTCCCACTGTTGCTGGTGTTCCTCCAACTGCTGCTGGTGTTTCTCTCACTGTTACTGATGTTTCTCGCACTGCTGCTGGTGTTTCTCTCACTGTTACTGGTGTTTTTCCCACTGCTGCTCGTGTTTCTCCCACTGTTACTGGTGTTTCTCTCACTGTTACTGGTGTTCGACCCACTCCTGCTGGTGTTTCACTCACTGTTACTGGTGTTTCTGTCACTGTTACTGGTGTTTCTCCCACTGCTGCTGGCGTTTCTCCCACTGCTGCTGCTGATTCTCCCACTGTTGCTGGTGTTCCTCCAACGGCTGCTGCTGTTTCTCCCACTGTTGCTGGTGTTCCTCCAACTGCTGCTGGTGTTTCTCTCACTGTTACTGATGTTTCTCGCACTGCTGCTGGTGTTTCTCTCACTGTTACTGGTGTTTCTCGCACTGTTACTGGTGTTTCTCCCACTGCTGCTGGTGTTTCTCTCACTGTTACTGGTATTTCTCCAACTGCTACTGGTGTTTCTCTCACTGCTGCTGGTGTTTCTCCCACTGTTACTGGTGTTTCTCCCACAACAGCTGGTGTTTCTCTCACTGTTACTGGTGTTTCTCCCACTGCAGCATGTGTTTCTCTCACTGTTACTGGTGTTTCTCCCACTGTTACTGGTGTTTCTCTCGCTGCTGCTGGTGTTTCTCCCATTGATGCTGGTGTTTCTCCCACTGCTGCTGGTGTTTTTCCCACTGCTGCTGGTGTTACTCCCACTGTCACTGGTGTTCTCCCACTGCTGCTGGTGTTACTCTCGCTGTTACTGGTGTTTCTGGCAGTGCTGCTGGTGTTTCTCTCACTGTTACTGGTGTTTCTCTCACTGTTACTGGTGTTTCTCCCACTGCTGCTGGTGTATCTCTCACTGTTACTGGTGTTTCTCGCACTGCAGCTGGTGTTTCTCTCACTGTTACTGGTGTTTCTCCCACTGTTACTGGTGTTTCTCTCGCTGCTGCTGATGTTTCTCCCATTGATGCTGGTGTTTCTCCCACTGCTGCTGGTGTTTTTCCCACTGCTGCTGGTGTTTCTCCCACTGTCACTGGTGTTCTCCCACTGCTGCTGGTGTTTCTCTCGCTGTTACTGGTGTTTCTGGCAGTGCTGCTGGTTTTTCTCTCAGTGTTCCTGGTGATTCTCTAACTGTTACTGGTGTTTCTCCCACTGCAGCTGGTGTTTCTCTCACTGTTACCGGTGATTCTCTAACTGTTACTGGTGTTTCTCCCACTGCTGCTGGTGTTTCTCCCACTGCAGCTGGTGTTTCTCTCACTGTTACTGGTGTTTCTCTCACTGTTACTGGTGTTTCTCTAACTGATGCTGGTGTTTCTCTCACTGTTACTGGTGTTTCTCCCACTACAGCTGGTGTTTCTCACACTGTTACTGGTGTTTCTCTCACTGTTACTGGTGTTTCTCTAACAGTTACTGGTGTTTCTCCCACTGCAGCTGGTGTTTCTCTCACTGTTACCGGTGATTCTCTAACTGTTACTGGTGTTTCTCCCACTGCTGCTGGTGTTTCTCTCACTGTTACTGGTGTTTCTCCCACTGATGCTGGTGTTTCTCTCACTGTTACTGGTGTTTCTCCCAGTACAGCTGGTGTTTCTCTCACTGTTACTGGTGTTTCTCCCACTGCTGCTGGTGTTTCTCTCACTGTTACTGGTATTTCTCCAACTGCTACTGGTGTTTCTCTCACTGCTGCTGGTGTTTCTCCCACTGTTACTGGTGTTTCTCCCACAACAGCTGGTGTTTCTCTCACTGTTACTGGTGTTTCTCCCACTGCAGCATGTGTTTCTCTCACTGTTACTGGTGTTTCTCCCACTGTTACTGGTGTTTCTCTCGCTGCTGCTGGTGTTTCTCCCATTGATGCTGGTGTTTCTCCCACTGCTGCTGGTGTTTTTCCCACTGCTGCTGGTGTTTCTCCCACTGTCACTGGTGTTCTCCCACTGCTGCTGGTGTTACTCTCGCTGTTACTGGTGTTTCTGGCAGTGCTGCTGGTGTTTCTCTCACTGTTACTGGTGTTTCTCTCACTGTTACTGGTGTTTCTCCCACTGCTGCTGGTGTATCTCTCACTGTTACTGGTGTTTCTCGCACTGCAGCTGGTGTTTCTCTCACTGTTACTGGTGTTTCTCCCACTGTTACTGGTGTTTCTCTCGCTGCTGCTGGTGTTTCTCCCATTGATGCTGGTGTTTCTCCCACTGCTGCTGGTGTTTTTCCCACTGCTGCTGGTGTTTCTCCCACTGTCACTGGTGTTCTCCCACTGCTGCTGGTGTTTCTCTCGCTGTTACTGGTGTTTCTGGCAGTGCTGCTGGTTTTTCTCTCAGTGTTCCTGGTGATTCTCTAACTGTTACTGGTGTTTCTCCCACTGCAGCTGGTGTTTCTCTCACTGTTACCGGTGATTCTCTAACTGTTACTGGTGTTTCTCCCACTGCTGCTGGTGTTTCTCCCACTGCAGCTGGTGTTTCTCTCACTGTTACTGGTGTTTCTCTCACTGTTACTGGTGTTTCTCTAACTGATGCTGGTGTTTCTCTCACTGTTACTGGTGTTTCTCCCACTACAGCTGGTGTTTCTCACACTGTTACTGGTGTTTCTCTCACTGTTACTGGTGTTTCTCTAACAGTTACTGGTGTTTCTCCCACTGCAGCTGGTGTTTCTCTCACTGTTACCGGTGATTCTCTAACTGTTACTGGTGTTTCTCCCACTGCTGCTGGTGTTTCTCTCACTGTTACTGGTGTTTCTCCCACTGATGCTGGTGTTTCTCTCACTGTTACTGGTGTTTCTCCCAGTACAGCTGGTGTTTCTCTCACTGTTACTGGTGTTTCTCAAACTGTTACTGGTGTTTCTCAAACTGTTACTGGTGTTTCTCCCACTGCAGCTAGTGTTTCTCTCAATTTTACTAGTGTTTCTCTCACTGTTACTGGTGTTTCTCTCACTGTTACTGGTGTTTCTCTAACTGTTACTGGTGTTTTTCCCACTGCTGCTCGTGTTTCTCCCACTGCTGCTGGTGTTTCTCCCACTGTTACTGGTGTTTCTCTCACTGTTACTGGTGTTCGACCCACTCCTGCTGGTGTTTCACTCACTGTTACTGGTGTTTCTGTCACTGTTACTGGAGTTTCTCCCACTGCTGCTGGCGTTTCTCCCACTGCTGCTGCTGATTCTCCCACTGTTGCTGGTGTTCCTCCAACGGCTGCTGCTGTTTCTCCCACTGTTGCTGGTGTTCCTCCAACTGCTGCTGGTGTTTCTCTCACTGTTACTGATGTTTCTCGCACTGCTGCTGGTGTTTCTCTCACTGTTACTGGTGTTTTTCCCACTGCTGCTCGTGTTTCTCCCACTGTTACTGGTGTTTCTCTCACTGTTACTGGTGTTCGACCCACTCCTGCTGGTGTTTCACTCACTGTTACTGGTGTTTCTGTCACTGTTACTGGTGTTTCTCCCACTGCTGCTGGCGTTTCTCCCACTGCTGCTGCTGATTCTCCCACTGTTGCTGGTGTTCCTCCAACGGCTGCTGCTGTTTCTCCCACTGTTGCTGGTGTTCCTCCAACTGCTGCTGGTGTTTCTCTCACTGTTACTGATGTTTCTCGCACTGCTGCTGGTGTTTCTCTCACTGTTACTGGTGTTTCTCGCACTGTTACTGGTGTTTCTCCCACTGCTGCTGGTGTTTCTCTCACTGTTACTGGTATTTCTCCAACTGCTACTGGTGTTTCTCTCACTGCTGCTGGTGTTCATCCCACTGCTGCTGGTGTTTTTCTCACTGTTAGTGGTGTTTCTCTCACTGTTACAGGTGTTCCAACCACTCCTGCTGGTATTTATCTCACTGCTGCTGGTGTTTCTCTCACTGTTACTCGTGTTTGTCTCACTGCAGCTGGTGTTTCTCGCACTGCTGTTGGTGTTTCTCTCACTGTTACTGGTGTTTCTCTCACTGTGACTGGTGTTTCTCCCACTGCTGCTGGAGTTTCTCTCACTGTTGCTGTGGTTCCTCCAACTGCTGCTGGTGTTTCTCTCACTTTTACTGGTGTTTCTCCCGCTGCTGCTGGTGTTTCTCGCACTGTTACTGATGTTTCTCTAACTGTTACTGGTGTTTCTTCCAATGCTGCTGGTGTTTCTCTCACTGTTACTTGTGTTTCTCCCACTGCTGCTGGTGTTTCTCCCACTGCTGCTGGTGTTTCCGCCACTGCTGCTGGTGTTTCTCTCACTGTCACTGTTGTTTCTCTCACTGTTACTGGTGTTCCACCTTCTCCTGCTGGTATTTCTCTCACCGCTGCTGGTGTTTCTCCCATTGATGCTGGTGTTTCTCCCACTGCTGCTGGTGTTTCTCCCACTGCTGCTGGTGTTTCTCACTGTTACTGGTGTTTCTCTAACTGTTACTGGTGTTTCTCCCACTGCTGCTGGTGTTTCTCTCACTGTTACTGGTGTTTCTCGCACTGCAGCTGCTGTTTCTCTCACTGTTGCTGGTGTTTCTCCTACTGCTGCTGGTGTTTCTGTCATTGCTGCTGGTGTTTCTCTCACTGTTACTGGTGTTTCTCCCACTGCTGCTGGTGTTTCTCCCATTGTTACTCGTGTTTCTCTAACTGTTACTGGTGTTTCTCTAACTGTTACTGGTGTTTCTCCCATTGTTGCTGGTGTTTCTCCCACTGCTGCTGGTGTTTCTCTCACTGTTACTGGTGTTTCTCTCACTGTTACTGGTGTTTCTCCAACTGTTACTGGTGTTTCTCCCATTGTTGCTGGTGTTTCTCCCACTGCTGCTAGTGTTCCTCCCACTGCTGCTGGTGTTTCTCTCACTGTTGCTGGTGTTTCTCTCACTGTCACTGGTGTTCCACCCACTGCTGCTGGTGTTTCTCCCACTGCTGCTAGTCTTCCTCCCACTGCTGCTGGTGTTTCTCTCACTGTTGCTGGTGTGTCTCCCACTGCTGCTGGTGTTTCTGTCATTGCTGCTGGTGTTTCTCTCACTGTTACTGGTGTTTCTCTCACTGCTGCTGGTGTTTCTCCCACTGCTGCTGGTGCTTCTCCCATTGTTGCTGGTGTTTCTCGCACTGCTACTGGTGTTTCGCTCATTGTTGCTGGTGTTTCTCACACTGCTGTTGGTGTTTCTCCCACTGTTACTGGTGTTTCTCTCACAGTTACTGGTGTCTCTCCCACTGCTGCTGGAGTTTCTCTCACTGTTGCTGGTGTTCCTCCAACTGCTGCAGGTGTTTCTCTCACTGTTAATGGTGTTTCTCCCACTGCTGCTGGTGTTTCTATCACTGTTACTGGTGTTTCTCTCACTGTTACTGGTGTTTCTCCCACTGTTACTGGTGTTTCCCTAACTGTTTCTGGTGTTTCTCCCACTGCAGCTCGTGTTTCTCTCACTGTTACTTGTGTTACTCTCACTGTTCCTGATGTTTCTCCCACTGCTGCTGGTGTTTCTCTCACTGTTACTGGTGTTTCTCCCACTGTTACTGGTGTTTCTCTCACTGCTGCTGATGTTTCTCCCATTGATGCTGGTGTTTCTCCCACTGCTGCTGGTGTTTCTCCCACTGCTGCTGGTGTTTCTCACTGTTACTGGTGTTTCTCTTACTGTTACTGATGTTCCACCCACTCCTGCTGCTATTTCTCTCGCTGCTGCTGGTGTTCCTCCCATTGATGCTGGTGTTTCTCCCAATGCTGCTGGTGTTTCTCCCATTACTGCTGCTGTTTCTCTCACTGATACTGGTGTTTCTCCCACTGCAGCTGGTGTTTCTCTCACTGTTACTGGTGTTTCTCTCACTGTTACCGGGGTTTCTCTAACTGTTACTGGTGTTTCTCCCACTGCTGCTGGTGTTTCTCTCACTGTTACTCGTGTTTCTCCCACTGCTGCTGGTGTTTCTCTCACTGTTACTGGTGTTTCTCTCACTTTTACTGGTGTTTCTCCCGCTGCTGCGGGTGTTTCTCTCACTGTTACTGGTGTTTCTCACTGTTACTGGTGTTCCTCCCACTGCTCCTGGTGTTTTTCCCACTGCTGCTGGTGATTCTCTCACTGCTGCTCGTGGTTCTCTCACTGTTACTGGTGTTTCTCCCACTGCTGCTGGTGTTTCTCTCACTGTTACTGGTGTTCCTCCCACTGCTGCTCATGTTTTTCCCACTGCTGCTGGTGATTCTCTCACTGCTGCTCGTGGTTCTCTCACTGTTACTGGTGTTTCTCCCACTGCTGCTGGTGTTTCTCCCATTGTTACTGGTGTTCCTCCCGCTGCTGCTGGTGATTCTCCCACTGCTGCAGGTGTTTCCCCCATTGTTACTGGTGCTCCTCCCATTGCTGCTGGTGTTCCTCCCATTGCTGCTGGTGTTTCTCTCACTGCTGCTGGTGTTGCTCTCACTGCTGCTGGTGTTTCTGTCATTGCTGCTGGTGTTTCTCTCACTGTTACTGGTGTTTCTCCCACTGCTGCTGGTGTTTCTCCCATTGTTACTCGTGTTTCTCTAACTGTTACTGGTGTTTCTCTAACTGTTACTGGTGTTTCTCCCATTGTTGCTGGTGTTTCTCCCACTGCTGCTGGTGTTTCTCTCACTGTTACTGGTGTTTCTCTCACTGTTACTGGTGTTTCTCTAACTGTTACTGGTGTTTCTCCCATTGTTGCTGGTGTTTCTCCCACTGCTGCTAGTGTTCCTCCCACTGCTGCTGGTGTTTCTCTCACTGTTGCTGGTGTTTCTCCCACTGCTGCTAGTCTTCCTCCCACTGCTGCTGGTGTTTCTCTCACTGTTGCTGGTGTGTCTCCCACTGCTGCTGGTGTTTCTGTCATTGCTGCTGGTGTTTCTCTCACTGTTACTGGTGTTTCTCTCACTGCTGCTGGTGTTTCTCCCACTGCTGCTGGTGCTTCTCCCATTGTTGCTGGTGTTTCTCGCACTGCTACTGGTGTTTCGCTCATTGTTGCTGGTGTTTCTCACACTGCTGTTGGTGTTTCTCCCACTGTTACTGGTGTTTCTCTCACAGTTACTGGTGTTCCTCCAACTGCTGCAGGTGTTTCTCTCACTGTTAATGGTGTTTCTCCCACTGCTGCTGGTGTTTCTATCACTGTTACTGGTGTTTCTCTCACTGTTACTGGTGTTTCTCCCACTGTTACTGGTGTTTCCCTAACTGTTTCTGGTGTTTCTCCCACTGCAGCTCGTGTTTCTCTCACTGTTACTTGTGTTACTCTCACTGTTCCTGATGTTTCTCCCACTGCTGCTGGTGTTTCTCTCACTGTTACTGGTGTTTCTCCCACTGTTACTGGTGTTTCTCTCACTGCTGCTGATGTTTCTCCCATTGATGCTGGTGTTTCTCCCACTGCTGCTGGTGTTTCTCCCACTGCTGCTGGTGTTTCTCACTGTTACTGGTGTTTCTCTTACTGTTACTGATGTTCCACCCACTCCTGCTGCTATTTCTCTCGCTGCTGCTGGTGTTCCTCCCATTGATGCTGGTGTTTCTCCCAATGCTGCTGGTGTTTCTCCCATTACTGCTGCTGTTTCTCTCACTGATACTGGTGTTTCTCCCACTGCAGCTGGTGTTTCTCTCACTGTTACTGGTGTTTCTCTCACTGTTACCGGGGTTTCTCTAACTGTTACTGGTGTTTCTCCCACTGCTGCTGGTGTTTCTCTCACTGTTACTCGTGTTTCTCCCGCTGCTGCTGGTTGTTCTCCCACTGCTGCAGGTGTTTCCCCCATTGTTACTGGTGTTCCTCCCGCTGCTGCTGGTGTTTCTCGCACTGTTACTGATGTTTCTCTAACTGTTACTGGTGTTTCTTCCAATGCTGCTGGTGTTTCTCTCACTGTTACTTGTGTTTCTCCCACTGCTGCTGGTGTTTCTCCCACTGCTGCTGGTGTTTCCGCCACTGCTGCTGGTGTTTCTCTCACTGTCACTGTTGTTTCTCTCACTGTTACTGGTGTTCCACCTTCTCCTGCTGGTATTTCTCTCACCGCTGCTGGTGTTTCTCCCATTGATGCTGGTGTTTCTCCCACTGCTGCTGGTGTTTCTCCCACTGCTGCTGGTGTTTCTCACTGTTACTGGTGTTTCTCTAACTGTTACTGGTGTTTCTCCCACTGCTGCTGGTGTTTCTCTCACTGTTACTGGTGTTTCTCGCACTGCAGCTGCTGTTTCTCTCACTGTTGCTGGTGTTTCTCCCACTGCTGCTGGTGTTTCTGTCATTGCTGCTGGTGTTTCTCTCACTGTTACTGGTGTTTCTCCCACTGCTGCTGGTGTTTCTCCCATTGTTACTCGTGTTTCTCTAACTGTTACTGGTGTTTCTCTAACTGTTACTGGTGTTTCTCCCATTGTTGCTGGTGTTTCTCCCACTGCTGCTGGTGTTTCTCTCACTGTTACTGGTGTTTCTCTCACTGTTACTGGTGTTTCTCTAACTGTTACTGGTGTTTCTCCCATTGTTGCTGGTGTTTCTCCCACTGCTGCTAGTGTTCCTCCCACTGCTGCTGGTGTTTCTCTCACTGTTGCTGGTGTTTCTCTCACTGTCACTGGTGTTCCACCCACTGCTGCTGGTGTTTCTCCCACTGCTGCTAGTCTTCCTCCCACTGCTGCTGGTGTTTCTCTCACTGTTGCTGGTGTGTCTCCCACTGCTGCTGGTGTTTCTGTCATTGCTGCTGGTGTTTCTCTCACTGTTACTGGTGTTTCTCTCACTGCTGCTGGTGTTTCTCCCACTGCTGCTGGTGCTTCTCCCATTGTTGCTGGTGTTTCTCGCACTGCTACTGGTGTTTCGCTCATTGTTGCTGGTGTTTCTCACACTGCTGTTGGTGTTTCTCCCACTGTTACTGGTGTTTCTCTCACAGTTACTGGTGTCTCTCCCACTGCTGCTGGAGTTTCTCTCACTGTTGCTGGTGTTCCTCCAACTGCTGCAGGTGTTTCTCTCACTGTTAATGGTGTTTCTCCCACTGCTGCTGGTGTTTCTATCACTGTTACTGGTGTTTCTCTCACTGTTACTGGTGTTTCTCCCACTGTTACTGGTGTTTCCCTAACTGTTTCTGGTGTTTCTCCCACTGCAGCTCGTGTTTCTCTCACTGTTACTTGTGTTACTCTCACTGTTCCTGATGTTTCTCCCACTGCTGCTGGTGTTTCTCTCACTGTTACTGGTGTTTCTCCCACTGTTACTGGTGTTTCTCTCACTGCTGCTGATGTTTCTCCCATTGATGCTGGTGTTTCTCCCACTGCTGCTGGTGTTTCTCCCACTGCTGCTGGTGTTTCTCACTGTTACTGGTGTTTCTCTTACTGTTACTGATGTTCCACCCACTCCTGCTGCTATTTCTCTCGCTGCTGCTGGTGTTCCTCCCATTGATGCTGGTGTTTCTCCCAATGCTGCTGGTGTTTCTCCCATTGCTGCTGCTGTTTCTCTCACTGTTACTGGTGTTTCTCCCACTGCAGCTGGTGTTTCTCTCACTGTTACTGGTGTTTCTCTCACTGTTACCGGGGTTTCTCTAACTGTTACTGGTGTTTCTCCCACTGCTGCTGGTGTTTCTCTCACTGTTACTCGTGTTTCTCCCACTGCTGCTGGTGTTTCTCTCACTGTTACTGGTGTTTCTCTCACTTTTACTGGTGTTTCTCCCGCTGCTGCGGGTGTTTCTCTCACTGTTACTGGTGTTTCTCACTGTTACTGGTGTTCCTCCCACTGCTCCTGGTGTTTTTCCCACTGCTGCTGGTGATTCTCTCACTGCTGCTCGTGGTTCTCTCACTGTTACTGGTGTTTCTCCCACTGCTGCTGGTGTTTCTCTCACTGTTACTGGTGTTCCTCCCACTGCTGCTCATGTTTTTCCCACTGCTGCTGGTGATTCTCTCACTGCTGCTCGTGGTTCTCTCACTGTTACTGGTGTTTCTCCCACTGCTGCTGGTGTTTCTCCCATTGTTACTGGTGTTCCTCCCGCTGCTGCTGGTGATTCTCCCACTGCTGCAGGTGTTTCCCCCATTGTTACTGGTGCTCCTCCCATTGCTGCTGGTGTTCCTCCCATTGCTGCTGGTGTTTCTCTCACTGCTGCTGGTGTTGCTCTCACTGCTGCTGGTGTTTCTGTCATTGCTGCTGGTGTTTCTCTCACTGTTACTGGTGTTTGTCCCATTGTTACTGGTGTTTCTCCCACTGCTGCTGGTGTTCCTCCCGCTGCTGCTGGTTGTTCTCCCACTGCTGCAGGTGTTTCCCCCATTGTTACTGGTGTTCCTCCCATTGCTGCTGGTGTTCCTCCCATTGCTGCTGGTGTTTCTCTCACTGCTGCTGGTGTTACTCTCACTGCTGCTGGTGTTTCTGTCATTGCTGCTGGTGTTTCTCTCACTGTTACTGGTGTTTGTCCCATTGTTACTGGTGTTTCTCCCACTGCTGCTGGTGTTTCTCCCATTGTTGCTGGTGTTTCTCGCATTGCTACTGGTGTTTCTCCCGCTGCTGCTGGTGTTTCTCCAACTGCTGCTGGTGTTTCTCTCATTCTTACTGGTGTTTCTCCCACTGCAGCTGGTGTTTCTCGCACTGTTACTGGTGTTTCTCTAACTGTTACTGGAGTTTCTCCCACTGCTGCTGGTGTTTCTCCCGCTGCTGCTGGTGTATCTCCCACTGCTGCTAGTATTCCTCCCACTGCTGCTGGTGTTTCTCTCACTGTTACTGGTGTTCGACCCACTCCTGCTGGTGTTTCTCTCACTGTTACTGGTGTTTCTCTCACTGTTATTGGTATTTCTCTCACTGTACCTGATATATCTCTCACTGTTGCTGGTGTTTATCCCACTGCTGTTGGTGTTTCTCTCACTGTTACTGGTGTTTCTCTCACTGTTACTGGTGTTTCTCTCATTGCTGGTGGTCTTTCTCCTACTCCTGCTGGTGTTTCTCCCATTATTACTGGTGTTCCTCCCACTGCTGCTGGTGTTCCTCCCACTGCTGCCTGTGTTCCTCTCACGGCTGCTGGTGTTTCTCTCACTGTTACTGGTGTTTCTCGCACTGTTACTGGTGTTCCTCCCGCTGCTGCTGATGTTCCTCCCTCATTCGGGAGGCAGAGGGGGTCATAGATAGCAGCTTCAGGGAATTAGTTACACCAAAGATTGGAGATAGATGGGTAACTGTTAGAGGGACTGGGAAAAAACAGTCAGTGCAGGGATCCCCTGCGGTCGTTCCCCTGAGAAACAAGTATACCGCTTTGGATACTTGTGGGGGGGGGGACTTACCAGGGGTAAGCCATGGGGTACGGGCCTCTGGCACAGAGTCTGTCCCTGTTGCTCAGAAGGGAAGGGGTAGAGGAGCAGAGCATTAGTAATTGGGGACTCTATAGTCAGGGGCACAGATAGGAGATTTTGTGGGAGCGTGAGAGACTCACGTTTGGTATGTTGCCTCCCAGGTGCAAGGGTACGTGATGTCTCGGATCGTGTTTTCCGGGTCCTTAAGGTGGAGGGGGAGCAGCCCCAAGTCGTGGTCCACATTGGCACTAACGACATAGGTAGGAAAGGGGATAAGGATGTCAGGCACGCTTTCAGGGAGCTAGGATGGAAGCTCAGAACTAGAACAAACAGAGTTGTTATCTCTGGGTTGTTGCCCGTGCCACGTGATAGTGAGATGAGGAATAGGGAGAGAGAGCAATTAAACACGTGGCTACAGGGATGGTGCAGGCGGGAGGGATTCAGATTTCTGGATAACTGGGGCTCTTTCTGGGGAAGGTGGGACCTCTACAGACAGGATGGTCTACATCTGAACCTGCGGGGCACAAATATCCTGGGGGGGAGATTTGTTAGTGCTCTTTGGGGGGGTTTAAACTAATGCAGCAGGGGCATGGGAACCTGGATTGTAGTTTTAGGGTAAGGGAGAATGAGAGTACAGAGGTCAGGAGCTCAGATTTGTCGTCGCAGGAGGGGGCCAGTGTTCAGGTAGGTGGTTTGAAGTGTGTCTACTTCAATGCCAGGAGTATACGAAATAAGGTAGGGGAACTGGCAGCATGGGTTGGTACCTGGGACTTCGATGTTGTGGCCATTTCGGAGACATGGATAGAGCAGGGACAGGAATGGATGTTGCAGGTTCCGGGGTTTAGGTGTTTTAGTAAGCTCAGAGAAGGAGGCAAAAGAAGGGGAGGTGTGGCACTGCTAGTCAAGAGCAGTATTACGGTGGCGGAGAGGATGCTAGATGGGGACTCATCTTCCGAGGTAGTATGGGCTGAGGTTAGAAACATGAAAGGAGAGGTCACACTGTTGGGAGTCTTCTATAGGCCTCCAAATAGTTCTAGGGATGTAGAGGAAAGGATGGCGAGGATGATCCTGGATAAGAGCGAAAATAACAGGGTAGTTATTATGGGAGACTTTAACTTTCCAAATATTGACTGGAAAAGATACAGTTCGAGTACATTAGATGGGTCGTTTTTTGTACAGTGTGTGCAGGAGGGTTTCCTGACACAGTTTGTTGACAGGCCAACAAGAGGCAAGGCCACATTGGATTTGGTTTTGGGTAATGAACCAGGCCAGGTGTTGGATTTGGAGGTAGGTGAGCACTTTGGGGACAGTGACCACAATCCGGTGACGTTTACGTTAAGGATGGAAAGGGATAAGTATACACCGCAGGGCAAGAGTTATAGCTGGGGGAAGGGAAATTATGATGCCATTAGACGTGACTTGGGGGGGATAAGGTGGAGAAGTAGGCTGCAAGTGTTGGACACAGTGGATAAGTGGAGCTTGTTCAAGGATCAGCTACTGCGTGTTCTTGATAAGTATGTACCGGTCAGGCAGGGAGGAAGGTGCCGAGCGAGGGAACCGTGGTTTACCAAAGAAGTGGAATCTCTTGTTAAGAGGAAGAAGGAGGCCTATGTGAAGATGGGGTGTGAAGTTTCAGTTGGGGCGATGGATAGTTACAAGGTAGCGAGGAAGGATCTAAAGAGAGAGCTAAGACGAGCAAGGAGGGGACATGAGAAGTATTTGGCAGGAAGGATCAAGGAAAACCCAAAAGCTTTCTATAGGTATGTCAGGAATAAGCGAATGACTAGGGATAGAGTCGGACCAGTCAAGGACAGGGATGGGAAGTTGTGTGTAGAGTCTGAAGAGATAGACGAGATACTAAATGAATATTTTTCGTCAGTATTCACTCAGGAAAAAGATAATGTTGTGGAGGAGAATGCTGAGCTCCAGGTAAATAGATTAGATGGCATTGAGGTACGTAGGGAAGAGGTGTTGGCAATTCTGGACAGGCTGAAAATAGATAAGTCCCTGGGACCTGATGGGATTTATCCTAGGATTCTCTGGGAGGCCAGGGAAGAGATTGCTGGACCATTGGCTTTGATTTTTATGTCATCATTGGATACAGGAATAGTGCCAGAGGACTGGAGGATAGCAAATGTGGTCCCTTTGTTCAAAAAGGGGAGCAGAGACAAACCCGGCAACTATAGACCGGTGAGCCTCACGTCTGTAGTGGGTAAAGTCTTGGAGGGGATTATAAGAAACAAGATTTATAATCATCTAGATAGGAATAATATGATCAGGGATAGTCAGCATGGCTTTGTGAAGGGTAGGTCATGCCTCACAAACCTGATCGAGTTCTTTGAGAAGGTGACTGAACAGGTAGACGAGGGTAGAGCAGTTGATGTGGTGTATATGGATTTCAGCAAAGCGTTTGATAAGGTTCCCCACGGTAGGCTATTGCAGAAAATACGGAGGCTGGGGATTGAGGGTGATTACGAGATGTGGATCAGAAATTGGCTAGCTGAAAGAAGACAGAGGGTGGTGGTTGATGGGAAATGTTCAGAATGGAGTTCTGTCACAAGTGGAGTACCACAAGGATCTGTTCTGGGGCCGCTGCTGTTTGTCATTTTTATCAGTGACCTAGAGGAAGGTGCAGAAGGGTGGGTGAGTAAATTTGCAGACGATACTAAAGTCGGTGGTGTTGTCGATAGTGTGGAAGGAAGTAGCATGTTACAGAGGGATATAGATAAGCTGCAGTGCTGGCTGAGAGGTGGCAAATGGAGTTTAATGTAGAGAAGTGTGAGGTGATTCACTTTGGAAGGAAAATCAGGAATGTGAAATATTTGGCTAATGGAAAAGTTCTTGAAAGTGTGGATGAGCAGAGGGATCTAGGTGTCCATGGACATAGATCCCTGAAAGTTGCCACCCAGGTTGACAGGGTGGTGAAGAAGGCCTATGGAGTGTTGGCCTTTATTGGTAGAGGGATTGAGTTCCGGAGTCAGGAGGTCATGTTGCAGCTGTACAGAACTCTGGTACGGCCGCATTTGGAGTATTGCGTACAGTTCTGGTCACCGCATTATAGGAAGGACGTGGAGGCTTTGGAACGGGTGCAGAGGAGATTTACCAGGATGTTGCCTGGTATGGAGGGAAAATCTTATGAGGAAAGGCTGATGGACTTGAGGTTGTTTTCGTTAGAGAGAAGAAGGTTAAGAGGAGACTTAATAGAGGCATGCAAAATGATCAAAGGGTTAGATAGGGTGGACAGTGAGAGCCTTCTCCCACGGAAGGAAATGGCTAGCACGAGGGGACATAGCCTTAAACTGAGGGGTAATAGATATAGGACAGAGGTCAGGGGTAGGTTCTTTACGCAAAGAGTAGTGAGGCCGTGGAATGCCCTACCTGCTACAGTAGTGAAATCGCCAACATTGAGGGCATTTAAAAGTTTATTGGATAAACATATGGATGATAATGGTATAGTGTAGGTTAGATGGCTTTTGTTTCGGTGCAACATCGTGGGCCGAAGGGCCTGTACTGCGCTGTATCGTTCTATGTTCTATGTTCTATGCTGCCGGTGTTCCTCTGACTGCTGCTGGTGTTTCTCTCACTGCTGCTGGTGTTTCTCTCATTGCTGCTGGTGGTTCTCCCATTGTTACTGGTGTACCTCCCACTGCTGCTGGTGTTTCTCCTACTGCTGCTGGTGTTCCACCCACACCTGCTGGTGTTCCACCCACTGCTGCTGGTGTATCTCCCACTGCTGCTGGTATTCCATCCACACCTGCTGGTGTTCCACCCACTGCTGCTGGTGTTCCACCCACTGCTGCTGGTGATTCCCCCACTGCTGCTGGTGTTTCTCCCACTGTTACTGGTGTTTCTCCCACTGTTACTGGTGTTTTTCCCACTGCTGCTCGTGTTTCTCCCACTGCTGCTGGTGTTTCTCTCACTGTTACTGGTGTTCGACCCACTCTTGCTGGTTTTTCACTCACTGTTACTGGTGTTCCTCTCACTGTTACTGCTGTTTCTCCCACTGCTGCTGGTGTTTCTCTCACTGTTACTGATGTTTCTCGCACTGCTGCTGGTGTTTCTCTCACTGTTACTGGTGTTTCTCTCACTGTTGCTGGTGTTCCTCCAACTGCTGCTGGTGTTTCTCTCACTGTTACTGGTGTTTCTCTAACTGTTACTGGTGTTTCTCCCACTGCTGCTGGTGTTTCTCTCACTGTTACTCGTGTTTGTCTCACAGCAGCTGGTGTTTCTCCCACTGCTGCTGGTGTTTCTCCCACTGCTGCTGGTGTTTCTCTCACTGTTAGTGGAGTTTCTCTCACTGTTACAGGTGTTCCACCTACTCCTGCTGGTATTTATCTCACTGCTGCTGGTGTTTCTCTCACTGTTACTCATGTTTGTCTCACTGCAGCTGATGTTTCTCCCACTGTTACTGGTGTTTCTCTCACTGTTACTGGTGTTTCTCCCACTGTTCCTGGTGTTTCTCCCATTGTTACTGGTGTTTCTCTCACTGTTACCGGGGTTTCTCTAACTGTTACTGGTGTTTCTCCCGCTGCGGTGGTGTTTCTCCCACTGCTGCTGCTGTTTCTCCCACTGTTGCTGGTGTTCCTCCAACTGCTGCTGGTGTTTCTCTCACTGTTACTGGTGTTTCTCTTACTGTTACTGGTGTTTCTCTCACTGTTACCGGGGTTTCTCGAACTGTTACTGGTGTTTCTCCCACTGCTGCAGGTGTATCTCTCACTGTTACTGGTGTTTCTCCCGCTGCTGCGGGTGTTTCTCTCACTGTTACTGGTGTTCCTCCCACTGCTGCTGGTGTTTCTCTCACTGTTACTGGTGTTCCTCCCACTGCTCCTGGTGTTTCTCCCACTGCTGCGGGTGTTTCTCTCACTGTTACTGGTGTTCCTCCCACTGCTCCTGGTGTTTTTCCCACTGCTGCTGGTGATTCTCTCACTGCTGCTCGTGGTTCTCTCACTGTGACTGGTGTTCCTCCCGCTGCTGCTGTTGATTCTCCCACTGCTGCAGGTGTTTCCCCCATTGTTACTGGTGTTCCTCCCATTGCTTCTGGTGTTCCTCCCATTGCTGCTGGTGTTTCTCTCACTGCTGCTTGTGTTTCTCTGACTGCTGCTCGTGTTTCTGTCATTCCTGCTGGCGTTTCTCTCACTGTTACTGGTGTTTCTCCCATTGTTGCTTGTGTTTCTCGCATTGCTACTGGTGTTTCTCCCGCTGCTGCTGGTGTTTCTCCCACTGTTACTGGTGTTTCTCTCACTGTTACAGGTGTTCCACCCACTCCTGCTGGTATTTGTCTCACTGCTGCTGGTGTTTCTCTCACTGTTACTCGTGTTTGTCTCACTGCAGCTGGTGTTTCTCTCACTGTTACTGGTGTTTCTCTAACTGTTACTGGAGTTTCTCCCACTGCTGCTGGCGTTACTCCCACTGCTGCTGCTGATTCTCCCACTGTTGCTGGTGTTCCTCCAACGGCTGCTGCTGTTTCTCCCACTGTTGCTGGTGTTCCTCCAACTGCTGCTGGTGTTTCTCTCACTGTTACTGATGTTTCTCGCACTGCTGCTGGTGTTTCTCTCACTGTTACTGGTGTTTCTCGCACTGTTACTGGTGTTTCTCCCACTGCTGCTGGTGTTTCTCTCACTGTTACTGGTGTATCTCCAACTGCTGCTGGTGTTTCTCTCACTGCTGCTGGTGTTCATCCCACTGCTGCTGGTGTTTTTCTCACTGTTAGTGGTGTTTCTCTCACTGTTACAGGTGTTCCACCCACTCCTGCTGGTATTTATCTCACTGCTGCTGGTGTTTCTCTCACTGTTACTCGCGTTTGTCTCACTGCAGCTGGTGTTTCTCACACTGCTGTTGGTGTTTCTCTCACTGTTACTGGTGTTTCTCTCACTGTGACTGGTGTTTCTCCCACTGCTGCTGGAGTTTCTCTCACTGTTGCTGTGGTTCCTCCAACTGCTGCTGGTGTTTCTCTCACTGTTACTGGTGTTTCTCCCGCTGCTGCTGGGGTTTCTCGCACTGTTACTGATGTTTCTCTAACTGTTACTGGTGTTTCTCCCAATGCTGCTGGTGTTTCTCTCACTGTTACTTGTGTTTCTCCCACTGCTGCTGGTGTTTCTCCCACTGCTGCTGGTGTTTCCTCCACTGCTGCTGGTGTTTCTCTCACTGTTACTGGTGTTCCACCTTCTCCTGCTGGTATTTCTCTCACCGCTGCTGGTGTTTCTCCCACTGCTGCTGGTGTTTCTCCCACTGCTGCTGCTGTTTCTCACTGTTACTGGTGTTTCTCTAACTGTTACTGGTGTTTCTCCCACTGCTGCTGGTGTTTCTCTCACTGTTACTGGTGTTTCTCGCACTGCAGCTGCTGTTTCTCTCACTGTTACTGGTGTTTCTCCCACTGCTGCTGGTGTTTCTGTCATTGCTGCTGGTGTTTCTCTCACTGTTACTGGTGTTTCTCCCACTGCTGCTGGTGTTTCTCCCATTGTTACTCGTGTTTCTCTAACTGTTACTGGTGTTTCTCTAGCTGTTACTGGTGTTTCTCCCATTGTTGCTGGTGTTTCTCCCACTGCTGCTGGTGTTTCTCTCACTGTTACTGGTGTTTCTCTCACTGTTACTGGTGTTTCTCTAACTGTTACTGGTGTTTCTCCCATTGTTGCTGGTGTTTCTCCCACTGCTGCTAGTGTTCCTCCCACTGCTGCTGGTGTTTCTCTCACTGTTGCTGGTGTTTCTCTCACTGTCACTGGTGTTCCACCCACTGCTGCTGGTGTTTCTCCCACTGCTGCTAGTCTTCCTCCCACTGCTGCTGGTGTTTCTCTCACTATTGCTGGTGTTTCTCCCACTGCTGCTGGTGTTTCTGTCATTGCTGCTGGTGTTTCTCTCACTGTTACTGGTGTTTCTCCCACTGCTGCTGGTGTTTCTCCCACTGCTGCTGGTGTTTCTCCCATTGTTGCTGGTGTTTCTCGCACTGCTACTGGTGTTTCGCTCATTGTTGCTGGTGTTTCTCACACTGCTGTTGGTGTTTCTCTCACTGTTACTGGTGTTTCTCTCACAGTTACTGGTGTCTCTCCCACTGCTGCTGGAGTTTCTCTCACTGTTGCTGGTGTTCCTCCAACTGCTGCTGGTGTTTCTCTCACTGTTAATGGTGTTTCTCCCACTGCTGCTGGTGTTTCTCTCACTGTTACTGGTGTTTCTCCCACTGTTACTGGTGTTTCTCTAACTGTTTCTGGTGTTTCTCTAACTGTTTCTGGTGTTTCTCCCACTGCAGCTCGTGTTTCTCTCACTGTTACTGGTGTTACTCTCACTGTTCCTGATGTTTCTCCCACTGCGGTGGTGTTTCTCCCACTGCTGCTGCTGTTTCTCCCACTGTTGCTGGTGTTCCTCCAACTGCTGCTGGTGTTTCTCTCACTGTTACTGGTGTTTCTCTTACTGTTACTGGTGTTTCTCTCACTGTTACCGGGGTTTCTCGAACTGTTACTGGTGTTTCTCCCACTGCTGCAGGTGTATCTCTCACTGTTACTGGTGTTTCTCCCGCTGCTGCGGGTGTTTCTCTCACTGTTACTGGTGTTCCTCCCACTGCTGCTGGTGTTTCTCTCACTGTTACTGGTGTTCCTCCCACTGCTCCTGGTGTTTCTCCCACTGCTGCGGGTGTTTCTCTCACTGTTACTGGTGTTCCTCCCACTGCTCCTGGTGTTTTTCCCACTGCTGCTGGTGATTCTCTCACTGCTGCTCGTGGTTCTCTCACTGTGACTGGTGTTCCTCCCGCTGCTGCTGTTGATTCTCCCACTGCTGCAGGTGTTTCCCCCATTGTTACTGGTGTTCCTCCCATTGCTTCTGGTGTTCCTCCCATTGCTGCTGGTGTTTCTCTCACTGCTGCTTGTGTTTCTCTGACTGCTGCTCGTGTTTCTGTCATTCCTGCTGGCGTTTCTCTCACTGTTACTGGTGTTTCTCCCATTGTTGCTTGTGTTTCTCGCATTGCTACTGGTGTTTCTCCCGCTGCTGCTGGTGTTTCTCCCACTGTTACTGGTGTTTCTCTCACTGTTACAGGTGTTCCACCCACTCCTGCTGGTATTTGTCTCACTGCTGCTGGTGTTTCTCTCACTGTTACTCGTGTTTGTCTCACTGCAGCTGGTGTTTCTCTCACTGTTACTGGTGTTTCTCTAACTGTTACTGGAGTTTCTCCCACTGCTGCTGGCGTTACTCCCACTGCTGCTGCTGATTCTCCCACTGTTGCTGGTGTTCCTCCAACGGCTGCTGCTGTTTCTCCCACTGTTGCTGGTGTTCCTCCAACTGCTGCTGGTGTTTCTCTCACTGTTACTGATGTTTCTCGCACTGCTGCTGGTGTTTCTCTCACTGTTACTGGTGTTTCTCGCACTGTTACTGGTGTTTCTCCCACTGCTGCTGGTGTTTCTCTCACTGTTACTGGTGTATCTCCAACTGCTGCTGGTGTTTCTCTCACTGCTGCTGGTGTTCATCCCACTGCTGCTGGTGTTTTTCTCACTGTTAGTGGTGTTTCTCTCACTGTTACAGGTGTTCCACCCACTCCTGCTGGTATTTATCTCACTGCTGCTGGTGTTTCTCTCACTGTTACTCGCGTTTGTCTCACTGCAGCTGGTGTTTCTCACACTGCTGTTGGTGTTTCTCTCACTGTTACTGGTGTTTCTCTCACTGTGACTGGTGTTTCTCCCACTGCTGCTGGAGTTTCTCTCACTGTTGCTGTGGTTCCTCCAACTGCTGCTGGTGTTTCTCTCACTGTTACTGGTGTTTCTCCCGCTGCTGCTGGGGTTTCTCGCACTGTTACTGATGTTTCTCTAACTGTTACTGGTGTTTCTCCCAATGCTGCTGGTGTTTCTCTCACTGTTACTTGTGTTTCTCCCACTGCTGCTGGTGTTTCTCCCACTGCTGCTGGTGTTTCCTCCACTGCTGCTGGTGTTTCTCTCACTGTTACTGGTGTTCCACCTTCTCCTGCTGGTATTTCTCTCACCGCTGCTGGTGTTTCTCCCACTGCTGCTGGTGTTTCTCCCACTGCTGCTGCTGTTTCTCACTGTTACTGGTGTTTCTCTAACTGTTACTGGTGTTTCTCCCACTGCTGCTGGTGTTTCTCTCACTGTTACTGGTGTTTCTCGCACTGCAGCTGCTGTTTCTCTCACTGTTACTGGTGTTTCTCCCACTGCTGCTGGTGTTTCTGTCATTGCTGCTGGTGTTTCTCTCACTGTTACTGGTGTTTCTCCCACTGCTGCTGGTGTTTCTCCCATTGTTACTCGTGTTTCTCTAACTGTTACTGGTGTTTCTCTAGCTGTTACTGGTGTTTCTCCCATTGTTGCTGGTGTTTCTCCCACTGCTGCTGGTGTTTCTCTCACTGTTACTGGTGTTTCTCTCACTGTTACTGGTGTTTCTCTAACTGTTACTGGTGTTTCTCCCATTGTTGCTGGTGTTTCTCCCACTGCTGCTAGTGTTCCTCCCACTGCTGCTGGTGTTTCTCTCACTGTTGCTGGTGTTTCTCTCACTGTCACTGGTGTTCCACCCACTGCTGCTGGTGTTTCTCCCACTGCTGCTAGTCTTCCTCCCACTGCTGCTGGTGTTTCTCTCACTATTGCTGGTGTTTCTCCCACTGCTGCTGGTGTTTCTGTCATTGCTGCTGGTGTTTCTCTCACTGTTACTGGTGTTTCTCCCACTGCTGCTGGTGTTTCTCCCACTGCTGCTGGTGTTTCTCCCATTGTTGCTGGTGTTTCTCGCACTGCTACTGGTGTTTCGCTCATTGTTGCTGGTGTTTCTCACACTGCTGTTGGTGTTTCTCTCACTGTTACTGGTGTTTCTCTCACAGTTACTGGTGTCTCTCCCACTGCTGCTGGAGTTTCTCTCACTGTTGCTGGTGTTCCTCCAACTGCTGCTGGTGTTTCTCTCACTGTTAATGGTGTTTCTCCCACTGCTGCTGGTGTTTCTCTCACTGTTACTGGTGTTTCTCCCACTGTTACTGGTGTTTCTCTAACTGTTTCTGGTGTTTCTCTAACTGTTTCTGGTGTTTCTCCCACTGCAGCTCGTGTTTCTCTCACTGTTACTGGTGTTACTCTCACTGTTCCTGATGTTTCTCCCACTGCTGCTGGTGTTTCTCTCACTGTTACTGGTGTTTCTCCCACTGTTACTGGTGTTTCTCTCACTGCTGCTGGAGTTTCTCCCATTGATGCTGGTGTTTCTCCCACTGCTGCTGGTGTTTCTCCCACTGCTGCTGGTGTTTCTCACTGTTACTGGTGTTTCTCTTACTGTTACTGGTGTTCCACCCACTCCTGCTGCTATTTCTCTCACTGCTGCTGGTGTTCCTCCCATTGATGCTGGTGTTTCTCCCAATGCTGCTGGTGTTTCTCCCACTGCTGCTGCTGTTTCTCTCACTGTTACTGGTGTTTCTCCCACTGCTGCTGGTGTTTCTCTCACTGTTACTCGTGTTTCTCCCACTGCTGCTGGTGTTTCTCTCACTGTTACTGGTGTTTCTCTCACTTTTACTGGTGTTTCTCCCGCTGCTGCGGGTGTTTGTCTCACTGTTACTGGTGTTTCTCACTGTTACTGGTGTTCCTCCCACTGCTCCTGGTGTTTTTCCCACTGCTGCTGGTGATTCTCTCACTGCTGTTCGTGGTTCTCTCACTGTTACTGGTGTTTCTCCCACTGCTGCTGGTGTTTCTCTCACTGTTACTTGTGTTCCTCCCACTGCTGCTGGTGTTTCTCTCACTGTTACTGGTGTTTCTCCCATTGTTACTGGTGTTCCTCCCGCTGCTGCTGGTGATTCTCCCACTGCTGCAGGTGTTTCCCCCATTGTTACTGGTGTTCCTCCCATTGCTGCTGGTGTTCCTCCCATTGCTGCTGGTGTTTCTCTCACTGCTGCTGGTGTTGCTCTCACTGCTGCTGGTGTTTCTGTCATTGCTGCTGGTGTTTCTCTCACTGTTACTGGTGTTTGTCCCATTGTTACTGGTGTTTCTCCCACTGCTGCTGGTGTTTCTCGCATTGCTACTGGTGTTTCTCCCGCTGCTGCTGGTGTTTCTCCAACTGCTGCTGGTGTTTCTCTCACTCTTACTGGTGTTTCTCCCACTGCAGCTGGTGTTTCTCTCACTGTTACTGGTGTTTCTCTAACTGTTACTGGAGTTTGTCCCACTGCTGCTGGTGTTTCTCCCGCTGCTGCTGGTGTATCTCCCACTGCTGCTAGTATTCCTCCCACTGCTGCTGGTGTTTCTCTCACTGTTACTGGTGTTCGACCCACTCCTGCTGGTGTTTCTCTCACTGTTACTGGTGTTTCTCTCACTGTTATTGGTATTTCTCTCACTGTACCTGATATATCTCTCACTGTTGCTGGTGTTTATCCCACTGCTGCTGGTGTTTCTCTCACTGTTACTGGTGTTCCTCCCACTGTTGGTGTTTCTCTCATTGCTGGTGGTCTTTCTCCTACTCCTGCTGGTGTTTCTCCCATTATTACTGGTGTTCCTCCCACTGCTGCTGGTGTTCCTCCCACTGCTGCCTGTGTTCCTCTCACGGCTGCTGGTGTTTCTCTCACTGTTACTGGTGTTTCTCGCACTGTTACTGGTGTTCCTCCCGCTGCTGCTGATGTTCCTACCTCATTCGGGAGGCAGAGGGGGTCATAGATAGCAGCTTCAGGGAATTAGTTACACCAAAGATTGGAGATAGATGGGTAACTGTTAGAGGGACTGGGAAAAAACAGTCAGTGCAGGGATCCCCTGCGGTCGTTCCCCTGTGAAACAAGTATACCGCTTTGGATACTTGTGGGGGGGGGGACTTACCAGGGGTAAGCCATGGGGTACGGGCCTCTGGCACAGAGTCTGTCACTGTTGCTCAGAAGGGAAGGGGGGAGAGGAGCAGAGCATTAGTAATTGGGGACTCTATAGTCAGGGGCACAGATAGGAGATTTTGTGGGAGCGTGAGAGACTCACGTTTGGTATGTTGCCTCCCAGGTGCAAGGGTACGTGATGTCTCGGATCGTGTTTTCCGGGTCCTTAAGGGGGAGGGGGAGCAGCCCCAAGTCGTGGTCCACATTGGCACTAACGACATAGGTAGGAAAGGGGATAAGGATGTCAGGCAGGCTTTCAGGGAGCTAGGATGGAAGCTCAGAACTAGAACAAACAGAGTTGTTATCTCTGGGTTGTTGCCCGTGCCACGTGATAGTGAGATGAGGAATAGGGAGAGAGAGCAATTAAACACGTGGCTACAGGGATGGTGCAGGCGGGAGGGATTCAGATTTCTGGATAACTGGGGCTCTTTCTGGGGAAGGTGGGACCTCTACAGACAGGATGGTCTACATCTGAACCTGCGGGGCACAAATATCCTGGGGGGGAGATTTGTTAGTGCTCTTTGGGGAGGTTTAAACTAATGCAGCAGGGGCATGGGAACCTGGATTGTAGTTTTAGGGTAAGGGAGAATGAGAGTACAGAGGTCAGGAGCTCAGATTTGTCGTCGCAGGAGGGGGCCAGTGTTCAGGTAGGTGGTTTGAAGTGTGTCTACTTCAATGCCAGGAGTATACGAAATAAGGTAGGGGAACTGGCAGCATGGGTTGGTACCTGGGACTTCGATGTTGTGGCCATTTCGGAGACATGGATAGAGCAGGGACAGGAATGGATGTTGCAGGTTCCGGGGTTTAGGTGTTTTAGTAAGCTCAGAGAAGGAGGCAAAAGAAGGGGAGGTGTGGCACTGCTAGTCAAGAGCAGTATTACGGTGGCGGAGAGGATGCTAGATGGGGACTCATCTTCCGAGGTAGTATGGGCTGTGGTTAGAAACATGAAAGGAGAGGTCACACTGTTGGGAGTCTTCTATAGGCCTCCAAATAGTTCTAGGGATGTAGAGGAAAGGATGGCGAGGATGATCCTGGATAAGAGCGAAAATAACAGGGTAGTTATTATGGGAGACTTTAACTTTCCAAATATTGACTGGAAAAGATATAGTTCGAGTACATTAGATGGGTCGTTTTTTGTACAGTGTGTGCAGGAGGGTTTCCTGACGCAGTTTGTTGACAGGCCAACAAGAGGCAAGGCCACATTGGATTTGGTTGTGGGTAATGAACCAGGCCAGGTGTTGGATTTGGAGGTAGGTGAGCACTTTGGGGACAGTGACCACAATCCGGTGACGTTTACGTTAAGGATGGAAAGGGATAAGTATACACCGCGGGGCAAGAGTTATAGCTGGGGGAAGGGAAATTATGATGCCATTAGACGTGACTTGGGGGGATAAGGTGGAGAAGTAGGCTGCAAGTGTTGGACACAGTGGATAAGTGGAGCTTGTTCAAGGATCAGCTACTGCGTGTTCTTGATAAGTATGTACCGGTCAGGCAGGGAGGAAGGTGCCGAGCGAGGGAACCGTGGTTTACCAAAGAAGTGGAATCTCTTGTTAAGAGGAAGAAGGAGGCCTATGTGAAGATGAGGTGTGAAGTTTCAGTTGGGGCGATGGATAGTTACAAGGTAGCGAGGAAGGATCTAAAGAGAGAGCTAAGACGAGCAAGGAGGGGACATGAGAAGTATTTGGCAGGAAGGATCAAGGAAAACCCAAAAGCTTTCTATAGGTATGTCAGGAATAAGCGAATGACTAGGGATAGAGTAGGACCAGTCAAGGACAGGGATGGGAAGTTGTGTGTAGAGTCTGAAGAGATAGACGAGATACTAAATGAATATTTTTCGTCAGTATTCACTCAGGAAAAAGATAATGTTGTGGAGGAGAATGCTGAGCTCCAGGTAAATAGATTAGATGGCATTGAGGTTCGTAGGGAAGAGGTGTTGGCAATTCTGGACAGGCTGAAAATAGATAAGTCCCCGGGACCTGATGGGATTTATCCTAGGATTCTCTGGGAGGCCAGGGAAGAGATTGCTGGACCATTGGCTTTGATTTTTATGTCATCATTGGATACAGGAATAGTGCCAGAGGACTGGAGGATAGCAAATGTGGTCCCTTTGTTCAAAAAGGGGAGCAGAGACAACCCCGGCAACTATAGACCGGTGAGCCTCACGTCTGTAGTGGGTAAAGTCTTGGAGGGGATTATAAGAAACAAGATTTATAATCATCTAGATAGGAATAATATGATCAGGGATAGTCAGCATGGCTTTGTGAAGGGTAGGTCATGCCTCACAGACCTGATCGAGTTCTTTGAGAAGGTGACTGAACAGGTAGACGAGGGTAGAGCAGTTGATGTGGTGTATATGGATTTCAGCAAAGCGTTTGATAAGGTTCCCCACGGTAGGCTATTGCAGAAAATACGGAGGCTGGGGATTGAGGGTGATTTAGAGATGTGGATCAGAAATTGGCTAGCTGAAAGAAGACAGAGGGTGTTGGTTGATGGGAAATGTTCAGAATGGAGTTCTGTCACAAGTGGAGTACCACAAGGATCTGTTCTGGGGCCGTTGCTGTTTGTCATTTTTATCAGTGACCTAGAGGAAGGCGCAGAAGGGTGGGTGAGTAAATTTGCAGACGATACTAAAGTCGGTGGTGTTGTCGATAGTGTGGAAGGAAGTAGCATGTTACAGAGGGATATAGATAAGCTGCAGTGCTGGGCTGAGAGGTGGCAAATGGAGTTTAATGTAGAGAAGTGTGAGGTGATTCACTTTGGAAGGAAAATCAGGAATGTGGAATATTTGGCTAATGGAAAAGTCCTTGAAAGTGTGGATGAGCAGAGGGATCTAGGTGTCCATGGACATAGATCCCTGAAAGTTGCCACCCAGGTTGACAGGGTGGTGAAGAAGGCCTATGGAGTGTTGGCCTTTATTGGTAGAGGGATTGAGTTCCGGAGTCAGGAGGTCATGTTGCAGCTGTACAGAACTCTGGTACGGCCGCATTTGGAGTATTGCGTACAGTTCTGGTCACCGCATTATAGGAAGGACGTGGAGGCTTTGGAACGGGTGCAGAGGAGATTTACCAGGATGTTGCCTGGTATGGAGGGAAAATCTTATGAGGAAAGGCTGATGGACTTGAGGTTGTTTTCGTTAGAGAGAAGAAGGTTAAGAGGAGACTTAATAGAGGCATACAAAATGATCAGAGGGTTAGATAGGGTGGACAGTGAGAGCCTTCTCCCGCGGATGGAAATGGCTAGCACGAGGGGACATAGCCTTAAACTGAGGGGTAATAGATATAGGACAGAGGTCAGGGGTAGGTTCTTTACGCAAAGAGTAGTGAGGCCGTGGAATGCCCTACCTGCTACAGTAGTGAACTCGCCAACATTGAGGGCATTTAAAAGTTTATTGGAGAAACATATGGATGATAATGGTATAGTGTAGGTTAGATGGCTTTTGTTTCGGTGCAACATCGTGGGCCGAAGGGCATGTACTGCGCTGTATCGTTCTATGTTCTATGTTCTATGCTGCTGGTGTTCCTCTCACTGCTGCTGGTGTTTCTCTCACTGCTGCTGGTGTTTCTCTCATTGCTGCTGGTGGTTCTCCCATTGTTACTGGTGTACCTCCCACTGCTGCTGGTGTTTCTCCTACTGCTGCTGGTGTTCCACCCACACCTGCTGCTGTTCCACCCACTGCTGCTGGTGTATCTCCCACTGCTGCTGGTGTTCCACCCACACCTGCTGGTGTTCCACCCACTGCTGCTGGTGTTCCACCCACTGCTGCTGGTGATTCCCCCACTGCTGCTGGTGTTTCTCCCACTGTTACTGGTGTTTCTCCCACTGTTACTGGTGTTTTTCCCACTGCTGCTGGTGTTTCTCTCACTGTTACTGATGTTTCTCGCACAGCTGCTGGTGTTTCTCTCACTGTTACTGGTGTTTCTCTCACTGTTGCTTGTGTTCCTCCAACTGCTGCTGGTGTTTCTCTCACTGTTACTGGTGTTTCTCTAACTGTTACTGGTGTTTCTCCCACTGCTGCTGGTGTTTCTCTCACTGTTACTCGTGTTTGTCTCACAGCAGCTGGTGTTTCTCCCACTGCTGCTGGTGTTTCTCCCACTGCTGCTGGTGTTTCTCTCACTGTTAGTGGTGTTTCTCTCACTGTTACAGGTGTTCCACCCACTCCTGCTGGTATTTATCTCACTGCTGCTGGTGTTTCTCTCACTGTTACTCGTGTTTGTCTCACTGCAGCTGATGTTTCTCCCACTGTTACTGGTGTTTCTCTCACTGTTACAGGTGTTCCACCCACTCCTGCTGGTATTTATCTCACTGCTGCTGGTGTTTCTCTCACTGTTACTCGTGTTTGTCTCACTGCAGCTGGTGTTTCTCTCACTGTTACTGGTGTTTCTCTCACTGTTACTGGTGTTTCTCCCACTGTTCCTGGTGTTTCTCCCATTGTTACTGGTGTTTCTCTCACTGTTACCGGGGTTTCTCTAACTGTTACTGGTGTTTCTCCCACTGCTGCTGGTGTTTCTCTCACTGTTACTCGTGTTTCTCCCACTGCTGCTGGTGTTTCTCTCACTGTTACTGGTGTTTCTCCCGCTGCTGTGGTGTTTCTCCCACTGCTGCTGCTGTTTCTCCCACTGTTGCTGGTGTTCCTCCAACTGCTGCTGGTGTTTCTCTCACTGTTACTGGTGTTTCTCTTACTTTTACTGGTGTTTCTCTCACTGTTACCGTGGTTTCTCGAACTGTTACTAGTGTTTCTCCCACTGCTGATGGTGTTTCTCTCACTGTTACTGGTGTTTCTCTCACTGTTACCGGGGTTTCTCGAACTGTTACTGGTGTTTCTGCCACTGCTGCTGGTGTTTCTCTCACTGTTACCCGTGTTTCTCCCACTGCTGCAGGTGTTTCTCTCACTGTTACTGGTGTTTCTCCCGCTGCTGCGGGTGTTTCTCTCACTGTTACCGGGGTTCCTCCCACTGCTGCTGGTGTTTCTCTCACTGTTACTGGTGTTCCTCCCACTGCTCCTGGTGTTTCTCCCACTGTTGTGGGTGTTTCTCTCACTGTTACTGGTGTTCCTCCCACTGCTCCTGGTGTTTTTCCCACTGCTGCTGGTGATTCTCTCACTGCTGCTCGTGGTTCTCTCACTGTGACTGGTGTTCCTCCCACTGCTGCTGGTGATTCTCCCACTGCTGCAGGTGTTTCCCCCATTGTTACTGGTGTTCCTCCCATTGCTGCTGGTGTTCCTCCCATTGCTGCTGGTGTTTCTCTCACTGCTGCTGGTGTTTCTCTCACTGCTGCTCGTGTTTCTGTCATTGCTGCTGGCGTTTCTCTCACTGTTACTGGTGTTTCTCCCATTGTTACTGGTGTTTCTCCCACTGCTGCTGGTGTTTCTCCCATTGTTGCTGGTTTTTCTCGCATTGCTACTGGTGTTTCTCCCACTGCTGCTGGTGTTTCTCCCACTGTTACTGGTGTTTCTCTCACTGTTACAGGTGTTCCACCCACTCCTGCTGGTATTTGTCTCACTTCTGCTGGTGTTTCTCTCACTGTTACTCGTGTTTGTCTCACTGCAGCTGGTGTTTCTCTCACTGTTACTGGTGTTTCTCTAACTGTTACTGGAGTTTCTCCCACTGCTGCTGGTGTTTCTCCCGCTGCTGCAGGTGTTTCTCCCACTGCAGCTAGTGTTCCTCCCACTGCTGCTGGTGTTTCTCTCACTGTTACTGGTGTTCGACCCACTCCTGCTGGTGTTTCTCTCACTGTTACTGGTGTTTCTCTCACTGTTATTGGTATTTCTCTCACTGTACCTGATATTTCTCTCACTGTTGCTGGTGTTTATCCCACTGCTGTTGGTGTTTCTCTCACTGTTACTGGTGTTTCTCTCACTGTTACTGGTGTTCCTCCCACTGTTGGTGTTTCTCTCATTGCTGGTGGTGTTTCTCTCACTGTTACAGGTGTTCCACCTACTCCTGCTGGTATTTATCTCACTGCTGCTGGTGTTTCTCTCACTGTTACTCGTGTTTGTCTCACTGCAGCTGACGTTTCTCCCACTGTTACTGGTGTTTCTCTCACTGTTACAGGTGTTCCACACACTCCTGCTGGTATTTATCTCACTGCTGCTGGTGTTTCTCTCACTGTTACTCGTGTTTGTCTCACTGCAGCTGGTGTTTCTCTCACTGTTACTGGTGTTTCTCTCACTGTTACTGGTGTTTCTCCCACTGTTCCTGGTGTTTCTCCCATTGTTACTGGTGTTTATCTCACTGTTACCGGGGTTTCTCTAACTGTTACTGGTGTTTCTCCCACTGCTGCTGGTGTTTCTCTCACTGTTACTCGTGTTTCTCCCACTGCTGCTGGTGTTTCTCTCACTGTTACTGGTGTTTCTCCCGCTGCTGTGGTGTTTCTTCCACTGCTGCTGTTTCTCCCACTGTTGCTGGTGTTCCTCCAACTGCTGCTGGTGTTTCTCTCACTGTTACTGGTGTTTCTCTTACTGTTACTGGTGTTTCTCTTACTGTTACTGGTGTTCCACCCACTCCTGCTGGTATTTCTCTCACTGCTGCTGGTGTTTCTCCCATTGATGCTGGTGTTTCTACCACTGCTGCTGGTGTATCTCCCACTGCTGCTGCTGTTTCTCTCACTGTTACTGGTGTTTCTCTCACTGTTAGCGGGGTTTCTCGAACTGTTTCTGGTGTTTCTCCCACTGCTGCTGGTGTTTCTCTCACTGTTACTCGTGTTTCTCCCACTGCTGCAGGTGTTTCTCTCACTGTCACTGGTGTTTCTCCCGCTGCTGCGGGTGTTTCTCTCACTGTTACTGGTGTTCCTCCCACTGCTGCTGGTGTTTCTCTCACTGTTACTGGTGTTCCTCCCACTGCTCCTGGTGTTTCTCCCACTGCTGCGGGTGTTTCTCTCACTGTTACTGGTGTTCCTCCCACTGCTCCTGGTGTTTTTCCCACTGCTGCTGGTGATTCTCTCACTGCTGCTCGTGGTTCTCTCACTGTGACTGGTGTTCCTCCCGCTGCTGCTGGTGATTCTCCCACTGCTGCAGGTGTTTCCCCCATTGTTACTGGTGTTCCTCCCATTGCTGCTGGTGTTCCTCCCATTGCTGCTGGTGTTTCTTTCACTGCTGCTGGTGTTTCTCTCACTGCTGCTCGTGTTTCTGTCATTGTTGCTGGCGTTTCTCTCACTGTTACTGGTGTTTCTCCCATTGTTACTGGAGTTTCTCCCACTGTTGCTGGTGTTTCTCCCATTGTTGCTGGTGTTTCTCGCATTGCTACTGGTGTTTCTCCCACTGCTGTGGTGTTTCTTCCACTGCTGCTGTTTCTCCCACTGTTGCTGGTGTTCCTCCAACTGCTGCTGGTGTTTCTCTCACTGTTACTGGTGTTTCTCTTACTGTTACTGGTGTTTCTCTTACTGTTACTGGTGTTCCACCCACTCCTGCTGGTATTTCTCTCACTGCTGCTGGTGTTTCTCCCATTGATGCTGGTGTTTCTACCACTGCTGCTGGTGTATCTCCCACTGCTGCTGCTGTTTCTCTCACTGTTACTGGTGTTTCTCTCACTGTTAGCGGCGTTTCTCGAACTGTTTCTGGTGTTTCTCCCACTGCTGCTGGTGTTTCTCTCACTGTTACTCGTGTTTCTCCCACTGCTGCAGGTGTTTCTCTCACTGTTACTGGTGTTTCTCCCGCTGCTGCGGGTGTTTCTCTCACTGTTACTGCTGTTCCTCCCACTGCTGCTGGTGTTTCTCTCACTGTTACTGGTGTTCCTCCCACTGCTCCTGGTGTTTCTCCCACTGCTGCGGTTGTTTCTCTCACTGTTACTGGTGTTCCTCCCACTGCTCCTGGTGTTTTTCCCACTGCTGCTGGTGATTCTCTCACTGCTGCTAGTGGTTCTCTCACTGTGACTGGTGTTCCTCCCGCTGCTGCTGGTGATTCTCCCACTGCTGCAGGTGTTTCCCCCATTGTTACTGGTGTTCCTCCCATTGCTGCTGGTGTTCCTCCCATTGCTGCTGGTGTTTCTTTCACTGCTGCTGGTGTTTCTCTCACTGCTGCTCGTGTTTCTGTCATTGCTGCTGGCGTTTCTCTCACTGTTACTGGTGTTTCTCCCACTGTTGCTGGTGTTTCTCCCATTGTTGCTGGTGTTTCTCCCATTGTTGCTGGTGTTTCTCGCATTGCTACTGGTGTTTCTCCCACTGCTGCTGGTGTTTCTCCCACTGTTACTGGTGTTTCTCTCACTGTTACAGGTGTTCCACCCACTCCTGCTGGTATTTGTCTCACTTCTGCTGGTGTTTCTCTCACTGTTACTCGTGTTTGTCTCACAGCAGCTGGTGTTTCTCTCACTGTTACTGGTGTTTCTCTAACTGTTACTGGAGTTTCTCCCACTGCTGCTGGTGTTTCTCCCGCTGCTGCAGGTGTTTCTCCCACTGCAGCTAGTGTTCCTCCCACTGCTGCTGGTGTTTCTCTCACTGTTACTGGTGTTCGACCCACTCCTGCTGGTGTTTCTCTCATTGTTACTGGTGTTTCTCTCACTGTTATTGGTATTTCTCTCACTGTACCTGATATTTCTCTCACTGTTGCTGGTGTTTATCCCACTGCTGTTGGTGTTTCTCTCACTGTTACTGGTGTTTCTCTCACTGTTACTGGTGTTCCTCCCACTGTTGGTGTTTCTCTCATTGCTGGTGGTGTTTCTCTCACTGTTACAGGTGTTCCACCTACTCCTGCTGGTATTTATATCACTGCTGCTGGTGTTTCTCTCACTGTTACTCGTGTTTGTCTCACTGCAGCTGATGTTTCTCCCACTGTTACTGGTGTTTCTCTCACTGTTACAGGTGTTCCACACACTCCTGCTGGTATTTATCTCACTGCTGCTGGTGTTTCTCTCACTGTTACTCGTGTTTGTCTCACTGCAGCTGGTGTTTCTCTCACTGTTACTGGTGTTTCTCTCACTGTTACTGGTGTTTCTCCCACTGTTGCTGGTGTTTCTCCCATTGTTACTGGTGTTTATCTCACTGTTACCGGGGTTTCTCTAACTGTTACTGGTGTTTCTCCCACTGCTGCTGGTGTTTCTCTCACTGTTACTCGTGTTTCTCCCACTGCTGCTGGTGTTTCTCTCACTGTGACTGGTGTTTCTCCCGCTGATGTGGTGTTTCTTCCACTGCTGCTGTTTCTCCCACTGTTGCTGGTGTTCCTCCAACTGCTGCTGGTGTTTCTCTCACTGTTACTGGTGTTTCTCTTACTGTTACTGGTGTTTCTCTTACTGTTACTGGTGTTCCACCCACTCCTGCTGGTATTTCTCTCACTGCTGCTGGTGTTTCTCCCATTGATGCTGGTGTTTCTAGCACTGCTGCTGGTGTATCTCCCACTGCTGCTGCTGTTTCTCTCACTGTTACTGGTGTTTCTCTCACTGTTAGCGGGGTTTCTCGAACTGTTTCTTGTGTTTCTCCCACTGCTGCTGGTGTTTCTCTCACTGTTACTCGTGCTTCTCCCACTGCTGCAGGTGTTTCTCTCACTGTTACTGGTGTTTCTCCCGCTGCTGCGGGTGTTTCTCTCACTGTTACTGGTGTTCCTCCCACTGCTGCTGGTGTTTCTCTCACTGTTACTGGTGTTCCTCCCACTGCTCCTGGTGTTTCTCCCACTGCTGCGGGTGTTTCTCTCACTGTTACTGGTGTTCCTCCCACTGCTCCTGGTGTTTTTCCCACTGCTGCTGGTGATTCTCTCACTGCTGCTCGTGGTTCTCTCACTGTGACTGGTGTTTCTCCCGCTGCTGCTGGTGATTCTCCCACTGCTGCAGGTGTTTCCCCCATTGTTACTGGTGTTCCTCCCATTGCTGCTGGTGTTACTCCCATTGCTGCTGGTGTTTCTTTCACTGCTGCTGGTGTTTCTCTCACTGCTGCTCGTGTTTCTGTCATTGCTGCTGGCGTTTCTCTCACTGTTACTGGTGTTTCTCCCATTGTTACTGGTGTTTCTCCCACTGTTGCTGGTGTTTCTCCCATTGTTGCTGGTGTTTCTCGCATTGCTACTGGTGTTTCTCCCACTGCTGCTGGTGTTTCTCCCACTGTTCCTGGTGTTTCTCTCACTGTTACAGGTGTTCCACCCACTCCTGCTGGTATATGTCTCACTGCTGCTGGTGTTTCTCTCACTGTTACTCGTGTTTGTCTCACTGCAGCTGGTGTTTCTCTCACTGTTACTGGTGTTTCTCCACCTGTTACTGGAGTTTCTCCCACTGCTGCTGGTGTTTCTCCCGCTGCTGCAGGTGTTTCTCCCACTGCTGCTAGTGTTCATCCCACTGCTGCTGGTGTTTCTCTCACTGTTACTGGTGTTCGACCCACTCCTGCTGGTGTTTCTCTCACTGTTACTGGTGTTTCTCTCACTGTTATTGGTATTTCTCTCACTGTACCTGATATTTCTCTCACTGATGCTGGTGTTTATCCCACTGCTGTTGGTGTTTCTCTCACTGTTACTGGTGTTTCTCTCACTGTTACTGGTGTTCCTCCCACTGTTGGTGTTTCTCTCATTGCTGGTGGTGTTTCTCTCACTAATACAGGTGTTCCACCCACTCCTGCTGGTATTTATCTCACTGATGCTGGTGTTTCTCTCACTGTTACTCGTGTTTGTCTCACTGCAGCTGATGTTTCTCCCACTGTTACTGGTGTTTCTCACACTGTTACAGGTGTTCCACACACTCCTGCTGGTATTTATCTCACTGCTGCTGGTGTTTCTATCACTGTTACTCGTGTTTGTCTCACTGCAGCTGGTGTTTCTCTCACTGTTACTGGTGTTTCTCTCACTGTTACTGGTGTTTCTCCCACTGTTCCTGGTGCTTCTCCCATTGTTACTGGTGTTTCTCTCACTGTTACCGGGGTTTCTCTAACTGTTACTGGTGTTTCTCCCACTGCTGCTGGTGTTTCTCTCACTGTTACTCGTGTTTCTCCCACTGCTGCTGGTGTTTCTCTCACTGTTACTGGTGTTTCTCCCGCTGCTGTGGTGTTTCTCCCACTGCTGCTGCTGTTTCTCCCACTGTTGCTGGTGTTCCTCCAACTGCTGCTGGTGTTTCTCTCACTGTTACTGGTGTTTCTCTTACTGTTACTGGTGTTTCTCTTACTGTTACTGGTGTTCCACCCACTCCTGCTGGAATTTCTCTCACTGCTGCTGGTGTTTCTCCCATTGATGCTGGTGTTTCTACCACTGCTGCTGTTGTATCTCCCACTGCTGCTGCTGTTTCTCTCACTGTTACTGGTGTTTCTCTCACTGTTACCGGGGTTTCTCGAACTGTTACTGGTGTTTCTCCCACTGCTGCTGGTGTTTCTCTCACTGTTACTCGTGTTTCTCCCACTGCTGCAGGTGTTTCTCTCACTGTTACTGGTGTTTCTCCCGCTGCTGCGGGTGTTTCTCTTACTGTTACTGGTGTTCCTCCCACTGCTGCTGGTGTTTCTCTCACTGTTACTGGTGTTCCTCCCACTGCTCCTGGTGTTTCTCCCACTGCTGCGGGTGTTTCTCTCACTGTTACTGGTGTTCCTCCCACTGCTCCTGGTGTTTTTCCCACTGCTGCTGGTGATTCTCTCAGTGCTGCTCGTGGTTCTCTCACTGTGACTGGTGTTCCTCCCGCTGCTGCTGGTGATTCTCCCACTGCTGCAGGTGTTTCCCCCATTGTTACTGGTGTTCCTCCCATTGCTGCTGGTGTTCCTCCCATTGCTGCTGGTGTTTTTATCACTGCTGCTGGTGTTTCTCTCACTGCTGCTCGTGTTTCTGTCATTGCTGCTGGCGTTTCTCTCACTGTTACTGGTGTTTCTCCCATTGTTGCTGGTGTTTCTCGCATTGCTACTGGTGTTTCTCCCGCTGCTGCTGGTGTTTCTCCCACTGTTACTGGTGTTTCTCTCACTGTTACAGGTGTTCCACCCACTCCTGCCGGTATTTGTCTCACTGCTGCTGGTGTTTCTCTCACTGTTACTCGTGTTTGTCTCACTGCAGCTGGTGTTTCTCTCACTGTTACTGGTGTTTCTCTAACTGTTACTGGAGTTTCTCCCACTGCTGCTGGTGTTTCTCCCGCTGCTGCAGGTGTTTCTCCCACTGCTGCTAGTGTTCCTCCCACTGCTGCTGGTGTTTCTCTCGCTGTTACTGGTGTTCGACCCACTCCTGCTGGTGTTTCTCTCACTGTTACTGGTGTTTCTCACACTGTTATTGGTATTTCTCTCACTGTTGCTGGTGTTTATCCCACTGCTGTTGGTGTTTCTCTCACTGTTACTGGTGTTTCTCTCACTGTTACTGGTGTTCCTCCCACTGTTGGTGTTTATCTCATTGCTGGTGGTGTTTCTCTCACTGTTACAGGTGTTCCACCTACTCCTGCTGGTATTTATCTCACTGATGCTGGTGTTTCTCTCACTGTTACTCGTGTTTGTCTCACTGCAGCTGATGTTTCTCCACTGTTACTGGTGTTTCTCTCACTGTTACAGGTGTTCCACCCACTCCTGCTGGTATTTATCTCACTGCTGCTGGTGTTTCTCTCACTGTTACTCGTGTTTGTCTCACTGCAGCTGGTGTTTCTTTCACTGTTACTGGTGTTTCTCTCACTGTTACTGGTGTTTCTCCCACTGTTCCTGGTGTTTCTCCCATTGTTACTGGTGTTTCTCTCACTGTTACCGGGGTTTCTCTAACTATTACTGGTGTTTCTCCCACTGCTGCTGGTGTTTCTCTCACTGTTACTCGTGTTTCTCCCACTGCTGCTGGTGTTTCTCTCACTGTTACTGGTGTTTCTCCCGCTGCTGTGGTGTTTCTCCCACTGCTGCTGCTGTTTCTCCCACTGTTGCTGGTGTTCCTCCAACTGCTGCTGGTGTTTCTCTCACTGTTACTGGTGTTTCTCTTACTGTTACTGGTGTTTCTCCCACTGCTGCTGTTGTTTCTCCCGCTGCTGCAGGTGTTTCTCCCACTGCTGCTAGTGTTCCTCTCACTGTTGCTGGTGTTTCTCTCACTGTTACTGGTATTCGACCCACTCCTGCTGGTGTTTCTCTCACTGTTACTGGTGTTTCTCTCACTGTTATTGGTATTTCTCTCACTGTACCTGATATTTCTCTCACTGTTGCTGGTGTTTATCCCACTGCTGTTGGTGTTTCTCTCACTGTTACTGGTGTTTCTCTCACTGTTACTGGTGTTCCTCCAACTGTTGGTGTTTCTCTCATTGCTGGTGGTCTTTCTCCTACTCCTGCTGGTGTTTCTCCCATTATTACTGGTGTTCCTCCCACTGCTGCTGGTGTTCCTCCCACTGCTGCTGGTGTTCCTCTCACGGCTGCTGGTGTTTCTCTCACTGTTACTTGTGTTTCTCGCACTGCTGCTAGTGTTTCTCTCACTGTTACTGGTGTTTCTCTCACTGTTACTGGTGTTCGTCCCACTGCTGCTGATGTTCCTCCCACTGCTGCTAGTGTTCCCCTCACTGCTGCTGGTGTTGCTCTCACTGCTGCTGGTGTTTCTCTCATTGCTGCTGGTGGTTCTCCCATTGTTACTGGTGTACCTCCCACTGCTGCTGGTGTTTCTCCTACTGCTGCTGGTGTTCCACCCACACCTGCTGGTGTTCCACCCACTGCTGCTGGTGTATCTCCCACTGCTGCTGGTGTTCCACCCACACCTGCTGGTGTTCCACCCACTGCTGCTGGTGTTCCACCCACTGCTGCTGGTGATTCCCCCACTGCTGCTGGTGTTTCTCCCACTGTTACTGGTGTTTCTCCCACTGATACTGGTGTTTTTCCCACTGCTGCTCGTGTTTCTCCCACTGCTGCTGGTTTTCTCTCACTGTTACTGATGTTTCTCGCACTGCTGCTGGTGTTTCTCTCACTGTTACTGGTGTTTCTCTCACTGTTGCTGGTGTTCATCCAACTGCTGCTGGTGTTTCTCTCACTGTTACTGGTGTTTCTCTAACTGTTACTGGTGTTTGTCTCACAGCAGCTGGTGTTTCTCCCACTGCTGCTGGTGTTTCTCCCACTGCTGCTGGTCTTTCTCTCACTGTTAGTGGTGTTTCTCTCACTGTTACAGGTGTTCCACCCACTTCTGCTGGTGTTTCTCTCACTGTTACTGGTGTTTCTCCCGCTGCTGCTGGTTTTTATCTCACTGTTACTGGTGTTTCTCTCACTGTTACTGCTGTTTCTCCCACTGCTGCTGGTGTTTCTCTCACTGTTACTGATGTTTCTCGCACTGCTGCTGGTGTTTCTCTCACTGTTACTGGTGTTTCTCTCACTGTTGCTGGTGTTCCTCCAACTGCTGCTGGTGTTTCTCTCACTGTTACTGGTGTTTCTCTAACTGTTACTGGTGTTTGTCTCACAGCAGCTGGTGTTTCTCCCACTGCTGCTGGTGTTTCTCCCACTGCTGCTGGTCTTTCTCTCACTGTTAGTGGTGTTTCTCTCACTGTTACAGGTGTTCCACCCACTCCTGCTGGTATTTATCTCACTGCTGCTGGTGTTTCTCCCACTGTTACTCGTGTTTCTCTCACTGTTACAGGTGTTCCACCCACTCCTGCTAGTATTTATATCACTGCTGCTGGTGTTTCTCTCACTGTTACTGGTGTTTGTCTCACTGCAGCTGGTGTTTCTCTCACTGTTACTGGTGTTTCTCTCACTGTTACTGGTGTTTTTCCCACTGTTCCTGGTGTTTCTCCCACTGCTGCTGCTGTTTCTCCCACTGATGCTGGTGTTCCTCCAACTGCTGCTGGTGTTTCTCTCACTGTTACTGGTGTTTCTCTTACTGTTGCTGGTGTTTCTCTTACTGTTACTGGTGTTCCACCCACTCCTGCTGGTATTTCTCTCACTGCTGCTGGTGTTTCTCCCATTGATGCTGGTGTTTTTCCCACTGCTGCTGGTGTTTCTCCCACTGCTGCTGCTGTTTCTCTCACTGTTACTGGTGTTTCTCTCACTGTTACCGGGGTTTCTCTAACTGTTACTGGTGTTTCTCCCACTGCTGCTGGTGTTTCTCTCACTGTTACTCGTGTTTCTCCCACTGCTGCTGGTGTTTCTCTCACTGTTACTGGTGTTTCTCCCGCTGCTGCGGGTGTTTCTCTCACTGTTACTGGTGTTCCTCCCACTGCTCCTGGTGTTTTTCCCACTGCTGCTGGTGATTCTCTCACTGCTGCTCGTGGTTCTCTCACTGTGACTGGTGTTCCTCCCACTGCTGCTGGTGTTTCTCTCACTGTTACTGGTGTTCCTCCCACTGCTCCTAGTGTTTTCCCACTGCTGCTGGTGATTCTCTCACTGCTGCTCATGGTTCTCTCACTGTGACTGGTGTTCCTCCCGCTGATGCTGGTGATTCTCCCACTGCTGCAGGTGTTTCCCCCATTGTTACTGGTGTTCCTCCCATTGCTGCTGGTGTTCCTCCCATTGCTGCTGGTGTTTCTCTCACTGCTGCTGGTGTTTCTCTCACTGCTGCTGGTGTTTCTGTCATTGCTGCTGGTGTTTCTCTCACTGTTACTGGTGTTTCTCCCATTGTTACTGGTGTTTCTCCCTCTGCTGCTGGTGTTTCTCCCATTGTTGCTGGTGTTTCTCGCATTGCTACTGGTGTTTCTCCCGCTGCTGCTGGTGTTTCTCCAACTGCTGTTGGTGTTTCCTCACTCTTACTGGTGTTTCTCCCACTGCAGCTGGTGTTTCTCCCGCTGCTGCAGGTGTTTCTCCCACTGCTGCTAGTGTTCCTCCCACTGCTGCTGGTGTTTCTCTCACTGTTACTGGTGTTCAAACCACTCCTGCTGGTGTTCGTCCCACTGTTACTGGTGTTTCTCTCACTGTTATTGGTATTTCTCTCACTGTACCTGATATTTCTCTCACTGTTACTGGTGTTTCTCGCACTGCTGCTGGTGTTTCTCTCACTGTTACTGGTGTTTCTCTCACTGTTACTGGTGTTCCTCCCACTGTTGGTGTTTCTCTCATTGCTGGTGGTCTTTCTCCTACTCCTGCTGGTATTTCTCCCATTATTACTGGTGTTCCTCCCACTGCTGTTGGTGTTCCTCCCACTGCTGCTGGTGTTCCTCTCACGGCTGCTGGTGTTTCTATCACTGTTAGTTGTGTTTCTCGCACTGCTGCTGGTGTTTAACTCACTGTTACTGGTGTTTCTCTCACTGTTACTGGTGTTCCTCCCACTGCTGCTGATGTTCCTCCCACTGCTGCTGATGTTCCTCCCACTGCTGCTGGTGTTCCTCTCACTGCTGCTGGTGTTTCTCTCACTGCTGCTGGTGTTTCTCTCATTGCTGCTGGTGGTTCTCCCATTGTTACTGGTGTACATTCCACTGCTGCTGGTGTTTCTCCTACTGCTGCTGGTGTTCCACCCACACCTGCTGGTGTTCCACCCACTGCTGCCGGTGTATCTCCCACTGCAGCTGGTCTTCCACCCACACCTGCTGGTGTTCCACCCACTGCTGCTGGTGTTCCACCCACTGGTGCTGGTGATTCCCCCACTGCTGCTGGTGTTTCACCCACTGCTGCTGGTGTTTCTCCCACTGTTACTGGTGTTTCTCCCACTGTTATTGGTGTTTCTCCCATTGTTACTGATGTTTCTCCCGCTGCTGCTGGTGTTTCTCCCACTGCTGCTGGTCTTTCTCCCATTGTTACTGGTGTTTCTCCCACTGTTACTGGTCTTTCTCCCACTGTTACTGGTGTTTCTCCCATTGTTACTGGTGTTTCTCCCATTGTTACTGGTCTTTCTCCCACTGTTACTGGTGTTTCTCCCACTGCTGCTGGTGTTTCTCCCACTGTTACTGGAGTTTCTCCCACTGTTACTGGTGTTTCTCCCACTGCTGCTGGTGTTTCTCTCACTGTTACTGGTGTTTCTCCCACTGTTACTGGTGTTTCTCCCACTGCTGCTGGTGTTTCTCCCAATGTTACTGGTTATAGAATAGAACGATACAGCGCAGTCCAGGCCCTTCGGCCCACGATGTTGCACTGAAACAAAAGCCATCTAACCTCCACTATGCCATTATCATCCATATGTTTATCCAATAAACTTTTAAATGCCCTCAATGTTGGCGAATTCACTGCTGTTGCAGGTAGGGCATTCCACGGCCTCACTACTCTTTGCGTAACAAACTGGTTACTGGGTTTTCTCCCACTGTTACTGGTGTTTCTCCCATTATTACTGGTGTTTCTCCCATTGTTACTGGTGTTTCTCCCACTGTTACTGGTGTTTCTCCCACTGTTACTGGTGTTTCTCCCATTATTACTGGTGTTTCTCCCATTGTTACTGGCGTTTCTCCCACTGCTGCTGGTGTTTCTCCCACTATTACTGGTGTTTCTCCCACTGCTGCTGGTGTTTCTCCCACTGCTGCTGGTGTTTCTCCCACTATTACTGGTGTTTCTGCCACTGTTACTGGTGTTTCTCCCACTGCTGCTGGTGTTTCTCCCACTGCTGCTGGTGTTTGTCCCACTGTTAGTGGTGTTTCTCCCACTGTTACTGGTGTTTCTCCCATTGTTACTGGTGTTTCTCTCACTGATACTGGTGTTTCTCCCACTGTTACTGGTGATTCTCCCACTGTTACTGGTGTTTCTCCCACTGCTGCTGGTTTTTCTCCCACTGTTGCTGGTGTTTATCCCACTGTTACTAGTGTTTCTCCCACTGTTAGTGGTGTTTCTCCCACTGTTACTCGTGTTCCTCCCATTGTTACTGGTGTTTCTCTCACTGTTACTGGTGTTTCTCTCACTGTTACTGGTGTTTCTCCCACTGTTACTGGTGATTCTCCCACTGTTACTGGTGTTTCTCCCACTGCTGCTGGTTTTTCTCCCACTGTTGCTGGTGTTTATCCCACTGCTGCTGGTGTTTCTCTCACTGTTACTCGTGCTTCTCTCATTGTTACTGGTGATTCTCTCACTTTTACTGGTGTTTCTCCCACTGCTGCTCGTGTTTCTCTCACTGTTACTGGTGTTTCTCCCACTGCTGCTGGTGTTTCTCCTATTGTTACTGGTGTTCCTCCCACTGCTGCTGGTGTTTCTCCCACTGCTGCTGGTGTTTCTCTCACTGCTGCTGGTGTTCCTCCCACTGCTGCTGGTGTTTCTCCCACTGCTGCTGGTGTTTCTCTCACTGCTGCTGGTGTTCCTCCCACTGCTGCTGGTGTTTCGCTCATTGTTACTGGTGTTTCTCCCACTGTTACTGGTGTTTCTCCCATTGTTACGGGTGTTTCTCCCATTGTTACTGGTGTTTCTCCCACTGCTGCTGGTGTTTCTCCGACTGTTACTGGTGTTTCTCCCACTATTACTGGTGTTTCTCCCACTGCTGCTGATGTTTCTCTCACTGTTTTCTGGTGTTTCCCCCACTGTTACTGGTGTTTCTCCCACTGCTGCTGGTGTTTCTCCCACTGCTGCTGGTGTTTCCCTCACTGCTACTGGTGTTTCTCCCACTGCTGCTGGTTTTCCCTCACTGTTACTGGTGTTTCTCTCACTGTTACTGGTGTTTCTCCCACTGCAGCTGGTGTTTCTCTCACTGTTACTGGTGTTTCTCCCACTGCTGCTGGTGTTTCTCTCACTGCTGCTGGTGTTCCTCCCACTGCTGCTGGTGTTTCGCTCATTGGTACTGGTGTTTCTCCCACTGCTGCTGGTGTTTCCCTCACTGTTACTGGTGTTTCTCTCACTGTTACTGGTGTTTCTCTCACTGTTACTGGTGTTTCTCCCACTGTTACTGGTGTATCACTAACTGTTACTGGTGTTTCTCCCACTGCTGCTGGTGTTTCTCTCACTGTTACTGGTGTTTCTCCCACTGCTGCTGGTGTTGCTGATGTTGCGCCTCTTGTTGCCGATCAGAGTTAAAGTTGAGGAAGCTGTTGAAATGGCTGACAGCAGGGAAGAGCAAATCAAAAACCACAAACTCCCTAGCAGCAGAAACATAGAATTATAGGATTTACAGTGCAGAAGGTGGCCATTCGGCCCATCAGGTCTGCAGCGGCCCTTGGAAAAAGCACCGCACCTAAACCTACCCACCCACCCTATCCCTGCAGCCCAACCTAACCTTTTGGGCACTGAGGGGCAATTTATCACGGCCAATCCAACTAACTTGCACATCTTTCGACTTTTGGAGGAAACCGGAGCACTCGGAGGAAACCCACACAGATACGGTGAGAACGTGCATACTCCACACAGACAGTCACCCGAGGTTGGAATTGAAGCCAGGTCCTTGGATTGATGAGGCAGCAGTGATGAGACTGTGCCACCGTGCCGACCCATCCTCCAAAGTCGTAGAAGCACAATCTCTGAAGAAATTCTCTGAGTATAAACCTTTGACTTAGGCAGAGAAGCAGTTGTCACACCTCAGTTAAAGGCTTTCCAGGCTGTCAGTTGTTTAATCACAGAATTTACAGTGCAGAAGGAGGCCATTCTGCCCATCGAGTCTGCACCAGCCCTTGGAAAGAGCACTCCACTTAAACTCACACCTCCATCCCCGTAACCCAGAAACTCCTCCTAATCTTATTGAATATTAAGGGCAATTTAGCATGGCCAATCAACTTGACCTGCACATCTTTGGACTATGGGAGGAAAACGGAGCACCCGGAGGAAACCCACGCAGACATGGGGAGAACGTTCAGACTCCACACAGAGAGTGACCCAAAGCCGGAATTGAACCCGGAACCCTGGTGCTGTGAGGCAGCAGTGCTAACCACTGTGCTATCGTGCCGCCCCTGTTCAGCCATGATCACTCCCCACTGTTCTCTCACCTTCTTCAACAGCTCCAGGAAACCTGTGTTCAATTGTTCAGTGTTTGATGTGTGTCTGTTGTCTGCTCACGTGTATGATGAATTACGCCTGGGTGTGGTGATTGAGGAAGAGAAACGGAAGAGCAGATGGACAATTTTTGCCCTTAAGCTGTTGCCCGCAGTACCAGCGTCAACACTGACCAATTCCTCCCATGTGTTGGGGTCGTCATTGAATAGCAATTTGGAGTGAACGCCTATGCAATTGTTTCCCTGCTGAGCACAGAGCATTGACATCCAATATTGTCCATCAATTGTCAGATTGTTTGGGATCAACACAGATTGGGTGGCGCCACGCTCGCCACTTACAGACAGGACAATTGGGTAAATTGACAGATTGACAATCTGCTCCCGTGCCACTCTTCATAAGTTTGGCAGGCAGGGCTTCATACCAAATGTGATTCCCACCTTGCCCACCTCCCCCCCCCCCATAACCAACAAATCCCTTTGTCTCCACCAGAACCACAGAATTACTACAGTGCAGAAGGAGACCATTTGGCCCATCAAGTCTGCACTGACCTTCTGAAAGAGCACCCTGCCTAGGCCCATTCTTCTGCCTCATTCCCGTAACTCCATCTTACCCGCATATCTTTGGACTCTAAGAAGCAATTTAGCATGACCAATCCACCTAACCTGCACATATTTTGACTGTAGGAGGAATGCGGAGCACACCGTAGGAAACCTACGCAGAACGTAGAACATAGAACATTACAGCGCAGTACAGTCCCTTCAGCCCTCGATGTTGCGCCGACCTGTGAAACCAATCTAAAGCCCGTCTACACTATTCCCTTATCATCCATATGTTTATCCAATGACCATTTAATGTTGGCGAGTTCACTACTGTTGCAGGCAGAGCATTCCATGCCCTTACTACTCTCTGAGTAAAGAACCTACCTCTGACATCTGTCCTATATCTATCGCCCCTCAATTTAAAGTATGTCCCCTCGTGCTAGCCATCACCATCCGAGCAAAAAGGCTCTCACTGTCCACCCTATCCAATCCTCTGATCATCTTGTATGCCTCAATTAAGTCACCTCTTAACCTTCTTCTCTCTAACGAAAACAGCCTTCAGTCCCTCAGCCTTTCCTTATAAGATCTTCCCTCCATTCCAGGCAACATCCTGGTAAATCTCCTCTGCAACCTTTCCAACGCTTCCACACCCTTCCTATAATGCGGCGACCAGAACTGCACGCAATACTCCAAATGCGGCCGCACCAGAATTTTGTACAGCTGCAACATGACCTCATGGCTCCAAAACTCAGTCCCCCTACCAATACAAGCTAACACACCGTACGCCTTCTTAACAACACTCTGAGCCTGGGTGGCAACTTTCAGGGATCTAGAGACGGGGAGAAAGTGCAAACTCCATACAGACACCGTACCACTACACCAGCCCACCCAAAGGCAGATGGAAAAGCATTTCCCATTGTTAAGACTCAAAAGCATTTGCACCAATATTCCACCCAATAAGCTCCTGTGCCTCGATCCACCACACGAACAAGCAGGTTTCCCAGTAACAAGAGACACCATGGCTGAGTGGCTTCAGTTAATGCGGACAGATCTGAGAAGCTGACAGTTGACGTTTAGAGCACAGAAGGCTGAGAGGAGATTTAACAGAGATTTTCAAAATTATGGGTGGCACGGTTGCACAGTGGTTAACACTGCTGTCTCACAGCTCCAGGGACCCGAGTTCCATTCTGACCTTGGATGACTGTCTGTGTGGAGTTTGCACTTCCTCCCCATGTCTGCGTGGGTTTCCTCCAGTGCTCTGGTTTCCTCCTAGAGTCCAAAGATGTGCAGGTTAGATGAATTGGCCATGCTAAATTGTCCCTTAATGTCCAAAGGTTAGGTGGGATTTCAGGAATAGGGCAGGGGATTGGGCCTAGGTAGGATGGAGCAGGGGGCCGGTGCAGACTCGATGGGCCCACATTGATGGCCACTACCACTGCCAGCCAGGTGGCATTGGCGGCCCTGTTGCTGGTCCTCCAGCCCCTTTGAGGGAAAAGGATGTCCCTTCTCACGTACATGGCATCCATCAGCCTGACCTGGTCTGCATCCCCAAAATGTAGAGCTGTTCTATGCAGTGGCATGCGTCATGTGAGAGTACCTTTAAGAAATGGGTGTTAAGAAATGTACCTTTAAGAAATGGGTGTTTATCAGTGATGTCAGAGTGTGGGTGGAGCTGGGCTGTATGTCAGCTTTTTACTTTCGTTTTAGGCAGTTTGCTGCAGGTTGTGGTTTAGTTTCGTTTTCAGAACTGGATAGCTGCAGTCACAACTAGAATGTGTATGAGTTTCTCTCTGTAATCTAAAGAATGTAAATCAATCCTTTGGTGATTTAAACTAATAACTGCTCTCAGTAGTGACTTTAACCTGATGTGCTTCTGTTTAAAGGTTTTTTTTTAAGTATTCCGGATGTTGAAAGGACAGCTTACGGATTACTTAGTGTTGTATTTTTGGGGGGTTGTATTTGAATTAACAGATGTTCACTGTTTGTTTTAAAAAGGTTAACTTGAGTTAGTAGAATAAACATTGTTTTGTTTTAAAAATTACTTTTTCCATTTCTGCTGTACCACACCTGTAGAGTGGGCCGTGTGCTCCCCATGCCACAATCTATTAAAAGCTGCGGGTCAGGTGAACTCCATGATACACTTTGGGGTCCTCTAAACCCTGGCCCATAACACATGGCTGTGTGGTAACTGGTGTGTCTGTTCGGAGCGTCTATTATATGCTGCTCCCTCTTGTTAGTGAGGATCTGCTGAGCGAGGGTCCAGGCGAATCGACTAGCGGAACAACCGATTCCACCGAGAAGCTCGTGGTGGATCATTTGCAGCTCTAATTAACGTTAGATATGGGTTAGGGTCTCGCCATCACAGCCTTCAAGGGGCTCGCTCTAGTCCTCTCTCGATATGGCACTTAGAACATTTCCCGTTAGATCGTTCCCAGGATATTTATCAAGAAGAATTATACAGAAGACTCATAGCTGTAGCTAGCTCTCAAAATATTTCTCAGCCTGGGAGCCTCTCTCACCATGGGGTGATTTCACACACTGAGTCGCCATTGATCACCCAGGCCATCTGACCCTTACTCTGCTGTGTTGCCCTTAAAGGGACGATTACTACACACTCCTCGCCTAATCTGGCCCAATGATATATTTTACTGGAAACCTCAGAAATCGCCTTCGGCTTCAGGTCTTCCTATTTCTCATATCATGCATCCTTTGTGCAGTGGATAATGGGGTGCAAGTCAGTGAAACTGGTTTTCACCTCTTAAGTTTGAAACTGGCCCAAGGTGAAGGGATGGCAAGATTCCTCGGTCTGCTGGATAGAAACTTCCCACCAAAACTGAGATTGGTCAAGTCTCATTGCAAATCCTTGTTCCGATGACTGCAATGGATTTTCACTAAATTGCCCCGAACAACAACAAAAATGAGCATTTCTGTAGCGCGTCCCGTACGATAGAACATCCCAAACACTTGATTATCTGCCGAGATTTGGCACAAGGATATATTAGGATAAGCGAACCCAAGCTTTGTCATGGGGCAAAAGATAAGAGTTGATCAGTTGTAAGGAGAATCTTAGAGGAAGAAAGAAAAGTTTAGGGAGCGAGTGGTAGGGTTGGAGGAGGGTACAGGCACAGGGAAGCAGTGAGACCATGGCCGGACTTTTCCGGCTGTGCGCTGGCGGGCGGATTCCCTGGTCCCGCCGGCAGCCCACCCTGGCCATGAGTTTCTCGGTAGCATGAGGTGGCTTCAATGGGAATACGAGGAGTAGATAATTCCACTGCCAGCGAACGGCATGGCCAGATTCTCTGTCCTCGCTAGCAGCAGTAGTCGGGCGAACTCGCAACAGAGAATCTCGACCCATGGATGGATTTCAACACAAGAATGGGAATTTTAACATTGCAGTATTGGTGCACTGGGAACCAAGGTAGGTCAGTGAGCATCGGGATTATGAGCAGATGGGGTGTGGCGTAAATCAGGATACGGGCAGCGGAGTTTTGGATGAGCTCATGTTTACTCACGATGGAGATAAGTGCCCATTCGTCAAATCAAATTCCCAGTCTCCATAAACAAGCTTGCTGGTGTGAGACACAGGGGCGAGATTCTCCGAACCCCGCCGGGTCGGAGAATCGCCAGGGGGCTGGCGTGAATCCCGCCCCCGCCGGTTGCCGAATTCTCCGGCACCGGATATTCGGCGGGGGCGGGAATCGCGCCGCGCCAGTTGGCGGGCTCCCCCCCCCGGCGATTCTCCGGCCCGGATGGGCCGAAGTCCCGCTCCTAAAATGCCTGTCCCACCGGCGTAGATTAAACCATCTACCTTACCGGCGGCGCGGGCGGTCTCCGGGGTCCTGGGGGGGGCGATCCGGCACCGGGGGGTGCCCCCACGGTGGCCTGGCCCGCGATCGGGGCCCACCGATCCTCGGACGGGCCTGTGCCGTGGGGGCACTCTTTCCCTTCCGCCTTCGCCATGGTCTCCACCATAGTGGAGGCGGAAGAGACTCCCTCCACTGCGCATGCGCGGGAATGCCGTCAGCGGCCGCTAACGCTCCCGCGCATGCGCCGCCTGGAGATGTCATTTCCGCACCAGCTGGCGGGGCACCAAAGGCCTTTTCCGCCAGCTGGCGGGGCAGAAATTCATCCGGCGCGGGCCTAGCCCCTTAAAGTTGGGGCTCGGACCCCCAAGATGTGGAGCATTCCGCACCTTTGGGGCGGCGCGATGCCCGACTGATTTGCGCCGTTTTGGGCGCCAGTCGGCGGACATCGTGCCGATACTGGAGAATTTCGCCCAGGAAGTGAGGGGGTGCTTTACTGAGGTTTGGGGGTTCAGGAACATTATTGGGATAGCGACGAGAAAAATGTTACTCTGTGTCTAGTCACGGTCTACCTCACCTGTACTGACACAGGGGGGGGCTAAGATGTGAACTGGGTGAACTTTGCGACGAGTTCTCCTGACTCCAGATTCTGCAACAGGAGTACGTAATTGAAACCTGAGTGTGGAGGTTAATCCCTGTGATTTGTAACCTGTGCAAATTAAAATGACTGGGTGGAGAAACTGAGCAGACTGCAAATTGGCCCAAATCTGTCAAACAAGGTTCTGCCCTGGGAGCACTAAATTATAAAATTTTCCTAGTGCCCTCGTCTAATTCTTCATCTTGATGGGCACAGAATTAACATAAAAACAAAATGCTTAGCCAGTTTCCCAGACTGCATGGCACACTCACGTACTCCCAATTAATCTTTTATTTTCCCCCGGTGTTTTCGTGTTAATTACTATTTCTGCAAATCTCTGGGGGAATGACTTTAAAATGGAAGTGGCGATGAGAGCTTTCGTTTGGCCACTGCTGTGGAGAAATCCCAGATTGAGTCAGCAGGCAAACTGGGAGCAAGCCCATTATCCATCTGATACTGGGCCTGAAGCCTCCTTTAACTGAGGCCAGTACCGCCACATGGACAATAGCTGTCTGACTGCGAGTGTTTCAACCCCGGGCCACCAGAAAAGGATCCTCAGGTAGGTCGGAGGAAAGGATAGGGTAACGATCAGGAGAAAAGGGGGTTTGGGAGAGAGACAAAGTTATTAGGAGAGCTGGGAAAAATTAAAGTGTAATTATTCGTAGCAGGGATTTTTCCTTTGCCTCAGGACTGTTACGTATTAAAGGAGCAAATACCTTGGATGATGGGCCTAATGGCCTTCCTCTGTGCTGAGTGATTCGATGTCACTCTCCAAAATGGGTTTGTTATGTCATTCCATTCAGCCTACTCCAATTCTCTCCACTAATGGAGCGTAATATTCCTACTTTCTGTGTAAGAAGTACTGATTTATTTTGGACACAGGGGCTGGATTCCACGATTTTGAGGCTATGTCCCCATGCCGGCATGGGAACGGTGGCATTTGACGTCAGAACAAATGGTGTAAAACGGCCACCGATCCTCCGTTTGGCCGGGGGATAGCATGCCGGCAGCGTAGAGCACCAGGCTCTAGTTGATTGCCGGGTTAGTAGCCGCGCATGCGCACTGCAGCGGCTGCACCGTGCTACATGGCGGCGGTCGCTCACAGACCCGATCCGCAAAATAGTCCCCCTCTTTGGCCGGCTCGTGTGCCCCGGACCCCCCCCCCCCACAGTGCCCCAGCCCCTGATAATGTCCCCCCAGCCCGGGGATCAGCCCTCCCCTGACTGTGGCAGCGCTGGACTGAGTCCGCAACCACCACGCCAAATTCCCGACGGATGAGACCACACGTGACCGATGTCGTCGGGAACTTGGCCGGTCAGGTGTTGAGCATCGGAGCGTGGGCATCAGGCAATGATCCGAGGTCGTCAATACGGCACGTACGCTGCTTTGGAGGGGCAGAACATCGCAAAATTGGCGCCACCCTCGATTTGGGCAGTGTGGTAATCACCACTGTTGTACATATTAGAAGAAGTGTGGTAAGACCCTGTACTACAGGTACGGGGGTAGTCCCTGCCTGCTGGCTCCGCCCAGTAGGCAGAGTATAAATATGTGTGCTCCCTATACAGCAGCCATTTCGCCAGCTGCTGTAGGAGGCCACACATCTTAGAGTAATAAAGACTCAGTTGTATTCTCTTGTCTCTGTGCAATTGATCGTGCATCAGTCGGGAACTGTGATTCTCCTGCCAATCGCCGAACGCGATTTTGGCGCCGGCGACCGGGAATCCAGTCCAGGATTCCAGGAAAAAGATGGAGGGATGGGATTTGCTGAGGTATTATTGCAGGAAACAGCACAGAAACAATAGACCAAATGGTCTCCTTCTGTATCCATTCGGTGAACATCAGCTGCCTTCCTGTATCTCACTGAGAGATCACTCTTCGTGAATGAACCTTAACAGTGAGTGTCTCAGCAGTAATAAAACAGAAGGTTCTGGATAAGCTCAACAGGCAGCATCTGTAGAGAGAGAAACACAGTTCACGATTCGAGTCCATTCGAGACCCTTCTTGAAGGGGCAAATGACTCAAAATATTAACTTTGTTTCTCACTCTCCACAGATGCTACCAGACCTCCTGGGTCTATCCAAAATTTCCTGTTTTCATTTCAGATTTCCAGCACCCGCGGTATTTTGCTTCGATTTGAGTGTCTTAGCACACTGTGCACCACGGACCAGATCATCGCTGAACTGGATTCTGTGTTCATTTGATGACCAAACACTCACACTTTGCATCAGAGGTAGCAGTGGTCTCTCAGGGCAAGGAGGACTATAGGACCATTGCCATGGAGATCTAGAGTGGAACAAGAAAGAAAAAGAAAGTGAGGTGGGGAGGAAGAAACAGAGAGACGCTATAAGAGATAGGGGTTAGGGATGAAGTCGGTCCAAAGTATAGGAGGTGGAAAAGGGAAAGGGATGAAGGAGGACAAACAAATCCAAAATTCACATTCCATGTTGACAGCCAGTAGGTTGAGCAGTCCGTGGTCGATGAGGGTTTTCCTGCCTTCTTGAGCTTCCTTCTCACTTTTGAGCCTATGGCCCCGTCGTCACCCTGCTTCAAAACCAGTTGTACCTTGGTGAAGCATGGCTCGCCATCAGGGGCACTCCAGTGCATTCTCTTCCCAGATGTTGAGGTCAAAACCAATCTTCATCAGGTAGACTTTCACGGTATCTTTGAAAGTGGACAGCAGATGCAAGGGGCGGAAACCATTGAGCCTTAGAATGCATACCGCACAGAAAGAGGCAATTTGGCCCATTGAACCTGTGACAGCTCTCCACAAGAGCAACTCACCCATTCCCTCGCCCTCACCTTTTCCCCATGGCCCTGCAAATGTTTCCTTAGCTGATCAATTCTCCTTTATCTCCCAACTGTTGTAACATGCACAGGTCCCACGGGATGATCCACTACCCGTGGGGCTTGTAGAATACGAGCTCCCGTAATAAGAGACCATTAACTATGTCAATGTGGCTTTGTATAAATTGAGTCGGCCAGTCAGGCACCGACTAAAGAAGACCCAGCTGGGAACAACTGGAGCTGTACCTAATCGTTAACGTGTTAAATAAAAATAAGTTATGTTTTTCTCAACAGCTCGGTGTGGACTCCTTTCATTGCCCCTTACAAAGTTGATGATGATTAGTTCATTGCTTCGACAGGTCCCTAATCTGACATTTTCCAACATTAGCATGAAGCATTTGAACATTTCTGATGGATCAAGTTTTCACTTTTCTAGATGAATATATCTGCAGTTTTTAAGAAGCCTCAAAGCCCAGAGGTATAGTTAATTCCAATTAATGAATGATTAATCAAACGGAAACAAGATATCCAACACTGAATCTCTATTCATTTTCTATCATAATTTCCCTGAAGAAATAAACTCCAATAAATCCCAGTGCTTTGCCGTTGATCTAGCTGCCTTAAAGAAATCCAACAGCCGTACTTTGAAGCCATTGAGACTAAGTGAAATTAAATAAGTCTGTGTCTCAGTTATATTTGCAGAATGAATCAATCTTGGACTTGAAACTCAAATCCCACAGCCAAGCAATTCATGGAGTAACAGGATAGGGCAAACATAGCCATAATCAAAGAGATTAAGAGAAAGTAGACAATGGTATCTATAGTCACTGCACTGCCTTCTAATCACAATACACCGCTTCCAGCATTGACTATATTCACCACCACTTGATATTCAGAGCGCGTGGCTCATGACCAAAACTCTCACACCCAATGTTAACATCTCTGAAATATTAATAGCACCTACTGTTATAGAGTCATACATAGAGTCTTAGAGTCATACAGCACAGAAGAGGCCCTTCGGCCCATTGAGTCCGCGCCAGTCAAAAGCAACCACCTAACTATTCTAATCCCATTTCCCAGCACTTCGCCCGCAGCCTTGTATGCCTTGGGATCGCAAGTGCACATCTAAATGCTTCATAAATGCTGTGAGATTATATACCATATTGTCTTTGCACTGCACAACAACAGCAACAATGCCCTGTAACAATACAGTATCAATACTATACCATGTTTGAACCACACTGTAATAGCAAAGCAATGTAACAGTACGCTTGTATACTGGTACCATGTGGTAATAACACTGAAATGCAGCAAGTCTGCGTTGTAATAGAAACATGCTGTAACAGTGCATAAAGTATTAAAATACTGTACCTTAAGAGAATTGGAGCAGAATGTAAGAATTCTGCAATGTACTGTACTATAATTATATCTTTAAGAAACTTCGGACTTAGTAAAACAGCAATTGGTAAATTTATGAAAGGGCTCTGACGCTCACACCTTGGGAATGAATAATAACTAAAAGTTGTTATTAATTGTAAACCCATTTTGTTTTGCTTCCCACAATATTATCCAAAAAATGGAATGTAGGGATATTGAACTCAGTCACAATTAAGTCCAACTATTGTAAGATTTGCTCTAAACCAAATCTTACAATAAACCAAAGCCCTTTTCCAGAGGCTCTTGTCACTCTGCCAGTTTTCTCCCCTTTTCCACTCGAAGAACCCCAAGCTCTGGGTGGGAAACAGGGCAGCTTTGTTGTGGCAACTGATTTTCACATGGGTGAGCCGTTAATTGATGTGGAGATGGTTGTCCTATCTACCTCGAGCTGTCTGGGGGCAGGAATGAAGACGGATCAAACGAATTGTGTATTTAGAATTTGGACACCTCATGGCGGTCATCTCCAAGGCTGCTGGTTGTCATGAGGCTGAGATCTGTGGTTTGTGCCGAAGCTTTCCACAGACCCACAGGGGAGATGTAGGCCCGGCACTCAGGGTGGGGCAGTCGCTCGATACCGACATGGATCTAATTCTGGAGGCTGTGAGGGGGAGGCAGGAAGTCCTCTTCCTGGAGGATGGCAAGAGGAGACCACCTCATTGTGTAGCAGGGACACCTCTCCCTGACTCTTTCACATTCTGTTCCTCCCCTGCTGAGATCTTTCCTTCCAGCCTCACCGTTCTCAAGGTCTGTGTTATGGATCGTGCAACAGACCAACAGAATAACCAAGACACTTGCAGGTGGATATTGGAGGCCATCACCCGACCGGCCTAGACACCAGAATTGCATCTTCAGAAGCCCAATGGCCTGCTCAATGGTTGTCCTGTTGAGCTGGTGGCATTCGTTGCTTTGTTTGTCTGAGGGTGCCATAGAGGGGCCAGTAGCCATCTCTTTGGTAGATAGCCCTTGTCCCCTAGGATCCATCCATGCACTTTAAGGATTGGAGTGAAGATCTGAGGCAGTCTTGACTGGCAGATGACAAAAGAGTCATTGCAGCTATCAGGAAAGTGTGCTCACACTTGTTGGGGTCACAGACCAGTTGATCATTGAGAGATTGGAAGCCCTTGCTGTTGATGAATCCCACTGGGGGGGTCACTGACTGCCTTGATTCCAACATGGGTGCAATAGATGATACCCTACATCCGAGGGAATCCAATGATGGAGGCAAAACCAAATGCCCCCTGTCCCTGCAAGGCCAGGGAGGTGAAAATCCCTGAGAACTGCTCTCACCCTCCCTGCCACCTGCAAGGGGCACCTTGTTTCCAGATGTTGGGGCTCCTTTTGCTCCCCTGCACCTCTTATGGGGATGGGCGTGAAGCAAAGGGCAGTCATGACAAGTTCTTCACTCTACACCAGCTTCGCTTCAGCTGATTGGCAACAGATACCTCATAAAACCCACCCACCGTCTTCCAGATACCACTGTTCTCCTCCAACTAGCCCATAGCGAGCTTTTTAAATACATTAATTGGCTTCAATATGGAGGAGAGTGGAATCGTTAGTCCACTCGCCCTGGTCAACATTGCTGGTTCTGGAATTTTCATCCCCTATTGCCACCTCCCTTCTTGCATTTAGGGTTGCCCAAAACATTTTGCCTCTAGTATTTATCCAAAAACACTTTCCCAGAGGGCCTATGATTGAGATTGGGAACTCGGGTAACAACTTCCTGTCCTCAGTACTAAGGCCAAGTTGACAGCCCTCACACCGATTGAGAGCAGTTAACCCAATACTCACTGCTCTGAACGGCTGAGGCGCCACATTTACCAAGCCAGCTATAGGGGTGAGCAGGTTTGGACTCTCTCCTTAAACCAGAGGCTACAATATCCCATTGCTAGCACTGCCGGATCAGGGTGGACTGTTTCTAGAGCTATCACCATGTCATATAACCTCCAACTATCCCACCCGGTCATCGAACATTTTATCCTCGCCTCCAAAATGTTATCACAAAAGAAGTCAAAGAAATCGAAAGGTTTTTTTTTGTATGTCCCTCTGATTTTTCTCCCTGTGTCGCTCACAATTATGTGCAGGAGAAAAATGTTTCGTCCCGGGAGACTACTGATCGATCCGGGAGGGTTGGAAATCTTATCCATTATGCATTGTAATCAATCCAATTCCACTGAACTGAACCCAGGCACAGGAACTGAAGCGTTTTCTATTGGCAGCACTGCTAACATATCTGAAGTGGTTTAGTTCAAGTCAGGATAGAGTAAATCTATTCTTGCTTGCATATTAAGAGATTTTTCTGCATTTATACGATATGAATGTTCATGTTGTAAGCCTTATCAAACATAGAAACATAGAAACTAGGACCAGGAGTAGACCATTCGGCCCTTCGAGCCTATTCATCATTCACTGTGATCATGGCTGATCCTTTAGTGAATACAGGCCCAGTCCTCCAATCTCTCCTCATCGGACAGTCCTGCCAACCCTGTATCAGGCTAGTGAACCTCTGCCACACTTCCTCTATGGCAAACATATCTTTTCCAAGTTATGTATTTCCCGCCTAGAAATTATTTTTGACCCCATAGACAGTAAAAACTAAAGAGTTTGAATGGTAAATGAAGTACTGATGCAAATCAGGCAAGGTTCAATCTGTATTCACTCAGCAGCACTGCAAGGGTGTTGTCACATTGTAGCTTCAGTGTCCCTGAATTAGAGGAGGGAGCCTCACCCACATAAAAGGTATGGTTATGTAGTGATGGTGTTACTGAACTAGTAATCCACAGGCCTCAGCTAATATTCCTGCGGCACAGTGGTTTAGCACTGCTGTCTCACAGCACCAAGGATCCGGGTTCAATTCCGGCTTTGGGTGACTGTCTGTGTGGAGTTTGCACATTCTCTCCGTGTCTGCGTGGGTTTCCTTCAGGTGCTCTGGTTTCCATCCACAGAACAAAGAAGTGCAGGTTAGGTGGATTGGCCATGCTAAATTTCCCCTGAGTGTCCAGGGATGTGCAGGTTAGGTCATAGGGTTTCGGGAGAGGGGAGGTGGGCAGGAGAGTAGTGTAAGGTGCTCTTTCAGAGGGTCGGTACAGACTCGGTGGGCCGAATGGCCTCCTTCTGCACTGAAGGTTTTCTAGGAAATCCAAGGAGTAATCCAAGGCGATGGTATTGTCACTGAACTAGTAATTCAGAGGCCAAAGGTAATAATCTGGAATGGTGAAATTTGAATTCAACAAAAATCTGGAATTAAAAGTCTAATGATGACCGTGAATCTATTGCTGATTGTTCTAAAAACCCAACTGGTTCACTGATGTCCTTTAGGGAAGGAAATTTGTCCTTGCCTGGTCTGCCCAACATGTAACTCCAGACCTACAGCAATGTGGTTGACTCTTAAATGCCCTCTGAAATGACCTGGTATGTCACTCAGTTCAAGAACAATTAGGGATGTGCAATAATGACCCAGCCAATGACACCCACATCCTATGAATGAATAAAAGTCGATTTTCCTATTTAATGCCCATTGGTTTGGCATTGCACCAAATTAGAATTTCTTTTTTTCTGTTCCCATCATCAGCCTCAAGCAGTTAGTGGCAGATGAAGGGACTGAGAATCGATCCCAACATCACAAGTCCACCAATTATAACAGTCAGAAATGTTGAGCACTAGGCCATGGTGAACGGGACTCTGTTTCTGTTTTAAGCTGACTGGAAGCACACCTCAAACACTTTCATCACTCAAAGTGGAATTTACCAAAGCCACAGTGCCCGCAGTCACGTTATCATCACACTTTATTACATAGGGGCAGGGGAAATAAAGATTCCTTTTGTTTTCATTCCTGGGACACCGACATGACCAACATTTTATTGTCCATTCCTATTGGTTTGATGCTGGACCACTTGGGTGGGCAGTGAAGAGTCACGAACATTGGCGTTTGCACATATGTGCCAGATCAGGAAAAGAGGTCAAACTTCTCACTGAGGGACATTAGTGAATCATTTAGTTTTTACAACAATTTGACAGCTTAGTTTTTTCTGTGACTGGAATTTGTTCATTATGTTCATTCTCTTCAACCTGTTGGAGGGGGGGATGGGGGGGGGGGGGGGGAGGGAGGCGTGCTGAGCGGGGGCAGTGATTTGTCTTCCTGGGTCTTCATGGCGTTGATCACCGAGACCTTGTCGGCATCCAGCCGTACGCCCTGCTGTGAGATGTGGTCACCTAGGAATTTGATCTCCGATTGACCAAATGAGCACTTGGCCCTGTTGAGCTGAAGACCATGTTCATGGATTCTTTGGAATACCTTCTTGAGGCGAGCGATGTGTTCCTGGGGCGTTGTGGACCAGATAATGACATCGTTAACATACACTCGCACCCCCTCGATACCATCCATCATCTGTTCCATGATGCGATGAAATACTTCGGAGGCAGATATAATGCCAAAAGGCATCCGGTTATAGCAGTAACGATAAAACGGGGTGCTGAACGTGCACAACTTGCGACTGGACGCATCCAGTTGTATTTGCCAAAAACCCTTGGAGGCATCGAGCTTAGTAAAGTATTTGGCATGAGCCGTCTCACTGGTCTACTCTTCTTGTTTTGGCATCGGGTAATGCTCCCTCATAAGAACATAAGAACTAGGAGCAGGAGTAGGCCACCTGGCCCCTCGAGCCTGCTCCACCATTCAATGAGATCATGGCTGACCTTTTGTGGACTCAGCTCCACTTTCCGGCCCGAACACCATAACCCTTAATCCCTTTATTCTTCAAAAAACTATCTATCTTTATCTTAAAAACATTTAATGAAGGAACCTCTACTGCTTCACTGGGCAAGGAATTCCATAGATTCACAGCCCTTTGGGTGAAGAAGTTTCTCCTAAACCCAGTCCTAAATCTACTTCCCCTTATTTTGAGGCTATGCCCCCTAGTTCTGCTTTCACCCACCAGTGGAAACGACCTGCCCGCATCTATCCTGTCTATTCCCTTCATAATCTTATATGTTTCTATAAGATCCCCCCTCATCCTTCTAAATTCCAACGAGTACAGTCCCAGTCTACTCAACCTCTCCTCGTAATCCAACCCCTTCAGCTCTGGGATTAACCTAGTGAATCTCCTCTGCACACCCTCCAGTGCCAGTACGTCCTTTCTCAAGTAAGGAGACCAAAACTGAACACAATACTCCAGGTGTGGCCTCACTAACACCTTATACAATTGCAGCAGAAACTCCCTAATCTTAAACTCCATCCCTCTAGCAATGAAGGACAAAATTCCATTTGCCTTCTTAATCACCTGTTGCACCTGTAAACCAACTTTTTGCGACTCATGCACCAGCACACCCAGGTCTCTCTGCACAGCAGCATGTTTTAATATTTTATCATTTAAATAATAATCCCTTTTGCTGTTATTCCTACCAAAATGGATAACCTCACATTTGTCAACATTGTATTCCATCTGCCAGACCCTAGCCCATTCACTTAGCCTATCCAAATCCCTCTGCAGACTTCCAGTATCCGCTGCACTTTTTGCTTTACCACTTATCTTCGTGTCGTCTGCAAACTTGGACACATTGCCCTTGGTCCCCAATTCCAAATCATCGATGTAAATTGTGAACAGTTGTGGACCCAACACTGATCCCTGAGGGACACCACTAGCTACTGATTGCCAACCAGAGAAACACCCATTAATCCCCACTCTTTGCTTTCTATTAATTAACCAATCCTATATCCATGCTACTACTTTCCCCTTAATGCCATGCATCTTTATCTTATGCAGCAACCTTTTGTGTGGCACCTTGTCAAAGGCTTTCTGGAAACCCAGATATACCACATCCATTGGCTCCCCGTTATCTACCGCACTGTTAATGTCCTCAAAAAATTCCACAAAATTAGTTAGGCATGACCTGCCCTTTATGAACCCATGCTGCGTCTGCCCAATGGGACAATTTCCATCCAGATGCCTCGCTATTTCTTCCTTGATGATAGATTCCAGCATCTTCCCTACTACCGAAGTTAAGCTCACTGGCCTATAATTACCCGCTTTCTGCCTACCTCCTTTTTTAAACAGTGGTGTCACATTTGCTCATTTCCAATCCGCCGGGACCACCCCAGAGTCTAGTGAATTTTGGTAAATTATCACTAGTACATTTGCAATTTCCCGAGCCATCTCTTTTAGCACGCTGGGATGCATTCCATCAGATCCAGGAGACTTGTCTACCTTTAGCCCCATTAGCTTACCCATCACTACCTCCTTGGTTATAACAATCCTCTCAAGGTCCTCACATGTCATAGCCTCATTTCCATCAGTCACTGTATTTGTGTCTTCCACTGTGAAGGCCGACCCAAAAAACCTGTTCAGTTCCTCAGCCATTTCCTCATCTCCCATTATTAAATCTCCCCTCTCATCCTCTAAAGGACCAATATTTACCTTAGCCACTCTTTTTTGTTTTATGTATTTGTAGAAACTTTTACTATCTGTTTTTATATTCTGAGCAAGTTTACTCTCATAATCTTCTTTATAGCTTTTATAGTAGCTTTCTGTTGCCCCCTAAAGATTTCCCAGTCCTCTAGTCTCCCACTAATCTTTCCTACTTTGTCTGTTTTTTCCTTCAATTTGATACTCTCCCTTATTTCCTTAGATATCCACGGTCGATTTTCCCTCTTTTTACCGTCCTTCCTTTTTGTTGGTATAAACCTTTGCTGAGCACTATGGAAAATCACTTGGAAGGTTCTCCACTGTTCCTCAACTGTTTTACCATAAAGTCTTTGCTCCCAGTCTACCTTAGCTAGTTCTTCTCTCATCCCATTGTAATCTCCTTTGTTTAAGCACAAAACACTAGTGCTTGATTTTACCTTCTCACCCTCCATCTGCATTTTAAATTCCACCATATTGTGATCGCTCCTTCCAAGAGGATCCCTAACTATGAGATCCTGAATCAATCCTGTCTCATTACACAGGACCAGATCTAGGACCGCTTGTTCCCTTGTAGGTTCCATTACATACTGTTCTCGGAAACTATCGCGGATACATTCTATAAACTGCTCCTCAAGGCTGCCTTGACCGACCTGGTTAAACCAATCGACATGTAGATTAAAATCCCCCATGATAACTGCTGTACCATTTCTACATGCATCAGTTATTTCTTTGTTTATTGCCTGCCCCACCATAATGTTACTATTTGGTGGCCTATAGATTACTCCTATCAGTGACTTTTTCACCTTACTATTCCCGATTTCCACCCAAATGGATTCAACCTCATCCTCCATAGCACCGATGTCATCCCTTACTGTCGCCCGGATGTCATCCTTAAATAACAGAGCTACACCACCTCCCTTACCATCCACTCTGTCCTTCTGAAAAGTTTGATACCCTCGGATATTTAACTCCCAGTCGTGACCATCCTTTAACCATGTTTCAGTAATGGCCACTAAATCATAGTCATTCACGATGATTTGCGCCATCAACTCATTTACCTTATTCCGAATACTACGAGCATTCAGGTAAAGTACATTTATGTTGGCTTTTTTACCTCTGTTCTGAATCTTAACACCTCGATCAGTAACCTCTCCTAAGTTATATTTCCTCTTAACCTTTCTCCTAATTTTCCTTGTCTTTGAACCCATATCTTCATGTAACAACCTGCCGCGTCGCTTACCATTAATGTTTTCACTTTCCGTTTTATTTCTTTTAGTATTCCTGGTCCAATTCACTGAGCTCCCCTCAGTCACTGTACCTTGTACTGTCGCTCTTTTTGATTTTTGACTCTGGCTTCTCTGCCTTACACTTTCCCACTTACTGCCTTTTATTTCTGTCCCTGTTTTACTACCTTCCAACTTCCTGCATCGGTTCCCATGATGTTTCGGTTTAGATCCTTAGGGTCAATGCAAATGCGAAGCTCCCCTGACGGCTTCTTAACGCAGACCATGGAGCTGACCCAGTCTGTGGGCTCTGTAGCCTTTGATATGATGCCCTGGTCTTGGAGGTCCTGTAATTGCTTCTTCAGATGATCCTTGAGGGGCGCTGTCACCCGGCGAGGTGCATGAATTACAGGGGTGGCGTTCGGCTTGAGCAGGATTTTGTATCGGTATGGGAGCGTGCCCATTCTGTCGAACACGCTGTGGCACTGCGTGATGATGTCATCTATGTCAGCTTGCAGGTTTCCATCAGGCGAGGCCATCGCCGGTGATGATGACATGGTGTGGACACGTTGAACAAGGTTCAGGAGCTTGCAGGCACGAGCACCGAGCAGAGATGCTCTGTCAGGCTCGACGTCGCTGCGTCGCCTTGATCCCCTTATTGGATACTCCCAGTTGATACGAGCCACTGGCAGCTAGGGCGTTGCCATTGTAGTCAAGGAGCTGTCAGGCCGGTGGAAGAATGCTTGGTTTGGCGCGGATGGTGTCGAGGTCGGATTTTGAGATGAGGTTCGCCGATGCGCCGGTGTCCAGTTTGAACCGGATGCGGGCCTTGTTGACTGTGAAGACAGCAGACCACTCGTCGTCGGGATCCACACTGAGGATCAAGAGGCTTTGCGTAGGTGTGGTGGAAGGCAGCGCATGTGTAGTTATGATGCCCACCCGGTATGGGGACTTGAGGTGCTCAGCATCAGGGTCCGTTGGGCTGTCGGGATTGTAATCTGGCATGCCTTGTTGTATTGAGTGGACACTTCTGCGCCGCAGCTGGGATCGCTGGCTGCTGAGCGGTGGAGCAGATCTGCAAAGGGCTTCGTAGTGGGCAAGCTTGCCACGCTGTAGACACCGGCGTCCTTTTGCCGGACATTGCCACGTTAAGTGGGCGGAGTCACAATTCGGACACATCATGACGCCGACGTCAGCGCGTTCCGTGCGCCATCGCGCATGCGCAGTGCGGTTGGTCGATGTACGCACCTGCTCAGCCGGGTTGTCGGGCTCGTCGGCCACTCGATCGTGGCGCGCATGCGCAGGGACCCGGGAAAAGAGCGCGAAACGGCCACTCTCCTCACTGCCCCCGCTCAGCACGCCCCCCCCCCCTTCCCCCCCCCCCCCCCCTTCCCCCCCCCCCCCCCTCCCCCCTCCAACAGGTTGAAGAGAATGAACATAATGAACAAATTCCAGTCACAGAAAAAACTAAGCTGTCAAATTGTTGTAAAAACTAAATGATTCACTAATGTCCCTCAGTGAGAAGTTTGACCTCTTTTCCTGATCTGGCACATATGTGCAAACGCCAATGTTCGTGACTCTTCACTGCCCACCCAAGTGGTCCAGCATCAAACCAATAGGAATGGACAATAAAATCTTGGTCATGTCGGTGTCCCAGGAATGAAAACAAAAGGAATCTTTATTTCCCCTGCCCCTATGTAATAAAGTGTGATGATAACGTGACTGCGGGCACTGTGGCTTTGGTAAATTCCACTTTGAGTGATGAAAGTGTTTGAGGTGTGCTTCCAGTCAGCTTAAAACAGAAACAGAGTCCCGTTCACCATGGCCTAGTGCTCAACATTTCTGACTGTTATAATTGGTGGACTTGTGATGTTGGGATCGATTCTCAGTCCCTTCATCTGCCACTAACTGCTTGAGGCTGATGATGGGAACAGAAAAAAAGAAATTCTAATTTGGTGCAATGCCAAACCAATGGGCATTAAATAGGTTAACAAGTAAATATTAAACGCTAATCTGTGCGCCTGTTAATTGATGGTTAGTGAGTGACAATGGCAGAGAGAGTAGTTTACTGACATTCCAAATGTTGGAACAATATTAGTCGTACACTTTGATTAAAGTGTGCTTGCGTGTCAGGAAGGGGGAGTGGGTGGCTAACACATAATGTGAAAAAATAAGGGTGAAGAATGTGTTCTCTCTGGCGTCTTCCCCTCTCAATATGATGTTAAATAAATCATTAGGAAAGCTACTAAAAGGGGAATTAAACAATGAGAGTGAGACAGAAAGCTTTATTAAAAAATATAACTGGCTCTGTGAATTAAACTGAAGAGCAGATAATGCTTTAAATTTACAGAGAAGGGAAAGGCCAATGTTACAGGCAGGAGGGGAGTGAGGAACCTCCATGTGTAGAATGAAGCGATAAAGAGGCAACAAGAAAAACGATTTCAAATACTGACCCATGTATCCCAGTGTTTTCTGTTCTTACGACAGATTCTGAATATTTTATCTGATTCTATTCTGCCATAAGCTTCCTGGTTAAGCCGGCAGTGTGTTCTCAGTAGTGGCAAACATATGTACTTTTTGTGATATACCATCCCCTGGTAAAGTTAGAAAACTGAGTGAGTGGTTGGGCTTGTGAACCCTCAGCTGCTTCCTTTAGGCCAGCAGTCTCAGCCTATAATGCTGCATAGGTGGCGAACAATCTGTACCCCACCCTTCCCCACATGGCCATTGTCCCTCGCTGTCCAGTTGCTCTCACTAACACATTCTGCTATCTTACCTATTGCCATTATAAGCACTCTTCATCCCTTAAAGGCACCATTAACACTCCTCTTCGTCTTACGTCCAGGACAAATTTGTCAGTATCTCCTTTGCCCCGACCTATCCCTGGTCTTCTATGCTGCCCCACCTCCTCCACCCGCGTTACAACCATATTGTTCTTAACATTTCTACCTTGCTTCCGTTCTGTAGAAGGCTCATTTAGGCTCAAGACATTAACTCCGTTTCTCTCTCCGCAGATGTTGCCAGACCTGCTACGTTTATCCAGCATTTTCAGTTTTATTCCAAATTTCCAGCATCCACAGTATTTTGCTTTTATTATCGGGGGTGTATGATGATTCCGTCAGCACTAGGGTGGGTTTTGAAGGTAGGGTGAAGGGGCATTGTGCCAAGGGACACTGAGGTTAACCTTTAAGCACATGCACAAATACAACTGCTGTGACCAGGGGATTGAACGTCACCAAATTCACAATAATGTTGCTTAAGTAACTGAGAGAGGTGAAGGAGTTATTTTAACCAGTTATGGAGCAACGTGTATTCAAATGCAATACTTTGCTTTCACGTTAGCACAGTGATTAGCACTGTTGCTTCACAGCGCCAGGGTCCCAGGTTCGATTCACGGCTTGGGTCACTGTCTGTGCGGAGTCTGCACGTTCTCCCTGTGTCTGCATGGGTTTCCTCCGGGTGCTCCGGTTTCCTCCCGCAAGTTGCGAAAGACGTGCTGTTAGGTGAATTGGACATTCTGAATTCTCCCTCCGTGTACTCGAATAAGCGCCGGAATGTGGCGATGAGGGGCTTTTCACAGTAACTTCATTGCAGTGTTACTGTAAGCCTACTTGTGACAATAAAGGTTATTAATTAAAATTATTGTACATCTTCGTTCCTGTATTTGTGTTACTACAGCAAGCCACAGTAATGGAAAACTTAAAACAGATTTCCAAAGATTTCAGTTATTGAGTTACTGTATAATAATTAAAGGAAGTGGCTGAGATTTGGCAACCTTTCAGCACAGCAGTTGCCAACTTTGTTGCCTGAATTTGTTGCCCACAGGGTAGCATGGTGGCACAGTGCTTAGCACTGCTGCCTGACAGCGCCAGGGACCTGAGTTCAATTCTGGCCTGGGGTCACTGTGTGGCATTTTCACTTTCTCCCCATATCTGCGTGGGTTTCCTCCGGGTGTTCCGGTTTACTCCCACAGTCCAAAGATGTGCAGGTGAGGTGGATTGGCCATGCTAAATTGCCCTTAGCGTACAATGGTTAGATGAGATTTCAGAGTTACGGGGATAGGGCAGGGGAGTGGGCCTAGGTAGGGTGCACTTTCAAAGGGTCAGAGCAGACTTGATGGGCCAAATGACCCCCTTCTGCACGGTAGGGATCCTATGGATTTCTGGAGATTTTAATCACACAACCTGGGACCTCCAACTGGCACTTCCCATTGTCAATTTTTTAATGTAATTAATCAACTAACTGGTCAAAGAAAGTATAACACAATTTTTTTAAATGTCCCTATGATTTCCTCCCATATCATGTCCTGGTGATTATTCCTGGAAACCCCAAGACAATCCTGGAATGTTGGCAACCTTTTTCTCAGAGGTAGAGAGCTGAGGCAATGAAACAAAGAGTGGATTCCCAGATGCTTGCAGGTCAGGGGGAAGGGGAGTGAAGGGACAATGTGCCTCTGATGAGCACTGCTGCCTCACTGCGCCGAGTTTGATTCTGGCCTCAGGTGACTGTGTGGAGTTTGCACACTCTCCCCGTGTCTGCGTGGGTTTCCTCCGGGTACTCCAGTTTCCTCCCACAGTCCAATGTTGTACAGGTTAGTTGGGGCTACGGGGTTATAGGGATAAGGTGGGGAGTAGGTCGAGGTAGGGTACTCTTTTGGAGGGTCGATGCAGACTCGATGTGCCGAATGGTCTCCTTCTGCACTGTAGGGATTCTAACGCTTCTCAATCCTGCAAATAGCAGAGATTCTGCTGGACCCCAGAGTCAGTGCCAATGCATTTTTTGTAGGGCGCTTGGCATAACAAGGTTCCTATAGGGTACATTTCCAAATTAGCTTCTGCCTGCATTCAAATACCCTCTGTGACTGGTACTACATCTCTGTTGCCCTCTTTTAATTTTACGATTGACAGAAGTTGCAATGGGAGAGGGATATCTGAAATGCATCAATATATCATGTTAGAAGGGCAGCACGCTGGCACAGTGGGTAGTATTGCAGCCTCACGGCGCCGAGGTCGCAGGTTCGATCCCGGCTCTGGGTCACTGTCCGTGTGCAGTTTGCACATTCTCCCCGTGTTTGCGTGGGTTTCGCCCCCACAACCCAAAGATGTGCAGGGTAGGTGGATTGGCCATGCTAAATTGCCCCTTAATTGGAACAATGAATTGTGTACTCTAAATTAAAACAAATATATATATATCACGTTGGTAAGGCAGTTTAAAACTGCGGAGTTATTGTGTGTCTGGAGCCACTCAAATTTCTTAAACTGGGAAAGCAATTTTTGAGGGCGGTGGTCATTGTCGCAGCAGTAGCACAGTGGTTAGCACTGTGGCTTCACAGCACCAGGGTCCCAGGTTCGATTCCCTGCTGGGTCACTGTCTGTGCGGAGTCTGCACATTCTCCCCTTGTTTGCGTGGGTTTCCTCCGGGTGCTCCAGTTTCCTCCACAGTCCAAAGACAGGCAGGTTAGGTGGATTGGACACGCTAAATTGCCCTTAGTGTCCAAAAAGGTTAGGAGGGGTTATTGGGTTACGGGGGTAGGGTGGAAGTGATGGCTTAAAGTGGGTCGGTGCAGACTCGATGGACCAAATGGCCTCCTTCTGCACTGTATGTTCTACGTTCTAGATGAGGGACATAAGTAATATATCTGATAGAAAGCAACATTTCCCCTTAGTAGAGGGGTCAATAACCAGGGAGCATGGATTTAAGGTAAGAGGCAGGAGATTTAAAGGGGATTTGAGGAAAAGCTTTTTCACCCAGAGGGTGGTGTGAATCTGGAACTCACTGCCTGAAAGTGTGGTGGAGGCGGGAACCCTCACCACATTTAAGAAGCATTCGGATGAGCACTTGCAACACCATAGCGTACAAAGACACGGACCAAATGCTGGAATATAGGATTGGAATTAATAGGTGCTTGATGGAATGAGCAGATACGATGGGCCGAAAGGACCTTTTGCTGTCCTGTAAAATTCTATGAGATCTCAAGACATTCCGCCACATGGCTTTCCTGCCACTCATGTTAACAGTAAACCAATTAGATAAACCCCTGACCGATTTCAGAATGTGTTGCAAACTCGCTTGAAGCGAAGACTTGTAAAATAAGGTTAGTCCCGGCACTTGTACAGCAATGGATGATCCAATATAAACTGCAGAGAGCGTCAAAGTGAAAAATCCTGAAACACAAACCAGCTTTGTTTTTTGTTTATACCAGAGACATGGTATATACCAGCCTCCCCGAACAGGCACCGGAATGTGGCGACTAGGGGCTTTTCACAGTAACTTCATTTGAAGCCTACTTGTGACAATAAGCGATTTTTCATTTTCATGTTATTTATCAACTTTTTCTGGAACCTGCCTTGCCCAAGTGCAGCCAAGGGAGCTCGAAGACCGGAGCTGAGCCAGTTAACACGCTAACTCTCTCATATATCACCACAATGCCACTGTACTCCAGATGTGAGCAACTCCCCCTCAATAAAGAAGGGAGCAAGAATATCAAACCACGCACGAAAAACATTTTTTTTTGCAACATTTTTATCAATCTTTTTGTTTTTGCATTTACAGTTTTAAAAACAAGAGACTTTTAAAAGTCGCGTTGGAGTAACGGAGTCGCACACACACCTTGGTGAAAAATAAAATAAGCGGCTCTCTGGGGAAACATTGTAAACCATGCTGCAATATAAATCAGACACTGACAACAGGTTGAGTAGGGGGGGGAGAGAAACTTAAGCAGGCACCAACTCGCCAGAGACAGAGAAATAAAAACATCCATGCGATTAAAAACTCGTCCTCAAGAAAATATCTTACAAAATGTTTCTATTTGTTTTTTGTTCGGAGGCAGTTTCATGTACATGTCGATTGTTTTAAGAACGATTCAAAAACACATGCAATATTCTCTTTAAGATCCCAAGTGCAAGTTTCCCGTTTCCTCTCTCTCTCTTCAACACCTTCTTCATTTACCTGTGAAATTTTCATGCAATTTGTAATTATTATTCAAACTGGTTCGGTTCCGCATGCAACACATCCCTCGCCCCTAACCAGGAAGGGCACTTTTTTTTTTGCAAATTCCAGCAGTTTTCCTGAAACTGTTTTCAATCAAACATAGTTTTAGCTCGCGTGCAATCCCACTTTCCTCAACCTCTTCCCGATCCGTGCTTCAATTGCACCACCTCACCGTCCCGGGACCCCCCCCTCACTCTCCCTGGCCTGGGGCGGGTCAAGCAGGAGGAGAACCCCCACTGGCTTTACAAAAAGGAAGAGAAAAAAAAAGGGTGAGGCGAAGGTCCCTTGCTAATTAATACAAGCCAACGATCACAGCCTCCACATCCTTGGAGGGTCTCCTGTCCTTCACCAGGAAGTTGATCATACTCTCCGATTTGATCATTAAATTGCAGCCCAGGAAGAATATGCCGAAGATGACAGTCAGGGAGAGGACGCAGAGCACAGCAATCTGCACCACTCGCATGATGAACAGTTTCTGCTCCTCCTGGTTCAAACTCAGGGAGCCATCGGTGGTCACTGAGCTCTGGTTACAACATCCAATAACTGTCCCCAGGCCAGCCGGTCCCTTACTGGGATAGAAACCTTCCTCTACCACCGTCTGGTTGAAGAAAGTAGAATTCATCTTGTGTCAGTCCGCAAGGGCGAGGAGCAGTTCAGTACTGTGGAGAGGAGGCAGTCGGAGGCTTGTGGGTGGGGTGGTTCGCCTTGTCAATGTTACCAATCGGAAGTTTGCATCGCAAGTCCCTGGGTCCTGAAGAATTCCAGATCTTTGCGAAGATGATTCCCTCAGTTCCTCCCTTTGTGCCCCAGCTCCTCTCCGGGATGAATGCCTCCTTCCCCACTCCCAAAAAGGAAAGAACCTGGCGATTGAGGTGGGTGGAGGGGAGTGTGATCATACAGAGCGGAGCCGCGATGTTGTAGAGCTGTTGTACTTAGTACCCGGGAAGATAAAGGCGGTTTTATAAAGGAGCCTGGAGCCAACCACCACAAACTTGCAGGGAGGTGACAGACTGCAAAAGAGAACACAAGCTAGTCACAGACACCGAGAGGGAGGGAGAGAAAAAAAACACCAACTTCGCCAATTTTAAACCTTCCCTGAGATTGGATTTAAAGGAGTCATTGTGTGGGTGGAATTAAAATTATTCCAAAACCTCTCATCTGATACCTCTTCCCCAGAATGTTTCACTTCCCCCAGAATGTTACTCGACCGGCCAAGATGCCTCCCTCGCCTCCTGTCAACTAAAACAAAAGATTCTCAGACTGGGGGTGGGGCTGTAATTATAAACATGTAGCCGGGACCAGTCTGATGCATGTGTCAACCAGCACTGCAATGGAGCGCTCCTTTCACTCTCTCTCTCGCCAGGTCCACCCAGTTGGTGTTATTAGAGGGCTGTCATCTGCCCAATTAGACAACTATTAAACTACCCATGCGCCGGGACAATTATTTTGAGCGCTTATTAAAGCAACGTTTGCCAACCCCTCTGGGAATCTGCAGCATTACAAGAGTGTAGCGAGGAGCGGTCTCTATTGTTGAGTCTGTGTGTCGAGGTCCGGGTGATTTCACTTCCTAGATGTGTCAGCTCCTTTATGTGCGGGTCTGCGAGAGGAGCCGGTTCTCGGCAACAGCTGAGCTTCTCCCTCCCTTTCCCTCTATCACCCTCCCTCCCTCTGTCCTCAGACCCCTCTCCAGGAATAGCTGAGCTCTCTCTCCCTCCCTCTCGCTCTCTCTGTTCCCCCACTCTCCCTCTGTCCTCAGACCCCTTTCCCGGAATAGCTGAGCTCCTTCACCCTCTCTCTCACCAGACTCTTCTCCAATAATAGCAGAGCTCCCTGTCTCACTCCCTCTCCCCCTTTCTGTCCTCACACCCCTTTCCAGGAATAGCTGAGCTCTCTCTCCCTCCCTCTCTCCCTCTCCCTCTCTCTCTCCTCAGACGCCTCTCCAGTAATAGCAGAGCTCCCTGTCTCACTCCCTCTCCCCCTTTCTGTCCTCACACCCCTTTCCAGGAATAGCTGAGCTCTCTCTCCCTCCCTCTCCCTCTCTCTCTCCTCAGACGCCTCTCCAGTAATAGCAGAGCTCCCTGTCTCACTCCCTCTCCCCCTTTCTGTCCTCACACCCCTTTCCAGGAATAGCTGAGCTCTCTCTCCCTCCCTCTCCCTCTCTCTCTCTCTCCCTCTTTCTCTCCCCCTCTGTTCCCCCCCCCCCCCCCAACCTCTCTCTCTCCCTCTGTCCTCAGACCCCTTTCCAGGAAAAGCTGAGCTCCTTCAAACTCTCTCTCCTCAGACTCCTCTCCAATAATAGCAGAGCTCCCTGTCTCTCTCTCCCTCCCTCTCTCTCTCTCCTCAGACCCCTCTCCAATAATAGCAGAGCTCCCTGTCTCTCTCTCCCTCCCTCTCTCTCTCCTCAGACCCCTCTCCAATAATAGCAGAGCTCCCTGACTCTCTCTCTCCCCCTCTCTCTCCTCAGACCCCTCTCCAGTAATAGCAGAGCTCCCTGTCTCTCCCCCTCTCGCTCCTCAGACCCCTCTCCAATAATAGCAGAGCTCCCTGTCTCTCTCTCCTCCCCTCTCTCTCCTCAGACCCCTCTCCAGTAATAGCAGAGCTCCCTGTCTCTCTCTCCTCCCCTCGCTCTCCTCAGACCCCTCTTCAGTAATAGCAGAGCTCCCTGTCTCTCTCCCTCTCTCGCTCCTCAGACCCCTCTCCAATAATAGCAGAGCTTCCTGTCTCTCTCTCCTCCCCTCTCTCTCCTCAGACCCCTCTCCAGTAATAGCAGAGCTCCCTGTTTCTCTCCCTCTCCCTCTCTCTCTCCTCAGACGCCTCTCCAGTAATAGCAGAGCTCCCTGTCTCTCTCTCCCTCTCCCCCTTTGTCCTCACACCCCTTTCCAGGAATAGCTGACCTCTCTCTCCCTCCCTCTCCCTCTCTCTCTCTCTCTCTCTCCCTCCCTCCCTCTGCCCCCCCTCTCTCTCCCTCTGTCCTCAGACCCCTTTTCAGGAAAAGCTGAGCTCCTTCAATCTCTCTCTCTCTCTCCTCAGACTCCTCTCCAATAATAGCAGAGCTCCCTGTCTCTCTCCCTCCCTCTCTCTCTCTCCTCAGACCCCTCTCCAATAATAGCTGAGCTCCCTGTCTCTCTCCTTCTCCCTCTCGCTCTCCTCAGACCCCTCTCCAGTAATAGCAGAGCTCCCTATCTCTCTCTCCTTTCCTCTCTCTCTCCTCAGACCCCTCTCCAATAATAGCAGAGCTCCCTGTCTCTCTCTCCCCTCAGACTCCTCTCCAATAATAGCAGAGCTCCCTGTCTCTCTCTCCCTCCCTCTCTCTCTCTCCTCAGACTCCTCTCCAATAATAGCAGAGCTCCCTGTCTCTCTCTCCCTCTCCCTCTCTCTCTCCTCAGACCCCTCTCCAATAATAGCAGAGCTCCCTGACTCTCTTGCTCCCTCTCTCTCTCCTCAGACCCATCTCCAATAATAGCAGAGCTCCCTGTCTCTCTCTCCCTCTCTCTCCTCAGACCCCTCTCCAGTAATAACAGAGCTCCCTGTCTCTCTCTCTCTCCCTCCCTCTCTCTCTCTCCTCAGACCACTCTCCAGTAATAGCAGAGCTCCCTGTCTCTCTCTCCCTCTCTCTCTCCTCAGACCCCTCTCCAGTAATAGCAGAGCTCCCTGTCTCTCCCTCCCTCTCTCTCCTCAGACCCCTCTCCAGTAATAACAGAGCTCCCTGTCTCTCTCTCCCTCTCCCCCTCTCGCTCCTCAGACCCCTCTCCAGTAATAGCAGAGCTCCCTGTCTCTCTCTCCCTCTCTCCTCAGACCCCTCTCCAGTCATAGCAGAGCTCCTGTCTCTCTCTCCCTCTCTCTCTCCTCAGACCCCTATCCAGTAATAGCAGAGCTCCCTGTCTCTCTCTCCCTCCCTCTCCGTCTCTCTCTCTCTCTCTCCCTCTTTCTCTCTCCCTCTGCCCCCCCCCCCCCTCTCTCTCTCTCCCTCTGTCCTCAGACCCCTTTCCAGGAAAAGCTGAGCTCCTTCAACGTCTCTCTCTCTCCTCAGACTCCTCTCCAATAATAGCAGAGCTCCCTGTCTCTCTCTCCCTCCCTCTCTCTCTCTCCTCAGACCCCTCTCCAATAATAGCGGAGCTCCGTGTCTCTCTCCCTCTCCCTCTCTCTCTTCTCAGACCCCTCTCCAGTAATAGCAGAGCTCCCTGTCTCTCTCTCCTTTCCTCTCTCTCTCCTCAGACTCCTCTCCAATAATAGCAGAGCTCCCTGTCTCTCTCTCCCTCTCTCTCTCCTCAGACCCCTCTCCAATAATAGCAGAGCTCCCTGACTCTCTTGCTCCCTCTCTCTCTCCGCAGACCCCTCTCCAATAATAGCAGAGCTCCCTGTCTCTCTCTCCCTCTCTCTCTCCTCAGACCCCTCTCCAGTCATAACAGAGCTCCCTGTCTCTCTCTCTCTCCCTCCCTCTCTCTCTCTCTCCTCAGACCCCTCTCCAGTAATAGCAGAGCTCCCTGTCTCTCTCTCCCTCTCTCTCACCTCAGACCCCTCTCCAGTAATACTAGAGCTCCCTGTCTCTCTCTCCCTCTCTCTCTCCTCAGACCCCTCTCCAATAATAGCAGAGCTCCCTGACTCTCTTGCTCCCTCTCTCTCTCCGCAGACCCCTCTCCAATAATAGCAGAGCTCCCTGTCTCTCTCTCCCTCTCTCTCTCCTCAGACCCCTCTCCAGTCATAACAGAGCTCCCTGTCTCTCTCTCTCTCCCTCCCTCTCTCTCTCTCTCCTCAGACCCCTCTCCAGTAATAGCAGAGCTCCCTGTCTCTCTCTCCCTCTCTCTCACCTCAGACCCCTCTCCAGTAATACTAGAGCTCCCTGTCTCTCTCTCCCTCTCCCCCTCTCTCCCCTCAGACCCCTCTCCAGTAATAGCAGAGCTCCCTGTCTCTCTCTCCCTCCCTCTCTCTCCTCAGACCCCCTCCAGTAATAACAGAGCTCCCTGTCTCTCTCTCCCTCTCCCCCTCTCTCCTCAGACCCCTCTCCAGTAATAGCAGAGCTCCCTGTCTCTCTCTCCCTTCCTCTCTCTCCTCAGACCCCTCTCCAATAATAACAGAGCTCCCTGTCTCTCTCTCTCCCTCTCCCCCTCTCTCTCCTCAGACCCCTCTCCAGTAATAGCCGAGCTCCCTGTCTCTCTCTCCCTCTCTCTCTCCTCAGACCCCTCTCCAGTAATAGCAGAGCTCCTGTCTCTCTCTCTCCTTCCCTCTCTCTCTCCTCAGACCCCTCTCCAGTAATAGCAGAGCTCCCTGTCTCTCTCTCCCTCTCTCTCTCCTCAGACCCCTCTCCAGTATTAACAGAGCTCCCTGTCTCTCTCTCTCCCTCCCTCCCTCTCTCTCTCCTCAGACCCCTCTCCAGTAATAGCAGAGCTCCCTGTCTCTCTCCCTCTCTCTCTCCTCAGACCCCTCTCCAATAATAGCAGAGCTCCTGTCTCTCTCTCTCCTTCCCTCTCTCTCTCTCCTCAGACCCCTCTCCAATAATAGCAGAGCTCCTGTCTCTCTCTCTCTCCTTCCCTCTCTCTCTCTCCTCATACCCCTCTCCAGTAATAGCAGAGCTCCCTGTCTCTCTCTCTCCTCAGACCCCTCTCCAGTAATAGCAGAGCTCCCTGTCTCTCTCCCTCTCTCTCTCCACAGACCCCTCTCCAGTAATAGCAGAGCTCCCTCCCTCCCTCTCTTTCTCTCCCTGTCCTCTATTCTCAGACCCCTCCCCAGCGATGCTCTTTGTGATGAAGCGCATTCATGGTTTCAGCCTTTGTTTGTGCACACGGTCACATGGCCACAGCCAGCGCTTTTTCACACTAATCCTGTAATAAAAGTGCAAGGAGCTGTGTTGTACTGGTGTTTGCTGAAAATCTCAGCTGCTAGTCTGGGTTCCAATTGAATTTAATAAAAACAGTCAGCTCACAACACGTGTACAAAGTTTGCTTGTATTGGCAAAAGTAGAGGCCCAATGGTTTCTCTCGGTTCTCTGAGAGAGAGAGAACTTGCATTCCCGTAGCACAATGGAAATGTAGAGCTTGTTCAAGGAACAGCTACTGCGTGTCTTTGATGAGTATGGACCTGTCAGGCAGGGAGGAAGTGGTCGAGCAAGGGAACCGTGGTTTACGAAAGCAGTCGAAACACGTGTCAAGAGGAAGAAGGAGGCTTATGTAAAGATGAGAAATGAAGGTTCAGTTAGGGCGCTCGAGAGTTACAAGTTAGCTAGGAAGGACCTAAAGAGAGAGCTAAGAAGAGCCAGGAGGGGACAGGAGAAGTCTTTGGCAGGTAGGATCAAGGATCACCCTAAAGCTTTCTATAAATATGTCAGGAATAAACAAATGACGAGGATAAGAGTAGGGCCAGTCAAGGACAGTAGTGAGAAGTTGTGCTTGGAGTCCGAGGAGATAGGAGAGGTGCTAAATGAATATTTTTCGTCAGTATTCACACAGGAAAAAGACAATGTTGTCGAGGAGAAGACTGAGATTCAGGCTACAAGACTAGAAGGGCTTGAGGTTCATAAGGAGGAGGTGTTAGCAATTCTGGAAAGTGTGAAAATTGATAGGTCCCCTGGGCCGGATGTGATTTATCCTAGGATTCTCTGGGAAGCTAGGGAGGAGATTGCTCAGCCTTTGGCTTTGATCTTTAAATCATCTTTGTCTACAGGAATAGTGCCAGAAGACTGGAAGATAGCAAATGTTGTCCCCTTGTTCAAGAAGGGGAGTAGAGACAACCCCGGTAACTATAGACCAGTGAGCCTTACTTCTGTTGTGGGCAAAATCTTGGAAAGGTTTAGAAGAGATAGGATGTATAATCATCTGGAAAGGAATAATTTGATTCGAGATAGTCAACACGGTTTGTGAGGTTGTGCCTCACAAACCTTATTGAGTTCTTTGAGAAGGTGACCAAGCAGGTGAATGAGGGTAAAGCAGTTGATGTGGTGAATATGGATTTCAGTAAAGCGTTTGATAAGGTTCCCCACGGTAGGCTATTGCAGAAAATACGGAGGCATGGGATTCAGGGTGATTTAGCAGTTTGGATCAGAAATTGGCTAGCTGGAAGAAGACAAAGGGTGGTGGTTGATGGGAAATGTTCAGACTGGAGTCCAGTTAGTAGTGGTGTACCACAAGGATCTGTTTTGGGGCCACTGCTGTTTGTCATTTTTATAAATGACCTGGAGGAGGATGGGTGAGTAAATTTGCAGATGACACTGAAGTCGGTGGAGTTGTAGACAGTGCGGAAGGATGTTACAAGTTACAGAGGGACATAGATAAGCTGCAGCGCTGGGCTGAGAGGTGGCAAATGGAGTTTAATGCAGAAAAGTGTGAGGTGATTCATTTTGGAAGGAATAACAGGAAGACAGAGTACTGGGCTAATGGTAAGATTCTTGGCAGTGTGGATGAGCAGAGAGATCTCGGTGTCCATGTACATAGATCCCTGAAAGTTGCCACCCAGGTTGAGAGGGTTGTTCAGAAGGCGTACGGTGTGTTAGCTTTTATTGGTAGAGGGATTGAGTTTCGGAGCCATGAGGTCATGTTGCAGCTGTACAAAACTCTGGTGCGGCCGCATTTGGAGTGTTGCGTGCAATTCTGGTCGCCGCATTATAGGAAGGATGTGGAAGCATTGGAAAGGGTGCAGAGGAGATTTACCAGAATGTTGCCTGGTATGGAGGGAAGATCTTATGAGGAAAGGCTGAGGGACTTGAGGCTGCTTTTGTCAGAGAGAAGAAGGTTAAGAGGTGACTTAATTGAGGCATACAAGATGATCAGAGGATTGGATAAGGTGGACAGTGAGAACCTTTTTCTAGCACAAGGGGACATAGCTTTAAATTGAGGGGAGATAGATATAGGACAGATGTCAGAGGTAGGTTCTTTACTCAGAGACTAGTAAGGGTGTGGAATGCCCTGCCTGCAACAGTCGTGGACTCGCCAACACTAAGGGCATTCAAATGGTCATTAGATAGACATATGGACGATAAGGGAATAGTGTAGATGGGCTTTAGACTGGTTTCACAGGTCGGCGCAACATCGAGATCCGAAGGGTCTGTACTGCGCTGTAATGTTCTATGTTCTATTCACAGCCTCACAATGGCCCAAAGTGCTTTCGAACTGAAGGAGTATTTGTTACCACGCAGGGCATCGGGGTAACGCGCGCCCACAGTTAGCAATGGGACCTGTCGACAATCTAATACTGTGATGTTGATTGAGAGATGACCAGGACATCGGGAAGAACTCCCTACTCTTTTTTCTGCATTAGTGGCATAGGATAGTTCACATCTACAGGAGAGGGTGGGTGAATGAAGCACCTCTGACAATGTAGCACTTCCTCAGGGCTTCCTCTGGGAATGTCAGCATGGATTATGGGGTACGCTCTCTGGACTGGAGACGGATTTGAATGCACATCGCAAAGGGGATGGAGAGATTATCCCAGGAACTTCAATGTAACATTTGTGGCTCATAAGCAGATCACCTAAGCCACCATTTTCAGCACTAAACCTTATAATAGCAAATTATTACAGATGCTGGAATCTGAAGCACAAACAGAAAATACTGGACAATCTCAGCAGGTCTAACAGCCTCTGTGGAGAGGGGAGGGAGCGAGTGTTTCGAGCCTGGATGACTCTTTGTCAAAGCTGATCTGGTGATGACTCATTGCAGTTGGTCAGACATTGTAAATTGGCTGCCATGAGTCTTATGACACAATAGAGATGGCATTTGAAAATCACTTAATTGGCTGTAAAACGATCTGGGACATGTTGAGATCATGAAAGGGGATAGATAAATGCAGATTCTGTCTCAGAATCATTCAGTATAGAAGAGGCTATTCGGGCCATCTTCTTTCATGGTCCTAGGGGAGTTCTATATTGACAGAGGTACCATCATTTGGACGAAATCTTAAACTGAGATGGTAGATTCCTGTTCATATCAGGGTGGTCCCAGAGTTTTTCTTGGGGGGGGGGGGGGGGGGGGGGCGCGGACTGTGCTCTCACTATTTTGTCCCATGTCGTGGGGCGGGCATTTTTTCCCGAGTTTCTTCATTTGTTTGTTTCTGCGATGTGCAGTTTTGAGTCCTGGGTGTCCTGTCATCAAACAGATGGGCTCTTTCGTGCGAGTAAAAGCCCCATCAGCAGGAAACTCCGGTGTGGATGGTAATTAACACGGAGCATTATTGGAAGAAGAAATTCTTCCATTCGACCTCCAAACTCTCACCCAAGGTAACCCGTTAAAAAAAGCTGGTTGCTTTACTGAAATCCACATGCACCACATCAACTGCTTTACCCTCATTCACCTGCTTGGTCACCTTCTCAAAGAACTCAATAAGGTTTGTGAGGCACAACCTCACAAACCGTGTTGACTATCTCGAATCAAATTATTCCTTTCCAGATGATTATACATCCTATCTCTTCTAAACCTTTCCAAGATTTTGCCCACAACAGAAGTAAGGCTCACTGGTCTATAGTTACCGGGGTTGTCTCTACTCCCCTTCTTGAACAAGGGGACAACATTTGCTATCCTCCAGTCTTCTGGCATTATTCCTGTAGACAAAGATGATTTAAAGATTAAAGCCAAAGGCCCAGCAATCTCCTCCCTAGCTTCCCAGAGAATCCTAGGATAAATCACATCCGGCCCAGGGGACCTATCAATTTTCACAGTTTCCAGAATTGCTCCCCCCCAACAGCATCCAAAACGGTATACATCATTGGGGGATGTTGTTGGCAGCACAGCAACAGCACTTGAGGAATAAAACTGTCAAAGAGGTCCTGAGGCCAATCCAATAAAGCACTCACACTGGTGTGATTTTGTTATTCATGAACAAGTGAACTTACCAGCTCTCCATTGAGTCCATCGCAGAACAGCAGAACAGGTCTCTCAACTGGGCTGAGGAGAGCGTATTTTGAATAAGTGCAACTCACAAAGAATGGGAATACTTGCTATTCTTCATGGTGAATTCTGGTTTGTAATTTGGTTTCCACTTTGAATACTGTTTGGATCTCTCCTGGGGTGATATGTGGCCTGTTCTGGATGGGAACGTCTCCCACTAACGTGTGATTTAGCTATAACTCCAGTAAGGTGTCTTCAAAATCTCCATCACTTGTGCAATGGTACATTCTAAGCTTTATGACTCTATTGTGAGTGACACGGTGGCACAGTGCTTAGCACTGCTGCCTCACAGTGACAGGGACCCGGGTTCAATTTTGTCCTTGAGTGACCGTCCGTGTGGAGTTTGCACGTTCTCCCCGTGTCTGCGTGGGATTCCTCCAGGTGCTCAGGTTTCTTCCCACAGTCCAAAGATGTGCAGGCTAGGTGGATTGGCCATGCTAAATTGCCCCTTAGTGTCCCAAAGATTAGTTGGCGATCTGGGGTTGTGGAGAGAGGAAGGGGACTTGGGCACAGGTGTGGTGCTCTTTCGGAGGGCCAGTGTAGGCTTGATGGTCAGAATGGCCTCCTTCTGCACAGTAGGGATTCTATGATTGTATGTTCTGGTTTCAGTCGCTTACACATGACCCTCAATGTCACTGTTCATCATGACACACATCCCTATCTCATTACCATAACCATAAACCCATTATTCTACACCTCTTCCAAAAATAGAGTAGTGAGGCCGTGGAATGCCCTACCTGCTACAGTGGTGAACTCGCCAACATTGAGGGCATTTAAAAGTTTATTGGATAAACATATGGATGATAATGGCATAGTGTAGGTTGGATGGCTTTTGTTTCGGTGCAACATCGTGGGCCGAAGGGCCTGTACTGCGCTGTATTGTTCTATGTTCTATGTTCTATGATCTTTTCCAACTGGAGAAAGTCATACAGACCCCCCCCAGCCAGGCCGCCACCCCTGGGGCATAGCCGATCTCCAATTCAGCAAGACCCTTCGCCAGGCAACTAGAGAGGCGAAGGCCACGACATCCACCCTCGTGCCCTCCATCACATCCGGCATTGCCGACATTCCAAAGATCACCACCATCAGGTCCGGCCTGACCTCTCAAACACCCTACAATTTTAGACAATCGTTTCCCAGTACCTCTCCAGCTCCTCGCAACCCCAGAACATGTGCGCATGAGTCGACATCCCGCGCCCAGACTTCTCACGTTTGTCGGTCATCCCTTGTAAAAGCCCAAGCATCCTTGCCCGAGTCATATCTACCTTGAGCACCATCTTATAGTTAATCAGGCTCATCCTCACACAAGATGAGGTTAAATTCACCGTTTTGGATGCTGTTGGGGGGGGGATGACCTACCGGGGGAAGGCCCTAGCGGCCAGGTCTCTGGCACTGAGTCTGGCTCTGGGGCTCAGAAGGGAAGGGGGGCGAATAGAAAAGTAATAGTTGTAGGAGATTCAATGGTTAGGGGAATAGATAGGAGATTCTGTGGTCGCGAGCGAGACTCCCGGAAGGGATGTTGCCTCCCGGGTGCCAGGGCCAGGGATGTCTCGGATCGTGTCTTCAGGATCCTTAAGGGGGAGGGGGAGCAGCCAGAAGTCATGGTGCACATTGGTACCAACGACATAGGTAGGAAAAGGGGTGTGGAGGTAATGAACAAGTTTAGGGAGTTAGGCTGGAAGTTAAAAGCCAGGACAGACAGAGTTGCCATCTCTGTTTTGTTGCCGGTGCCACGTGATCGCGAGGCTAGGAATAGGGAGAGAGTGCAGTTGAACACGTGGCTGCAGGAATGGTGTAGGAGGGAGGGCTTCAGGTATTTGGATAATTGGAGCGCATTCTGGGGAAGGTGGGACCTGTACAAGCAGGACGGGTTGCATCTGAACCAGAGGGGCACCAATATCCTGGGAGGGAGGTTTTCTAGTACTCTTCGGGAGGGTTTAAACAAATTTGGCAGGGGAATGGGAACCGGATTTGTAGTCCAGCAACTAAGGTAGCCGATATTCAGGACGCCAAAGCATGTAGTGAGGCAGTGGGGAAGGGAACACTGACAAAGGAGAGTACTTGCAGGCACGGAGATGGGTTGAAGTGTGTATACTTCAACGCAAGAAGCATCAGGAATAAGGTGGGTGAACTTAAGGCATGGATCGGTACTTGGAACTACGATGTGGTGGCCATCACGGAAACTTGGATAGAAGAGGGGCAGAAATGGTTGTTGGAGGTCCCTGGTTATAGATGTTTCAATAAGATTAGGGAGGGTGGTAAAAGAGGTGGGGGGGTGGCATTATTAATTAGAGATAGTATAACAGCTGCAGAAAGGCAGTTCGAGGAGTATCACCCTATTGAGGTAGTATGGGTTGAAGTCAGAAATACGAAAGGAGCAGTCACCTTGTTAGGAGTTTTCTATAGGCCCCCCAATAGCAGAGATGTGGAGGAACAGATTGGGAAACAGATTTTGGAAAGGTGCAGAAGTCATAGGGTAGTAGTCATGGGCGACTTTAACTTCCCAAATATTGAGTGTTAACACTTTGGATCAAATAGTTTGGATGGGGTGGTGTTTGTGCAGTGTGTCCAGGAAGCTTTTCTAACACAGTATGTAGATTGTCCGACCAGAGGAGGGGCAATATTGGATTTAGTACTGGGTAATGAACCAGGGCAAGTGATAGATTGGTTAGTGGGGGAGCATTTTGGAGATAGAGACCACAATTCTGTGACTTTCACTTTAGTAATGGAGAGGGATAGGTACGTGCAACAGGGCAGGGTTTACAATTGGGGGAAGGGTAAATACGATGTTGTCAGACAAGAATTGAAGTGCATAAGTTGGGAACATAGGCTGTCAGGGAAGGACACATGTGAAATATGGAACTTGTTCAAGGAACAGGTGCTACGTGTCCTTGATATGTATGTCCCTGTCAGGCAGGGAAGAGATGGTCGAGTGAGGGAACCATGGTTGACAAGAGAGGTTGAATGTCTTGTTAAGAGGAAAAAGGAGACTTATGTAAGGCTGAGGAAACAAGGTTCAGACAGGGCATTGGAGGGATACAAGATAGCCAGGAGGGAACTGAAGAAAGGGATTAGGAGAGCTAAGAGAGGGCATGAACAATCTTTGGCGGGTAGGATCAAGGAAAACCCCAAGGCCTTTTCCACATATGTGAGAAATATGAGAATGACTAGAGCGAGGGTAGGTCCAATCAAGGACAGTAGCGGGAGATTGTGTATTGAGTCTGAAGAGATAGGAGAGGTCTTGAACGAGTACTTTTCTTCTGTATTTACAAATGAGAGGGGCGATATTGTTGGAGAGGACAGTGTGAAACAAATTGGTAAGCTCGAGGAAATACTTGTTAGGAAGGAAGATGTGTTGGGCATTTTGAAAAACTTGAGGATAGACAAGTCCCCCGGGCCTGACGGGATATATCCAAGGATTCTATGGGAAGCAAGAGATGAAATTGCAGAGCCGTTGGCAATTATCTTTTCGTCCTCACTGTCAACAGGGGTGGTACCAGGGGATTGGAGAGTGGCGAATGTCGTGCCCCTGTTCAAAAAAGGGACTAGGGATAACCCTGGGAATTACAGGCCAGTTAGTCTTACTTCGGGGGTAGGCAAAGTAATGGAAAGGGTACTGAAGGATAGGATTTCTGAGCATCTGGAAAGACACTGCTTGATTAGGGATAGTCAGCACGGATTTGTGAGGGGTAGGTCTTGCCTTACAAGTCTTATTGAATTCTTTGAGGAGGTGACCAAGCACGTGGATGAAGGTAAAGCAGTGATGTAGTGTACATGGATTTTAGTAAGGCATTTGATAAGGTTCCCCATGGTAGGCTTATGCAGAAAGTAAGGAGGCATGGGATAGTGGGAAATTTGGCCAGTTGGATAACGAACTGGCTAACCGATAGAAGTCAGAGAGTGGTGGTGGATGGTAAATATTCAGCCTGGATCCCAGTTACCAGTGGCGTACCGCAGGGATCAGTTCTGGGTCCTCTGCTGTTTGTGATTTTCATTAATGACTTGGATGAGGGAGTTGAAGGGTGGGTCAGTAAATTTGCAGACGATACGAAGATTGGTGGAGTTGTGGATAGTGAGGAGGGCTGTTGTCGGCTGCAAAGAGACATAGATAGGATGCAGAGCTGGGCTGAGAGGTGGCAGATGGAGTTTAACCCTGAAAAGTGTGAGGTTGTCCATTTTGGAAGGACAAATATGAATGCGGAATACAGGGTTAACGGTAGAGTTCTTGGCAATGTGGAGGAGCAGAGAGATCTTGGGGTCTATGTTCATACATCTTTGAAAGTTGCCACTCAAGTGGATAGAGCTGTGAAGAAGGCCTATGGTGTGCTCGCGTTCATTAACAGAGGGATTGAATTTAAGAGCCGTGAGGTGATGATGCAGCTGTACAAAACTTTGGTAAGGCCACATTTGGAGTACTGTGTACAGTTCTGGTCGCCTCATTTTAGGAAGGATGTGGAAGCTTTGGAAATGGTGCAAAGAAGATTTACCAGGATGTTGCCTGGAATGGAGAGTAGGTCTTACGAGGAAAGGTTGAGGGTGCTAGGCCTTTTCTCATTAGAACGGAGAAGGATGAGGGGCGACTTGATAGAGGTTTATAAGATGATCAGGGGAATAGATAGAGTAGACAGTCAGAGACTTTTTCCCCGGGTGGAACAAACCATTACAAGGGGACATAAATTTAAGGTGAAAGGTGGAAGATATAGGAGGGATATCAGAGGTAGGTTCTTTACCCAGAGAGTAGTGGGGGCATGGAATGCACTGCCTGTGGAAGTAGTTGAGTCGGAAACATTAGGGACCTTCAAGCAGCTATTGGATAGGTACATGGATTACGGTAAAATGATATAGTGTAGATTTATTTGTTCTTAAGGGCAGCACGGTAGCATTGTGGATAGCACAATGCTTCACAGCTCCAGGGTCCCAGGTTCGATTCCGGCTTAGGTCACTGTCTGTGCGGAGTCTGCACGTCCTCCCCGTGTCTGCGTGGGTTTCCTCCGGGTGCTCCGGTTTCCTCCCACAGTCCAAAGATGTGCAGGTTAGGTGAAATGGCCAATGATAAATTGCCCTTAATGTCCAAAATTGCCCTTGGTGTTGGGTGGAGGTGTTGAGTTTGGGTAGGGTGCTCTTTCCAGGAGCCGGTGCAGACTCAAAGGGCCGAATGGCCTCCTTCTGCACTGTAAATTCAATGATAATCTATGATTAATCTAGGACAAAGGTTCGGCACAACATCGTGGGCCGAAGGGCCTGTTCTGTGCTGTATTTTCTATTTTCTATTTTCACCCTACACATCGCCTCACACCACAGACCTCAGTCTACTTCCCAACCCAACTCCTCCTTCCACTTGCTCTTAATCCTCACCATTTGTGCCCCCCCCCCCCATATACATCCCCAATCCTACCCTCTCCCGACTCGTCCGGGAGCAGCAGTTACTCCCATAGGGTCTACCCCGGCAACCTGGGAAATGTCCTACACTCTTTTCTTGCAAAATCCCACACCTGCATATATCTAAATTCACTTCCCTCGGCAACACAAACCTTCCCACAACTTATCCAGACCCGCAAACTGTCCTTCCAGACAAGTCCCTCACCCTCTCCAGCCCCACCTCCCATCCCATCCACCTCCCCCGACTAAAACCTGTGGCTCCCGCACAGTGGCATCAACACCGACATCCCCTCCAACTTAAAGTGGCTTCTGAGCTAACTCCACACCCTAACCGTCGACTGTCCCACCGGGCTCCCCGTATACATCCCCGGAGCTAGTGGCAGCGGAGCAGTCACCCATAGCCCTCAAATCCGATCCCCTGCAGGACTCCTCCTCCAACCTAACCCACTCTTCCCCACCCTCCCTCCACGTTCACTGCCCATAGTTATCCAGCAGGTTTGGGAGCGCCAACCCCCCCTTCTGCCTCTGATTCTGTAGCAGGGCCCTCTTTACCCTTGGCACCTTCCCAGTCCATAGGAACTCCGAAATCACTGTCCGATTTCCGAAAGAAGGCCTTCGGGAGAAAGATTGAGAGGATCTGGAAAACAAACAAGAACCCTAGCAGCCCAATTATTTTCACAATATGCACCCTCCCCAACAGTGTCATGTGTAGTGTGTCCCATCTCTTAAAATCCCCCCTAATCTCCTCCATCAATGTTGTCAAATTCCACCTGTGCATCGTTGCCCACTCCCTCGTCACCTGAACCCCCAGGTACATGAACCTTTCCCTAGCCACCATAAATAGGCAACATCCCCAAGTTGGCCCTCAGCCCTGCAACATTCACCGGAAACACCTCGCTCTTCCCAACATTTAATTTATACCCAGATAAGGCCCCAAGCCTCTCCAATATTCCCATGATCCTACCCATACTCATCAATGGGGACGACACAAATAAGAAGACATCGTCCACATACAATGACACCTGGTGCTCCCTGCGCAGCCTCCCCCCCTCACAATCCCTTGCCACTCCACTGATCCCCTGAGGGCCATCGCCAAGCACGAACACAACGGCGAGAGCAGACACCTCTGTCTCGTACCTCTGTGCAACCTAAACCTCCACGCACTCATCCCATTTGTACATACGCTTGCCACCGGAGCTAAATATAACAAATGCACCCGCACCACAACCCTGGGCCAAATCCAAACCTACCCAGGATATCAAATAGATACCTCCACGCCACCATCCAACCACTGACAGAGTCATAACCACATTTAACAGCCTCCTGATTCCCTCTGGTCCCGTACTTCCTTGGTCCCACAAAATCTGGTTCTTTACTCGGAGGAGCGTCTCCTGTATAAAGATCACCTCTTCCTTCAAACTCCTCAGCTGTGCAAAACCCCGGGACCTCTTAAATCGGCCCATTTAGCCCCCGGACATTCCACGTTACAATTCTTACCGGAGGCTTCAGCCTCCACTTACCCTCTACCGTCCGCCATCGTCCCACTCCGGCTCTTCCCCCTCTAATACCACTCTAAAATCGGGCCCATGACCACAATCAGTCTCCAACTCTGCCATGTCATAATCTCTCCCCCCGCCCCATCTCACCCACACCCCATCTGGACACCTCTACCGGCCTTCTCCCCCACCTCACTTCCATTCACCAGTATTACCTGCCAGCGTGGAAGCTCCTGCTCGATGGGCACATACCCCCCACCTATAGATAAAAAACAACCAAAGTCACAAACCACCCCCTCCAAAAGAAAAACACCACAGAAGGCCTGGGACGGTGGCTGCCCCTGCACAAACCTATCCCCTTATAACCCCTCAAAACCAGGGACAGCATGGTAGCACAGTGGTTAGCACAGTTGCTTCACAGCTCCAGGGTCCCAGGTTCGATTCCTGGCTTGGGTCACTTGGGTGCGAAGTCTGCACGTTCTCCCTATGCCTGCGTGGGTTTCATCCGGGTGCTCAGGGTTCCTCCCACAGTCCAAAGACGGGCAGGTTAGGTGGATTGGCCATGCTAAATTGCCCTTAGTCCAAAACGATTGGGTGCGGTTACTGGGTTACAGGGATAGGGTAGAGGTGTGAGCTTAGGTAGGGTGCTCTTTCCAAGGGCCGGTGCAGACTCGATGGGCCAAATGGCTTCCTTCTGCACTGTAAATTCTATGAAAATACAATAACATAAACAAACAACAGGAAAATAAAGTAAAAGCACCTCCACCTTTTGGCAACAAAAAACCATAACCTCCAACCTTTACAGATGCAGCTCCTCCATCTCACACCAACTCTCAGTTCTCCCCCAGTTTATGGTCCCTTGTGGCATTTCAAAATAAACTTCAAAAGTGACCCACAGTTTCGTCAGCACTCCAAACCGGGTCTGTCTTTGGTACAACACTGTCTTGGCCTTGTTGAACCCTAGAATCATAGAAGTTTACAGCATGGAAACAGGCCCTTCGGTCCAACCAGTCCATGCCGCCCAGTTTTTACCATTAAGCTAGTCCCAGTTGCCCGCACTTGGCCCATAACCCTCTATACCCATCTTACCCATGTAACTATCTAAATGCTTTTTAAAAGACACAATTGTACCCGCCTCTACTACTACCTCTGGCAGCCCATTCCAGACACTCACTACCCTCGGAGTGAAGAAATTGCCCCTCTGGGCCCTTCTGAATCTCTCCCCTCTCACCTTAAACCTATGCCCTCTAGTTTTAGACTCCCCTACCTTTGGGAAAAGATGTTGACTATCTACCTTATCTATGCCCCTCATTATTTTATAGACCTCTATAAGATCACCCCTAAGCCTCCTACGCTCCAGGGAAAAAAGTCCCAGTCTATCCAGCCTCTCCTTATAACTCAAACCATCAAGTCCCGGCAACATCCTAGTAAATCTTTTCTGCACCCTTTCCAGTTTAATAATATCCTTTCTATAATAGGGTGACCAGAACTGCACACAGTATTCCAAGTGTGGCCGTACCAATGTCTTGTACAACTTCAACAAGACGTCCCAACTCCCGTATTCAATGTTCTGACCAATGAAACCAAGCATGCCGAATGACTTCTTCACCACCCTGTCCACCTGCGACTCCACCTTCAAGGAGCTATGAACCTGTACTCGTAGATCTCTTTGTTCTATAACTCTCCCCAACACCATACCATTAACTGAGTAGGTCCTGGCCTGATTCGATCTGCCAAAATGCATCACCTCACATTTATCTAAATTAAACTCCATCTGCCATTCGTCGGCCCACTGGCCTAATTGATCAAGATCCCGTTGCAATCCTAGATAACCTTCTTCACTATCCACTGTGCCACCAATCTTGGTGTCATCTGCAAACTTACTAACCATGCCTCCTAAATTCTCATCCAAATCATTAATATAAATCACAAATAACAGTGGACCCAGCACCGATCCCTGAGGCACACCACTGGTCACAGGCCTCCAGTTTGAAAAACAACCCTCTACAACCACCCTCTGTCTTCTGTTGTCCAGCCAATTTTGAATCCAATTGGCAACCTCACCCTGGATCCCGTGAGCTTTAACCTTCTGCAACAACCTACCATGCGGTACCTTGTCAAAGGCTTTGCTAAAGTTCATGTAGACAACATCTACTGCACTGCCCTCATCTACCTTCTTGGTCACCCCCTCAAAAAACTCAATCAAATTTGTGAGACATGATTTTCCACGCACAAAGCCATGCTGACTGCCCCGAATCAGTCCTTGCCTCTCTAAATGCTTGTAGATCCTGTCTCTCAGAATACCTTCTAGCAACTTACCTACTACAGACGTTAGGCTCACCGGTCTGTAGTTCCCAGGCTTTTCCCTGCTGCCCTTCTTAAACAAGGGCACAACATTCGCCACTCTCCAATCTTCAGGCACCTCACCTGTGGCTGCCGATGATTCAAATATCTGTTAGGGGACCCGCAATTTCCTCCCTAGCCTCCCACAACATCCTGGGATACATTTCATCAGGTCCCGGGGATTTATCTGCCTTGATGCGCTTTAAGACTTCCAGCACCTCCTCCTCTGTAATATGCACACTTCAAGACATCACTATTTATTTCCCTTAGTTTCCTAACATCCATGCCTTTCTCCACCGTGAATACCGATGAGAAATATTCATTCAGGATCTCACCCAACTCTTGTGGCTCTGCACATAGATGTCCTTGTTGATCCTTAAGAGGCCCTACTCTGTCCCTGGTTACTCTTTTCCCCTTTATGTATCTGTAGAATTTCTTTGGATTCTCCCTTGCATTATTTGCCAAAGCAATTTCATGTCCCCTTTTTGCCCTCCTGATTTCCCTCTTAACTCTATTTCGACAATCTCTATACTCTTCAAGGGATCCACTTGATCCCAGTTGCTTATGTACGTCATATGCCTCCTTCTTCTTTTTTACAAGAGTCTCAATATCTCGAGTCATCCAGGGTTCCCTACTTCTACCAGCCTTGCCCTTCACTCTAAAGGGAATGTGCTTACCCTGCACCCTGGTTAACACATTTTTAAAAGCCTCCCATTTACCAGCCGTCCCTTTGCCTGCCAACAGTCTCCCCCAATCTACCTCTGCAAGTTCCTGTCTGATACCATCAAAATTGGCCTTGTCCCAATTAAGAATTTTAACTCTTGGGCCAGACCTATCATTCTCCATAGCTATCTTAAAACTAATGGAGTTATGGTCACTTGTCCCAAAGTGATCCCTCACTAGCACTTCTGTCACTTGCCCTTCCTTATTTCCCAAGACGAGGTCAGGTTTTGCCCCCTCTCTAGTCGGTCCATCCACATACAGAATGAGAAATTCCTCCTGAATACACTCAACAAATTTCCCTCCATCCAAGCCCCTAATGCTATGGCTGTCCCAGTCAATGTTGGGAAAGTTAAAGTCCCCTACTACTACCACCCTATTATTCTTGCAGCTATCTGTAATCTCCTCACATATTTGCTCCTCAATTTCCCGCTGACTATTTGGGGGCCTGTAGTACAGTCCTACCAAGGTGATCTCTCCCTTCTTATTTTTCAGTTCCACCCATATAGACTCAGTGGGCGAACCCTCGGATATATCCCCTCTAAGTACTGCCGTGATGTTCTCCCTAATCAAAAACGCCACTCCCCCTCCTCTCTTACCTCCTGTTCTATCCTTTCTATAGCATCTGTACCCCGGAACATTGAGCTGCCAGTCCTGCCCCTCCCTTAGCCATGTTTCAGTCATAGCTATAATATCCCAGTCCCATGTGCCCGTCCATGCCCTGAGTTCATCCGCTTTGCCCGTCAGGCCCCTTGCATTGAAATAAATGCAGTTTAATGTAGACCTTCCTTGCTCTCTGCCCTGCTTTCTCTGGTCATGCTTTACACACTCTCCCTTCCTGCCTTTTGTTTCTGTCCCCACTGACTTCCTACATCGGTTCCCATCCCCCTGCCACATTAGTTTAAACCCTCCCCAACTGCACTAGCAAACCCCCCCCCCCCCGAGAACATTGGTTCCGGTCCCACCCAGATGCAGACCGTCCGATTTGTACAGGTCCAACCTCCCCCAGAACCGGTCCCAATGTCCCAGGAATTTGAAACCCTCCCTCTTGCACCATCTCTCAAGCCACGTATTCATCCTAGCTATCCTGTCATTCCTACTCTGACTATCACGTGGCACTGGCAGCAATCCTGAGATTACTACCTTTGAGGTCCTACTTTTTAATTTAACTCCTAACTCCCTAAATTCAGCTTGTAGGACCTCATCTCGTTTTTTACCTATATCGTTGGTGCCTATATGCACCACGACAGCTGGCTGTTCATCCTCCCCCTCCAGAATGCCCTGCAGCCGCTCCGAGACATCCTTGACCCTTGCACCAGGGAGGCAACATACCAACCTGGATTCTCGTTTGCGTCCACAGAAACGCCTGTCTGTTCCCCTTACAATTGAATCCCCTATCACGATAGCTCTGCCTCTCTTTTTCCCGCCCTTCTGTGCAGCAGAACCAGCCACGGTGCCATGAACCTGGCTGCTGCCACCTTCCCCTGGTGAGCCATCTCCCCCAACAGTTTCCAAAACGGTAAATCTGTTTTGGAGGGAGATGACCGCAAGGGATCCCTGCACTGCCTTCCTACTCTTCCTCTGTCTGTTGGTCACCCATTCCCTATCTGCCTCAGTAATTTTAATCTGCGGTGTGACCAACTCACTGAATGTACTATCCACAACTTCCTCAGCATCGCGGATGCTCCAAAGTGAGTCCATCCGCAGCTCCAGAGCCGTCAAGCGGTCTAACAGGAGCTGCAGTTGGACACACTTCTTGCAGATGAAGGAGTCAGGGACACCAGAAGGGTCCCTGACTTGCCACATCTCACAAGAGGAGCATGACACGGGTCTGAGCTTTCCTGCCATGACTTAAACCTGAAGTTAAATTTGAACTACACTACACAGCTAAGAGAAAATCAAAGAGAGAGAAATCACTTATCAGTTACAAGCCAATCACTTACCTGCTGGCTGTGATGTAATTGCTCCCGAGGCTCCCTCACAGGTCTGCTTCTCTGCGCCTCCTTAAGATGAGCACCAAATTCCCTTAACTAGTTAATTAATTTACTTAATTAATTGGATTTTTTTTTTTGTCACTCCCCTCTTACCCGAACTCAGCCTTACCCAAACTCAGATACACTCTGTTTGCCTCTAGCACTCTGTTTCTATAGGCACTTCAGCCACACCCTTTGTATCCTTCCTGATTTACAGTCAGCCAATAGGCCTGCTCCCGAAACTAACAGCTGACCTGCAAGGTAAGGAAGTGGTTAAGCAGTACTTACCTCACCCACGCCGCAACCTTTTAAACTGTCCCCTCTGCCTCGCAGCTCCCGCGCTTTTTCAAACTCCCGCGCTGTTTCCAAGGTCCCGGCTCTCTCTCTCTCCCGAACAGCTGACCTGCACAGTAAGGAAGTTGTTAAGCAGTACTTACCTCACCCTGCCCGCCACTATGCCAGTTCTGCACCAATGTCCTGTTATATTCGGACACAGTTCCCCTCCTATTCACAGTCTCGCTTCTTTCTGGCCGATCGTAGGATCTTTTCCTTCTCAAGGAATTTCTGCATCCGCACTATCACTGCCCTCGGCGGTTCCCGCGCTCTCGGTCTCTGACTCAAGGACCTGTGGACCCTCTCCACCTTTGGGGCCTTATCCAGCGCTTCCTGCTCCACCAGACCGAACAACATTTTTGGGCGTCCGTTCTTTCCACACCTTCTGGCAGCCCCACAATCCGTAGGCTCTGTCGCCTGGACCTGTTTTCTTGCTCCTCCACCTTCACCTTCAGTGACTTGCATAGTTCCCCCAGGACCCCCACCTCTGCCTCCAAAGATACAATCCAGTCACTCTAGTCAAAAACCACCATCTCGACCTCCCATTTCATCCATATTGTGCCTCCAGGCGCTTTCCTACTCGGTGTAGCAATCTTCTCAGAGGTGCTACTGCTCCCTCAATGGATGTCGACCAGTCCCCATGTATCTCCTTCCTTTGCTGTCGAAATTAATCATTGATGAAGGCCATCAATTGCTCCTTCTGGGCCTTTTGCACTGGTCGACTCTTCAGCCTCTGCCATTTTCATAATTGTTACTGCGCCACAGCTCCCCTCCTGTTCCTTTGCCAGGCCTTTGACTGTTTTTTGCCGGGTCTGGTAGCCAGTACACATTCCAATCCTGGGGAGAACCTCTCCCTCTACACCTTCTGCACCACTTTCCTGCCGGAGCTACCCCACTGATGGGTATAAAGAGCCCAAACCGACACCATCGAGCCGGAGCTGCCCTGTGTGCGACCACTCACTCATTGGCCACCATCGCAGGTCTAGAATCTCAGCTTTTTCAATAACAGTCTTCAACTATTTTCTTAAATTCTTTACATTGCATTTTCAAAACTCCCGTAACTCCCGTGTACTGTTCCAGATTCTATCCAGCTCCAGCCTTTCAATCCCTACAACTCACTCTCATGAAGGGCTTCAATCTCCCACTCTGGGTGGACATTGTGGACATTATCGGCAGCACGGTAGCATTGTGAATAGCACAATTGCTTCACAGCTCCAGGGTCCCAGGTTCGATTCCGGCTTGGGTCACTGTCTGTGCGGAGTCTGCACATCCTCCCAGTGTGTGCGTGGGTTTCCTCCGGGTGCTCTGGTTTCCACCCACATTCCAAAGACGTGCAGGTTAGGTGGATTGGCCATGATAAATTGCCCTTAGTGTCCAAAATTGCCCTTAGTGTTGGCTGGGGTTACTGGGTTATGGGGATAGGGTGGAGGTGTTGACCTTGGTGCTCTTTCCAAGAGCCGGTGCAGACTAGATGGGCCGAATGGCCTCCTTCTGCACTGTAAATTCTGTGATAAGTGGTTGCTCATTAAATACATTGACGCAGTGGGAGAACTGTGTTCTGTAGGACCACTCAACTGTCAGGGTCGTGAAACCTTTTCAACAAATGACCGATTCAAGGGAGAAGACTTTAGCACATGGACAATCGCACTCTCCTGCACGGGAACAGGACAAGCTAACATTGTCTCAGGGATTTTCTGCTTGCGTTTAGCACACTGGAGGAGGGCCAGAGATGATGAAATATCTTCAACTCCAGTGGACAATTGCACAGCTTCATCATTCATTGCTGGATTGACGACAAAATAGGTATTCAAAATCTGAGATTGTAAGAAATCAGGAAGACGAGAAGAATGACACAAATCATGTAAATGTTCATAGAATCCATAGAATCCTTACAGTGCAGAAGGGGGCCATTCGGCCCATCGAGTCTGCACTAACACTCTGAAATAGCACTCTACCTAGGCCCACCTCCCCCACTCTAACCCTGTAACCCCACCTAAACTGCTCATCTTTGGACTGTGGGAAGAAACCAAAGCACCCAGAGGAAACCCACGCAGACGTCGGGAAAACAAACAAACATTACGCAGACCAAGGCCGGAATCAAACCCAGGTCCCTGGCGCAGGATACAAAGAAAATGCAACTTCCCTCCTGCAATTAGCGTGCTACTTGAATTTCCTGCAGGGAGGACTAAAGTTGCCATACTTGCATCAGCATGAAGTTGCTCCACTGCAATGAGATGAGAGTGTCAACATAAGAAGGTATAACTAAACCATATTCAACACGGATTGAATATCCAGGACTGGGGGGTAGATGAAAATCCTGCACAGTACTCTACAGCTGTAGAAGTTGTGTCGTTTTGGCCTCTGATCTTCACTGAAGAATGTTACTCTTTGACTCCAATAGACTACTGATGGAAGCTTGTAATGCTGATATTTGTATGCTGGCTGCAGGATGCTCTGGCCCTGCCGGCAGCACACAGCCGCCCATGGGTTTCCCAGCGACATGGGGTGGCTTCAATGTGAATTCCCATTGAAAGAGGCGGTAGGTGAGAATCCCGCTGCCAGAGAATGGCACGCTGCTACCCGCCATCAAGAAACACAGCTGGGAGGTCGGAGAATCCCTGCGGTTTTCAATAACATTGAGCGTGCATAATTAATTTGCGTAGCAGCCTAGAGTGCATTAGGTGACTGGAGTGGCTTGTTCTGCCACAACCCCTTAGTGCACCCAAAGTCTTTGAAAGAATGGGATCACTGATGGCTATGCAACATGCAAATACTAAAACTGGTCAATAGGTGTGTAGGGAACACCGTCCTCATTCATTCCTGCAATAACATGTGCTAGGAAGCCAGATGGGCCCCTGTTCTGAGGGTATTTCAAAAAGATTTAATCAAGTTGCTGCTGAGGAGATATTGGAATTTTTCTGCTCAAGTTACTGGGGGCAGTTTGAAAGTTTCTGTGGTGAGTTACTGGGGGAGTTTGAAGGTTTCTGTGGTCAGTTACTGGGGCAATTTGAAGGTTTCTGTGGTGAGTTACTGAGGTAGTTTGAAGGTTTTTGTGTTGAGTTACTGGGGCAGTTTGAAGGTTTCTGTGGTGAGTTACTGGGGCAATTTGAAGGTTTCTGTGGTGAGTTACTCGGGGTAGTTTGAAGGTTTCTGTGGTGAGTTCCGAGTGGAGATTGAAGGTTTTTGTGGCGCGTTACTGGGGGAGTTTTAAGGTTTTTGTGGTGAGGTACTGGGGGCAGTTTGAAGTTTTCTGTAGTGAGTTGCTGGGGGAGTTTGAAGGTTTCTGTGATGAGTTATTGGAGCAGTTTGAAGGTTCCTGTGGTGAGTTACTAGTGGAGTTTGAAGGTATTAGTGGTGAGTTACTGGGGGAGTTTGAAGGATTCTGTGGTGAGATATTGGGGCAATTTGAAGGTTTCTGTGGTGAGTTATTGGAGCAGTTTGAAGGTTCCTGTGGTGAGCTACTAGTGAAGTTTGAAGGTATTTGTGGTGAGTTACTGGGGGAGTTTGAAGGTTTCTGTGGTGAGTTACTGGGGAAATTTGAAGGTTTCTATGGTGAGTTACTTGGGGAGTTTGACGGTTTCTGTGGCGGGTTACTGGGGGTGTTTGAAGGTTTCTTTGGTGAGTTCCTGGGGGTAGTTTGAAGGTTTCTGTGGTGAGTTCCGAGTGGAGATTGAACGTTTCTGTGGCGTGTTACTGGGGGAGTTTTAAGGTTTTTGTGGTGAGTTACTGGGGGCAGTTTGAAGGTTTCTGTGGTGAGTTACTGGGGGAGTTTGAAGGTTTCTGTGATGAGTTATTGGAGCAGATTGAAGGTTCCTGTGGTGACTTACGAGTGGAGTTTGAAGGTTTCTATGGTGAGTTACTGGGGGAGTTTGAAGGTTTCTGTGGTGAGTTATTGGAGCAATTTGAAGGTTCCTGTGGTGAGTGTGGTGTTGGGTGCTCTGGTGCACAGATGAGCCAACACAGTTGTATGTGGTACAACTCTATTTTATTTTAACTCTTATAATACAGTTCGTTCTGGATACTCTGCACGTGCTGTCTCCCTGAGTGTGTTTGGTGGCAGATGTGTCCTGGTCCTCCTCTGCAGCTAATACTGACCACCGGGGGTCGTGTCTGTGCTTTTATATCTTTCTGTCATTGGTTGTGGTGTTGTGTGTTCTGATTTGTCTGTTGGTGTGTCTATCATGATGTGTGTGTTTGAATATCATGACATCCCCCTTTTTACAAAGATATGTGCCTACGTGGTTATAAATATAATTGTGTCGTGAGTGCATCTAAGAGTGTGTGTGTGTGTTGTGTACAGCGTGTGTATATGACGTAACTATTTACATGGGGCGATGTCGGGTGCGTCACACTAACAAGGTTGTACCATAACAAAACTTGGATACGAGAGAAAAAAAAACGTGAACATTGGTCTGGTCAGACGATATCTGGAACAATAAACAACAACAGGTTATAATACAGAAGTGTTTGACTTTTTGAACGTATAAACAGCGTTATAAGTCCAGTCTAATGGGTGACCGCCTCAAGAATGGGCTGGTCCTCAAGCCGGTTCAGCTGTGGAGATTTGGGGTCACACTGGTTCACCTTGGACTGTTGGGAGGTGATGCTGTTGCCGAAGTCTCTACTTTACCATTTGTTGTACTTCGTGCAGTGCTTGGTTTTTTCATTCGTGCAAATATAACATTCAACATCTTTGTTAGTGGTGCCTTGGCTGTGGTTTGGTTCTGGTGGCGATGGAAGGGGCATGATCCGTGGCATCTCCACGAAGTCATCCTTGGGAACCAGTGGAGGATCCGGCGTGTGCGTACGGTTCTGTTGCGAGCGTGGAAGGCGGCGCAAAGCTCGCTGATTGCGCCTACGCACCAATCCATCCGCCCTGCATGCCAGGAACAAGGTGGAGTCTTTTTTCTTTTTATGTTTGTGGTGGACGGCATCTTGTAGCCGATGGGTCGTTGCCATCGAAGTAGCACCATCACTAATATCATGCAAGGCGATGACTGTGCCAGATGTGGAAGTTGGCCGAGACCGTGCACGCTGGTTCCGGCCACCTGCTGTGCCGGAAGGGCGACTCCGCAGAGAAACGTCGAAGCATGTCGCCTTGGAGAGAGAATTGTTGCTCGCATCAACGTCTGGCGATGGCGCGAATTGGTGTGTCCATCTTGGACCGCCGGTGCTGGTTGCCACTGCCGACCCAGTGGGACTGCCACGCGATCCATTCCCTGTCGCCGTGGCATCCGCCGTCACCCTGAGCGTGCCATCACCGAGGCCGCGACACCGCCCGTCCGGAGCAAGGTCTGGCGTGCGCAAATCAGAGTCGGCGCTTGGCTGCTCCCCATCTGGAGTCCGGTCTGCCTTCCGTCGATGCCCCCCGTCCGGAGTCCCAACAGGTTCACTGGAGGCAGCCGAGATTCCCTGAAGCTGCACTTCTGGAGTCGGAACATGCAGGAATGCACCAACCAGTGGAGAGGCTCGAGCCATCGAGGGTGGAAGCGGTGCGCCGCCACCGCAGTCGTCAGTGGTCCCACCGTGATCGTCGAGTGCCTCGGTACGCACTAGGTGAGGTCTGTCACCTTGCACCTTTTGCATGGGAAGTGGGATGCTGTCGTCACTCGTCTCACATCCCGTGGATAGATCCTCATTAGCAGCTTGCTGTTCACTAGGGTTGGATAAATTGTCAGAGTTTTCATCTGGTGGTGCACACCATGTCGGTGGACTGTCATTGTCTTGCCGTTGTCCTTCATTTGGGCTTTTCTTCTTTGGAATTTTAAATCTTCCCCCAGACATTGCAGAACCTTGATTATTACCCCCAAATTCTCCCATATGTATGGTCTCGAATATAGGATCCAATGTTTCTATCGACATTGTACTATTTTCCAAAGAACATTCCGTTTCACTTTTCTTCTCAGGTACCTCATATGTATCTTTGTCTAATGTACATGCCTTCATGGTCTCTGGGTCTGATTTTGCTGGGACTGGCATGGTCACAGTCTCTCTTTTACTGTTCTCAATTGCCCACATTATACTCCCCATACATAACTGCTTAATCACTGGGGTTAGTGTGGTACAATGGATAATCGGGTCGACCTTATCTGCATCTTCACCATTAGTGGAAAGCACACTTGGTTCACTTGAAACTGCTGTGGGTTTTAAATTCGTTATCTGGCTACTCGATGTCGGTGTCCTCAGGATTCTTGCTCCAATGTTCTGCTCATTTATCAGTGGAGTGTGTATAGGTTCAATGCAATTAATGTTCCCCTCAAGGTTTGAAGAGTCATTACTGACTAACTGCTGGTCTCCGAAGTTGGGATTTTGCGGCGTTGTGTTGAAGGGAGACATTTGTCCCTGCTGTAGATATGATTCAGGTGGTGTTATTTCCATTACCTGAGGATCAATGTCTTGTCCATTTTTTCGATCCGTACTAAAACACTGGCAATTCTCAGTCTGCTCCTTGCAAGTTAAACATTCAATAAATTTCTTTAGCAAATCCTCAGCATCCTTCTGTGGCCGTGCAGCATTATTAATCTCTGTTCGGCTATAATGATCCTGAAGGTCAGCGCATAAACCTTTTTTCTTCGGGCTTGGACGAGGCGATTCCTTTGGCTTGTCTTCAGTTGGGCTTGAACAGTCATCAGCGCTGTGCCCTTCATTGTAGCATGAGAGACCTTCATGGTCATGCTGCTGTGTAGTGGAGCATGGTAGGCTGTTATAGCCTTCTTGCTGTTCACGTGAGCATGGCAGACTTGCATCATCTATTTGTGTGGTGAGTTACTGGGGCAGTTTGAAGGTTTCTGCTGTCAGTTACTCGGGGTGTTTTAAGGTTCCTGTGGCGAGATACTGGGGAGTTTTCAGGTTTCTGTGGTGAGTTGCTGGGGGAGTTTGAAGGTTTCTGTGATGAGTTACTGGGGCAGTTTGAAGGTTTCTGTGGTGAGTTACTGGGGGCAGTTTGTAGGTTTTTGTGGTGAGTTACTGGGGCAGTTTGAAGGTTTCTGCTGTCAGTTACTCGGGGTGTTTTAAGGTTTTTGTGGTGAGTTACTGGGGGAGTTGAAGGTTTCTGTGGAGAGTTACTGGGGAAGTTTGAAGGTTTCTGTGGTGAGTTACTGTGGCAATTTGAAGGTTTCTGGGGTGAGTTACTGGGGCAGTTTGAAGGTTTCTGTGCTGAGTTGCTGGAGGAGTTTGAAGATTTCTGTGCTGAGTTACTGGGGGCGTTAGAAGGTGTCTGCTGTCACTTACTCGGGGTGTTTTAAGGTTATTGTGGTGAGTTACTGGGGAGTTTTCAGGTTTCTGTGCTGAGTTGCTGGGGGAGTTTGCAGGTTTCTGTGATGAGTTACTGGGGCAGTTTGAAGGTTTCTGTGGTGAGTTACAGGAGCCGTTTGAAGGTTTCTGGGGGAGTTTGAACGTTTCTGTGGAGAGTTCCTGGGGGAATTTGAACGTTTCTGTGGCGCGTTACTGGGGGAGTGTGAAGGTTTCTGTGGTGAGTTACTGGGGCAGTTTGAAAATTTCTGTGGTGAGTTACTGGGGGAGTTTGAACGTTTCTGTGGTGAGTTACTGGGGGAGTTTGAAGGATTCTGTGGTGAGTTACTGTGGTATTTTGAAGGTTTGTGGGGTGAGTTACTGGGGCAGTTTGAAGATTTCTGTGGTGAGTTACTGGGGCAGTTTGGAAGTTTCTGTGGTGAGCTACTGGGGGAGTTTGAAGGTTCCTGTGGCGAGTTACTGGGGAGTTTTCAGGTTGCTGTGGTGAGTTGCTGGGGGGGTTTGAAGGTTTCTATGATGAGTTACTGGTGGCAGTTTGAAGGTTTCCGTGGTGAGTTACTGGGGCAATTTGAAGGCTTCTGTGGTGAGTTACTGGGGGAGTTTGAAGGCTTCTGTGGTGAGTTACAGGAGCAGTTTGAAGTTTTCTGTGGTGAGTTACTGGGGGAGTTTGAACGTTTCTGTGGTGAGTTACTGGGGCAGTGTGAAGGTTTCTGTGGTGAGTTACTGGGGCAGTGTGAAGGTTTATGTGGTGAGTTACTGGGGGCAGTTTGTAGATTTTTGTGGTGAGTTACTGGGGCAGTTTGAAGGTTTCTGTGGTGAGTTACTGGGGGAGCTTGAAGATTTCTGGGGTGAGATACTGGGGCAGTTGGAAGGTTTCTGTGGTGAGTTGCTGGAGGAGTTTGAAGATTTCTGTGGTGAGTTACTGGGGGAGTTTGAAGGTTTCTGTGGTGAGCTACTGTGGCAGTTTGAAGGTTTCTGTGGTGAGTTACTGGGGCAGTTTCAATGATTCCATGGTGACTTACTGGGGCAGTTTGAAGGTTTCTGTGGTGAGTTACTGGGGGCAGTTTGTAGGTTTTTGTGGTGAGTTACTGGGGCAGTTTGAAGGTTTCCGTGGTGAGTTACTGGGGGAGCTTGAAGATTTCTGGGGTGAGTTACTGGGGCAGTTGGAAGGTTTCTGTGGTGAGTTACTGGGGCAGTTTGAATGTTCCTGTGGTGAGATACTGGGGGAGTTTTAAGGTTTTTGTGGTGAGTTACTAGTGGAGTTTGAAGGTTTCTGTGGTGAGTACTGGGGGTGTTTGAAGGTTTATGTGGTGAGTTACTGGGGGCAGTTTGAAGGTTTCTGTGGTGAGTTACTGGGGGAGTTAGAAGGTGTCTGCTGTCAGTTACTCGGGTGTTTTAAGGTTATTGTGATGAGTACTGGGGGTGTTTGAAGGTTTTTGTGGTGAGTTACTGGGGGAGTTTGAAGCTTTCTGTGGTGAGTTACTGGGGGCAGTTTGAAAGTTTTGTGGTGAGTTACTGGGGGAGCTTGAAGTTGTCTGTGGTGAGTTACTGGGGCATTTTGAAGATTTCTGGGGTGAGTTACTGGGGGCAGTTTGAAAGTTTCTGTGGTGAGCTAGTGGGGGAGTTTGAAGGTTCCTGTGGCGAGTTCCTGGGGAGTTTTCAGGTTTCTGTGGTGAGATGCTGGGGGAGTTTGAAGGTTTCTGTGGTGAGTTACTGGTGGCAGTTTGAAGGTTTCCGTGGTGAGTTACTGGGGCAATTTGAAGGTTTCTGTGGTGAGTTACTGGGGCAGTGTGAAGGTTTTTGTGGTGAGTTACTGGGGCAGTGTGAAGGTTTATGTGGTGAGTTACTGGGGGCAGATTGAAGGTTTCTGTGGTGAATTGCTGGAGGAGTTTGAAGATTTCTGTGGTGAGTTACTGGGGGAAGTTTGAAGGTTTCTGTGGTGAGTTACTGGGGGAGTTAGAAGGTGTCTGCGATGAGCTATTGGGGCAGTTTGAAGGTTTCTGTGGTGAGTTACTGTGGCAGTTTGAAAGTTTCTGTGGTGAGTTATGGGGGAGTTTGAAGGTTTCTGTGGTGAGTTACTGGGGGAGTTAGAAGGTGTCTGCGATGAGCTATTGGGGCAGTTTGAAGGTTTCTGTGGTGAGTTACTGGGGCAGTTTGAAAGTTTCTGTGGTGAGTTATGGGGGAGTTTGAAGGTTTCTGTGGTGTGTTACTAGTGATGTTTGAAGGTTTTTGTGGTGAGTTACTGGGGCAGTTTGAAGGTTTCTGCGGTGAGATACTGGGGGTGTTTGAAGATTTCTGCGGTGAGTCACTTGGGCAGTTTGAAGGTTTCTGGGGTGAGTTACTGTGGCAGTTGGAAGGTTTCTGTGGTGAGTTGCTGGAGGAGTTTGAAGATTTCTGTGGTGATTTACTGGGTGAGTTTGAAGGTTTCTGTGGTGAGTTACTGTGGCAGTTTGAAGGTTTCTGTGGTGAGTTACTGGGGGAGTTTTAAGGTTTTTGTGGTGAGTTACTTGTAGAGTTTGAAGGTTTCTGTGGTGAGTTACTGGGGGAGTTTGAAGGTTTTTGTGGTGAGTTACTGGGGGAGTTTGAAGGTTTCTAGGGTGAGTTACTGGGGGCAGTTTGAAGGTTTCTGTGGTGAGTTACTGGGGGAGTTAGAAGGTGTCTGCTTTCAGTTACTCGGGGTGTTTTAAGGTTATTTTGGTGAGTTACTGGGGGAGTTGAAGGTTTCTGTGGTGAGTTACTGGGGGAGTTTGAAGGTTTCTGTGGTGAGTTACTGGGGGAGTTTGAAGGTTCCTGTGGCGAGTTACTGGGGAGTTTTCAGGTTTCTGTGGTGCGTTGCTGGGGGAGTTTGAAGGTTTCTGTGATGAGTTACTGGGGCAGTTTGATGGTTTCTGTGGTGAGTTACTGGTGGCAGTTTGAAGGTTTCCGTGGTGAGTTACTGGGGCAATTTGAAGGTTTCTGTGGTGAGTTACTGGGGGAGTTTGAAGGTTTCTGTGGTGAGTTACAGGAGCAGTTTGAAGGTTTCTGTGGTGAGTTACAGGGGGAATTTGAACGTTTCTGTGGTGAGTTACAGGGGCAGTGTGAAGGTTTTTGTGGTGAGTTACTGGGGGCAGTTTGTAGGTTTTTGTGGTGAGTTACTGGGGCAGTTTGAAGGATTCTGTGGTGAGTTACTGGGGGAGTTGAAGTTGTCTGTGGTGAGTTACTGGGGCAGTTTGAAAGTTTCTGCTGTCAGTTACTCGGGGAGTTTGAAGGTTTCTGTGATGAGTTACTGGTGGCAGTTTGAAGGTTTCCGTGGTGAGTTACTGGGAAAATTTGAAGGTTTCTGTGGTGAGTTACTGGGGGAGTTTGAAGGCTTCTGGGGTGAGTTACAGGAGCAGTTTGAAGTTTTCTGTGGCAAGTTACTGGGGGAGTTTGAACGTTTCTATGGTGAGTTACTGGGGGCAGTGTGAAGGTTTATGTGGTGAGTTACTGGGGGCAGTTTGAATGTTTCCGTGGTGAGTTACTGGGGCAGTTTGAAAGTTTCTGTGGTGAGTTACTGGGGGAGCTTGAAGTTGTCTGTGGTGAGTTACTGGGGCAGTTTGAAGGTTTCTGCTGTCAGTTACTCGGGGTGTTTTAAGGTTTTTGTGGTGAGTTACTGGGGGAGCTGAAGGTTTCTGTGGTGAGTTACTAGGGGAGTTTGAAGGTTTCTGGAGTGAGTTACTGGGGCAGTTTGAAGGTTTCTGTGGTGAGTTGCTGGAGGAGTTTGAAGATTTCTGTGGTGAGTTACTGGGGGAAGTTTGAAGGTTTCTGTGGAGAGTTCCTGGGGGAATTTGAACGTTTCTGTGGCGCGTTACTGGGGGAGTGTGAAGGTTTCTGTGGTGAGTTACTGGGGCAGCTTGAAAATTTCTGTGGTGAGTTCCTGGGGGAGTTTGAACGTTTCTGTGGTGAGTTACTGGGGGAGTTTGAAGGATTCTGTGGTGAGTTACTGTGGTATTTTGAAGGTTTGTGGGGTGAGTTACTGGGGCAGTTTGAAGATTTCTGTGGTGAGTTACTGGGGCAGTTTGGAAGTTTCTGTGGTGAGCTACTGGGGGAGTTTGAAGGTTCCTGTGGCGAGTTACTGGGGAGTTTTCAGGTTGCTGTGGTGAGTTGCTGGGGGGGTTTGAAGGTTTCTATGATGAGTTACTGGTGGCAGTTTGAAGGTTTCCGTGGTGAGTTACTGGGGCAATTTGAAGGCTTCTGTGGTGAGTTACTGGGGGAGTTTGAAGGCTTCTGTGGTGAGTTACAGGAGCAGTTTGAAGTTTTCTGTGGTGAGTTACTGGGGGAGTTTGAACGTTTCTGTGGTGAGTTACTGGGGCAGTGTGAAGGTTTCTGTGGTGAGTTACTGGTGGCAGTTTGAAGGTTTCCGTGGTGAGTTACTGGGGCAATTTGAAGGTTTCTGTGGTGAGTTACTGGGGCAGTGTGAAGGTTTTTGTGGTGAGTTACTGGGGCAGTGTGAAGGTTTATGTGGTGAGTTACTGGGGGCAGATTGAAGGTTTCTGTGGTGAATTGCTGGAGGAGTTTGAAGATTTCTGTGGTGAGTTACTGGGGGAAGTTTGAAGGTTTCTGTGGTGAGTTACTGGGGGAGTTAGAAGGTGTCTGCGATGAGCTATTGGGGCAGTTTGAAGGTTTCTGTGGTGAGTTACTGTGGCAGTTTGAAAGTTTCTGTGGTGAGTTATGGGGGAGTTTGAAGGTTTCTGTGGTGAGTTACTGGGGGAGTTAGAAGGTGTCTGCGATGAGCTATTGGGGCAGTTTGAAGGTTTCTGTGGTGAGTTACTGGGGCAGTTTGAAAGTTTCTGTGGTGAGTTATGGGGGAGTTTGAAGGTTTCTGTGGTGTGTTACTAGTGATGTTTGAAGGTTTTTGTGGTGAGTTACTGGGGCAGTTTGAAGGTTTCTGCGGTGAGATACTGGGGGTGTTTGAAGATTTCTGCGGTGAGTCACTTGGGCAGTTTGAAGGTTTCTGGGGTGAGTTACTGTGGCAGTTGGAAGGTTTCTGTGGTGAGTTGCTGGAGGAGTTTGAAGATTTCTGTGGTGATTTACTGGGTGAGTTTGAAGGTTTCTGTGGTGAGTTACTGTGGCAGTTTGAAGGTTTCTGTGGTGAGTTACTGGGGGAGTTTTAAGGTTTTTGTGGTGAGTTACTTGTAGAGTTTGAAGGTTTCTGTGGTGAGTTACTGGGGGAGTTTGAAGGTTTTTGTGGTGAGTTACTGGGGGAGTTTGAAGGTTTCTAGGGTGAGTTACTGGGGGCAGTTTGAAGGTTTCTGTGGTGAGTTACTGGGGGAGTTAGAAGGTGTCTGCTTTCAGTTACTCGGGGTGTTTTAAGGTTATTTTGGTGAGTTACTGGGGGAGTTGAAGGTTTCTGTGGTGAGTTACTGGGGGAGTTTGAAGGTTTCTGTGGTGAGTTACTGGGGGAGTTTGAAGGTTCCTGTGGCGAGTTACTGGGGAGTTTTCAGGTTTCTGTGGTGCGTTGCTGGGGGAGTTTGAAGGTTTCTGTGATGAGTTACTGGGGCAGTTTGATGGTTTCTGTGGTGAGTTACTGGTGGCAGTTTGAAGGTTTCCGTGGTGAGTTACTGGGGCAATTTGAAGGTTTCTGTGGTGAGTTACTGGGGGAGTTTGAAGGTTTCTGTGGTGAGTTACAGGAGCAGTTTGAAGGTTTCTGTGGTGAGTTACAGGGGGAATTTGAACGTTTCTGTGGTGAGTTACAGGGGCAGTGTGAAGGTTTTTGTGGTGAGTTACTGGGGGCAGTTTGTAGGTTTTTGTGGTGAGTTACTGGGGCAGTTTGAAGGTTTCTGTGGTGAGTTACTGGGGGAGTTGAAGTTGTCTGTGGTGAGTTACTGGGGCAGTTTGAAAGTTTCTGCTGTCAGTTACTCGGGGAGTTTGAAGGTTTCTGTGATGAGTTACTGGTGGCAGTTTGAAGGTTTCCGTGGTGAGTTACTGGGAAAATTTGAAGGTTTCTGTGGTGAGTTACTGGGGGAGTTTGAAGGTTTATGTGGTGAGTTACTGGGGGCAGATTGAAGGTTTCTGTGGTGAATTGCTGGAGGAGTTTGAAGATTTCTGTGGTGAGTTACTGGGGGAAGTTTGAAGGTTTCTGTGGTGAGTTACTGGGGGAGTTAGAAGGTGTCTGCGATGAGCTATTGGGGCAGTTTGAAGGTTTCTGTGGTGAGTTACTGTGGCAGTTTGAAAGTTTCTGTGGTGAGTTATGGGGGAGTTTGAAGGTTTCTGTGGTGAGTTACTGGGGGAGTTAGAAGGTGTCTGCGATGAGCTATTGGGGCAGTTTGAAGGTTTCTGTGGTGAGTTACTGGGGCAGTTTGAAAGTTTCTGTGGTGAGTTATGGGGGAGTTTGAAGGTTTCTGTGGTGTGTTACTAGTGATGTTTGAAGGTTTTTGTGGTGAGTTACTGGGGGAGTTTGAAGGCTTCTGGGGTGAGTTACAGGAGCAGTTTGAAGTTTTCTGTGGCAAGTTACTGGGGGAGTTTGAACGTTTCTATGGTGAGTTACTGGGGGCAGTGTGAAGGTTTATGTGGTGAGTTACTGGGGGCAGTTTGAATGTTTCCGTGGTGAGTTACTGGGGCAGTTTGAAAGTTTCTGTGGTGAGTTACTGGGGGAGCTTGAAGTTGTCTGTGGTGAGTTACTGGGGCAGTTTGAAGGTTTCTGCTGTCAGTTACTCGGGGTGTTTTAAGGTTTTTGTGGTGAGTTACTGGGGGAGCTGAAGGTTTCTGTGGTGAGTTACTAGGGGAGTTTGAAGGTTTCTGGAGTGAGTTACTGGGGCAGTTTGAAGGTTTCTGTGGTGAGTTGCTGGAGGAGTTTGAAGATTTCTGTGGTGAGTTACTGGGGGAAGTTTGAAGGTTTCTGTGGAGAGTTCCTGGGGGAATTTGAACGTTTCTGTGGCGCGTTACTGGGGGAGTGTGAAGGTTTCTGTGGTGAGTTACTGGGGCAGCTTGAAAATTTCTGTGGTGAGTTCCTGGGGGAGTTTGAACGTTTCTGTGGTGAGTTACTGGGGGAGTTTGAAGGATTCTGTGGTGAGTTACTGTGGTATTTTGAAGGTTTGTGGGGTGAGTTACTGGGGCAGTTTGAAGATTTCTGTGGTGAGTTACTGGGGCAGTTTGGAAGTTTCTGTGGTGAGCTACTGGGGGAGTTTGAAGGTTCCTGTGGCGAGTTACTGGGGAGTTTTCAGGTTGCTGTGGTGAGTTGCTGGGGGGGTTTGAAGGTTTCTATGATGAGTTACTGGTGGCAGTTTGAAGGTTTCCGTGGTGAGTTACTGGGGCAATTTGAAGGCTTCTGTGGTGAGTTACTGGGGGAGTTTGAAGGCTTCTGTGGTGAGTTACAGGAGCAGTTTGAAGTTTTCTGTGGTGAGTTACTGGGGGAGTTTGAACGTTTCTGTGGTGAGTTACTGGGGCAGTGTGAAGGTTTCTGTGGTGAGTTACTGGTGGCAGTTTGAAGGTTTCCGTGGTGAGTTACTGGGGCAATTTGAAGGTTTCTGTGGTGAGTTACTGGGGCAGTGTGAAGGTTTTTGTGGTGAGTTACTGGGGCAGTGTGAAGGTTTATGTGGTGAGTTACTGGGGGCAGATTGAAGGTTTCTGTGGTGAATTGCTGGAGGAGTTTGAAGATTTCTGTGGTGAGTTACTGGGGGAAGTTTGAAGGTTTCTGTGGTGAGTTACTGGGGGAGTTAGAAGGTGTCTGCGATGAGCTATTGGGGCAGTTTGAAGGTTTCTGTGGTGAGTTACTGTGGCAGTTTGAAAGTTTCTGTGGTGAGTTATGGGGGAGTTTGAAGGTTTCTGTGGTGAGTTACTGGGGGAGTTAGAAGGTGTCTGCGATGAGCTATTGGGGCAGTTTGAAGGTTTCTGTGGTGAGTTACTGGGGCAGTTTGAAAGTTTCTGTGGTGAGTTATGGGGGAGTTTGAAGGTTTCTGTGGTGTGTTACTAGTGATGTTTGAAGGTTTTTGTGGTGAGTTACTGGGGCAGTTTGAAGGTTTCTGCGGTGAGATACTGGGGGTGTTTGAAGATTTCTGCGGTGAGTCACTTGGGCAGTTTGAAGGTTTCTGGGGTGAGTTACTGTGGCAGTTGGAAGGTTTCTGTGGTGAGTTGCTGGAGGAGTTTGAAGATTTCTGTGGTGATTTACTGGGTGAGTTTGAAGGTTTCTGTGGTGAGTTACTGTGGCAGTTTGAAGGTTTCTGTGGTGAGTTACTGGGGGAGTTTTAAGGTTTTTGTGGTGAGTTACTTGTAGAGTTTGAAGGTTTCTGTGGTGAGTTACTGGGGGAGTTTGAAGGTTTTTGTGGTGAGTTACTGGGGGAGTTTGAAGGTTTCTAGGGTGAGTTACTGGGGGCAGTTTGAAGGTTTCTGTGGTGAGTTACTGGGGGAGTTAGAAGGTGTCTGCTTTCAGTTACTCGGGGTGTTTTAAGGTTATTTTGGTGAGTTACTGGGGGAGTTGAAGGTTTCTGTGGTGAGTTACTGGGGGAGTTTGAAGGTTTCTGTGGTGAGTTACTGGGGGAGTTTGAAGGTTCCTGTGGCGAGTTACTGGGGAGTTTTCAGGTTTCTGTGGTGCGTTGCTGGGGGAGTTTGAAGGTTTCTGTGATGAGTTACTGGGGCAGTTTGATGGTTTCTGTGGTGAGTTACTGGTGGCAGTTTGAAGGTTTCCGTGGTGAGTTACTGGGGCAATTTGAAGGTTTCTGTGGTGAGTTACTGGGGGAGTTTGAAGGTTTCTGTGGTGAGTTACAGGAGCAGTTTGAAGGTTTCTGTGGTGAGTTACAGGGGGAATTTGAACGTTTCTGTGGTGAGTTACAGGGGCAGTGTGAAGGTTTTTGTGGTGAGTTACTGGGGGCAGTTTGTAGGTTTTTGTGGTGAGTTACTGGGGCAGTTTGAAGGTTTCTGTGGTGAGTTACTGGGGGAGTTGAAGTTGTCTGTGGTGAGTTACTGGGGCAGTTTGAAAGTTTCTGCTGTCAGTTACTCGGGGAGTTTGAAGGTTTCTGTGATGAGTTACTGGTGGCAGTTTGAAGGTTTCCGTGGTGAGTTACTGGGAAAATTTGAAGGTTTCTGTGGTGAGTTACTGGGGGAGTTTGAAGGTTTATGTGGTGAGTTACTGGGGGCAGATTGAAGGTTTCTGTGGTGAATTGCTGGAGGAGTTTGAAGATTTCTGTGGTGAGTTACTGGGGGAAGTTTGAAGGTTTCTGTGGTGAGTTACTGGGGGAGTTAGAAGGTGTCTGCGATGAGCTATTGGGGCAGTTTGAAGGTTTCTGTGGTGAGTTACTGTGGCAGTTTGAAAGTTTCTGTGGTGAGTTATGGGGGAGTTTGAAGGTTTCTGTGGTGAGTTACTGGGGGAGTTAGAAGGTGTCTGCGATGAGCTATTGGGGCAGTTTGAAGGTTTCTGTGGTGAGTTACTGGGGCAGTTTGAAAGTTTCTGTGGTGAGTTATGGGGGAGTTTGAAGGTTTCTGTGGTGTGTTACTAGTGATGTTTGAAGGTTTTTGTGGTGAGTTACTGGGGCAGTTTGAAGGTTTCTGCGGTGAGATACTGGGGGTGTTTGAAGATTTCTGCGGTGAGTCACTTGGGCAGTTTGAAGGTTTCTGGGGTGAGTTACTGTGGCAGTTGGAAGGTTTCTGTGGTGAGTTGCTGGAGGAGTTTGAAGATTTCTGTGGTGATTTACTGGGTGAGTTTGAAGGTTTCTGTGGTGAGTTACTGTGGCAGTTTGAAGGTTTCTGTGGTGAGTTACTGGGGGAGTTTTAAGGTTTTTGTGGTGAGTTACTTGTAGAGTTTGAAGGTTTCTGTGGTGAGTTACTGGGGGAGTTTGAAGGTTTTTGTGGTGAGTTACTGGGGGAGTTTGAAGGTTTCTAGGGTGAGTTACTGGGGGCAGTTTGAAGGTTTCTGTGGTGAGTTACTGGGGGAGTTAGAAGGTGTCTGCTTTCAGTTACTCGGGGTGTTTTAAGGTTATTTTGGTGAGTTACTGGGGGAGTTGAAGGTTTCTGTGGTGAGTTACTGGGGGAGTTTGAAGGTTTCTGTGGTGAGTTACTGGGGGAGTTTGAAGGTTCCTGTGGCGAGTTACTGGGGAGTTTTCAGGTTTCTGTGGTGCGTTGCTGGGGGAGTTTGAAGGTTTCTGTGATGAGTTACTGGGGCAGTTTGATGGTTTCTGTGGTGAGTTACTGGTGGCAGTTTGAAGGTTTCCGTGGTGAGTTACTGGGGCAATTTGAAGGTTTCTGTGGTGAGTTACTGGGGGAGTTTGAAGGTTTCTGTGGTGAGTTACAGGAGCAGTTTGAAGGTTTCTGTGGTGAGTTACAGGGGGAATTTGAACGTTTCTGTGGTGAGTTACAGGGGCAGTGTGAAGGTTTTTGTGGTGAGTTACTGGGGGCAGTTTGTAGGTTTTTGTGGTGAGTTACTGGGGCAGTTTGAAGGTTTCTGTGGTGAGTTACTGGGGGAGTTGAAGTTGTCTGTGGTGAGTTACTGGGGCAGTTTGAAAGTTTCTGCTGTCAGTTACTCGGGGAGTTTGAAGGTTTCTGTGATGAGTTACTGGTGGCAGTTTGAAGGTTTCCGTGGTGAGTTACTGGGAAAATTTGAAGGTTTCTGTGGTGAGTTACTGGGGGAGTTTGAAGGCTTCTGGGGTGAGTTACAGGAGCAGTTTGAAGTTTTCTGTGGCAAGTTACTGGGGGAGTTTGAACGTTTCTATGGTGAGTTACTGGGGGCAGTGTGAAGGTTTATGTGGTGAGTTACTGGGGGCAGTTTGAATGTTTCCGTGGTGAGTTACTGGGGCAGTTTGAAAGTTTCTGTGGTGAGTTACTGGGGGAGCTTGAAGTTGTCTGTGGTGAGTTACTGGGGCAGTTTGAAGGTTTCTGCTGTCAGTTACTCGGGGTGTTTTAAGGTTTTTGTGGTGAGTTACTGGGGGAGCTGAAGGTTTCTGTGGTGAGTTACTAGGGGAGTTTGAAGGTTTCTGGAGTGAGTTACTGGGGCAGTTTGAAGGTTTCTGTGGTGAGTTGCTGGAGGAGTTTGAAGATTTCTGTGGTGAGTTACTGGGGGAAGTTTGAAGGTTTCTGTGGAGAGTTCCTGGGGGAATTTGAACGTTTCTGTGGCGCGTTACTGGGGGAGTGTGAAGGTTTCTGTGGTGAGTTACTGGGGCAGCTTGAAAATTTCTGTGGTGAGTTCCTGGGGGAGTTTGAACGTTTCTGTGGTGAGTTACTGGGGGAGTTTGAAGGATTCTGTGGTGAGTTACTGTGGTATTTTGAAGGTTTGTGGGGTGAGTTACTGGGGCAGTTTGAAGATTTCTGTGGTGAGTTACTGGGGCAGTTTGGAAGTTTCTGTGGTGAGCTACTGGGGGAGTTTGAAGGTTCCTGTGGCGAGTTACTGGGGAGTTTTCAGGTTGCTGTGGTGAGTTGCTGGGGGGGTTTGAAGGTTTCTATGATGAGTTACTGGTGGCAGTTTGAAGGTTTCCGTGGTGAGTTACTGGGGCAATTTGAAGGCTTCTGTGGTGAGTTACTGGGGGAGTTTGAAGGCTTCTCTGGTGAGTTACAGGAGCAGTTTGAAGTTTTCTGTGGTGAGTTACTGGGGGAGTTTGAACGTTTCTGTGGTGAGTTACTGGGGCAGTGTGAAGGTTTCTGTGGTGAGTTACTGGTGGCAGTTTGAAGGTTTCCGTGGTGAGTTACTGGGGCAATTTGAAGGTTTCTGTGGTGAGTTACTGGGGCAGTGTGAAGGTTTTTGTGGTGAGTTACTGGGGCAGTGTGAAGGTTTCTGTGGTGAGTTACTGGTGGCAGTTTGAAGGTTTCCGTGGTGAGTTACTGGGGCAATTTGAAGGTTTCTGTGGTGAGTTACTGGGGCAGTGTGAAGGTTTTTGTGGTGAGTTACTGGGGCAGTGTGAAGGTTTATGTGGTGAGTTACTGGGGGCAGATTGAAGGTTTCTGTGGTGAATTGCTGGAGGAGTTTGAAGATTTCTGTGGTGAGTTACTGGGGGAAGTTTGAAGGTTTCTGTGGTGAGTTACTGGGGGAGTTAGAAGGTGTCTGCGATGAGCTATTGGGGCAGTTTGAAGGTTTCTGTGGTGAGTTACTGTGGCAGTTTGAAAGTTTCTGTGGTGAGTTATGGGGGAGTTTGAAGGTTTCTGTGGTGAGTTACTGGGGGAGTTAGAAGGTGTCTGCGATGAGCTATTGGGGCAGTTTGAAGGTTTCTGTGGTGAGTTACTGGGGCAGTTTGAAAGTTTCTGTGGTGAGTTATGGGGGAGTTTGAAGGTTTCTGTGGTGTGTTACTAGTGATGTTTGAAGGTTTTTGTGGTGAGTTACTGGGGCAGTTTGAAGGTTTCTGCGGTGAGATACTGGGGGTGTTTGAAGATTTCTGCGGTGAGTCACTTGGGCAGTTTGAAGGTTTCTGGGGTGAGTTACTGTGGCAGTTGGAAGGTTTCTGTGGTGAGTTGCTGGAGGAGTTTGAAGATTTCTGTGGTGATTTACTGGGTGAGTTTGAAGGTTTCTGTGGTGAGTTACTGTGGCAGTTTGAAGGTTTCTGTGGTGAGTTACTGGGGGAGTTTTAAGGTTTTTGTGGTGAGTTACTTGTAGAGTTTGAAGGTTTCTGTGGTGAGTTACTGGGGGAGTTTGAAGGTTTTTGTGGTGAGTTACTGGGGGAGTTTGAAGGTTTCTAGGGTGAGTTACTGGGGGCAGTTTGAAGGTTTCTGTGGTGAGTTACTGGGGGAGTTAGAAGGTGTCTGCTTTCAGTTACTCGGGGTGTTTTAAGGTTATTTTGGTGAGTTACTGGGGGAGTTGAAGGTTTCTGTGGTGAGTTACTGGGGGAGTTTGAAGGTTTCTGTGGTGAGTTACTGGGGGAGTTTGAAGGTTCCTGTGGCGAGTTACTGGGGAGTTTTCAGGTTTCTGTGGTGCGTTGCTGGGGGAGTTTGAAGGTTTCTGTGATGAGTTACTGGGGCAGTTTGATGGTTTCTGTGGTGAGTTACTGGTGGCAGTTTGAAGGTTTCCGTGGTGAGTTACTGGGGCAATTTGAAGGTTTCTGTGGTGAGTTACTGGGGGAGTTTGAAGGTTTCTGTGGTGAGTTACAGGAGCAGTTTGAAGGTTTCTGTGGTGAGTTACAGGGGGAATTTGAACGTTTCTGTGGTGAGTTACAGGGGCAGTGTGAAGGTTTTTGTGGTGAGTTACTGGGGGCAGTTTGTAGGTTTTTGTGGTGAGTTACTGGGGCAGTTTGAAGGTTTCTGTGGTGAGTTACTGGGGGAGTTGAAGTTGTCTGTGGTGAGTTACTGGGGCAGTTTGAAAGTTTCTGCTGTCAGTTACTCGGGGAGTTTGAAGGTTTCTGTGATGAGTTACTGGTGGCAGTTTGAAGGTTTCCGTGGTGAGTTACTGGGAAAATTTGAAGGTTTCTGTGGTGAGTTACTGGGGGAGTTTGAAGGCTTCTGGGGTGAGTTACAGGAGCAGTTTGAAGTTTTCTGTGGCAAGTTACTGGGGGAGTTTGAACGTTTCTATGGTGAGTTACTGGGGGCAGTGTGAAGGTTTATGTGGTGAGTTACTGGGGGCAGTTTGAATGTTTCCGTGGTGAGTTACTGGGGCAGTTTGAAAGTTTCTGTGGTGAGTTACTGGGGGAGCTTGAAGTTGTCTGTGGTGAGTTACTGGGGCAGTTTGAAGGTTTCTGCTGTCAGTTACTCGGGGTGTTTTAAGGTTTTTGTGGTGAGTTACTGGGGGAGCTGAAGGTTTCTGTGGTGAGTTACTAGGGGAGTTTGAAGGTTTCTGGAGTGAGTTACTGGGGCAGTTTGAAGGTTTCTGTGGTGAGTTGCTGGAGGAGTTTGAAGATTTCTGTGGTGAGTTACTGGGGGAAGTTTGAAGGTTTCTGTGGAGAGTTCCTGGGGGAATTTGAACGTTTCTGTGGCGCGTTACTGGGGGAGTGTGAAGGTTTCTGTGGTGAGTTACTGGGGCAGCTTGAAAATTTCTGTGGTGAGTTCCTGGGGGAGTTTGAACGTTTCTGTGGTGAGTTACTGGGGGAGTTTGAAGGATTCTGTGGTGAGTTACTGTGGTATTTTGAAGGTTTGTGGGGTGAGTTACTGGGGCAGTTTGAAGATTTCTGTGGTGAGTTACTGGGGCAGTTTGGAAGTTTCTGTGGTGAGCTACTGGGGGAGTTTGAAGGTTCCTGTGGCGAGTTACTGGGGAGTTTTCAGGTTGCTGTGGTGAGTTGCTGGGGGGGTTTGAAGGTTTCTATGATGAGTTACTGGTGGCAGTTTGAAGGTTTCCGCGGTGAGTTACTGGGGCAATTTGAAGGCTTCTGTGGTGAGTTACTGGGGGAGTTTGAAGGCTTCTGTGGTGAGTTACAGGAGCAGTTTGAAGTTTTCTGTGGTGAGTTACTGGGGGAGTTTGAACGTTTCTGTGGTGAGTTACTGGGGCAGTGTGAAGGTTTCTGTGGTGAGTTACTGGGGCAGTGTGAAGGTTTATGTGGTGAGTTACTGGGGGCAGTTTGTAGATTTTTGTGGTGTGTTACTGGGGCAGTTTGAAGGTTTCTGTGGTGAGTTACTGGGGGAGCTTGAAGATTTCTGGGGTGAGATACTGGGGCAGTTGGAAGGTTTCTGTGGTGAGTTGCTGGAGGAGTTTGAAGATTTCTGTGGTGAGTTACTGGGGGAGTTTGAAGGTTTCTGTGGTGAGTTACTGTGGCAGTTTCAAGGTTTCTGTGGTGAGTTACTGGGGCAGTTTCAATGATTCCATGGTGACTTACTGGGGCAGTTTGAAGGTTTCTGTGGTGAGTTACTGGGGGCAGTTTGTAGGTTTTTGTGGTGAGTTACTGGGGCAGTTTGAAGGTTTCCGTGGTGAGTTACTGGGGGAGCTTGAAGATTTCTGGGGTGAGTTACTGGGGCAGTTGGAAGGTTTCTGTGGTGAGTTACTGGGGCAGTTTGAATGTTCCTGTGGTGAGATACTGGGGGAGTTTTAAGGTTTTTGTGGTGAGTTACTAGTGGAGTTTGAAGGTTTCTGTGGTGAGTACTGGGGGTGTTTGAAGGTTTATTTGGTGAGTTACTGGGGGCAGTTTGAAGGTTTCTGTGGTGAGTTACTGGGGGAGTTAGAAGGTGTCTGCTGTCAGTTACTCGGGTGTTTTAAGGTTATTGTGGTGAGTTACTGGGGGAGTTGAAGGTATCTGTGGTGAATTACTGGGGGAGTTTGAAGGTTTCTGTGGTGAGTTACTGTGACATTTTGAAGGTTTGTCGGGTGAGTTACTGGGGCAGTTTGAAGATTTCTGTGGTGAGTTACTGGGGCAGTTTGGAAGTTTCTGTGGGAGTTTGAAGGTTCCTGTGGCGAGTTACTGGGGAGTTTTCAGGTTTCTGTGGTGAGTTGCTGGGGGAGTTTGAAGGTTTCTGTGATGAGTTACTGGTGGCAGTTTGAAGGTTTCCGTGGTGAGTTACTGGGAAAATTTGAAGGTTTCTGTGGTGAGTTACTGGGGGAGTTTGAAGGCTTCTGTGGTGAGTTACAGGAGCAGTTTGAAGTTTTCTGTGGCGAGTTACTGGGGGAGTTTGAACGTTTCTATGGTGAGTTACTGGGGGCAGTGTGAAGGTTTATGTGGTGAGTTACTGGGGGCAGTTTGAATGTTTCCGTGGTGAGTTACTGGGGCAGTTTGAAAGTTTCTGTGGTGAGTTACTGGGGGAGCTTGAAGTTGTCTGTGGTGAGTTACTGGGGCAGTTTGAAGGTTTCTGCTGTCAGTTACTCGGGGTGTTTTAAGGTTTTTGTGGTGAGTTACTGGGGGAGCTGAAGGTTTCTGTGGTGAGTTACTAGGGGAGTTTGAAGGTTTCTGGGGTGAGTTACTGGGGCAGTTTGAAGGTTTCTGTGGTGAGTTGCTGGAGGAGTTTGAAGATTTCTGTGGTGAGTTACTGGGGGAAGTTTGAAGGTTTCTGTGGTGAGTTACTGGGGGAGTTAGAAGGTTTCTGTGGTGAGTTACTGGGGTAGTTTGAAAGTTTCTGTGGTGAGTTATGGGGGAGTTTGAAGGTTTCTGTGGTGTGTTACTAGTGATGTTTGAAGGTTTTTGTCGTGAGTTACTGGGGCAGTTTGAAGGTTTCTGCGGTGAGATACTGGGGGTGTTTGAAGATTACTGCGGTGTGTCACTTGGGCAGTTTGAAGGTTTCTGTGGTGAGTTACTGGGGGCGTTTGAAGTTTCTGTGGTGAGTTACTGGGGCAGTTTGAATGTTCCTGTGGTGAGTTACTGGGGGAGTTTGAAGGTTTCTATGGTGAGTTACTGGGGGCAGTTTGAAGGTCTCTGTGGTGAGTTACTGGGGGAGTTAGAAGGTGTCTGCTGTCAGTTACTCGGGGTGTTTTAAGGTTATTGTGGTGAGTTACTGGGGGAGTTTGAAGGTTCCTGTGGCAAGTTACTGGGGAGATTTCAGGTTTCTGTGGTGAGTTGCTGGGGGAGTTTGAAGGTTTCTGTGGTGAGTTACAGGGGCAGTGTGAAGGTTTTTGTGGTGAGTTACTGGGGCAGTTTGAATGTTGCTGTGGTGAGTTACTGGGGCAGTTTGAATGTTCCTGTGGTGAGATACTGGGGGAGTTTTAAGGTTTTTGTGGAGAGTTACTAGTGGAGTTTAAAGGTTTCTGTGGTGAGTTACTGGGGGTGTTTGAAGGTTTCTATGGTGAGTTACTGGGGGCAGTTTGAAGGTTTCTGTGGTGAGCTACTGGGGGAGTTTGAAGGTTCCTCTGGCGAGTTACTGGGGAGTTTTCAGGTTTCTGTGGTGAGTTGCTGGGGGAGTTTGAAGGTTTCTGTGATGAGTTACAGGGGCAGTGTGAAGGTTTAGTGGTGAGTTACTGGTGGCAGTTTGAAGGTTTCTGTGGTGAGTTACTGTGGCATTTTGAAGGTTTCTGGGGTGAGTTACTGGGGAGTTTGAATGTTTCTGCTGTCAGTTACTCGGGGTGTTTTAAGGTTTTTGTGGTGAGTTACTGGGGGAGTTGAAGGTTTCTGTGGTCAGTTACTGGGGGAGTTTGAAGGTTTCTGTGGTGAGTTACTGAGGCAGTTTGAATGTTTCTGTGGTGAGTTACTGGCGGCAGTTTGAAGGTTTCCGTGGTGAGCTATTGGGGCAGTTTGAAGGTTCCTGTGGCGAGTTACTGGGGAATTTTCAGGTTTCTGTGGTGAGTTACTGGGGCAGTGTGAAGGTTTCTGTGGTGAGTTACTGGGGCAGTTTAAAGGTTTCTGTGGTGAGTTACTGGGGGAGTTTGAACGTTGCTGTGGTGAGTTACTGGGGCAGTTTGAATGTTCCTGTGGTGAGATACTGGGGGAGTTTTAAGGTTTTTGTGGAGAGTTACTAGTGGAGTTTAAAGGTTTCTGTGGTGAGTCACTGGGGGAGTTTGAAGGTTTTTGTGGTGAGTTACTGGGGGAGTTTGAAGGTTTCTATGGTGAGTTACTGGGGGCAGTTTTAAGGTTTCTGTGGTGAGTTACTGGGGGAGTTAGAAGGTTTCTGTGGTGAGTACTGGGGGTGTTTGAAGGTTTTTGTGGTGAGTTACTGGGGGAGTTAGAAGGTGTCTGCTGTCAGTTACTCGGGGTGTTTTAAGGTTATTGTGGTGAGTTACTGGGGGAGTTGAAGGTTTCTGTGGTGAGTTACTGGGGGAGCTTGAAGGTTTCTGTGGTGAGTTACTGTGGCATTTTGAAGGTTTCTGGGGTGAGTTACTGGGGAGTTTAAGGTTTTTGTGGTGAGTTACTGGGGGCAGTTTGAAAGTTTCTGTGGTGAGCTACTGGGGGAGTTTGAAGGTTCCTGTGGCGAGTTACTGGGTAGTTTTCAGGTTTCTGTGGTGAGTTGCTGGGGGAGTTTGAAGGTTTCTGTGATGAGTTACTGGGGCAGTTTGAAGGTTTCTGTGGTGAGTTACTGGTGGCAGTTTGAAGGTTTCCGTGGTGAGTTACTGGGGCAATTTGAAGGTTTCTGTGGTGAGTTACTGGGGGAGTTTGAACGTTTCTGTGGTGAGTTACTGGGGGAATTTAAATGTTTCTGTGGTGAGTTACAGGGGCAGTGTGAAGGTTTTTGTGGTGAGTTACTGGGGCAGTTTTAAGGTTTCTGTGGTGAGTTACTGGGGGAGTTGAAGGTTTCTGTGGTAAGTTACTGGGGGAGTTTGAAGGGAGTTACTGGGGCAGTTTGAAGTTTTCTGTGGTGAGTTACTGGGGGTGTTTGAAGGTTTCTGTGGTGAGTTACTAGTGGGGTTTGATGGTTTCTGTGGTGAGTTACTGAGGCATTTAGAAGGTTTTTGACAGGAATACAGGACAGGCATGTTCCTGTGAGGAAGAAAGATAAATACGGCAATTTTCGGGAACCTTGGATGACGAGTGATATTGTAGGCCTCGTCAAAAAGAAAAAGGAGGCATTTGTCAGGGCTAAAAGGCTGGGAACAGACGAAGCCTGTGTGGCATATAAGGAAAGTAGGAAGGAACTTAAGCAAGGAGTCAGGAGGGCTAGAAGGGGTCATGAAAAGTCATTGGCAAATAGGGTTAAGGAAAATCCCAAGGCTTTTTACACGAACATAAAAAGCAAGAGGGTAGCCAGGGAAAGGGTTGGCCCACTGAAGGATAGGCAAGGGAATCTATGTGTGGAGCCAGAGGAAATGGGCGAGGTACTAAATGAATACTTTGCATCAGTATTCACCAAAGAGAAGGAATTGGTAGATGTTGAGTCTGGAGAAGGGGGTGTAGATAGCCTGGGTCACATTGTGATCCAAAAAGACGAGGTGTTGGGTGTCTTAAAAAATATTAAGGTAGATAAGTCCCCAGGGCCTGTTGGGATCTACCCCAGAATACTGAAGGAGGCTGGAGAGGAAATTGCTGAGGCCTTGACAGAAATCTTTGGATCCTCGCTGTCTTCAGGGGATGTCCCGGAGGACTGGAAAATAGCCAATGTTGTTCCTCTGTTTAAGAAGGGTAGCAAGGATAACCCAGGGAACTACAGGCCGGTGAGCCTTACTTCAGTGGTAGGGAAATTACTGGAGAGAATTCTTCGAGACAGGATCTACTCCCATTTGGAAGCAAATGGACGTATTAGTGAGAGGCAGCACGGTTTTGTGAAGGGGAGGTCGTGTCTCACTAACTTGATAGAGTTTTTCGAGGAGGTCACTAAGATGATTGATGCAGGTAGGGCAGTAGATGTTGTCTATATGGACTTCAGTAAGGCCTTTGACAAGGTCCCTCATGGTAGACTAGTACAAAAGGTGAAGTCACACGGGATCAGGGGTGAGCTGGCAAGGTGGATACAGAACTGGCTAGGCCATAGAAGGCAGAGAGTAGCAATGGAGGGATGCTTTTCTAATTGGAGGGCTGTGACCAGTGGTGTTCCACAGGGATCAGTGCTGGGACCTTTGCTCTTTGTAGTATATATAAATGATTTGGAGGAAAATGTAACTGGTCTGATTAGTAAGTTTGCAGACGACACAAAGGTTGGTGGAATTGCGGATAGCGATGAGGACTGTCGGAGGATACAGCAGGATTTAGATTGTCTGGAGACTTGGGAGGAGAGATGGCAGATGGAGTTTAATCCGGACAAATGTGAGGTAATGCATTTTGGAAGGTCTAATGCAGGTAGGGTATATACAGTGAATGGTAGAACCCTCAAGAGTATTGAAAGTCAAAGAGATCTAGGAGTACAGGTCCACAGGTCATTGAAAGGGGCAACACAGGTGGAGAAGGTAGTCAAGAAGGCATACGGCATGCTTGCCTTCATTGGCCGGGGCATTGAGTATAAGAATTGGCAAGTCATGTTGCAGCTGTATAGAACCTTAGTTAGGCCACACTTGGAGTATAGTGTTCAATTCTGGTCGCCACACTACCAGAAGGATGTGGAGGCTTTAGAGAGGGTGCAGAAGAGATTTACCAGAATGTTGCCTGGTATGGAGGGCATTAGCTATGAGGAGCGATTGAATAAACTTGGTTTGTTCTCACTGGAACAAAGGAGGTTGAGGAGAGACCTGATAGAGGTATACAAAAGTATGAGGGGCATAGACAGAGTGGATAGTCAGAGGCTTTTCCCCAGGGTAGAGGGGTCAATTACTAGGGGGCATAGGTTTAAGGTGAGAGGGGCAAGGTTTAGAGTAGATGTACGAGGCAAGTTTTTTACGCAGAGGGTAGTGGGTGCCTGGAACTCGCTACCGGAGGAGGTAGTGGAAGCAGGGACGATAGGGACATTTAAGGGGCATCTTGACAAATATATGAATAGGATGGGAATAGAAGGATACGGACCCAGGAAGCGTAGAAGATTGTAGTTTAGTCGGGCAGCATGGTCGGCACGGGCTTGGAGGGCCGAAGGGCCTGTTCCTGTGCTGTACATTTCTTTGTCCTTTGTCCTTTTGTTTCCGTGGTGAGTTACTGGGGTAGTTTGAAGGTTTCTGGGGTGAGTTACTGGGGCAGTTTGAAGGTTTCTGTGGTGAGTTACTAGTGGAGTTTGAAGGTTTCTGTGGTGGGTTACTGGGGACAGTTTGAAGGTATTTGTGGTGAGTTACAGGGGCAAGTTGAAGGTTTTTGTGGTGAGTTACTGGGGCAGTTTGAAGGTTTCTGTGGTGAGTTACTGCGGGCAGTTTGAAGGTTTCCGTGGTGAGTTACTGGGGGTGTTTGAAGGTTTTTGTGTTGAGTTACTGGGGCAGTTTGAATGTTTCTGTGGTCAGTTACTGGGGGAGTTTGAAGGTTTGTGTGGTGAGTTACTGGGGCAGTTTGAAGGTTTCTGTGGTGAGTTACTGGGGCAAGTTGAAGGTTTTTGTGGTGAGTTACTGGGGGTGTTTGAAGGTTTTTGTGGTGACTTACTGGGGCAGTTTGAAGGTTTCTGTGGTGTGTTACTGCGGGCAGTTTGAAGGTATCCGTGGTGAGTTACTGGGGGTGTTTGAAGGTTTTTGTGGTGAGTTACTGGGGGTGTTTGAAGGTTTTTGTGGTGACTTACTGGGGCAGTTTGAAGGTTTCTGTGGTGAGTTACTGCGGGCAGTTTGAAGGTTTTCGTGGTGAGTTACTGGGGGTGTTTGAAGGTTTTTGTGGTGAGTTACTGGGGCAGTTTGAAGGTTTCTGTGGTGAGTTATGGGGGAGTTTGAAGGTTTCTGTGGTGAGTTACTAGTGATGTTTGAAGGTTTTTGTGGTGAGTTACTGGGGCAGTTTGAAGGTTTCTGTGGTGAGTTATGGGGGAGTTTGAAGGTTTCTGTGGTGAGTTACTAGTGATGTTTGAAGGTTTTGGTGGTGAGTTACTGATGCAGTTTGAAGGTTTCAGTGGTGAGTTACTGTGGGTGTTTGAAGGTTTTTATGGTGACTTACTGGGGCAGTTTGAAGGTTTCTGTGGTGTGTTACTGCGGGCAGTTTGAAGGTATCCGTGGTGAGTTACTGCGGGCAGTTTGAAGGTTTTCGTGGTGAGTTACTGGGGGTGTTTGAAGGTTTTTGTGGTGAGTTACTGGGGCAGTTTGAAGGTTTCTGTGGTGAGTTATGGGGGAGTTTGAAGGTTTCTGTGGTGAGTTACTAGTGATGTTTGAAGGTTTTTGTGGTGAGTTACTGGGGCAGTTTGAAGGTTTCTGTGGTGAGTTATGGGGGAGTTTGAAGGTTTCTGTGGTGAGTTACTAGTGATGTTTGAAGGTTTTGGTGGTGAGTTACTGATGCAGTTTGAAGGTTTCAGTGGTGAGTTACTGTGGGTGTTTGAAGGTTTTTATGGTGAGTTACTGGGGCGGTTTGATGGTTTCTGCGGTGAGATACTGGAGGTGTTTGAAGCTTTCTGTGGTGAGTTGCTGGGGCAAGTTGAAGTTTTTTGTGGTGAGTTACTGGGACTGTTTGAATATTTCTGTGGTGAGTTACTGGGGCAGTTTGAAGGTTTCTGTGGTGAGTTATTAGGGGAGTTTGAAGGTTTCTGTGGTGAGTTACTGGGGCAGTTTGAAGGTTTCTGTGGTGAGTTATTAGGGGAGTTTGAAGGTTTCTGTGGTGAGTTACTGGGACAGTTTGAAGGTACCCTGGTGAGTTACTGGGACAGTTTGAAGGTACCCTGGTGAGTTACTGAACAGTTTGAATGTTTCTGTGGTGTGTTACTGGGGCAGTTTGAAGGTTTCTGTAGTCAGTTACTGGGGGAGTTTGAAGGTTTGTGCTGACAACAGAAAGGTTGAGAGAACGACATTCATAGAATCATAGAATCCCAACGGTGCATAAGTGGCTATTTGGCCCATCGATCTGCACCCGTCCTTGCTCCAGTAAAGCACCCTATCTAAGCCCAATCCCCCACCCCTATCTGCACCTAATCTTTTTGTGCAATATTAACATAGCTATTGTACCTAACCTGCACATCTTTGGACTGTGGGAGGAAACTGGAGCACCCGGAGGCAACCAACACAGACACGGGGAGAAAGTGCCATCTCCACACAGACATTGCCGTGTAGAAGTACGAGGACAGTCGTTGAAGTGCAACTTTGTCTGCAACAAGTGCTGGACAGGCAGAAGAGGAGGGATGCGAAGAAAGGAGAAGGCCTTACCCAGAGAGAGTCTTCCAGGAGTACATTCCTACGCTGGGATGAGCCAGGATTAATGTCGCAGGGGACTTCACTTCAGCCAGGAAAGAGAGAGGAGGAGGATACTCAGTCACGTTGGCAGTTAAGGTCAACGCAGCCCTGAACTTCTACATCTCAGAATCATTCCAATGCTCGAGCAGGGACTTGTGCGGCATCTCACAAGCTACAGCCCGGAAGTGCATCGTTTACGGAGGCCATGATTGCCCAGGCAGGTAACTGTATAAAATTTGACATGGATCAAGCCCAACAAGGTGCCCGGGAAGCAGGATTCTCTGCCATCGCCAGGATGCCCCTGGTCCAGGGGCTAATAGGTGGCACTCATGTCACCTTGTACTCACCCAGTCGTAAACAAGCAGGGGTTCCACTCCCTAACCACCAGATGAGGATCATGCACGTGGGCCACACTTCACAGGGATTGTGCATGACAGCTCCATCCTGGAGCAGTTGTACATCCCCGGCCTCTTCGAGGACCACCTCAGGATGGCCAATTGGCTCATGAGGCATAAGGAGAATCCATTGAGGACTGGCTGATGACGCCAGTAGGGAGACCAGTGACCGATGCTGAGACCCGATACAACAAAGCCCATGAGGCCACCCGGGCTGTCACTGAGCGGTGCATCGGGCTGCTCGAAATGCGGTTCCGATGCCTCGACTACCCTGGTGGCCCACTCCAGTACACCTCCCAGAGGGTCGTCCACGTCGTGGTGGTCTGCTGTGCCCTCCAAAACCTGGCACAGCAGCGGGGCGACGTACTGGAGGCGATGGGGAGGAATATGTGGGCAACTCCTTGGAGAAGGAGGAGGACCAGAGGGGGTAGAGGAAGGGCCCGGGGAGGACCTGCAGGACCAGCCGGAGGATGGAGGATAGGCGGCAGTGGCGAGCAACGGCAAGCCCAGAGGAGGATGGAGGCCCTCATCCTCACCCTCTTCACATGGGATGTGGCCTCGTCCTTTATTTCCCCTCTCCCCACACCCCCCTTTCTGCCCCCTCCACCATACCTCTTCATCACCCCCCTTCATCACCCTCCTCTCTCCCCCGCAATCTCTCACCTTCCCAGAGTCTGCGTAACATCAATCTAGGCTGATGGGGGATTATAATGCCTGGCTGTGAGCTGAGCGCCGGTGCTCCTCAATCTATGCCACAGTCTAACCCCCACCTGTCTGCTGAGTGCTCGTCCAACACATCACCTGCATGTGGTGTGGGGTGGGGCGGCAGGGGTCCAGGACCCCCATCTCCGGGGAGATGAGGCATTGGATTGGTGCTGGCCCTGCATAGTGGACGAAAGTGCCAGAGGCATCATACACTGGTCGAGGCGGAGATATTTTAATGGGATTCACAAAGGGTCCACCACTGACCTACTCTCACAATGGTGCCGCCCCACCCTCCCCACCTCTCCCACACCTTCCCGCCCACACCCCACAAACACACTCCCCCCCCTTACCCCTTACCTACCCCCTTTCCCCTCTCTCCTCCAGTTCCCTCTCTGAGATCCTTCCCTGCTTTACCGCTGCATCTCGGTTTACTCCATGATGCACACCAGGATGCAGCCAGCTGCTTACCTGTAGCCTTCCGTGCCCCTTGTGGGTATCCTTCAGGGGCCGGAGGGTACAGGCACACTTGCCGGCGGCATATGCAACGTTGTGCCGCTCTGTACCAGGTGCTGATTACAAGACGTGTTGTTCGGAGTGGTGGAACTTGGTGGCCGCCGTCTTCACTACGTAGGATGGATCCTCCTCACAGTCAGTGCCCTGAGGTTAATCTCGGGACAAAGGACCAGCTGGTTCGAGCCCCGGCTGGCTCTGTGTCATCTGGTTCTGTCAGCCCTGGCAGCTAACAAATGCAGCATGGTGTTGAAGCCTTCGACATTGCTCCTAAGTGACTGGGCCATGCTCTGCAGTGCCTCGCAATGCCCCCCTGCGACTGGGCCATGTCCCGTACACCTCATCAAGGTCCACCTGGTACTGGATTACACCCTCCAGCAGGTTGGACATTACATAGATACATAGGTACATAGAAGATAGGAGCAGGAGGAGGCCTTTTGGCCCTTGGAGCCTGCTCCGCCATTCATCACGATCATGGCTGATCATCCAACTCAATAGCCTAATCCTGCTTTCTCCCCATAGCCTTTGATCCCATTCTCCAATTGCTATGTCTAACCGCCTCTTGAATATATTCAATGATCTATACACGAAACCTCTCGCAATGAAGGCCAACATACCATTAGCCTTCTTTACCGCCTGCTGCACCTGCATGCTTACCTTCAGCGACTGGTGCACAAGGACACCCAGGTCCCGCTGCACAATCCCCTCTCCCAATTTACAACCATTCAGGTAGTAATCGGCCTTCCTGTTTTTGTTTCCAAAGTGAATAACCTCACATTTATCCAAATTATACTGCACCTGCCATTGGTTTGCCCACTCGCCCAACCTGCCCAGATCTAGCTGTAGGATCCCTGCAACCTCGTCACAATTCACCCTCCCACCCAACTTGGTATCATCTGCAAACTTTGAGGTGTTACATTTCGTTCCCTCATCCAAATCATTAATATATATTGTGAATAGCTGGGGTCCCAGCACCGATCCCTGTGGCACCCCACTAGTTGCTGCCTGCCAATTTGAAAAGGATCCATTAATCACTCCTCTTTGTTTACTCTCTGCCAACCAGTTTTCTATCCACCTCAATACATTTCCCCCAATCCCATGCACTTTAATTTTGCACAATAATCTCTGATGCAGGACTTTGTCAAACGCCTTCTGAAGTCCAAATATACCACATCGACTGGCTCCCCCTTGTCAACTGTGCTGGTTACATCTTCAAAGAATTCCAACAGATTTGTCAAGCATGATTTTCCCTTCATAAATCCATGCTGGCTCTGACTGATCCTGCCACTGCTTTCTAAATGTTCCGCTATAAAGCCCTTGATAATGGATTCAAGAATTTTCCCCAGTACCGATGTTAGGCTTACTGGTCTATAATTCCTTGCTTTCTCTCTACATCCCTTTTTGAATATTGTAGTGACGTGAGCTACCTTCCAATCTGCAGGGACTGTTCCAGAGTCTATACAATCCCAAAGATGACCACCAATGCATCCACTATTTCCAGAGCCACCTCCTTAAGCACTCTGGGATGCAGATTCTCAGGCCCTGGGGATTTATCCGCCTTCAATCCCATCAATTTTCCCAGTACCATTTCTCTACTGATGTTGATCTCCCTCAGTTCTTTCCTCTCACTGCTCCTTTTATTCTCCAACATTTCTGGTAACTGATTTGTGTCCCCTTTTGTGAAGGCAGAACCGAAGTATGCTCAGCCATTTCTTTGTCCCTTATTATGCATTCCCCTGTTTCTGCCTGTAGAGGGCTTACATTTCTCTTTACCAGTTTCTTTCTCTTCACATATCTATAGAAACTCTTAGTGTCAGTCTTTATGTTCCCTGCAAGCTTCCTTCCATTCTGTACTTTCCCCTTCTTAATTAATCCCTTCATCCTTCTTTGTTGAATTCTAAACTGCTCCCAATCCTCAGATGTATTATTTTTCTTGGCCAATCTGTATGCTTCTTCCTTGGATCGGACACTATTTCTAATTTCCTTTGTAGGCCATGGATTGGCCCTCTTACCCATTTTGCTTTTGTGGCAGACAGGAATGAACAGTTGCTGTAGTTCCCCGATGCATTCCTTGAATGTTTGCCATTGCCTGTCCACTATCATCCCTTTAAGTAACTCTCCCCAATCTATCAAGGCCAACTCATGCCTCATATCTTCATAGTTCCCTTTCTTAAGATTCAGCACCCGAGTCTCCGAATCAACTACTTCACTCCCAATCTTGATTAAAAATTCTATCATGTTATGGTCGCTCATCCCCAAGGGGTCTTGCACAGCCAGATTGACAATGATTCCTTCTAATTACACAGTACCCAGTCTAAGATGGCCTGCTCTCTAGTTGGTTCCTCCACATATTGGTCAAGAAAACTATCCCATGTACACTCCAGGAATTCCTCCTCAATGGCATTGTGGCTAATTTGATTTGCCCAATCTATGTGATCACCCATTATTGTCGATATTCCCTTATTACATGCATCTCTAATTTCATGTTTAATGCCATTCCCAACATCACTGCTGCAGTTTTGGGGTCTATATATGACACCCACTAATGTTTTTTGCCCCTTGGGGAAAAGAGCTTCCCGCCTGGCCTCCTTGGCAGCATGACTGCAAGTGGAGTGGGATTGGCTGTGCAGAAGTGGTTTAAGTGCTGCTGTCAGTTGTTAGCAGGGGGCAGGCGAGTGCGGTCCCGGGCGAATCAACCGTCGAACCATGATTTGTGGTGTGAATCCTGTGGGGTCTTGTTAAGTGGGCCAATTAACTTTTTATAGCGGTGATGACCTCGTCGGGCCCAGCGACGGGAAGCTGGCGGCATTTTCTGCTCACTACCACACTTAGAAATGTTTCCATTAAATCATCGCACCAATGATATCTTTACTAAATAGTTCTGTGATATAATTATTAAATATATCTGTATTACCTTAAATGATAGCACAGAGCTATTTAATAACCAAATCAGAGGTAGCTATTTTTATACCCCTCCTGTGACTTTACCAAATCTCTGAAAGTCTAAATGGCAGCAGAATGTTACAGTATCGACATGTGGTCTGTGGAACCTGTTTCCTGCTTCAATTCTTGGGCAATCTGCTCATTTTTGTAGGCGTTTACATTCTTGAAATATTTGCTGTGCTAATCAGCCAAGGACAGTTTAGTCAGATTATTAAATTTTACCATTTTTAGAATTTGGCTAAGATTTATAAGAGGATTTATAAGGGATTATAAGAGACAAGATTTATAATCATCTAGATAGGAATAATATGATCAGGGATAGTCAGCATGGCTTTGTGAAGGGTAGGTCATGCCTCACAAACCTTATCGAGTTCTTTGAGAAGGTGACTGAACAGGTAGACGAGGGTAGAGCAGTTGATGTGGTGTATATGGATTTCAGCAAAGCGTTTGATAAGGTTCCCCACGGTAGGCTATTGCAAAAAATACGGAGGCTGGGGATTGAGGGTGATTTAGAGATGTGGATCAGAAATTGGCTAGCTGAAAGAAGACAGAGGGTGGTGGTTGATGGGAAATGTTCAGAATGGAGTACAGTCACAAGTGGAGTACCACAAGGATCTGTTCTGGGGCCGTTGCTGTTTGTCATTTTTATCAATGACCTAGAGGAAGGCGCAGAAGGGTGGGTGAGTAAATTTGCAGACGATACTAAAGTCGGTGGTGTTGTCGATAGTGTGGAAGGATGAAGCAGGTTACAGAGGGATATAGATAAGCTGCAGAGCTGGGCTGGGAGGTGGCAAATGGAGTTTAATGTAGAGAAGTGTGAGGTGATTCACTTTGGAAGGAATAACAGGAATGAGGAATATTTGGCTAATGGTAAAGTTCTTGAAAGTGTGGATGAGCAGAGGGATCTAGGTGTCCATGTACATAGATCCCTGAAAGTTGCCACCCAGGTTGATAGGGTTGTGAAGAAGGCCTATGGAGTGTTGGCCTTTATTGGTAGAGGGATTGAGTTCCGGAGTCGGGAGGTCATGTTGCAGCTGTACAGAACTCTGGTACGGCCGCATTTGGAGTATTGTGTACAGTTCTGGTCACCGCATTATAGGAAGGACGTGGAGGCTTTGGAGCAGGTGCAGAGGAGATTTACCAGGATGTTGCCTGGTATGGAGGGAAAATCTTATGAGGAAAGGCTGATGGACTTGAGGTTGTTTTCGTTGGAGAGAAGAAGGTTAAGAGGAGACCTAATAGAGGCATACAAAATGATCAGGGGGTTGGATAGGGTGGACAGTGAGAGCCTTCTCCCGCGGATGGATATGGCTGGCACGAGGGGACATAACTTTAAACTGAGGGGTAATAGATATAGGACAGAGGTCAGAGGTAGGTTCTTTACGCAAAGAGGAGTGAGGCCGTGGAATGCCCTACCTGCTACAGTAGTGAACTCGCCAACATTGAGGGCATTTAAAAGTTTATTGGATAAACATATGGATGATAATGGCATAGTGTAGGTTAGATGGCTTTTGTTTCGGTGCAACATCGTGGGCCGAAGGGCCTGTACTGCGCTGTATTGTTCTATGTTCTATGTTCTATGTGACTTGGAGAGAGAAATCACAGCTTGCAAAGCTGAGTAAATTAAACAAAGTGGAAAGCATGAAACGGTGTAACATGTAGGAGCCGATTTTCCCATTTCTTTGTCGGGGAGAATGTCAGGTTGCAGTAACCAGGTTAGGGCAAAGTCCTTTCCCTCGGGCCTCCCCACTTCTGATGTTGGAGGGATGGGGGGGTGGGGGGGGGGGGCGGGGTGGCAGGCGACAGGAGACTGATTCTTCCACCCATCAATCTCTCTGCTATGGTGGGGACATGTGGAAGAAGAACCCAGTGATTTGCCACAAATTCCTCCATAGTAACTAACTTGTCAGCACAAAGCCTGTGGGGAGCATGCGGAGGTGTCTGCCGTGGCTCAGTAATAGCACTCGTGCCTTTGTGTCAGTAAGGTTGTGTGTTCAATCTCATCTGGAGGCTGTGATAATATGCACAAGCAATCTTATATATAATAATGTACATGACCTGCGACCAGCAGGTGGTAGTGTAAACCTACCATGTGACTCTGCCTCGGGGGGGTTGGGAGTAAGCTGTGTTGATGGTTAGATGTATTTTGCAGTAGCTCAAGAACAGTTAGTTAGTGTTAGTAGTTTGTAATATATTTATTCCAGTTATCTTTGCCACGCATTTGGTGATCAATGTGATTATGATGACCCTGGAGAGTAGGGAGGCTGAGGTAGTTGTGGCAATGGATGCGGAAAAGGCGTTCGACCGGGTGGAGTGGGGCTATTTACGGATGGTGCTTGGGCGATTTGGGTTCGGAAAGGGCTTTATCGACTGCGTCAGGCTGCTGTACCAGGCCCCGGAGGCCTGTGTAAGGACGAATAGGACGACCTCGGATTATTTTAGACTGTACAGGGGCACAAGACCCTCTCCCCACTGTTGTTCGCGTTAGCTATAGAGCTGCTGGCAATTGCTCTGAGGGCTTCAAGGGGCTGGAAGGGGCTGGGGTTCGTGGGTGGGGTGGAACATAGAATCCCGCTGTACACGGATGATATGCTCTTATACGTATCGGATCCAGGGGCAGGGATGGGCGAAATTATGGCAATTTGGGGGGAATTTGGCCAGTTTTCGGGGTATAAACTGAATATGGCAAAGAGTGAGATATTTGTAGTTCAGGCGAGGGGTCAGGCGGGTCGGCTGAGGGAGCTGCCGTTTAGGTTAGTAGGGGACAGTTTCAGGTACTTAGGGATACAAGTGGCACGCGACTGGGGCCGTTTACACAAGTTGAACTTGTCCCGGTTGGTTGAACAGATGAGGGGCAAGTTTTGGAGATGGGATGCGCTCCCGCTGTCATTAGCTGGGAGAGTGCAGACGGTCAAAATGACAGTCCTACTGAGATTTCTGTTCGTATTCCAGTGTCTCCCAATTTTCATTCCGCGGTCCTTTAAGAAGGTCAATAAAATCATCCTGGCCACACAAAGTGAGCGGAACCGGGGGGAGGGGGGGCTTGCGCTGCCGAATTTTAGCAATTATTACTGGGCAGCTAACATAGCCATAATAAGGAAGTGGGTGGTGGGGGCGGGGTCGGTTTGGGAGCGGATGGAGGCAGCTTCATGTAGGGGCACCAGTCTGGGGCGTTGGTAACGGCACCTCTGCCGTTCCCGCCGGCAAGGTACTCCACCAGCCCCGTAGTGGTGGCGGCCCTGATAATTTGGAGTCAGTGGAGGAGGTACGTTGGAGCAGTGGTAGCATCAGTCTGGTCCCCAATATGTGACAACCACCGGCTTGCCCTGGGGAGCTTGGATGGGGGGTTCAGAGTATGGCGGAGGGCGGGAATTGAGAAGATGGGGGACTTGTTTTTATAGGGGAGCTTTCCTAGCTTGAGGGCGCTGGAGAAGTTTGGGTTGGCAAGGGGGAACAAATTTAGATATTTATAGGTGCGGGACTTTCTGCGCAGGCAGGTATCATCCTTCCCACTCCTGCCACTAAGGGGGATCCAGGATAGGGTAGTGTCTAGAGGATGGGTGGGGGAGGGGATCGTCTCAGACATCTACAAAGAACTCATGGGGGCGGAGGAGACGCAGACCGAGGAGCTGAGACGTATGTGGGAGGAGGAGCTTGGTGGTGAGATGGAGGATGGCTTATGGGTGGATGCATTGAGCAGAGTCAACGCAACCGCAATATGCGCCAGGCTCAGCTTGATCCAATTCAAGGTGGTCCACCGGGCCCACATGACAGTGGCTCGGATGAGTAGATTCTTTGGGGTAGAGGACAGGTGTGCAAAATGTGCGGGAGGACCAGCGAACCATGTTCACATGTTCTGGGTGTGTCCAAAACCTAGGGGATATTAAGACCATAAGACATAGGAGCGGAAGTAAGGCCATTTGGCCCATCGAGTCCACTCCACCATTCAATCATGGCTGATTTTGGCAGGAGTTTGCGGACATCATGTCCAGAGTATTGAAAACAAGGATGGCAATTGTCGTGTTATTCACCCTGGGGTAACACGGACTGCAACTGGATGCAGTTGTACTTGAAAGTAGACTCCAAGCTTTGGTGTTGGTTCAATATGCTTTATTGAACTTGTTAAGCAGTGCACACAGTTCACTGTGGGTTTGACACTCTCCTAATCTAAGCGTGCTCGTTATAACTAACTGGACCAGACTAGCTCTGAGCCACATGTAGAAGGTGCTAACTGATATATACATCCTGACATCACTACAGTTGTCACCAGTGGAAAGAGGCAGAGTGCTGATGCCTCGTGTGTTTTATAGTGGGAGACCACCTTCTCATGTTCTGCCTGGTGATTGGTTGTGTTCAGTCCTGTGTGCTGATTGGCTGTACTGGGTGTCTGTCACTGCCTGTCTGTATCTCATTATGTGCATGAGTGCATATCATGACAGCAATGAGTCCAGAGGTGGCGATTTTTGGGGTTTCGAAGGACCCAGGAGGAGAAAGAGGCAGATGTTTTGGCCTTTGCTTCCCTGGTAGCCCGGGGACGATTACTGCTGGCTTGGAGGGACTCAAAGCCCCCGAAGTCGGAGACCTGGCTAACTGACATGGTGAGCTTTCTCGGCCTACAGAAGAGTAAGTTTGCCTTGAGAGGGTCACTGTTAGGGTTCGACCAGAGGTGGCAACCATTCATCGACTTCTCCGCGGAGAATTCATCGTCAGCAGGGGGTGGGGGTTAGGGTAGAGTAGAATAGGGGGTCAATTAGGCAGGTCTTGGTGGGATGGGAGTCGGGGATTGCACTATGTTTATTGTCCTCTGTACATTGTTTTACACTGTTGTTGTTTGTAATGCCAAAAATACCTCATTAAAATTGTCTATTAAAAAAAAAGAACTAGGTGTTCTGTGGTGCATCATTCCTATTGGCCAGTGCACAAGAACATGACAGAGGCTAAAGGACAACCTGGTCCAGGCTGACACTCCATTTCCACTGGAGTATCTACTGGAGTTTCAAAGAGTAAGAGGCAAATCAATTGAAACATATAAGGCCCTGAGGGTTCTACATAGGGTGGATGTGGAAAGGATGTTTCCCCTTGTTGGAGAATCTAGAAATCGAGGTCACTGTTTATAAATAGGGGTCGCCCATTTAAGACCGAGATGAGGAGAATTTATTACTCTCAGAGCCTCTTGAACTCTCTTCCTCAAAGGGCTTGATTTCCTTACTAATTAAAAATCTGCCTATCTCAGCCTTGAACATATTTAACAGCCCAGCCTCTACTGCTCAATGGGGTAATGAATTCAAAAGATTCAGTAGCCTCTGAGAGAAGAAATTTCTTCTCACCTCTGTCTTAAATGGGTGACCCATAACTTTGAGATTATGCTGTCTGGTCCTGGAATCTCCCACAAGAGGAACGAGCCTCTCGGCATCTACCCTGTCAAGCCCCCTGAGAATCCTATATGTCTCAATAAGGTTGCCTCTCATTCTTCATGAGTACAGGACCAATCTACTTACCTTCTCACAAGAAAATCCCTCCATAACCGGGATCAACCTGGTGAATCCTGTTTGGACTGCTTCCAATGCCAATATATTTCCTCAGATAACGGGACCAAAACTCCTCACAGTATTCTACTTTCAGACCAATACCATTAGAACAACAACAACGTGTGTTTATAATAATAATAATCGCTTATTGTCACAAGTAGGCTTCAATGAAGTTACTGTGAAAAGCTCCTAGTCGCCACATTCCGGTGCCTGTTCGGGGAGGCCGGTACGGGAATTGAACCCGCGCTGCTGGCATTGTTCTGCATTACAAACCAGCTGTTTATATTTTGCCTTTAAAATATCTCAACGCACTTCACAAGATAAAGACATTGGGCTGGATTTTCACCAAGACTGGGTGACTCCAGAACCCTTTAGAAATGATGGGGCAAGTCCCGAATCTAGGATTTCGAACCCCATTCCAGGATTGTCTGATTTTCAGGTGGGCCTTTAAAACATGTGGTCTGACTTGGGTCACAAGTCTGCACTCCAGGCCGGGCCAGCTCCCTTGTGGGAGTCCAACACAAATTCATAGAGTGAAGCTAAGCTTTTAAAGAGTCTCACAGTGTCTCAGAGCTGTTATGCACCCTAGTTTGTATGAGGGGATCTCTTACATGGTGAGGTCAAAAGGTCATGCTCCCATACCAAGGTAAGACCACTGTCCCCTCATGCCAAGTTGTGCCTCTCCACTCACCTTCCATGGCCCCTCCAGCCCCCAAAGATCTTAATGGAAGTGGATAGTGAGATCGTTGATGCATTGGTTTTAATTTTCCAAAATTCCCTAGATTCAGGGAAGGTGCCATCAGATTGGAAAATAGCAAATAGACATGCTTTATTCAAAAAGAGAGACAGGCAGAAAGCAGGAAACTACAGGTCAGTTAAGTCAACATCTGTAACAGGGAAAATGTTCAAAGCTATTATTAACGATGTTACAGGGGGCAGCACGATGGCACAATGGTTAGCACTGTTGCCTCACGCGTCGAGGTCCCAGGTTTGATCCCGGCCCTGGGTCACTGTCCGTGTGGAGTTTGCACATTCACCCTGATGCACTAAGCGTCAAGAACCAGAAAGACATGTGAGACTTTAACTAAGGCTTTAATACACTACATAGGAAGCTTACCAGACACAGACGACCCCAGACAAAATGGGTCCGGTCTCAGAGGTTGTGTCTTATACTTAACTCCCGGGGCAGTGGCTAAGGCGGAGCTCTCCGTGGCCAGGTCAGGTTACATACAGGTGGATTACACAGGATTACAGGGCCACGTTACACACAACTATTATATAGAATCATAGAAGTTTACAGCATGGAAACAGGCCCTTCGGCCCAACCAGTCCATGCCGCCCAGTTTTTACCATTAAGCTAGTCCCAGTTGCCCGCACTTGGCCCATAACCCTCTATACCCATCTTACCCATGTAACTATCTAAATGTTTTTTAAAAGACACAATTGTACCCGCCTCTCCTACTACCTCTGGCAGCCCATTCCAGACACTCACTACCCTCTGAGTGAAGAAATTGCCCCTCTGGGCCCTTCTGAATCTCTCCCCTCTCACCTTAAACCTATGCCCTCTAGTTTTAGACTCCCCTACCTTTGGGAAAAGATGTTGACTATCTACCTTATCTATGCCCCTCATTATTTTGTAGACCTCTATAAGTTCACCCCTAAGCCTCCTACGCTCCAAGGAAAAAAGTCCCAGTCTATCCAGCCTCTCCTTATAACTCAAACCATCAAGTCCCGGCAACATCCTAGTAAATCTTTTCTGCACTCTTTCCAGTTTAATAATATCCTTCCTATAATAGGGTGACCAGAACTGCACACAGTATTCCAAGTGTGGCCGTACCAATGTCTTGTACAACTTCAACAAGACGTCCCAACTCCTGTATTCAACGTTCTGACCAATGAAACCAAGCACGCCGAATGCCTTCTTCACCACCCTGTCCACCTGCGACTCCACCTTCAAGGAGCTATGAACCTGTACTCCTAGATCTCTTTGTTCTATAACTCTCCCCAACGCCATACCATTAACTGAGTAGGTCCTGGCCTGATTCGATCTGCCAAAATGCATCACCTCACATTTATCTAAATTAAACTCCATCTGCCATTCGTCGGCCCACTGGCCTAATTGATCAAGATCCCGTTGCAATCCTAGATAACCTTCTTCACTATCCACTGTGCCATCAATCTTGGTGTCATCTGCAAACTTACTAACCATGCCTCCTAAATTCTCATCCAAATCATTAATATAAATCACAAATAACAGTGGACCCAGCACCGATCCCTGAGGCACACCACTGGTCACAGGCCTCCAGTTTGAAAAACAACCCTCTACAACCACGCCTTCTGTCGTCCAGCCAATTTTGAATCCAATTGGCAACCTCACCCTGGATCCCGTGAACTTTAACCTTCTGCAACAACCTACCATGCGGTACCTTGTCAAAGGCTTTGCTAAAGTCCATGTAGACAACATCTACTGCACTGCCCTCACCTGCCTTCTTGGTCACCCCCTCAAAAAACTCAATCAAATTTGTGAGACATGATTTTCCACGCACAAAGCCATGCTGACTGCCCCGAATCAGTCCTTGCCTCTCTAAATGCTTGTAGATCCTGTCTCTCAGAATACCTTCTAGCAACTTACCTACTACAGACGTTGGGCTCACCGGTCTGTAGTTCCCAGGCTTTTCCCTGCTGCCCTTCTAAAACAAGGGCACAACATTCGCCACTCTCCAATCTTCAGGCACCTCACCTGTGGCTGCCGATGATTCAAATATCTGTTAGGGGACCCGCAATTTCCTCCCTAGCCTCCCACAACACCCTGGGATACATTTCATCAGGTCCCGGGGATTTATCTACCTTGATGCGCTTTAAGACTTCCAGCACCTCCTCCTCTGTAATATGCACACTTCTCAAGACATCACTATTTATTTCCCTTAGTTTCCTAACATCTATGCCTTTCTCCACCGTGAATACCGATGAGAAATATTCATTCAGGATCTCACCCAACTCTTGTGGCTCTGCACATAGATGTCCTTGTTGATCCTTAAGAGGCCCTACTCTGTCCCTAGTTACTCTTTTCCCCTTTATGTGTTTGTAGAATCTCTTTGGATTCTCCCTTGCATTATTTGCCAAAGCAATTTCATGTCCCCTTTTTGCCCTCCTGATTTCCCTCTTAACTCTATTTCGACAATCTCTATGCTCTTCAAGGGATCCACTTGATCCCAGTTGCTTATGTACGTCATATGCCTCCTTCTTATTTTTGACCAGAGTCTCAATATCTCGAGTCATCCAGGGTTCCCTACTTCTACCAGCCTTGCCCTTCACTCTAAAGGGAATGTGCTTACCCTGCACCCTGGTTAACACATTTTTAAAAGCCTCCCATTTACCAGCCGTCCCTTTGCCTGCCAACAGTCTCCCCCAATCTACCTCTGCAAGTTCCTGTCTGATACCATCAAAATTCGCCTTGCCCCAATTAAGAATTTTAACTCTTGGGCCAGACCTATCATTCTCCATAGCTATCTTAAAACTAATGGAGTTATGGTCACTTGTCCCAAAGTGATCTCTCACTAGCACTTCTGTCACTTGCCCTTCCTTATTTCCCAAGACGAGGTCAAGTTTTGCCCCCTCTCTAGTCGGTCCATCCACATACTGAATGAGAAATTCCTCCTGAATACACTCAACAAATTTCCCTCCATCCAAGCCCCTAATGCTATGGCTGTCCCAGTCAATGTTGGGAAAGTTAAAGTCCCCTACTACTACCACCCTATTATTCTTGCAGCTATCTGTAATCTCCTTACATATTTGCTCCTCTATTTCCCGCTGACTATTTGGGGGCCTGTAGTACAGTCCTACCAAGGTGATCTCCCCCTTCTTATTTTTCAGTTCCACCCATATAGACTCAGTGGGCAAACCCTCGGATATATCCCCTCTAAGTACTGCCGTGATGTTCTCCCTAATCAAAAACGCCGCTCCCCCTCCTCTCTTACCTCCTGTTCTATCCTTTCTATAGCATCTGTACCCCGGAACATTGAGCTGCCAGTCCTGCCCCTCCCTTAGCCATGTTTCAGTCATAGCTATAATATCCCAGTCCCATGTGCCCGTCCATGCCCTGAGTTCATCCGCTTTGCCCGTCAGGCCCCTTGCATTGAAATAAATGCAGTTTAATGTAGACCTTCCTTGCTCTCTGCCCTGCTTTCTCAGGTCATGCTTTACACACTCTCCCTTCCTGCCTTTTGTTTCTGTCCCCACTGACTTCCTACATCGGTTCCCATCCCCCTGCCACATTAGTTTAAACCCTCCCCAACTGCACTAGCAAACACACCCCCGAGAACATTGGTTCCGGTCCCACCCAGATGCAGACCGTCCGATTTGTACAGGTCCCACCTCCCCCAGAACCGGTCCCAATGTCCCAGGAATTTGAAACCCTCCCTCTTGCACCATCTCTCAAGCCACGTATTCATCCTAGTTATCCTGTCATTCCTACTCTGACTATCACGTGGCACTGGTAGCAATCCTGAGATTACTACCTTTGAGGTCCTACTTTTTAGTTTAACTCCTAACTCCCTAAATTCAGCTTGTAGGACCTCATCCCGTTTTTTACCTATATCGTTGGTGCCTATATGCACCACGACAGCTGGCTGTTCACCCTCCCCCTCCAAAATGCCCTGCAGCCGCTCCGAGACATCCTTGACCCTTGCACCATACCAACATAGGCAACATACCAACCTGGATTCTCGTTTGCGTCCACAGAAACGCCTGTCTATTCCCCTTACAATTGAATCCCCTATCACTATAGCTCTGCCACTCTTTTTACCGCCCTTCTGTGCAGCAGAGCCAGCCACGATGCCATAAACCTGGCTGCTGCCACCTTCCCCTGGTGAGCCATCTCCCCCAACAGTTTCCAAAACGGTAAATCTGTTTTGGAGGGAGATGACCGCAGGGCATCCCTGCACTGCCTTCCTACTCTTCCTCTGTCTGTTGGTCACCCATTCCCTATCTGCCTCAGTAATTTTAATCTGCGGTGTGACCAACTCACTGAATGTGCTATCCACAACTTCCTCAGCATCGCGGATGCTGCAAAGTGAGTGCATCCGCAGCTCCAGAGCCGTCAAGCGGTCTAACAGGAGCTGCAGTTGGACACACTTCTTGCAGATGAAGGAGTCAGGGACACCAGAAGGGTCCCTGACTTGCCACATCTCACAAGAGGAGCATGACACGGGTCTGAGCTCTCCTGCCATGACTTAAACCTGAAGTTAAATTTGAACTACACTACACAGCTAAGAGAAAGTCAAAGAGAGAGAAATCACTCACCTGCTAGCTGTGATGTAATTGCTCCCGAGGCTCCCTCACAGGTCTGCTTCTCTGCACCTCCTTAAGATGAGCACCAAATTCCCTTAACTAGTTAATTAATTTACTTAATTAATTGGATTTTTTTTTTGGGGGGGGGGAAAGCTCAACCCCAAATACCAAACCCCAAAAAACAAACACAGCCCTCACTCACCTCTTACCCGAACTCAGCCTTACTCAAACTCAGATACACTCTGTTTGCCTCCAGCACTCTGTTTCTATAGGCACTTCAGCCACACCCTTTGTATCCTTCCTGATATACAGTCAGCCAATAGGCCTGCTCCCAAAGCTGATCTCCCGAAACCAACAGCTGACCTGCAAGGTAAGAAAGTTGTTAATCAGTACTTACCTCACCCAGGCAGCGACCTTTTAATCTGTCCCCTTGCCTCGCAGCTCCCGCGTTTTTTCAAACTCCCGTGCTGTTTCCAAGGTCCCGGCTCTCTCTCTCTCCCGAACAGCTGACCTGCAAGGTAAGAAAGTGGTTAATCAGTACTTACCTCACCCAGGCATCGACCTTTTAATCTGTCCCCTCTGCCTCGCAGCTCCCGCGCTTTTTCAAACTCCCGCGCTGTTTCCAAGGTCCCGGCTCCCTCTCTCTCCCGAACAGCTGACCTGCAAGGTAAGAAAGTGGTTAATCAGTACTTACCTCACCCAGGCAGCGACCTTTTAATCTGTCCCCTCTGCCTCGCAGCTCCCGCGCTTTTTCAAACTCCCGCGCTGTTTCCAAGGTCCCGGCTCCCTCTCTCTCCCGAACAGCTGACCTGCAAGGTAAGAAAGTGGTTAATCAGTGGTTAATATAACTATGTACAATGCTAGGGAAGTACAGTGGTGTATCACCACATTCACCCCTTGTTTAGAAGGAAGTCCGGGGTGAAAATATGGAGTCGCAAACACAGTGAACAAATAGGGAGTAACGAACAGAGTCCATCAGGAGGTTCCGTGTCGTCAGAGGTCGAGACGAACGATGGGTTTGGTCGATCTCTTTGAACGTCGGAGCTGTGGCGCTGAGGTAGTGTCCGGTGGTATCCGTGCGGTCGGTGGTGCTGGGTCGCGAGGCGGCATGATGTCCCCCACCGCTTCGGCTGGCTCAAGGTGAAACTGCGGGATGACAGTGGCTGGCACGGAGTAGTAACAGGCCGAGGGATCGACGGGAACAGAGAGGGTGGAGGTTGCGGGGTGGGGGCGGCAGGGGCCCCAGAGGGGGCCAGGTCCTTGATGGAGACGGTCTCCTCACGCTCGTCGGGGTACGCTATGTACGCGTACTGTGGGTTGTCGTGGAGGAGACGGACTCTCTCCACCAGGTGCTCCGCCTTAGAGGTCCGCACGTGCTTGCGGAGCAGGACGTCTCCCGGGGACAGGAGCCAGGACGGAAGCGATGTCACGGATGCCGATCTCCTGGAGAAGAGAAACATCCGCTCATGAGGGGTAGCATTCGTTGCAGTACACAAAAGGGACCGGATGGAGTGGAGTGTGGCAGGGAGGGCCTCCTGCCAACGGGAGACTGGTAGGCCTTTGGACTTGAGGGCTAGCAGCACGGCCTTCCAAACTGTCGCGTTCTCCCTCTCCACCTGTCCGTTCCCCCGGGGGTTGTAAGTGGTCGTCCTGCTCGAGGCAATGCCCCTGGCGAGCAGGTACCGACGCAGCTCCTCACTCATGAAGGAGGAGCCCCGGTCACTGTGAATGTAATTGGGATAACCGAACAGCATGAAGAGGTCATGCAACGCTTTGATGACGGTGGCGGAGGTCGTGTCGGGGCAGGGAATGGCGAAGGGGAACCGCGAGTACTCGTCGATGACGTTGAGGAAGTACGTGTTGCGGTTGTGGGTGGGGAGGGGCCCTTTGAAGTCAATGCTGAGACGTTCAAAGGGGCGGGTAGCCTTGATTAGGTGCGCCTTGTCTGGCTTGTAGAATTGCGGCTTGCATTCCGCACAGACTTGGCAGTCCCTAGTCATGGCCTTGACCTCCTCGACTGAGAAGGGCAGGTTGTGGCACTTGATGTAGTGGGAGAGCCGCCTGACGCCCGGGTGACAGAGGTCATTATGTAGTGCCCGCAGTCGGTCATCCTGTGCGTTGGCACAAGTACTACGGGACAGGGCATCAGGAGGATCATTGAGCTTACCTGGCCAGTATAAGATACTATAATTGTAGGTGGAGAGTTCGATCCTCCACCGTAATATCTTATAATTTTTGATTTTACCTCGTTGTTTGTTGTCGAACATGAACGCAACTGATCGTTGGTCAGTAACGAGGGTAAATGGTTTTCCGGCCAGGTAGTGCCTCCAGTGCCGGACGGCTTCCACTATGGCTTGTGCCTCCTTCTCAACTGAGGAGTGGCGGATCTCTGGGCCTTGGAGTGTGCGGGAAAAGAAGGCGATGGGCCTGCCCGCCTGGTTGAGGGTGGCACCCAGGGCAAAGTTGGAGGCATCGCTTGCGACTTGGAATGGTGCAGACTCGTCTACCGCATGCATGGCGACTTTGGCGATAGCGGTTTTTAGGAGGTGGAAGGCCTGGCAGGCCTCGGGCGGGAGGGGGACTGAGGGGGAACGGAGGAGGGGTCGGGCCTTGTCAGCGTACTCGGGCACCCACTGGGCATAGTAGGCAAAGAACCCGAGGCATCGCCTCAGTTCTTTGGGGCAGGTGGGAATTGGGAGTTCGAGAAGGGGGCGCAGACGGTCGGGATCGGGGCCGAGGACACCGTTCTCCACCACGTAGCCGAGTATGGCGAGGCGGGTGGTGCCGAAAACACATTTTGCCTCGTTGTACGTGAGATTGAGGCGTTTGGCAGTTTGGAGGAATTTAGTGAGGTTGACGTCATGGTCCTGCTGGTTGTGGTGATGTTGTCCAGATACGGGAAGGTAGCCCGCAGTCTGTTCTGGTCCACCATTCGGTCCATCTCCCGTTGGAAGACCGAGACTCCATTGGTGACGCCAAAGGGTACACTAAGAAAGTGGTAGAGGCGGCCGTCCGACTCGAAGGCCGTGAAGTTACGGTCCTCCGGGCGGATAGGGAGCTGGTGGTAGGCGAATTTCAAGTCTATGGTGGAGAACACCCGGTACTGTGCAATCTGGTTGACCATGTCAGAAATGCGGGGGAGGGGATACGCATCAAGCAGCGTGTACCGGTTGATGGTCTGACTGTAGTCAATGACCATGCGGTGTTTCTCGCTAGACTTGACTACCACCACTTGGGCTCGCCAGGGGCTGGTGCTGTGAGCAATGATCTTTTCCGAGAGAAGGCGCTTAATCGCCGCTCGAATGAATTGGCAGTCCCCGAAACTGTAACGCTGACTTTTAGTAGCCACGGGCTTGCAGTCGGGGGTGAGATTAGCAAACAGTGAAGGGGGGGGATCCTGAGCGTGGAGAGACTACAGGTGGGACCCGGGGGGGGGGGATCAGGGAAGAACTGGGGGTTGGAGACTGTGAGTGGGGGTAGGGGGCCGTTAAAATGCAAGGTGAGGCTGCGCAGGTGGCATTGGAAGTCCAGGCCGAGGATCGCGGCGGCGCAGAGGTGAGGGAGGACCATGAATTTGAAATCCTGGAACACCGCGCCGTTCACTGAGAGGGTGACGACGCAGTAGCCCGAAACCTCGGCCGTCTGGGAGTTGGAGGCCATGGAAATATGCCTGCGCGTGGGTAGTACCTTGAGGGAGCAGCGGCGCACGGTGTCCGGGTGGAGGAAGCTCTCCGTGCTGCCGCTGTCGAAGAGGCAGGTAACAGTGAAACAATTTACGTGAACCTCCATGGTGGATCTGGCGAGCTGATGCGGTCGGTCCTGGTCGAGGACGATGGATGCGATGGTGGAGCTGTTGGAGAAGGGTGCCGCATCCGGGGAGCAGCCTGCGGAAGAAGGTGGCGGCGCCCAGGTGTCGTAGGTTGCTGGAGGGCAGGTTGCTGTCGCTGGCTGCATCTCAGTTGTTTGCAGCATTTCGGTCGAGTGCGCAGGACCGGAAGTGACGATCGGCGGTGGACCGGAAGTGACGTAAGTCGGGGTTCCGGGCGGCGCCCATGCAGACCACGTGGAGGGGGGGCCAGAGGTCGAGTGCGCAGGTCTGAACGTGACGATCGGCGGTGGGGCGGACCCGGAAGCGACGATCGGCGGCGGACCGGAAGTGACGTGCGGCGGACCGGACGTGAAGGGACCTGGGCCGGGGATAATCAAAGATGGCGGCTCCCCTGCGTCGCACATGTCGAATATCGAGCCGGGAACGGAGGATGGCGGCACCCAGGAGTAGCAGGCCGCGGTGTTGGACCCCGAGGCAGCAGTGGAGAGGCAGACGTTTGCAAAATGGCCTTTCTTGCCACAGGCTGAACAGGTAGCATCTCTAGCAGGGCAGCGTCTCCTGGGGTGTTTTGCCTGGCCACAAAAGTAACACTGGGGCCCAGGCCTTATTTTTACTGCTGGTGTGGCTGGGTGGGCCGTGACTTGCAGGGGTTGTTGCTGGGAGGTAGCGGCCACGTAGGGAACGTGGGCAGGCGTATAGGAAGTTCGTGCAGGCGTGTAGGACGCATTATTGTCATAGGCTGCCTGTTGGGCCTCTGCCATTGTGATTGCCGTGTCCAGAGTCAGGGTAGTTTGTGCCAGTAGGAGTTGGCGAATTGGGCCGGAAGCGATGCCAGTTACAAAGGCATCAAAGCCTGGGCCTCAGTGTTCTGCTCAGCGGAGACTGCTGGCGCATTGCAGGTGAGCGCGAGGGCACGGAGGTCCCGAACGAACACGGATAGGGGTTCACCTGGCTGCTGGTGCCGGGAGGCGAGGCGGTGGCGGGCGTAAATAGAATTAACAGTTCGTGCATAGCGGCTTTTGAGCTTCACAATGGCATCGGCGTAGGTCGTAGTTCCCGTGATGAGGTCGAAAAGGCCGTAGTCTAGCCGTGAACACAGGAGGTTGAGTCGGTCAGCGTCCATTTTGGCGAAGGCGGAGGATGCTTCCAGGTAGGCCTCGAAACACCGGAGCCAGCAGGTGAAAAGGTGATCCGCGCGTGGAGCGTGGTGGTCGAGCGAGAGCTTGTCGGGTTTCAGAGCAGCCTCCATTATAACTGTAGTGTATTAAATTGATGCACTAAGCGTCAAGAACCACAAAGACATGTGAGACTTTAACTAAGGCTTTAATACACTACATAGGAAGCTTACCCGACACAGACGACCCCCGACAAAATGGGTCCGGTCTCAGAAGTTGGGTCTTATACTTAACTCCCAGGGGAGTGGCTAAGGCGGAGCTCTCCGTGGCCAGGTCAGGTTACATACAGGTGACCGAACCTCTACAGAGCTACAGTACAATACACAGGATTACAGGGCCACGTTACACACAACTATTATATAACTATGTACAATGCTAGGGAAGTACAGTGGTGTCTCACCACACACCCCGTGTTTGTGTGGGTTTCGCCCCCACAACCCAAAGATGTGCAGGGTAGGTAGATTGGCCACGCTAAATTGCCCCTTAACTGGAAAAAAAATAATTGGGTACGCTAAATGTATTTTAAAAGAAGATGGTATAGCAGGGCACTTAGATAAATTCAAGGTTTTGTGAGAGGGAAATCATGTTTAACATTGTCATATGTGCTGTGGACAAAAGGCGGGGCAGTGGATATAATATACTTATATTTCTAGAAGGCACTTGATAAGGTGTCACATCAAAAGTTATTGCAGAAAATAAAAGTTCATGGTGTAGGGGGTAATATATTGGCATGGATTGAAGATTGGCTAGCTAACAGGAAACAGGAGTTGGCCTAAATGGGTATTTTTCTGATTGACTTAATGTACCAAGTGGTGTGCCACAGGAATCAGTGCTGGGGCCTCAGCCTTTAACGATTTATGTGAATGACTTGGATGAAGGGACTGAAGGTATGCGTGCTAAATTTGCTGATGACACAAAGATGGAAATGTAAGTTATGAAAGGGACGTAAGAAGGCTACAAAGGGAAGGCAAAATTAATTTCCTTTACTAGCCCAATGTCTTTAAGGAGGCTACAGATAGGGGGCGCAATTCTCTGCCTCGCGCCGATGGTAGCGGAGTTCCCGGTGAGGCCGAGAATCCTGCAGTAGTGAAGGAAATGGGATTAACCATTTCCGCTGCTCTGGCCCTCCCCTCTGCCAGCGGATCAAGGTTCACGCCTCGCTCCAGCGGGTGGATGCTGAAGGGCCATTAAGACCCATTCGCATCCACTTTGGAGATCGGGCACCATATTCTCCAGGCCCCGCAGGATTCTCCGGTCCGCTGGGCGAGGAATCACGAGGACGAGGATTACCGCAGGTATGGACAAACGTGGTCCTGACATAGCGGACCTCGCAGTGGATAAGGGGGTAACCACTGAAGGGGGTTGCCCCTCGAAAGTCCATTAGAGGGCCACCCTTCCCCCCCATAATGCAAGACCTGCCCACCCCACCCTCAGAAGAACCCCCCCCCCCACTGTCCCCCCAGGGACTCCCTAAAAAAAGAGATCCCCCAGAGACTCCCTAAATAAAGAGACCACCCCAGAGACTCTCTACATAAAGAGACCACCCCAGGGATCCCCTAAATAATGAGAAGCCCCAGAGACCCCTGAAACAAAGAGATGCCCCCAGAAATCCTCTAAATAAAGAGACTCCCCCAGAGACTCCCTAAATAAGGAGACCCCTCTCCCCCCCACAGGGGTTTTCCAATCGCCCCCCTTCATGCTTGAGTGATTTTGAAGTGATCAGCTAACAATTGATAGCACTTAACTCTTTGAAGTGGCTCATGTTTACAGACATTGTGGTTACAGCGCCTCAGAGTCATTCAACCGTGAAGGAAGATGAATGAAGCAAGGTTGACAGCTGTGTGTGTGGGAGCTGTCATCACAGCCCAATAAGGGAAATTAATGAACGGCTTGCAGCTCAAGGATCTGAGGGGTTTAAACACAGGTCACTGGTTTCTCTTTCCAGGAATTGACAGGTGCTGCTTCCTGTGTCTGAGCCAGCAGGTGTATGCCCAGGTGACTGTTACAATAGTAATTTTTTTCACTGCCCCTGTCTGGACTGCTCTCTAGCTTCCAGATAGGGGTCTCTTTTCTGGGAAGTCTGTGGGGGTCTCTATTTAAGGGGTCTCTGGGGGGTCCATTTATTTAGGGGGTCTCTGGGGGGTCTCCTTATTTTGTGGGATCTGTGGGTGGGGGAAGCAGGTCATTCCCATACTTGGGGGAAGGGGGGAATCCAAAACAATCCAGGGGTGGTGGGCTGCTATGTGGGGGGGGGAGAGGGGGGGGGGCAGTCGTGGGACCTTGCTATTGGGCCACCTGCTCAAAATGGCAGCCCAATAGCGGGATTCCCCAAGGAATTCCCACCATGCAGAAATTTGCATGGTTACGGACTGGGAATTGCTTCCTGATCTGTGCTCTCCGGGAGCACAAATCAGTTGCAATTCATCTCCAGTGGGTGAACATAGTCTCCCAAAAGGAGCATCTCACCAACATTAAGTGAGTGGGCAAAGATCTGACAAATAGGGTGTAATGTGAGCAGATGTGAAATTGTCCATTTTGGTGGGAAGAATAAAATATTATCTAAATAGTGCGAGGTTGCAGAGATCTGAGATCCAAAGGGATCTGGGTGTCCACATGAATGAATCACAAAGGGTGTCAATTTCACAGTGTTTATTTATGCAAGGTTGTGGTTTCAAGGGCTTGCACTTTCTGCTAGTCATACTTTAAAGAGTCTGGATGATGACACTTTTACTTCCCCATAATGAAATAACTTTCTTGATGGAAAGTAATGAATGAATGACAGTTTTTAAAGCTTTTTTCCACATTCTGCTGTCATTATTGGATTCAATAGTTTAATGCAGTGTACAAAGAACAAAGAACAAAGCAAAGTACAGCACAGGAACAGGCCCTTCAGCCCTCCTAGCCTGCGCCGACCATGCTGCCCATCTAAACTAAAATCTTCTACACTTCCGGGGTCCGTATCCCTCTAAAAGTGGGTCAGTGGGCATGGAAGTGCCATAGCTTGTCATATGGGTATGACGGACCATGGAGAATGGGTGGGGCATGAGGAGGTGTGAGAGGTGAGGGCTGGGAAGGAGTCACACAGCACTTTCTCCTGAGGCGGGCATGCCGAGCCAGGAATCTTCCCAGCTCCCACTACCCGATGAAAATCCAGGCCACGGAATGTAAAAGGTGGACATTCAACCCATCCAGTATATCCTGGCTTTCTGCAAGAGCCATTCAGATAGTTTCATTCTCCCACCCCATCAAATCTGGAGTCACATGTAGGCTAGGTCAGGTAATGATGACAGATTTCCTCTCCTAAAAGGACATTAGTGAACTAAAGGGGTTCTTCTAACAATTGATAGTTGCTTTATGGCCACCACTACTGAAACTAGCTTCAATTTCCCAGATTATTAATCAAATGGTCCCATTAACGCGGTGGAATTCCCACTCCGTTATCATCACTCCTCATATCTGCTCTCCTCTAACTCTGACCCGCTCCCTGATTTCACTCACTCCATCACTGATCAACATACTTTCAGCTGAAAAGGCTCTGGGCCCTAGATCCTCTCCCTATACCTCTCTACCTCTCTTTCCTCCTTTCAGACATTCCTGGAAATCTACCTCTTTGACCAAATTTTAGGTCACCTGACCCAATATCTCCCATATCCCATGGTGTGAAATATTGCTGGATAATTCTCCAATCAAAGGCCATGGACTGCTTCATTATGTTAAATTTTCACAGTTCCTTCATTGCTAATGTAAGCCTACTTGTGACACTAATAAAGATTCTTCTTATTATTAAGGTGTTATATCAACATAACCACTTCCTGACTGTGGATCAATCAACTGAACCCTGTGTAATGACACGCCGCTCATTGTGCAATCATATTTACCAAGACTTTAACACACCAAAATATACTATAATCCTCTATATGAAGTCTAATTTACCATTTTCCCACCTTGTTGCTCTGAATATTGATATTCACGTCCTCAAAGCTTTTCGATGCAACTGTATTCACCCCAGCGGGAAAATCCGGTCCCACGCCGGCACACAGGTTTCCCAGCAATGAGGGGTGCTGTCAATGGGAAATCTCGTGACAATGGCGGGACCGGTAGATCCCGCTGTTGGGCCATCTGCCCTTCCGAAAAACATGTGTCACGGTGGTCGGTTAATTGAACCCATTGCTATGCGCAGGCTGCTAGTAACACAACCAGCTGCAAATTCTTCTTCCAAGAACACGGCTTGTGCCCTTTGTGTTGGTGGGCAGGATAAATGCGGAACTCAAATGCTTGGGCAGCATTCGGCCAGTGTGTTTTTCGGATTAGGCGGTACCGATGGTTTCGGTTTTCAAACCAGACGGGACCATCGCCTCTGCGTCGACTATAAACTTACGGTTATTATGGCCTCATGGTTGGATCGATACCCCATGCCCCGCATCGAGGAGCTTTATGTCACGCTGGCGAGAGGTGGTACATTCACCAAGCTCGATATGAGCAATGCCTACCTGCAGTTGCCGCTGGATCAATCCTCAAGTAAATATGTTACCATCACCACACAGCGCAGTCATTATGAGTATACACGGTTGCCATTCGCCGTTTTGACGGCTTGCGTGATTTTGCAACGTGTGATGGAAGCTATTTTGCATGGCCTACCTCAAGTCACGCTATACCTCAGTCTGGTGAATTACTACGGGGAATTCATTCCAAACCTGGCCACGGTGCTGGCCCCTCTGCTCCTCCCCAACCTGGCAACAGTGCCCCTCTGCTCCTTCCGAGTCTGGCAACGGTGCCCCTCTGCTCCTTCCGAGTCGGGCAGCGGTGCCCCTCTGCACCTCCCAAACCTGGCAACGGTGCCCATCTGCTCATCCAGAGTCAGGCAACGGTGCCCCTCTGCTCCTTCCGAGTCAGGCAACGGTGCCCCTCTGCTCCTTCCGAGTCGGGCAACGGTGCCCCTCTGCTCCTTCCGAGTCGGGCAACGGTGCCCCTCTGCACCTCCCAAACCTGGCAACGGTGCCCATCTGCTCCTCCCGAGTCTGGCAACGGTGCCCCTCTGCTCCTTCCGAGTCGGGCAACGGTGCCCCTCTGCTCCTTCCGAGTCGGGCAACGGTGCCCCTCTGCTCCTCCCGAGTCTGGCAACGGTGCCCCTCTGCTCCTTCCGAGTCGGGCAACGGTGCCCCTCTGCTCCTTCCGAGTCGGGCAATGGTGCCCTTCTGCTCCGCCAGAGTCTGGCAACGGTGCTCCTCTGCACCTCCCGAACCTGACAATAGTGCCCCTCTGCTCCTCCTGGTAACAGTGCCCCTCTGCAGCTCCTGAACCTGGTAACGGTGCCTCTCTGCTCTTCCTGGCAACGGTGCCCCTCTGCAGCTCCCGAGTCTGGCAACGGTGCCCCCTGCTCATCCTGAGTCTGGCGCAACGGTGCCCCTCTGCACCTCCCGAGTCTGGCAACGGTGCCCCTCTGCACCTCCCGAGTCTGGCAACGGTGCCCCTCTGCACCTCCCGAGTCTGGCAACGGTGCCCCTCTGCACCTCCCGAGTCTGGCAACGGTGCCCCTCTGCACCTCCCGAGTCTGGCAACGGTGCCCCTCTGCACCTCCCGAGTCTGGCAACGGTGCCCCTCTGCACCTCCCGAGTCTGGCAACGGTGCCCCTCTGCACCTCCCGAGTCTGGCAACGGTGCCGCTCTGCACCTCCCGAGTCTGGCAACGGTGCCCCTCTGCACCTCCCGAGTCTGGCAACGGTGCCCCTCTGCACCTCCCAAGTCTTGCAACGGTGCCCCTCTGCACCTCCCGAGTCTGGCAACGGTGCCCCTCTGCACCTCCCGAGTCTGGCAACGGTGCCCCTCTGCAGCTCCCGCACCTGACAACGGTGCCCCTCTGCTCCTCCTGGCAATGGTGCCCCTCTGCAGCTCCCGAGTCTGGCAACGGTGCTCCTCTGCACCTCCTGCTGAAGCAATACCAGGACTGGCTCCAGGGCGCCAGCCAGGGGGGAGCTTTCTGTTGTGTCAAACAGCAACTATCCTCATCGGGCGTGTTGACCCACAATGACCAGGGTAAGCCCCTAGTCATCACCTTCGACCCGTCGCCATACGGGATCAGGGCCATCCTGACCCATCGGACGCTGGATGGTAATGAACGATCGATCGTCTTCGCATCCAGGACACTGACCACCACCGAGTGCACATACACACACATAGCAAAGGAGCGTTTGGCAGTGGTCTTTGGAGTTAAGCGTTTCTACTAAATCATCTATGGCCGCCATTTTACTCTGTTCACGGATCACAAACCCCTCCTGGGTCTTTTTCGCGAGAAAAAAGCAATTCTGCCCATAGCATCGGTGCACATCCAGCGGAGGGCTCTGCTACTCACCGCTTATGAGTACTCGTGAGGACATAGGCCGGGGACTCAGATAGCGCTTGTCGATGAATTGAGCAAGCTGCCCCTGCTGGCCATGGCCTCACCTCCGTCTCTGGTGGATGAGGTAGTGGCTGTGTTGAACTTTATGGTCTCCTTGCCGGTTGCCACATCTCATATCCGTGACTGGGCCCGGACGGATCCCATCACCTTCTCCTCGGGGAGTTGCGGGCTTTTTCTACTCAGGCGTGAGAACTAATTATCGAAGGTGGGGTTCTACTGTGGGGTACACGGGTCGTGACCCTGGCTAGGGGCCAAGCACTTGTGTTACGGGACCTACACAACAGGCACCCGCTGGTGACCAGGATGAAGATTTTGGTGAGGAGTTATGTATGCTGTGCTAACCTCTCAACGCCGACATTGAGAGGTTAGCACAGCAATGCTTTGTCTGCCAGGAACATCAGCAGTTCTCTGCCTCCGCACCCCTCCAACCTTGGAAGTGGCTGGGCCACCCATGAGCCCAAGTCCATGCAGACTTCACCGGCCCATTTATGGACTCAATGTTCCATCTCTTAGTGGACTCCTATTGTAAATGGTCAGAGGTCCATCGGATGGCGGCGATCACCTCTCGCTATCAATGGAGAAAATGCGCCTCTCCCAGGATCCCAGGTTCGATTCTGGCTTGGGTCACTGTCTGTGCGGAGTCTGCACATCCTCCCCGTGTGTGCGTGGGTTTCCTCCGGGTGCTCCGGTTTCCTCCCACAGTCCAAAGATGTGCAGGTTAGGTGGATTGGTCATGCTAAATTGCCCTTAGTGTCCAAAAAAAAATTGCCCTTAGTGTTGGGTTGGGTTACTGGGTTATGGAGATAGGGTGGAGGTGTGGGCTTGGGTAGGGTGCTCTTTCAAAGAGCCGGTGCAGACTCGATGGGCTGAATGGCCTCCTTCTGCACTGTAAATTCTATGAACTATGAAGGTCCTTGTGATGGACAACGGGGCAGCCTTCACGAGTGTGGACTTTACGGAATTTCTTCGGACAAATGGCATCCAGCATGTGAGGATAGACCCTATCATCCGACCTCCAACAGGTTGGCAGAGAGGGCCATCCAGACATTCAAGCAGGGTCTCCACAAACAGCAGACAGGATCCTTGGACATGCATTTGGCCCGATTCTTGTTCGCGAACCGAAACCGTTACTGGGGTGCATCGGGGTGAAGGTGCGATGTGCCCAAGATTAGCTGTTGCCGGCCGCTGTCCCACGTCATCCGGCCCATCACTTTGCCCCCGGAGACAAGGTTTTTGTTGGACATTTCGCCCTTGGAGCCCATTGGCTATCCAACACTGTGCAGCAACAGGCTGGTCTAGAGCCCTATCGGGTTCAGGTAGGAACCAAGCAGTTATGACAGCATTTAGATAATCTGCGGGCGCGCCAACCATCTTTGTGTTCACAATAGTGGCTAGTCCCGTTCCTGAGGATCATGGGTAAGGGCTCCTCGAGCCAGTGATGCCGTCGACCACCCGCTCCCTGGACCTCCCTCTGGCAGTGTCCTCTTCGGATTCAGAGTTGGAGTCTGAACGCCCTGGGGCATCTGGGGGGAAGTCGGAGTTACAGGCTCTGCCCACCACTGTCCTGACTCGGTGTTCCAAACGTAAGAGATGTTCTATGGCATGGTACACACTGCCGTGGGTGCCACCGCCCCGATCTTCAGAGGTTCCTCTGGCACTGAAGAGGGTTCTGTCATGATATGCAGACATGCAGATAATGATATACAGACAGGCACAGACAGACAGAGAACAGGATATGGCCAATGAGCAGGCAGGACACTAATGGGTGGTATCTCACTATAAAAGGTACGAGGCACTCACACTCCGACTCTTTCCACTGATGAACATCTACAGAGTGAGTCAGGGTGTATGTACAGTATCACACCTCCAGCACGTGGCTAAGAGCTAGTCTGGTTCAGTCAGACAGAGTAACCACACTTAGGTTAGCAGAGAGTCGAACTCGATAGAGAACTGTGCTAACTGTGCTACTGGTTCAATAAATCAGATTGAACTAACTTCAAGGTCTGGAGTATCTTTTGGTTAAAGCTGCATCCAGTTGCAGCCTGTGTTATCCCAGAGTACATAACACATCAGGTTTGTTGGCCCTCTTCTCCCTTGATCTCTCCTCTTTCCTCTGGTCAACGGCTCAAGGAGGGGTTTTTGGACTTTGTGGGGAGGGATGTCATATCCTGGATCCGACAAATCCTATCAAATCGGGGATCTGGTTTTCCCGGAGTGCATGCTCCCCCCCCCAAAAAAAATGGCGGAGCTTCCGAGGTCTTCCATTATAAAGCCGGCCGGCTCAAAATCGCCTGGCACTCATTCAGAGGAGTAGCTTGTACGAAAGTCTCTGTACCAAACTTAAATAAACCTCCTGTTTATCCTGCAACCCGAAATAGCTTCTTCCTTTGGGGGTGGTTACAGTACCAACCTCACTCACTCTTCCACAATGCTCTGTAACATCTACCTCTTTGACGCAAAGAACTTGGTCATCCATCCTAATGTCTACTCCTTTGGATCAAGGCCACATTTTGTCTGATTGTGTCCCTGGGAAGCACCTTTGAATGTGGTACTGCATTAAAGGCACGAGATAAATGCACTTTGCTGTTCCTGTTCAGTTCAGCTGTGGGAACGAGGATATAGCCTCAATTCTCTGACCTGTGCTCGCAGCCAGTAAGGCTCTGTATTCAGAAAGACTCCTCTAAAAATAATCAATTTTGGTCACCATTGGGTATAGGAGGCATTACAGGACGCAGGGAATTGCAACAACAAGAAGGATAGACTCGTAGGAAAGATTAGAGAAAAATCACCTCCAACATGAAGAACAAAAATATAAACACATCAAAGTAAATGGTTCAAAAGGTATTAAACAGTAGAAATGGGGTGAACACAGAATATGATTTCAAGATAATCCAAGCCAATCAGAGAAGTGGGGATAAATTTAAACCAGAGTAAAGTGAATTTAAAAAGGTATTGCAGAAGTTATCTTCACTCAATGAGTAAATAATTGAAAAATATTGAAGGCAAGACTATAACTGGTGAGGGCAATACCACCGAATCATATGGGAAATGTGCAGGTGAGGTGAATTGGTCATGATCAATGTGGGGAGTTGTGGAGATAAGTTGTGGGAATGGGTCGAGGTGGACTGCTCGTTCGGAGGGTCAGTGCAGACTTGATGGGCCGAATGGCCTTCTTCTACACTGTAGGGATTTTATGGTGGTCTTTGGTAATATTACTGAGGCCCAAGCTAATGCTCTAGGGACATGGGTTCAAATCTCACCCCAGCCGCTTAACTTAAATTGTCTGGAATAGAAAACTACTGCTGGAAGTCCACTGCCTGCTGCCGGCAGTGGCGATCCCGATCTGGCAGAGAATCCCGTGTCGGGGGGAAATGGGATCGTCGCCCTTTGTAATGCTCCAGTTCCCTGCTGGCGGCAGCATAGAGGGCCATGCCCAAGCCAGTGGAAGGATGCAAATGGCTGGATGCCGGATTCTTCATGCTCCATGCATAGATTGGTGCAAGCATTTGCCAGAGTGGCCCGGATGCGGTGGACCTCGCGGTGGACCGAGGGATAAGCATTTAAGGTAAGTGCCCCAAAGTACCTCCCCACCACAATGCTAATCCTGCCTGTCCCACCCCCAGCTCCCCCCCCCATCAGATTCCCCCACCAGTTACCCCAACAGAGACACCTATCAGATTCCCCTGGCAGAGAACCCCCCCATATCAGAGACCCCTATCAGAGGCCCACCCATATCAGAGGAACCCATCCCCGCATTTCAGAGAACCCCCCCCCCATATCATCTCAGAGTTAAGTGCTTTCACTTCCTCTTTTTCTCAACAAAAATCACTTAACTGCTTTCGATGTGGTCAGAACCTGTCAATCATAGCTATATATTTATAAACATTGTGGTTATGTTCACAGCAGGTTTCTTGAGATGCATTCAAGCATGAAGGGGAATTAAAATAAACATCTGGCTATCTAGAAGCATTCAATGACAGCCTGCTAAAAGTGATTTCACTTTGCAGTGAGTAGAAGCCGTACCAATCAAAGGATACAAGGGAGTTTAAAGCTTTGTGATGTGATTTTGGCTTTCTATGAAATCACAGCTGTCACTTTCTAGACATCTGTCTGAGGTAGCAGGTGTAAGGGACAGGTGAGTGAAAAAGCAGTGACCTTTTTTACTGTTTCTGCCTGGGCTGCTCTTTAGCTTTCAGGCAGATGTGACTGATGGGGTGGGGAGACGTCCCGGTTATGGGGGCTTTGCAGTTATGGGGGGGTCTCTGATTATGGGTGAGCCTCTGGTGCAGTTGCCTGGTGGGGTCTCTGGTGGGAGACCCTGGTGGGAGCCCCAATGGGGGTTCCTGGTGGGGTCTGATGGGAAGGTCTGGTGGGAGGTCTGATGGGAGAGTCTGGTGGGAGGTCGAGGGTATGCCCGTACTTGTCAACAGTGGGTGGGGGGTGGTGCAAGATTGGCATTGTGGGGAGGGGAGCCAGCTGTCGGACCTCGCTATTGGGCCGCCCGCTAAAAATGGCGGCCCGATAGGGGAATTTGCAATGGAATCCCTTGTGACCCCACCAGGCATAGATTTGCATGGCTGGGAGAGTGAATCGCTTCTGGGTGCCACTCCTAGAATCAACGCATTGCAGAAGCAATGCAGCTCCAGCGGGAGAACGTAGCCTCAAAATCGGAGTATCCAGCCCTATGTCCGGAGGAAGTGTCTAGTTTTACGATGAAAAAGTTGCCGACACCCTTGCACCGATGCTCTGCTTGGTGAGGGGCTAGCAGCCACGCCATGTAAAACTGCCAGTGTTCCCGACATAAATGAATTTCCGGGTCCGTGGCTGCGCATCTGCACGGCGATGACCTGCAGTGGTTGCGCCGTAAACATGGCACCAGCCGCACGCGGAGCCAGGCTGTCCCCATGTACCCGCCCTTGCCACCTTCGGACCACCCCCCATCAGTCCCCACAGCCCCCACCGAAGCTCCCCGGCCAGCAGAATGGCTCCGCCCCTCCCCCCCCCCCCCCCCCGCCCCGACTCTGGCGGTGCTGGACACAGTCTGAAGCAGCCACGCGAGGGTGACAAAAACTCAGAGCACATGCCTCCCGCGCCGTCGGGAGGTCGGCCCATCGGAGGCGGAGCATCAGGGGAGGGCCGTCAGGTGACATCCTGAGGCCGTCCTAACGGTGCATGTCGTAATTCCCGATGACGCTGTTTTGGAGAGGGCGGAGCCCAGATTTCCATGTCAAAAGGGATTCTCTGCCCGATCGCCAATTACGATATTGGCATCGGGCAATGGAGAATCCCACCCTTAGTCTCCCAAAAGGAGATTCCAGGCCCTAGTCTTGGTAATTGACATCATGAAACTATTCCCAATTGTTGGTTTAAAAAAAAAAACATCTGCTTCAGTCATGCTCTTTCGGGAAGGAAATCTGTTGGCCTGAGGTGGTCTGGCCTCCATTTTACTCCAAACCACGGGAGCATGTTTGACCGTTAAATGCTGGCCTTGCCAGTGAGGCCTACATCACATTGAAGAATAAAATGAATTGGTGGAGATGAGGCCATTCAGCCCATCATGCCTTTGAAAGAGCTAATTAATCCAAATCCTCTGCTCATTCCCCATAGCTAGCTCAAGTGTTTCCTTTTCAAATATCTATCCAACTCCTCTCAGGAGGTTACCGTCAAATTTGCTTTCACCGCCTTATCAGACCGTGCACTCCGTTTCAAAACAGTTTGTTGCATTCAAAAAATCTCGTCATTCCTCGTTGATCTTTTGCCAATTATCTTAAATCGTGTACTTTGGCTGCTCACACTCCTCCTAGCAGTGACAGGTTCTCCCTGGCGACTCAACCTTCCTGATTTTGAACATCTCTATTAAATCTCACCTGAACCATATCCGTTGGGAGAACAATCGCCAGAGATGGATTTTCAATAGGGAAAAGGGCCATTTTCCATTGAATACATAGATTCCCTACAGTGCAGAATCAGGCCATTCAGCCCATCGGGTCTGCAATGACCACCTGCTCTGAAAGAGCACCTTACGGAGGCCCTCTCACCCTCCCTATCACCACTACCCTGCCTAACCTGCACATTTTTAGACACTTATGGGCTATTTTAGCATGGCCAATCCACCCAACCTGCACATCTTTCCTATTTCAAACTCTTCTTGGGCTTGGTCATGTCCAACCCTGAAGTTGGTACTGAAATTCCCTTGTATTGTTAGCCTCAGTGGCTTTCCTGGTCCCATTAAGGAGGCCATCAGTACTTAAAGGGAAACAGAAATTACAGTCCTCAAATTCACGGACAAGGGCCTGACCCATTTACCTGATAGTCCTTCCTCCAAAGTCTTGCTGTGGCTGTCAAACTATCCTCAAGAATGGGAAGCCATCCAAATGAATTAAGTGTGTTATGGGCCAGGGTGTAGAGAACCCCAAAGTGTATCATGGAGTTCACCTGACCCACAACTTTTAATAGATTGTGATATGGGGAGCACACGGCCCACTCTACAGGTGTGGTACAGCAGAAATGGAAAAGTAAATGAAACCTTTTTAAAACAAACAATGAACATCTTAGCAACCATTAATTCAAATACAACCCCCAAAGAATACAACACTAAGTAATACATACGCTGTCCTTTTAACATCCAGAAGACTTACAAAAAACATAACCTTTAACAGAAGCACATCAGGTTAAAGTCAGAACATTTATAATTTATAATTTAAAATTCTGAATTCACCAAATGATCAAGAGCCAGTCTTTTCATGGCAGAGAGTACAGCAGTACAGCTGCATGTCTGGCTTCAACTCCAACACTGAAAACGAAACCAAAAAGACACAGACACATGCAAGCTTTTCTTAAAGTGAAACTGAAAAGCAGAGCCAGAGCTCAGCTCCACCCACACTCTGACATCACTGCAGTAACATGAGCAGCCAAACATTTCTTAAAGCGACATTCTCATGACACTTCCCCCCAAGAAAAAAAAACCCATAAACTTCAAGAGGGTTTCATTTTTCACCTTCTCACTATCCTTTAAGAAATGCACACAGTAAATATACTTTTTCATTTCAAAAAACACCACACACCAACAGGTAAAATAATATAGTCCATTTTGTTCTCGTTCTTCTTCGTCCAACTGAAATCCTTCTCAATTGACAGTCCCTTTGAACAAGAAGGTCTCTGCACGATCCGTCCATTTCTCTATGCCTCAGCATTTCTCTTTAAAGTCAGATACTTTAGTTCAATCTGATCACAGACTCCCTTGTAATTCTCCAACACAAGAGCATTGGTTATCACAGCATTCAGGCCATTAAATGCCTGTTGAAAGTCCGCTGTCCACTGAAATTTTTGACGTTTCTTCAGCAAGTCCATCAGTGGAGCAACAACGCTACAAAAATTTTCACCAATGTTCGATCAAATCCACTCATGCCAAGGAATCGCATTATTTCCCGTTGTGTCGAGGGTGTCAGAAACCCTCAAGGAAAGTGACTTGGGCTTTTCCAAATTCACTTTTGGCTAGGTTCATCACCAAACCCTGGCGTTTTTACCACATAATTCACCTCACTTAATTTCCTTTCAATCTGATAAGGCCCACAAACCTTGCTTTTAAGGGTTCACCTACCACTGGTAACAACACTAAAACTTTATCTCCACTGGCAAAACTACGAACTTTGGATTTCTTGTCCGCTACCCGTTTCACCACATTTTGTGCAAATTTAAATGTTGTCTAACCAATTCACCTGCTCTATTTAATCGTTCCCTAAAAGTTGACACGTAATCCAATAATGTCAGTGCAGGAATCCCCTGTGGTTGTCCCCCTCTCGAACAGATATACCCCTTTGGATACTGTCGGGGGGGATAGCCTATCAGGGGAAAACAGCAGCAGCCAGAGCAGTGGCACCACGGCTGGCTCTGATGTTCAGAAGGGAGGGTCAAAGCGCAGAAGAGTAATAGTTATAGGGGACTCTATAGTCAGGGGCACAGATAGGCGCTTCTGTGGGCGTGAAAGAGACTCCAGGATGGTATGTTGCCTCCCTGGTGCCAGGGTCCAGGATGTCTCCGAACGGGTAGAGGGAATCCTGAAGGGGGAGGGCAAACAGGCAGAGGTCGTTGTACATATTGGTACTAACGACATAGGCAGGAAGGGGCATGAGGTCCTGCAGCAGGAGTTCAGGGAGCTAGGCAGAAAGTTAAAGGACAGGACCTCGAGGGTTGTAATCTCGGGATTACTCCCTGTGCCACGTGCCAGTGAGGCTAGAAATAGGAAGATAGAGCAGACAAACACGTGGCTAAACAGCTGGTGTAGGAGGGAGGGTTTCCGTTTTCTGGACCACTGGGAGCTCTTCCGGGGCAGGTGTGACCTGTATAAGATGGACGGGTTGCATCTAAACCGGAGAGGCATAAATATCCTGGCCGCGAGGTTTGCTAGTGTCACACGGGAGGGTTTAAACTAGTATGGCAGGGGGGTGGGTACGGGAGCAATAGGTCAGAAGGTGAGAGCATTGAGGGAGAACTAGGGAATAGGGACAGTGTGGCTCTGAGGCAGAGCAGACGGGGAAAAGTTGCTGAACACAGCGAGTCTGGTGGCCTGAAGTGCATATGTTTTAATGCAAGGAGCATTACGGGTAAGGCAGATGAACTTAGAGCTTGGATTACTACTTGGAACTATGATGTTATTGCCATTACAGAGACCTGGTTGAGGGAAGGGCAGGATTGGCAGCTAAACGTTCCAGGATTTAGATGTTTCAGGCGGGATAGAGGGGGATGTAAAAGGGGAGGCGGAGTTGCGCTACTTGTTCGGGAGAATATCACAGCTATACAGCGAGAGGACACCTCAGAGGGCAGTGAGGCTATATGGGTAGAGATCAGGAATAAGAAGGGTGCAGTCACAATGTTGGGGGTATACTACAGGCCTCCCAACAGCCAGCGGGAGATAGAGGAGCAGATAGGTAGACAGATTTTGGAAAAGAGTAAAAACAACAGGGTTGTGGTGATGGGAGACTTCAACTTCCCCAATATTGACTGGGACTCACTTAGTGCCAGGGGCTTAGACGGGGCGGAGTTTGTAAGGAGCATCCAGGAGGGCTTCTTAAAACAATATGTGAACAGTCCAACTAGGGAAGGGGCGGTACTGGACCTGGTATTGGGGAATGAGCCCGGCCAGGTGGTAGATGTTTCAGTAGGGGAGCATTTCGGTAACAGTGACCACAATTCAGTAAGTTTTAAAGTACTGGTGGACAAGGATAAGAGTGGTCCGAGGATGAATGTGCTAAATTGGGGGAAGGCTAATTATGACAATATTAGGCGGGAACTGAAGAACATAGATTGGGGGCGGATGTTTGAGGGCAAATCAACATCTGACATGTGGGAGGCTTTCAAGTGTCAGTTGAAGGGAATACAGGACAGGCATGTTCCTGTGAGGAAGAAAGATAAATACGGCAATTTTCGGGAACCTTGGATGACGAGTGATATTGTAGGCCTCGTCAAAAAGAAAAAGGAGGCATTTGTCAGGGCTAAAAGGCTGGGAACAGACGAAGCCTGTGTGGCATATAAGGAAAGTAGGAAGGAACTTAAGCAAGGAGTCAGGAGGGCTAGAAGGGGTCATGAAAAGTCATTGGCAAATAGGGTTAAGGAAAATCCCAAGGCTTTTTACACGTACATAAAAAGCAAGAGGGTAGCCAGGGAAAGGGTTGGCCCACTGAAGGATAGGCAAGGGAATCTATGTGTGGAGCCAGAGGAAATGGGCGAGGTACTAAATGAATACTTTGCATCAGTATTCACCAAAGAGAAGGAATTGGTAGATGTGGAGTCTGGAGAAGGGGGTGTAGATAGCCTGGGTCACATTGTGATCCAAAAAGACGAGGTGTTGGGTGTCTTAAAAAATATTAAGGTAGATAAGTCCCCAGGGCCTGATGGGATCTACCCCAGAATACTGAAGGAGGCTGGAGAGGAAATTGCTGAGGCCTTGACAGAAATCTTTGGATCCTCGCTGTCTTCAGGGGATGTCCCGGAGGACTGGAGAATAGCCAATGTTGTTCCTCTGTTTAAGAAGGGTAGCAAGGATAATCCCGGGAACTACAGGCCGGTGAGCCTTACTTCAGTGGTAGGGAAATTACTGGAGAGAATTCTTCGAGACAGGATCTACTCCCATTTGGAAGCAAATGGACGTATTAGTGAGAGGCAGCACGGTTTTGTGAAGGGGAGGTCGTGTCTCACTAACTTGATAGAGTTTTTCGAGGAGGTCACTAAGATGATTGATGCAGGTAGGGCAGTGGATGTTGTCTACATGGACTTCAGTAAGGCCTTTGACAAGGTCCCTCATGGTAGACTAGTACAAAAGGTGAAGTCACACGGGATCAGGGGTGAGCTGGCAAGGTGGATTCAGAACTGGCTAGGCAATAGAAGGCAAAGGGTAGCAATGGAGGGATGCTTTTCTAATTGGAGGGCTGTGACCAGTGGTGTTCCACAGGGATCAGTGCTGGGACCTTTGCTGTTTGTAGTATATATAAATGATTTGGAGGAAAATGTAACTGGTCTGATTAGTAAGTTTGCAGACGACACAAAGGTTGGTGGAATTGCGGATAGCGATGAGGACTGTCTGAGGATACAGCAGGATTTAGATTGTCTGGAGACTTGGGCGGAGAGATGGCAGATGGAGTTTAATCCGGACAAATGTGAGGTAATGCATTTTGGAAGGGCTAATGCAGGTAGGGAATATACAGTGAATGGTAGAACCCTCAAGAGTATTGAAAGTCAAAGAGATCTAGGAGTACAGGTCCACAGGTCATTGAAAGGGGCAACACAGGTGGAGAAGGTAGTCAAGAAGGCATACGGCATGCTTGCCTTCATTGGCCGGGGCATTGAGTATAAGAATTGGCAAGTCATGTTGCAGCTGTATAGAACCTTAGTTAGGCCACACTTGGAGTATAGTGTTCAATTCTGGTCGCCACACTACCAGAAGGATGTGGAGGCTTTAGAGAGGGTGCAGAAGAGATTTACCAGAATGTTGCCTGGTATGGAGGGCATAAGCTATGAGGAGCGATTGAATAAACTCGGTTTGTTCTCTCTGGAACGAAGGAGGTTGAGGGGCGACCTGATAGAGGTCTACAAAATTATGAGGGGCATAGACAGAGTGGATAGTCAGAGGCTTTTCCCCAGGGTAGAGGGGTCAAATACTAGGGGGCATAGGTTTAAGGTGAGAGGGGCAAGGTTTAGAGTAGATGTACGAGGCAAGTTTTTTACGCAGAGGGTAGTGGGTGCCTGGAACTCGCTACCGGAGGAGGTAGTGGAAGCAGGGACGATAGGGACATTTAAGGGGCATCTTGACAAATATATGAATAGGATGGGAATAGAAGGATACGGACCCAGGAAGTGTAGAAGATTGTAGTTTAGTCGGGCAGTATGGTCGGCGCGGGCTTGGAGGGCCGAAGGGCCTGTTCCTGTGCTGTACATTTCTTTGTTTGTTCTTTGTTCTTTGTAATTTCCGATTTCTCACTCACCAATTTTTCCTTAATCAATTTAAGTGGTCCTCTTACCTCATGACTAAATATTAGTTCAAAAGGACTAAATTTGGTTGACTCATTAGGTGCATCCCTAATTGCAAACAGTACAAATGGAATTCCTTTATCCCAATCCTCTGGATAATCTTGACAATAAGTCCTCAACATTGTCTTTAATGTCTGTGATTCTGGATGGGATGCAGTTGATTTAAATTGTTTCATTCCTAAGCTATCCATAACTCCTTTGAATAACCTTGAGGTAAAATTTGATCCTTGATCCGATTGTATTTTTGTGAGTAGTCCATATCTAGTAAAGAATTTAAGTAACTCCTCCACAATCCTTTTAGCTGCAATATTACGTACTGGAATGGCCTCTGGAAACCTAGTAGACAAATCCGTTATAGTCAAAAGACATTGATTGCCACTTTTTGTTTTAGGAAGTGGTCCTACGCAATCAATTAGGGCCCTTGTAAAAGGTTCTTCAAATGCTGGAATGGGTATTAAGGGCTCTGGTTTTATCACTGCTTGAGGTTTCCCTATCACTTGACAAGTGTGACATGATTGACAAAATTTAACTACATCTTTATGTAGTCCAGGCCAATAAAAATGTTTTTGTATTTTAGCTTGAGTTTTACTCCCAAATGGCCTCCCACTGGTGCCTCATGTGCAAATCACAACACCTTCTTTCTATACCCTACCGGCAATACTACTTGATGAACCTCTGCCCACTTTTCATCCGCCTGCATATGTAAAGGTCTCCATTTTCTCATCAAGACATCACTTTTACAGTAATAACACTCTGGTATACACTCAGATTCCTCTTCCGTATATGCTTTCTGATACATCCGTTTTATTTCTACATTTTTTGTTGCAACTCCGCCAATTTTCCTGAACTAAAAATATCTGCCTCATCCTCCACCTGTTCTTGTTCTTTTTCAACCATCTGATCAAAAATCATTTCTGATAATTGCACTTCAACTTCATCTTCACTCTTTGATTTCTCCTCTTGGCTTCACTTTGCGACCTTGTTACTACACAATCCAGAAAAATCCCAGGATATTCGTCCTTCAACACTTCAGTTGTCTGATTTTCCACTGGCTTGTCAACCAGAATAGACATCTCTCCCAGCTGCGATCCAGCTATATCATTATCCAAGATTAACTGTGCTCCTGGACAAAATAATTTCTCTATTACTCCTAATACCACTTCACCACGCTTCACTGGACTTTTCAACCTTACCTTATACAATGGAACACTACTCCTCTCTCCCTGAATTCCATATATTACCACCTTTTCTGGCAATATTCTTCCCAGACTACATAACTCCTCATCTCTTACTATTAAAGATTGACTAGCTCCCGTATCTCTTAAAATTGTGACTTCTTTACCTGCTCCTCCTGATACACATGAGTAAACTTTACCCACACAAGTAAGATCTTTAAAGAGATCTGGCACCTTCTTATCAATCACCTCTTGATTAGGCTGTACAATCTTTTGCACCTCCTTCGTTTCACTTGAGCTTTCCTTTACCTCATTAACAAACCCCACTGCCTTATCCTGTTTTACCACATTAGCCTTCCCAGTGTTTTTCTTCAACCATCAACACTGTGACTTGACATGGCCTAGTTTTATACAGTGAAAACATTTGAAATTTTTCATTTCTTTTCCACCCCCCTGGATTTCTATTTTAATCTGCGGTACACTCTCCTTATTATCTCCCATCAGATCACCTTTACCTTGAGTATTTCTCATGTCCCCAGTTTCTATCCCTCACAGGCTGAAACTGATGTCGGAAACCATGATTTGATTTATGAACTAATTCATAATCATCTGCCTTTTCTGCTGCTAATCTCGCAGTTTTAACCCTCTGCTCTTCCACATGAGTTCTCACTACATCAGGAATTCGATTTTTAAACTCCTCCAAAAGTATAATTTCTCTGAGAGCTTCATAGGTTTAGTCTATTTTCAAAGCCCTTATCCACCTATCAAAATTACTCTGTTTGATCCTTTCAAACTCCATGTATGTTTGACCAAATTCTTTCCTTAAATTTCTAAACCTTTGTCTGTAAGCTTCAGGCACTAGCTCATATGCACCTAAGATGGATTTCTTCACCTCCTCATACGTCCCAGATACCTCCTCCGGTAGTGATGCAAACACTTCACTAGCCCTACCTACCAGCTTTGTTTGAATCAGTAATACCCACATGTCCTGTGGCCATTTAATTTGTTTCGCCACCTTCTCAAATGAACTGAAAAAGGCTTCTACCTCCTTCTCGTCAAACCTTGGCAATGCTTGGACATATTTAAATAGATTCCCACCAAGCTTTCGACTTTGACGCTTTTTCTCACTATCCTCATCACTATCATCCAACTGTACATTTCCCTTTACGCCTGCCAATTTTAACTGACTGTCATGTTTCATGCCCATTTTCTGAAGTTCAAACTCTCTCTCTTTATCTTTTTCCCTGATCTGTATCTCCCTTTCTCTTTCTTTTTGTTCTGCTGGGGCTATTCTTTCTGTTTTCATTTCTCCTCTCTCTTTTTCCTCTCTCTCTTTCTCTTTCTCTTTCTTTTTCCTCTCTCTCTCTTTCATATTCAAGGTGCTTTAATTCTTTCTCATGCTCCATTTGTTTAATTTGTATCTGAATTTTTGCCATTTCCAATGAGTCAACCTGCATCTCAGTCAACTTTAAATGCTTAGCCACCACCATAATTACCTCATCTTTTCGCATTTTGTCAGGTAATGTTAACTGCAATGTTTTTGCCAAATCTAACAGTCTGCTTTTAGTCGCTGTCCGTAAGGTACTGCGTGTGACCGTCTCCACCCCCAAAAACTTCAGAGCCTCTGAAAGAGCCATTGTCCACAACACACTTCCTATGTAAACTATAATACCACACCTGAAAAGCACCCACAATATGCTCACCCCTCACTGTCTTTAAGTTCACAAATCCAATCCAATAGATAGACTTTTATCCCCCTCGAGACGGCCGATGTCACCTCACCAGTTCTTAATTAAAAGTTCCAGAGAGGGTAACAGGTCAGAGAAAAGGGTCCAAGTGAAGGTGTTACCTGAGAGAGGACAAAGGGGCCAATGGGCAGAGCAGAAGACCCCTCTCCAAGTCCGGGGAATCAAATAGTGGCCATCAGGGGAAGAACTCAGCAGTAATCATTGGGAAGTATTCACCCTGTCACCGGAAGTATTCCAGTTGTCACTGAGGGTGGGGGGGGGGCTCATCCTGCTGTGATGCGCGATCAATTACACTCAAGACGAAGTGATTTCATAACTGAAGGCTTTAATCTACTAGAACCTGTTCCCCAGCAGCTTCGGTACAGAGAGTGAAGGCTGCTGGGATGGCACCATCTCTTATACTCCGCCTATCAGGGCGGAGCTATGTAACAACAGCCAATGGTAGACTCTTGGGTCTAACCAATGGTCATCAGCCTCTTAGGTACCCCAATACCTGGTACTACCACATTCACCCCCTGTTAAAAAAGAGTCCGGCGGGGGTGGTGGCCAGTGGTAACAGTCGCCTTTAACATGGTATGATCAGGTATGAAGGTACCGTGCAGTCGAAGATATTTACAACAGTTAAAGTCACAGCGAAGCAATCAGTCGATCGTGTGGCCTGGTCGTCCTTCTGGAGCATCTGCGCTTCGTGGTGATTCTGGTGGGGGTCCCGGTGGTTGCGACTCCGGGAGCGTGGTTTCGGCCTCCCTGGCAGCTTTGTCGCCCCTAGGCAGCGCTGTTGGGGCAAACGGTTGACACAAGGGGGGGACGCCTGTAGGGGGCGTCGGTGGGTGGGCGGGCCAAGGCAGGAGCGGTGGGAGTACTGACCCCTCCCACTGCTGTGGGGGGGGTGGGGATGGGGGTAATGTTTCGGGAGCGCGTGGGGTTCCGGCGGGCGCCAGGTCCCGAAGGGAGACTGTACCTTGCCGGCCATCAGGGAACGCCAAGTAGACGACTGGGGGTTAGCGTGCAGCAGGTGGACCCTCTTGACCAACGGGTCCGACTTGTGCGCCCGCACGTGCTTCCGAAGCAGGATGGGTCCAGGTGTCTCTAGCCAGGTTGGGAGCGAGGTCCCGGAGGAGGACTTCCTGGGGAAAACAAGGAGACGTTCATGAGGTGTCTGATTTGTGGTTGTACAGAGCAGCGACCGGATGGCGTGGAGGGCCATCGGGAGGACTTCTTGCCAGCGGGAGACTGGGAGATCCCTGGACCGTAGGGCTAGTAGAACAGTCTTCCAGACCGTTCCGTTCTCCCTCTCCACCTGTCCGTTTCCCTGGGGGTTGCAACTGGTCGTCCTGCTCAAGGCGATGCCCTTGCTGAGTAGGAATTGACGCAGTTCGTCGCTCATAAAGGAGGACCCCCTATCACTGTGTATGTACGCGGGGAAAACGAACAGTGTAAAGATACCCTGGAGGGCCTTGATGACGGTGGTTGTGGTCATGTCTAGGCAGGGGATGGCGAATGGGAACCGGGAGTACTCGTCAATCACGTTCAGGAAATACGTGTGCGGTCGGTGGAGGGGAGGGGGCCTTTGAAATGCATGCTGAGGCGCTCAAAGGGACGGGAAGCCTTTATCAGGTGCGCCCTCTCTGGCCGGTAGACGTGCGGTTTGCACTCCGCGCAGATTTGGCAGTCCCTGGTGACTGTCCTGACCTCCTCGATGGAGCAGGGCAGGTTGCGGGTCTTGATGAAGTGGAAGAAACGAGTGACCCCCGGGTGGCAGAGGTCCTCGTGGAGGGCTCGGAGGCGGTCCACTTGTGCAGTGGCACAAGTGCCGTGGGACAGGGCATCAGGAGGCTCGTTTAGCTTCCCCGGACGGTACAAGATCTCGTAGTTGAAGGTGGAGAGTTCTATCCTCCACCGCAAGATCTTGTCGTTTTTAATCTTGCACCGCTGTGCATTATCGAACATGAAGGCAACCGACCGTTGGTCCGTGAGGAGAGTGAATCTCCTGCCGGCCAGGTAATGCCTCCAATGTCGCACAGCTTCTACTGTGGCTTGTGCCTCTTTTTCGACTGAGGAATGGCGAATTTCGGAAGCATGGAGGGTACGGGAGAAGAAAGCCACGGGCCTGCCTGCTTGGTTGATGGTGGCCGCCAGGGCTACATCGGATGCATCGCTCTCGATCTGGAAGGGGAGGGACTCGTCGATGGCGCGCATCGTGGCCTTTGCAATGTCTGCTTTGATGCGGCTGAAGGCCTGGCGGGCCTCCGTTGACAGGGGGAAGGTTGTGGACTGGATTAGGGGTCGGGCTTTGTCTGCGTAGTTGGGGACTCACTGCGCGTAATAGCTGAAAAACCCGAGATAGCGCTTCAGGGCCTTGGGGCAGTGAGGGAGGGGGAAATCCATAAGGGGGCGCATGCGTTCGGGGTCGGGGCCTATGACTCCACTTCGCACTACGTAGCCCAGAATGGCTGGACGGTCGGTGCTAAACACGCATTTATCTTTATTGTATGTCAGGTTAAGGATTTTTGCGGTCTGGAGGAATTTGCGGAGGTTGGTGTCGTGGTCCTGCTGGTCATGGCCGCAGATGGTGACGTTATCCAGATACGGGAACGTTGCGCCGTACCGGTCAACCATTCGGTACATCTGGTTTAGCTCACTGGGCTAAATCGCTGGCTTTGAACGCAGACCAAGGCAGGCCAGCAGCATGGTTCAATTCCCGTACCAGCCTCCCCGAACAGGCGCCGGAATGTGGCGACTAGGGGCTTTTCACAGTAACTTCATTGAAGCCTACTCGTGACAATAAGCGATTTTCATTTTCATTTCACTTCACATCTCTCGCTGGAAGACCGAGACCCCATTAGTGACACCAAAGGGAACCCATAAAAATTGGTAGAGCCGCCCATCTGCTTCGAAGGCAGTGTTCTTGTGGTCACCATTACGGAGGGGTAGCTGGTGGTAGGCGGACTTGAGATCCACCGTGGAGAAAACCTTGTATTGAGCAATCCTGTTTACCAGGTCGGCTATACGGGGGAGAGGTTACGCGTCCAGCTGCGTAAACCTGTTGGTGGTCTGGTTGTAGTCAATGACCATCCTATGCTTCTCCCCGGTCTTTACCACCACTACTTGAGCTCTCCAGGGACTGTTGCTCGCTTCGATGACCCCTTCCCCCAGCAGCCTTCGGATCTCTGACCTGATGAAGGTCCGGTCCTGGGCACTGTACCGTCTGCTCCTGGTGGCGACGGGTTTGCAATCCGGGGTGAGGTTCGCAAACAGGGAAGGCGGGTCGACCTTAAGGGTCGCGAGGCCGCAGACAGTAAGGGGAGGTATAGGGCTGCCGAATTTAAAGGTCAGGCTTTGCAAGTTACATTGGAAGTCCAGCCCCAGGAGTGTAGCCGCGCAGAGGTGCGGCAGGACATACAGGCGGAAATTGTCGAATTTCCTGCCTTGGTCAGTGAGGTTCGCTAGGCAGAACCCCTGTATCTCCACCGAGTGTGACCCGGAGGCCAGGGAGATCCTTTGGTTTACAGGGTGGGTTACAAGTGAACAGCGTCTTCCCGTGTCGGGGTGAACAAAGCTTTCCGTGCTCCCAGAGTCAATCAGGCAAGACGTCTCGTGGCCATTGATGAAGACCGTCGTTGTTGCTGTTGCGAGTGTCCGGGGTCGACTTTGGTCCAGTGTCACCGAGGCCAGATGAAACAGTTGCGAGTTCTGATCGGGCAGCGTGTAGTCGGCCGAGCTGGGAGCCCCATCCAAGGTGGCGTCACCCATGGGTCGCACATGGTGTCCGGGGATGAACAAGATGGTGGCGGGGATGGACAAAATGGCGGCACCCACCAATCCAGCGTGGTGTCCGGGGGGCAAGATGGCCGCGCCCGTGGATCGCACGTGGCCCTAGGATAAGGGGGTGGCGGTGAGCGCTGGCCGGTCGGGGCCTGAAGGGGGGGTTGCCGCGGCGGTCCGGAATTGCTGGAGACCGCGGCCACGGCACGGGCCTGGCAGACCCCCACAAAGTGGCCCTTCTTGCCGCACCCTTTGCAGGTGGCGGTGCGGGCCAGGCAGCACGGGCGGGGATGATTCGCCTGCCTGCAGAAGAAACAGCGGGGCCCGGCGGCGTTAGCGGGCCGTCTCATAGCGCAGGCTTGCGGGGTCAGGGGGAAGGTCTGTGGGGCTGCCGCTGCGGGGTGCCATGCAGCCCAGGGGGCCGCCGCGTGGTCGGGCGCATAGGACTGCGCGTTTTTGTGGTCAACGTCCATACACCCTGCCAGGGACCGTGCCTCTCTAAGTCACAGGGTGTCCCTTACTAGGAGTCTTCGGCGGATATCTGAGGAGCTCATACCTGCTACGAAAGCATCCCTGATTAAAGGTTCCGTATGCTCGCTCCCCGAAACTTGCGGGCAGCCATAGTTTCGGCCCAGCACCAACAGCGCCCGATATAAATCTTCCAATGATTCCTCGGGGCTTTGCCGTCTAGTAGCAAGCAGGTGACGTGTGTAGACCTGATTTACAGGGCGGATAAAATGTCCTTCCAACAGTTCGATCGCGGCATCATAGTTCTCTGCCTCCTCGATAAGGTTGTAGATCCTTGGGCTGACCCTTGAGCGCAGGAGATGCATTTTCTGTCTTTCTGAGGGGGTGCCTCCAGCCGTCTCCAGGTAGCCTTTAAAGCACACCAGCCAGTGTTTAAATATTGTAGCCGAGTTCTCCGCGTGGGGGCTGAGTTGAAGGCAGTCCGTTTTGATTCGGAGATCCATCTTTCCAGCTTAAATCTAGTAGATTAAATTGATGCGCGATCAATTGCACTCAAGACAAAGTGATTTCATAACTGAAGGCTTTAATCTACTAGAACTTGTTCCCCAGCAGCTTCGGTACAGAGAGTGAAGGCTGATGGGACGGCACCATTTCTTATACGCCGCCTGTCAGGGTGGAGCTACATAACAACAGCCAATGGTAGACTCCTGGGACGAACCAATGGACATCAGCCTCTTAGGTACCGCAATACCTGGTGTTACCACATGCTGTCACTGAGGGTGGGGGCTGTTGCTGTTGTCACGGAGGGTGGGGGGGGGGGGTCTATTCCTGCTGTCACTGAGGGTGGAGTGCTGTTGCTGCTGTCACTGAGGGTGGGGGGGGGGGTTGCTGTTCCTGCTGTGTGTTGGGTGTGGGGGGGCTATTGCTGCTGTCACTGGGAGTGGGAGTGGGGGGGATATTGCTTTTGACACTGGGTGTGGGAGTGGGGGGGCTATTGCTGCTGTCACTGGGTGTGGGTGTGGGGGGGGCTATTGCTGCTGTCACTGGGTGTGGGTGTGGGGGGGCTATGGCTGCTGTCACTGGGTGTGGGAGTGGGAGTGGGAGGGGCTATTGCTGCTGTCACTGGTTGTGGGAGTGGGAGTGGGGGGGCTATTGCTGCTGTCACTGGGTGTGGCAGTGGGAGTGGGGGGGGCTATTGCTGCTGTCACTGGGTGTGGGAGTGGGAGTGGGGGGTCTATTGCAGCTGTCACTGGGTGTGGGAGTGGGGGGGCGATTGCTGCTGTCACTGGGTGTGGGAGTGGGGGGGCTATTGCTGCTGTCACTGTGTGTGGGTGTGGGGGGGGGGCTATTGCAGCTGTCACTGGGTGTGGGAGTGGAGGGGCTATTGCTGCTGTCACTGGGTGTGGGAGTGGGGGGGCTATTGCTGCTGTCACTGGGTGTGGGAGTGGGGGGGGCTATTGCTGCTGTCACTGGGTGTGGGAGTGGGAGTGGAGGGGGCTATTGCTGCTGTCACTGTGTGCGGGAGTGGGGGGGCTATTGCTGCTGTCACTGGGAGTGGGAGTGGGGGGGCTATTGCTTTTCACACTGGGTGTGGGAGTGGGGGGGCTATTGCTGCTGTCACTGGGTGTGGGTGTGGGGGGGGCTATTGCTGCTGTCACTGGGTGTGGGTGTGGGGGGGGCTATTGCTGCTGTCACTGGGTGTGGGGGGGCTATTGCGGCTGTCACTGGGTGTGGGAGTGGGAGTGGGAGGGGCTATTGCTGCTGTCACTGGTTGTGGGAGTGGAAGTGGGGGGGCTATTGCTGCTGTCACTGGGTGTGGCAGTGGGAGTGGGGGGGGGGCTATTGCTGCTGTCACTGGGTGTGGGAGTGGGAGTGGGGGGGCTATTGCTGCTGTCACTGGGTGTGGGAGTGGGGGGGCGATTGCTGCTGTCACTGGGTGTGGGAGTGGGGGGGGGCTATTGCTGCTGTCACTGTGTGTGGGTGTGGGGAGGGCTATTGCAGCTGTCACTGGGTGTGGGAGTGGGGGGGGGGCTATTGCTGCTGTCACTGTGTGTGGGTGTGGGGAGGGCTATTGCAGCTGTCACTGGGTGTGGGAGTGGGGGGGGGGCTATTGCTGCTGTCACTGGGTGTGGGAGTGGGGAGGCTATTGCTGCTGTCACTGGGTGTGGGAGTGGGGGGGGGGCTATTGCTGCTGTCACTGGGTGTGGGAGTGGGAGTGGGGGGCTATTGCTGCTGTCACTGGGTGTGGGAGTGGGGGGGGCTATTGCTGCTGTCACTGGGTGTGGGAGTGGGGGGGGCTATTGCTGCTGTCACTGGGTGTGGGTGTGGGGGGTCTATTGCTGCTGTCACTGGGTGTGGGAGTGGGGGGGGCTATTGCTGCTGTCACTGGGTGTGGGTGTGGGGGGGGGCTATTGCTGCTATCACTGGGTGTGGGAGTGGGGGGGGGCTATTGCTGCTGTCACTGGGTGTGGGAGTGGGGGGGGGGCTATTGCTGCTGTCACTGGGTGTGGGTGTGGGGGGGCTATTGCTGCTGTCACTGGGTGTGGGTGTGGGGGGGGGCTATTGCTGCTGTCACTGGGTGTGGGTGGGGGGGCTATTGCTGCTGTCACTGGGTGTGGGAGTGGGGGGGCTATTGCTGCTGTCACTGGGTGTGGGTGTGGGGGGGGGGCTATTGCTGCTATCACTGGGTGTGGGAGTAGGGGGGCTATTGCTACTGTCACTGGAAGTGGGTGTGGGGGGGGCTATTGCTGCTGTCACTGGGTGTGGGGGGGCTATTGCTGCTGTCACTGGGTGTGTGTGTGGGGGGGCTATTGCTGCTGTCACTGGGTGTGGAGGGGCTATTGCTTCTGTCACTGGGTGTGGGTGTGGGGGGGGCTATTGCTGCTGTCACTGGGTGTGGGAATGGGGGGGGCTATTGCTGCTGTCACTGGGTGTGGGAGTGGGAGGGCTATTGCGGCTGTCACTGCATGTGGGAGTGGGGGGGGGCTATTGCTGCAGTCACTGGGTGTGGGGGGGCTATTGCTGCTGTCACTGGATGTGGGTGTGGGGGGGGCTATTGCTGCTGTCACTGGGTGTGGGAGTGGGGGGGCTATTGCTGCTGTCACTGGGTGTGGGAGTGGGGGGGGCTATTGCTGCTGTCACTGGGTGTGGGAGTGGGGGGGCTATTGCTGCTGTCACTGGGTGTAGGAGTGGGGGGCTATTGCTGCTGTCACTGGGTGTGGGTGTGGGGGGGCTATTGCTGCTGTCACTGGGTGTGGGAGTGGGGGGGCTATTGCTGCTGTCACTGGGTGTGGGAGTGGGGGGGCTATTGCTGCTGTCACTGGGTGTGGGAGTGGGAGTGGGGGGGCTATTGCTGCTGTCACTGGGTGTGGGAGTGGGGGGGGCTATTGCTGCTGTCACTGGGTGTGGGAGTGGGGCGGCAATTGCGGCTGTCACTGGGTGTGGGAGCGGGGGGGCTATTGCTGCTGTCACAGGGTGTGGGAGTCGGGGGGCCATTGCTGCTGTCACTGGGTGTGGGAGTGGGAGTGGGTGGGCGATTGCTGCTGTCACTGGGTGTGGGTGTGGGGGGGCTATTGCTGCTGTCACAGGGTGTGGGAGTGGGAGTGGGGGGGGGGCTATTGCTGCTGTCATTGGGTGTGGGTGTGGGGGGGGGGCTATTGCTGCTGTCACAGGGTGTGGGAGTGGGGGGGCTTTTGCTACTGTCACTGGGTGTGGGAGGGGGGCTATTGCTGCTGTCACTGGGTGTGGGAGTGGGAGTGGGGGGGGGCTATTGCTGCTGTCACTGGGTGTGTGTGGGGGGGGGCTATTGCTGCTGTCACTGGGTGTGGGAGTGGGAGGGGCTATTGCTGCTGCCACTGGGTGTGGGAGTGAGGGGGCTATTGCTGCTGCCACTGGGGGTGGGAGTGGGGAGGCTATTGCTGCTGTCACTGGGTGTGGGAGTGGGAGTGGGGAGGCTATTGCTGCTGTCACTGGGTGTGAGAGTGGGGGGGGGGCTATTGCTGCTGTCACTGGGTGTGGCAGTGGGAGTGGGGGGGGGGGGGCTATTGCTGCTGTCACTGGGTGTGGGAGTGGGAGTGGGAGTGGGGGGGCTATTGCTGCTGTCACTGGGTGTGGGAGTGGGGGGGCGACTGCTGCTGTCACTGGGTGTGGGAGTGGGGGGGGGCTATTGCTGCTGTCACTGTGTGTGGGTGTGGGGAGGGCTATTGCAGCTGTCACTGGGTGTGGGAGTGGGGGGGGCTATTGCTGCTGTCACTGGGTGTGGGAGTGGGGAGGCTATTGCTGCTGTCACTGGGTGTGGGAGTGGGGGGGGGGGGCTATTGCTGCTGTCACTGGGTGTGGGAGTGGGAGTGGGGGGCTATTGCTGCTGTCACTGGGTGTGGGAGTGGGGGGGGCTATTGCTGCTGTCACTGGGTGTGGGAGTGGGGAGGCTATTGCTGCTGTCACTGGGTGTGGGAGTGGGGGGGGGGCTATTGCTGCTGTCACTGGGTGTGGGAGTGGGAGTGGGGGGCTATTGCTGCTGTCACTGGGTGTGGGAGTGGGGGGGGCTATTGCTGCTGTCACTGGGTGTGGGAGTGGGGGGGGCTATTGCTGCTGTCACTGGGTGTGGGTGTGGGGGGTCTATTGCTGCTGTCACTGGGTGTGGGAGTGGGGGGCTATTGCTGCTGTCACTGGGTGTGGGTGTGGGGGGGGGCTATTGCTGCTATCACTGGGTGTGGGAGTAGGGGGGCTATTGCTACTGTCACTGGGTGTGGGAGTGGGGGGGCTATTGCTGCTGTCACTGGGTGTGGGAGTGGGGGGGGCTATTGCTGCTGTCACTGGGTGTGGGAGTGGGAGTGGGGGGCTATTGCTGCTGTCACTGGGTGTGGGAGTGGGGGGGGGCTATTGCTGCTGTCACTGGGTGTGGGAGTGGGGGGGGGCTATTGCTGCTGTCACTGGGTGTGGGTGTGGGGGGGCTATTGCTGCTGTCACTGGGTGTGGGTGTGGGGGTGGGCTATTGCTGCTGTCACTGGGTGTGGGTGGGGGGGGCTATTGCTGCTGTCACTGGGTGTGGGAGTGGGGGGGCTATTGCTGCTGTCACTGGGTGTGGGTGTGGGGGGGGGGGCTATTGCTGCTATCACTGGGTGTGGGAGTAGGGGGGCTATTGCTACTGTCACTGGAAGTGGGTGTGGGGGGGGCTATTGCTGCTGTCACTGGGTGTGGGGGGGCTATTGCTGCTGTCACTGGGTGTGTGTGTGGGGGGGCTATTGCTGCTGTCACTGGGTGTGGAGGGGCTATTGCTTCTGTCACTGGGTGTGGGTGTGGGGGGGGCTATTGCTGCTGTCACTGGGTGTGGGAATGGGGGGGGCTATTGCTGCTGTCACTGGGTGTGGGAGTGGGAGGGCTATTGCGGCTGTCACTGCATGTGGGAGTGGGGGGGGGCTATTGCTGCAGTCACTGGGTGTGGGGGGGCTATTGCTGCTGTCAATGGATGTGGGTGTGGGGGGGGCTATTGCTGCTGTCACTGGGTGTGGGAGTGGGGGGGCTATTGCTGCTGTCACTGGGTGTGGGAGTGGGGGGGGCTATTGCTGCTGTCACTGGGTGTGGGAGTGGGGGGGCTATTGCTGCTGTCACTGGGTGTAGGAGTGGGGGGCTATTGCTGCTGTCACTGGGTGTGGGTGTGGGGGGGCTATTGCTGCTGTCACTGGGTGTGGGAGTGGGGGGGCTATTGCTGCTGTCACTGGGTGTGGGAGTGGGGGGGCTATTGCTGCTGTCACTGGGTGTGGGAGTGGGAGTGGGGGGGCTATTGCTGCTGTCACTGGGTGTGGGAGTGGGGGGGGCTATTGCTGCTGTCACTGGGTGTGGGAGTGGGGCGGCAATTGCGGCTGTCACTGGGTGTGGGAGCGGGGGGGCTATTGCTGCTGTCACAGGGTGTGGGAGTCGGGGGGCCATTGCTGCTGTCACTGGGTGTGGGAGTGGGAGTGGGTGGGCGATTGCTGCTGTCACTGGGTGTGGGTGTGGGGGGGCTATTGCTGCTGTCACAGGGTGTGGGAGTGGGAGTGGGGGGGAGGCTATTGCTGCTGTCATTGGGTGTGAGTGTGGGGGGGGGCTATTGCTGCTGTCACAGGGTGTGGGAGTGGGGGGGCTTTTGCTACTGTCACTGGGTGTGGGAGGGGGGCTATTGCTGCTGTCACTGGGTGTGGGAGTGGGAGTGGGGGGGGGCTATTGCTGCTGTCACTGGGTGTGTGTGGGGGGGGGCTATTGCTGCTGTCACTGGGTGTGGGAGTGGGAGGGGCTATTGCTGCTGCCACTGGGTGTGGGAGTGAGGGGGCTATTGCTGCTGCCACTGGGGGTGGGAGTGGGGAGGCTATTGCTGCTGTCACTGGGTGTGGGAGTGGGAGTGGGGAGGCTATTGCTGCTGTCACTGGGTGTGAGAGTGGGGGGGTGGCTATTGCTGCTGTCACTGGGTGTGGGAGTGGGAGTGGGGGGTCTATTGCTGCTGTCACTGGGTGCGGGAGTGGGAGTGGGGGGGCTATTGCTGCTGTCACTGGGTGTGGGAGTGGGGGGAATTTTGCTGATGTCACTGGGTGCGGGACTGGGGGGGCTATTGCTGCTGTCACTGGGTGTGGGTGTGGGGGGGCTATTGATGTTGTCACTGGGTGTGGGTGTGGGGGGGGGCTATTGCTGCTGTCACTGGGTGTGGGATTGGGGGGGCTATTACTGCTGTCACTGGGTGTGGGTGTGGGGGGGGGCTATTGCTGCTGTCACTGGGTGTGGGAGTGGGGGGGCTATTGCTGCTGTCACAGGGTGTGGGAGTGGGGGGGCTATTGCTGCTGTCACTGGATGTGGGTGTGGCGGGGCTTGTGCGGCTGTCACTGGGTGTGGCTGTGGGAGTGGGGGGGCTATTGCTGCTGGCACTCGGTGTGGGAGTGGGGGGGGCTATTGCTGCTGTCACTGGGTGTGGGAGTGGGGGGGGCTATTGCTGCTGTCACTGGGTGTGGGCGTGGGGGGGCTATTGCTGCTGTCACTGGGTGTGGGAGCGGGGGGGGCTATTGCTGCTGTCAGTGGGTGTGGGAGTGGGAGTGGGGGGGCTATTGCTGCTGTCACTTGGTGTGGGTGTGGGGCTATTGCTGCTGTCACTGGGTGTGGGAGTGGTGGGGGCTATTGCTGCTGTCACTGGGTGTGGGTGTGGGGGGGGGCTATTGCGGCTGTCACTGCGTGTGGGAGTGGGGGGGCTATTGCTGCTGTCACTGGGTGTGGGGGGGCTATTGCTGCTGTCACTGGGTGTGGGAGTGGGGGGGCTATTGCTGCTGTCACTGGGTGTGGGAGTGGGGGGGCTATTGCTGCTGTCACTGGGTGTGGGTGTGGGGGGGGGCTATTGCTGCTGTCACTGGGTCTCGGAGTGGGGGTGCTATTGCTGCTGTCACTGGGTGTGGGAGGGGGGGCTATTGCTGCTGTCACTGGGTGTGGGAGTGGGGGGGGGCTATTGCTGCTGTCACTGGGTGTGGTAGTGGGGGGGCTTTTGCTGCTGTCACTGGGTGTGGGTGTGGGGGGGGCTATTGCTGCTGTCACTGGGTGTGGGTGTGGGGGGGGCTATTGCTGCTGTCATTGGGTGTGGGTGTGGGAGTGGGAGGGCTATTGCTGCTGTCACTGGGTGTGGGAGTGGGGGGGGCTATTGCTGCTGTCACTGGGTGTGGGAGTGGGGGGGGCTATTGCTGCTGTCAGTGGGTGTGGGAGTGGGAGTGGGGGGGCTATTGCTGCTGTCACTTGGTGTGGCTGTGGGGCTATTGCTGCTGTCACTGGGTGTGGGAGTGGTGGGGGCTATTGCTGCTGTCACTGGGTGTGGGTGTGGGGGTGCTATTGCGGCTGTCACTGCGTGTGGGAGTGGGGGGGCTATTGCTGCTGTCACTGGGTGTGGGAGTGGGGGGGCTATTGCTGCTGTCACTGGGTGTGGGTGTGGGGGGGGGCTATTGCTGCTGTCACTGGGTGTGGGAGTGGGGGGGCTTTTGCTGCTGTCACTGGGTGTGGGTGTGGGGGGGGCTATTGCTGCTGTCACTGGGTGTGGGTGTGGGGGGGGCTATTGCTGCTGTCACTGGGTGTGGGTGTGGGAGTGGGGGGCTATTGCTGCTGTCACTGGGTGTGGGAGTGGGGGGGCTATTGCTGCTGTCACTGAGTGTGGGTGTGGGGGGTAGGGTTATTGCTGCTGTCACTGGGTGTGGGAGTGGGGGGGGCTATTGCTGCTGTCACTGGGTGTGGGAGTGGGGGGCTATTGCTGCTGTCACTGGGTGTGGTTGTGGGGGGTGGGGCTATTGCTGCTGTCACTGTGTGTGGGAGTGGGGGGGCTATTGCTGCTGCCACTGTGTGTGGGAGTGGGGGGGGCTATTGCTGCAGTCACTGGGTGTGGGTGTGGGGGGGCTATTGCTGCTGTCACTGGTTGTGGGTGTGGGGGGTGGGGCTATTGCTGCTGTCACTGGGTGTGGGAGTGGGGGGGCTATTGCTGCTGCCACTGGGTGTGGGAGTGGGGGGGGCTATTGCTGCTGTTACTGGGTGTGGGAGTGGGGTCTATTGCTGCTGCCACTGGGTGTGGGAGTGGGGGGGGGGCTATTGCTGCTGTCACTGGGTGTGGGAGTGGGAGTGGAGGGGGCTATTGCTGCTGTCACTTGGTGTGGGAGTGGGGGGGCTATTGCTGCTGTTACTAGGTGTGGGAGAGGGGGCTATTGCTGTTGTCACTGGGTGTGGGTGTGGGGGTGGGCTATTGCTGCTGTCACTGGGTGTGGGTGTGGGGGGGGCTATTGCTGCTGTCACTGGGTGTGGGTGTGGGGGAGCTATTGCTGCTGTCACTGGGTGTGGGAGTGGGGGGGCTATTGCTGCTGTCACTGGGTGTGGGAGTGGGGGGGGCTATTGCTGCTGTCACTGGGTGTGGGAGTGGGGGGGCTATTGCTGCTGTCACTGGGTGTGGGAGTGGGGGGGCTATTGCTGCTGTCACTGTGTGTCGGTGTGGGGGGGGGGGTTATTGCTGCTGTCACTGGGTGTGGGAGTGGGAGTGGGATGGGCTATTGCTGCTGTCACTGGGTGTGGGAGTGGGGGGGCTTTTGCTGCTGTCACTGGGTGTGGGAGTGGGGGGGCTTTTGCTGCTGTCACTGGCTGTGGGAGTGGGGGGGCTTTTGCTGCTGTCACTGGCTGTGGGAGTGGGGGGGGGCTATTGCTGCTGTCACTGGGTTTGGGAGTGGGGGGCTATTGCTGCTGTCACTGGGTGTGGGTGTGGGAATGGGGGGGCTATTGCTGCTGTCACTGGGTGTGGGTGTGGGAGTGGGGGGGCTATTGCTGCTGTCACTGGGTGTGGGCGTGGGTTGTGGGGGGGCTATTGCTGCTGTCACTGGGTGTGGGAATGGGGGGGCTATTGCTGCTGTCACTGGGTGTGGGGGTGCTATTGCTGCTGTCACTGGGTGTGGGAGTGGGGGGGGGCGCTATTGCTGCTGTCACTGTGTGTGGGTGTGGGGGGGGCTATTGCAGCTGTCACTGGGTGTGGGAGTGGGGGGGCTATTGCTGCTGTCACTGGGTGTGGGAGTGGGGGGGCTATTGCTGCTGTCACTGGGTGTGGGAGTGGGGGGGGGGCAATTGCTGCTGTCACTGGGTGTGGGAGTGGGAGTGGGGGGCTATTGCTGCTGTCACTGTGTGTGGGAGTGGGGGGGCTATTGCTGCTGTCACTGGGTGTGGGAGTGGGGGGGGGCTATTGCTGCTGTCACTGGATGTGGGAGTGGGAGTGGGGGGCTATTGCTGCTGTCACTGTGTGTGGGAGTGGGGGGGCTATTGCTGCTGTCACTGGGTGTGGGAGTGGGGGGGCTATTGCTGCTGTCACTGGGTGTGGGTGTGGGGGGGGGGCTATTGCTGCTATCACTGGGTGTGGGAGTAGGGGGGCTATTGCTGCTTTCACTGGGTGTGGGTGTCGGGGGGGCTATTGCTGCTGTCACTGGGTGTGGGACTGGGGGGGCTATTGCTGCTGTCACTGGGTGTGTGAGTGGGGGGGCTATTCATGCTGTCACTGGGTGTGGAGGGGCTATTACTTCTGTCACTGGGTGTGGGTGTGGGGGGGGCTATTGCTGCTGTCACTGGGTGTGGGAATGGGGGGGCTATTGCTGCTGTCACTGGGTGTGGTAGTGGGGGTGCTATTGCGGCTGTCACTGCATGTGGGAGTGGGGGGGCTATTGCTGCAGTCACTGGGTGTGGGGGGGCTGTTGCTGCTGTCACTGGGTGTGGGTGTGGGGGGGGCTATTGCTGCTGTCACTGGGTGTGGGAGTGGGGGGCTATTGCTGCTGTCACTGGGTGTGGGAGTGGGGGGGCTATTGCTGCTGTCATTGGGTGTGGGAGTGGGGGGGGCGATTGCTGCTGTCACTGGGTGTGGGAGTGGGAGTGGAGGGGGCTATTGCTGCTGTCACTGGGTGTGGGTGTGGGGGGGCTATTGCTGCTGTCACTGGTTGTGGGAGTGGGGGGCTATTGCTGCTGTCACTGGGTGTGGCGGGGGGGCTATTGCTGCTGTCACTGGGTGTGGGAGTGGGGGGGGCTATTGCTGCTGTCACTGGGTGTGGGAGTGGGGGGGGCTATTGCTGCTGTCAGTGGGTGTGGGAGTGGGAGTGGGGGGGCTATTGCTGCTGTCACTTGGTGTGGCTGTGGGGCTATTGCTGCTGTCACTGGGTGTGGGAGTGGTGGGGGCTATTGCTGCTGTCACTGGGTGTGGGTGTGGGGGTGCTATTGCGGCTGTCACTGCGTGTGGGAGTGGGGGGGCTATTGCTGCTGTCACTGGGTGTGGGAGTGGGGGGGCTATTGCTGCTGTCACTGGGTGTGGGTGTGGGGGGGGGGGCTATTGCTGCTGTCACTGGGTGTGGGAGTGGGGGGGCTTTTGCTGCTGTCACTGGGTGTGGGTGTGGGGGGGGCTATTGCTGCTGTCACTGGGTGTGGGTGTGGGGGGGGCTATTGCTGCTGTCACTGGGTGTGGGTGTGGGAGTGGGCGGCTATTGCTGCTGTCACTGGGTGTGGGAGTGGGGGGGCTATTGCTGCTGTCACTGAGTGTGGGTGTGGGGGGTAGGGTTATTGCTGCTGTCACTGGGTGTGGAAGTGGGGGGGCTATTGCTGCTGTCACTGGGTGTGGGAGTGGGGGGCTATTGCTGCTGTCACTGGGTGTGGTTGTGAGGGGTGGGGCTATTGCTGCTGTCACTGTGTGTGGGAGTGGGGGGGCTATTGCTGCTGCCACTGAGTGTGGGAGTGGGGGGGGCTATTGCTGCAGTCACTGGGTGTGGGTGTGGGGGGGCTATTGCTGCTGTCACTGGTTGTGGGTGTGGGGGGTGGGGCTATTGCTGCTGTCACTGGGTGTGGGAGTGGGGGGGCTATTGCTGCTGCCACTGGGTGTGGGAGTGGGGGGGGCTATTGCTGCTGTTACTGGGTGTGGGAGTGGGGTCTATTGCTGCTGCCACTGGGTGTGGGAGTGGGGGGGGGGCTATTGCTGCTGTCACTGGGTGTGGGAGTGGGAGTGGAGGGGGCTATTGCTGCTGTCACTTGGTGTGGGAGTGGGGGGGCTATTGCTGCTGTTACTAGGTGTGGGAGAGGGGGCTATTGCTGTTGTCACTGGGTGTGGGTGTGGGGGTGGGCTATTGCTGCTGTCACTGGGTGTGGGTGTGGGGGGGGCTATTGCTGCTGTCACTGGGTGTGGGTGTGGGGGAGCTATTGCTGCTGTCACTGGGTGTGGGAGTGGGGGGGCTATTGCTGCTGTCACTGAGTGTGGGAGTGGGGGGGGCTATTGCTGCTGTCACTGGGTGTGGGAGTGGGGGGGCTATTGCTGCTGTCACTGTGTGTCGGTGTGGGGGGGGTTATTGCTGCTGTCACTGGGTGTGGGAGTGGGAGTGGGATGGGCTATTGCTGCTGTCACTGGGTGTGGGAGTGGGGGGGCTTTTGCTGCTGTCACTGGGTGTGGGAGTGGGGGGGCTTTTGCTGCTGTCACTGGCTGTGGGAGTGGGGGGGCTTTTGCTGCTGTCACTGGCTGTGGGAGTGGGGGGGGGCTATTGCTGCTGTCACTGGGTTTGGGAGTGGGGGGCTATTGCTGCTGTCACTGGGTGTGGGTGTGGGAATGGGGGGGCTATTGCTGCTGTCACTGGGTGTGGGTGTGGGAGTGGGGGGGCTATTGCTGCTGTCACTGGGTGTGGGCGTGGGTTGTGGGGGGGCTATTGCTGCTGTCACTGGGTGTGGGAATGGGGGGGCTATTGCTGCTGTCACTGGGTGTGGGGGTGCTATTGCTGCTGTCACTGGGTGTGGGAGTGGGGGGGGCGCTATTGCTGCTGTCACTGTGTGTGGGTGTGGGGGGGGCTATTGCAGCTGTCACTGGGTGTGGGAGTGGGGGGGCTATTGCTGCTGTCACTGGGTGTGGGAGTGGGGGGGCTATTGCTGCTGTCACTGGGTGTGGGAGTGGGGGGGGGCAATTGCTGCTGTCACTGGGTGTGGGAGTGGGAGTGGGGGGCTATTGCTGCTGTCACTGTGTGTGGGAGTGGGGGGGCTATTGCTGCTGTCACTGGGTGTGGGAGTGGGGGGGGGCTATTGCTGCTGTCACTGGATGTGGGAGTGGGAGTGGGGGGCTATTGCTGCTGTCACTGTGTGTGGGAGTGGGGGGGCTATTGCTGCTGTCACTGGGTGTGGGAGTGGGGGGGCTATTGCTGCTGTCACTGGGTGTGGGTGTGGGGGGGGGGGCTATTGCTGCTATCACTGGGTGTGGGAGTAGGGGGGCTATTGCTGCTGTCACTGGGTTTGGGTGTCGGGGGGGCTATTGCTGCTGTCACTGGGTGTGGGAGTGGGGGGGCTATTGCTGCTGTCACTGGGTGTGTGAGTGGGGGGGCTATTCATGCTGTCACTGGGTGTGGAGGGGCTATTGCTTCTGTCACTGGGTGTGGGTGTGGGGGGGGGCTATTGCTGCTGTCATTGGGTGTGGGAATGGGGGGGCTATTGCTGCTGTCACTGGGTGTGGTAGTGGGGGGGCTATTGCGGCTGTCACTGCATGTGGGAGTGGGGGGGCTATTGCTGCAGTCACTGGGTGTGGGGGGGCTGTTGCTGCTGTCACTGGGTGTGGGTGTGGGGGGGCTATTGCTGCTGTCACTGGGTGTGGGATTGGGGGGCTATTGCTGCTGTCACTGGGTGTGGGAGTGGGGGGGCTATTGCTGCTGTCATTGGGTGTGGGAGTGGGGGGGGGGGGCGATTGCTGCTGTCACTGGGTGTGGGAGTGGGAGTGGAGGGGGCTATTGCTGCTGTCACTGGGTGTGGGTGTGGGGGGGCTATTGCTGCTGTCACTGGTTGTGGGAGTGGGGGGCTATTGCTGCTGTCACTGGGTGTGGGTGTGGGGGGGCTATTGCTGCTGGCACTGGGCGTGGGAGTGTGCGGGCTATTGCTGCTGTCACTGGGTGTGGGAGTGGGGGGGCTATTGCTGCTGTCACTGGGTGTGGGAGTGGGAGTGGGGGGGTTATTGCTGCTGTCACTGGGTGTGGGAGTGGGGGTGGGCTATTGCTGCTGTCACTGGGTGTGGGAGTGGGGGGGCTATTGCTGCTGTCACTGGGTGTGGGAGTGGGGGGGGGGGCTATTGCTGCTGTCACTGGGTGTGGGAGTGGGAGTGGGGGGGGCTATTGCTGCTGTCACCGGGTGTGGGTGTGGGGGGGCTATTGCGGCTGTCACTGGGTGTGGGAGTGGGGGGGCTATTGCTGCTGTCACCGGGTGTGGGTGTGGGGGGGCTATTGCTGCTGTCACAGGGTGTGGGAGTGGGAGTGGGGGGGTGGCTATTGCTGCTGTCATTGGGTGTGGGAGTGGGGGGGCTATTGCTGCTGTCACTGGGTGTGGGAGTGGGGGGGCTTTTGCTACTGTCACTGGGTGTGGGAGGGGGGCTATTGCTGCTGTCACTGGGTGTGGGAGTGGAAGTGGGGGGGGGCTATTGCTGCTGTCATTGGGTGTGGGTGTGGGGGGGGCTATTGCTGCTGTCACTGTGTGTGGGAATGGGAGGGGCTATTGCTACTGCCACTGGGTGTGGGAGTGGGGGGGCTATTGCTGCTGCCACTGGGGGTGGGAGTGGGGAGGCTATTGCTGCTGTCACTGGGTGTGGGAGTGGGAGTGGGGAGGTTATTGCTGCTGTCACTGGGTGTGAGAGTGGGGGGGGGGGCTATTGCTGCTGTCACTGGGTGTGGGAGTGGGAGTGGGGGGTCTATTGCTGCTGTCACTGGGTGCGGGAGTGGGAGTGGGGGGGCTATTGCTGCTGTCACTGGGTGTGGGAGTGGGGGGGATTTTGCTGATGTCACTGGGTGTGGGAGTGGGGGGGGGGGCTATTGCTGCTGTCACTGGGTGTGGGAGTGGGAGTGGGGGGCTATTGCTGCTGTCACTGAGTGTGGGAGTGGGGGGGCTATTGCTGCTGTCACTGGGTGTGGGAGTGGGGGGGGGGGCTATTGCTGCTGCCACTGGGTGTGGGTGTGGGGGGGCTATTGCTGCTGTCACTGGGTGTGGGTGTGGGGGGGGCTATTGCTGCTGTCACTGGGTGTGGGAGTGGGGGGGCTATTGCTGCTGTCACTGGGTGTGGGTGTGGGGGGGGGGCTATTGCTGCTATCACTGGATGTGGGAGTAGGGGGGCTATTGCTGCTGTCACTGGGTGTGGGTGTCGGGGGGGCTATTGCTGCTGTCACTGGGTGTGGGAGTGGGGGGGCTATTGCTGCTGTCACTGGGTGTGTGAGTGGGGGGGCTATTCATGCTGTCACTGGGTGTGGAGGGGCTATTGCTTCTGTCACTGGGTGTGGGTGTGGGGGGGGCTATTGCTGCTGTCACTGGGTGTGGGAATGGGGGGGCTATTGCTGCTGTCACTGGGTGTGGGAGTGGGGGGGCTATTGCGGCTGTCACTGCATGTGGGAGTGGGGGGGCTATTGCTGCAGTCACTGGGTGTGGGGGGGCTGTTGCTGCTGTCACTGGGTGTGGGTGTGGGGGGGGCTATTGCTGCTGTCACTGGGTGTGGGAGTGGGGGGGCTATTGCTGCTGTCACTGGGTGTGGGAGTGGGGGGGCTATTGCTGCTGTCATTGGGTGTGGGAGTGGGGGGGGGCGATTGCTGCTGTCACTGGGTGTGGGAGTGGGAGTGGAGGGGGCTATTGCTGCTGTCACTGGGTGTGGGTGTGGGGGGGCTATTGCTGCTGTCACTGGGTGTGGGAGTGGGGGGCTATTGCTGCTGTCACTGGGTGTGGGTGTGGGGGGGCTATTGCTGCTGGCACTGGGTGTGGGAGTGGGCGGGCTATTGCTGCTGTCACTGGGTGTGGGAGTGGGGGGGCTATTGCTGCTGTCACTGGGTGTGGGAGTGGGAGTGGGGGGGCTATTGCTGCTGTCACTGGGTGTGGGAGTGGGGGTGGGCTATTGCTGCTGTCACTGGATGTGGGAGTGGGGGGGCTATTGCTGCTGTCACTGGGTGTGGGAGTGGGGGGGGGCTATTGCTGCTGTCACTGGGTGTGGGAGTGGGAGTGGGGGGGGGCTATTGCTGCTGTCACCGGGTGTGGGGGGGCTATTGCGGCTGTCACTGGGTGTGGGAGTGGGGGGGCTATTGCTGCTGTCACCGGGTGTGGGTGTGGGGGGGCTATTGCTGCTGTCACAGGGTGTGGGAGTGGGAGTGGGGGGGTGGCTATTGCTGCTGTCATTGGGTGTGGGAGTGGGGGGTCTATTGCTGCTGTCACTGGGTGTGGGAGTGGGGGGGCTTTTGCTACTGTCACTGGGTGTGGGAGGGGGGCTATTGCTGCTGTCACTGGGTGTGGGAGTGGGAGTGGGGGGGGGGCTATTGCTGCTGTCATTGGGTGTGGGTGTGGGGGGGGCTATTGCTGCTGTCACTGTGTGTGGGAGTGGGAGGGGCTATTGCTACTGCCACTGGGTGTGGGAGTGGGGGGGCTATTGCTGCTGCCACTGGGGGTGGGAGTGTGCAGGCTATTGCTGCTGTCACTGGGTGTGGGAGTGGGAGTGGGGAGGTTATTGCTGCTGTCACTGGGTGTGAGAGTGGGGGGGGGGCTATTGCTGCTGTCACTGGGTGTGGGAGTGGGAGTGGGGGGTCTATTGCTGCTGTCACTGGGTGCGGGAGTGGGAGTGGGGGGGCTATTGCTGCTGTCACTGGGTGTGGGAGTGGGGGGGATTTTGCTGATGTCACTGGGTGTGGGAGTGGGGGGGCTGTTGCTGCTATCACTGGGTGTGGGAGTGGGGGGGCTTTACTGCTGTCACTGGGTGTGGGTGTGGGGGGGGGCTCTTGCTGCTGTCACTGGGTGTGGGAGTGGGGGGGCTATTGCTGCTGTCACTGGATGTGGGTGTGGGGGGGCTATTGCGGCTGTCACTGGGTGTGGCTGTGGGAGTGGGGGGGCTATTGCTGCTGGCACTGGGTGTGGGAGTGGGGGGGCTATTGCTGCTGTCACTGGGTGTGGGTGTAGGGGGGCTATTGCTGCTGTCACTGCGTGTGGCTGTGGGTGTGGGGGGGCTATTGCTGCTGGCACTGGGTGTGGGTGTGGGAGTGGGGAGGTTATTGCTGCTGTCACTGGGTGTGAGAGTGGGGGGGGGGCTATTGCTGCTGTCACTGGGTGTGGGAGTGGGAGTGGGGGGTCTATTGCTGCTGTCACTGGGTGCGGGAGTGGGAGTGGGGGGGCTATTGCTGCTGTCACTGGGTGTGGGAGTGGGGGGGATTTTGCTGATGTCACTGGGTGTGGGAGTGGGGGGGGGGGGCGATTGCTGCTGTCACTGGGTGTGGGAGTGGGAGTGGGGGGCTATTGCTGCTGTCACTGAGTGTGGGAGTGGGGGGGCTATTGCTGCTGTCACTGGGTGTGGGAGTGGGGGGGGGGGCTATTGCTGCTGCCACTGGGTGTGGGTGTGGGGGGGCTATTGCTGCTGTCACTGGGTGTGGGTGTGGGGGGGGCTATTGCTGCTGTCACTGGGTGTGGGAGTGGGGGGGCTATTGCTGCTGTCACTGGGTGTGGGTGTGGGGGGGGGGCTATTGCTGCTATCACTGGATGTGGGAGTAGGGGGGCTATTGCTGCTGTCACTGGGTGTGGGTGTCGGGGGGGCTATTGCTGCTGTCACTGGGTGTGGGAGTGGGGGGGCTATTGCTGCTGTCACTGGGTGTGTGAGTGGGGGGGCTATTCATGCTGTCACTGGGTGTGGAGGGGCTATTGCTTCTGTCACTGGGTGTGGGTGTGGGGGGGGCTATTGCTGCTGTCACTGGGTGTGGGAATGGGGGGGCTATTGCTGCTGTCACTGGGTGTGGGAGTGGGGGGGCTATTGCGGCTGTCACTGCATGTGGGAGTGGGGGGGCTATTGCTGCAGTCACTGGGTGTGGGGGGGCTGTTGCTGCTGTCACTGGGTGTGGGTGTGGGGGGGGCTATTGCTGCTGTCACTGGGTGTGGGAGTGGGGGGGCTATTGCTGCTGTCACTGGGTGTGGGAGTGGGGGGGGCTATTGCTGCTGTCATTGGGTGTGGGAGTGGGGGGGGGGCGATTGCTGCTGTCACTGGGTGTGGGAGTGGGAGTGGAGGGGGCTATTGCTGCTGTCACTGGGTGTGGGTGTGGGGGGGCTATTGCTGCTGTCACTGGGTGTGGGAGTGGGGGGCTATTGCTGCTGTCACTGGGTGTGGGTGTGGGGGGGCTATTGCTGCTGGCACTGGGTGTGGGAGTGGGCGGGCTATTGCTGCTGTCACTGGGTGTGGGAGTGGGGGGGCTATTGCTGCTGTCACTGGGTGTGGGAGTGGGAGTGGGGGGGCTATTGCTGCTGTCACTGGGTGTGGGAGTGGGGGTGGGCTATTGCTGCTGTCACTGGATGTGGGAGTGGGGGGGCTATTGCTGCTGTCACTGGGTGTGGGAGTGGGGGGGGGCTATTGCTGCTGTCACTGGGTGTGGGAGTGGGAGTGGGGGGGGGCTATTGCTGCTGTCACCGGGTGTGGGGGGGCTATTGCGGCTGTCACTGGGTGTGGGAGTGGGGGGGCTATTGCTGCTGTCACCGGGTGTGGGTGTGGGGGGGCTATTGCTGCTGTCACAGGGTGTGGGAGTGGGAGTGGGGGGGTGGCTATTGCTGCTGTCATTGGGTGTGGGAGTGGGGGGTCTATTGCTGCTGTCACTGGGTGTGGGAGTGGGGGGGCTTTTGCTACTGTCACTGGGTGTGGGAGGGGGGCTATTGCTGCTGTCACTGGGTGTGGGAGTGGGAGTGGGGGGGGGGCTATTGCTGCTGTCATTGGGTGTGGGTGTGGGGGGGGCTATTGCTGCTGTCACTGTGTGTGGGAGTGGGAGGGGCTATTGCTACTGCCACTGGGTGTGGGAGTGGGGGGGCTATTGCTGCTGCCACTGGGGGTGGGAGTGTGCAGGCTATTGCTGCTGTCACTGGGTGTGGGAGTGGGAGTGGGGAGGTTATTGCTGCTGTCACTGGGTGTGAGAGTGGGGGGGGGGGCTATTGCTGCTGTCACTGGGTGTGGGAGTGGGAGTGGGGGGTCTATTGCTGCTGTCACTGGGTGCGGGAGTGGGAGTGGGGGGGCTATTGCTGCTGTCACTGGGTGTGGGAGTGGGGGGGATTTTGCTGATGTCACTGGGTGTGGGAGTGGGGGGGCTGTTGCTGCTGTCACTGGGTGTGGGTGTGGGGGGGGGCTATTGCTGCTATCACTGGGTGTGGGAGTGGGGGGGCTTTACTGCTGTCACTGGGTGTGGGTGTGGGGGGGGGCTCTTGCTGCTGTCACTGGGTGTGGGAGTGGGGGGGCTATTGCTGCTGTCACTGGATGTGGGTGTGGGGGGGCTATTGCGGCTGTCACTGGGTGTGGCTGTGGGAGTGGGGGGGCTATTGCTGCTGGCACTGGGTGTGGGAGTGGGGGGGCTATTGCTGCTGTCACTGGGTGTGGGTGTAGGGGGGCTATTGCTGCTGTCACTGCGTGTGGCTGTGGGTGTGGGGGGGCTATTGCTGCTGGCACTGGGTGTGGGTGTGGGGGGGCTATTGCGGCTGTCACTGGGTGTGGGAGTGGGGGGGGCTATTGCTGCTGTCACTGGGTGTGGGAGTGGGGGGGCTATTACTGCTGTCACTGGGTGTGGGTGTGGGGGGGGGCTATTGCTGCTGTCACTGGGTGTGGGAGTGGGGGGGCTAATGCTGCTGTCACTGGGTGTGGGAGTGGGGGGGGCTATTGCTGCTGACACTGGGTGTGGGAGTGGGGGGGCTAATGCTGCTGTCACTGGGTGTGGGAGTGGGGGGGCTATTGCTGCTGTCACTGGGTGTGGGACTGGGAGTGGGGGGGCTATTGCTGCTGTCACTTGGTGTGGGTGTGGGGCTATTGCTGCTGTCACTGGGTGTGGGAGTGGTGGGGGCTATTGCTGCTGTCACTGGGTGTGGGAGTGGGGGGGGGCTATTGCTGCTGTCACTGGGTGTGGGAGTGGGTGGGGGCTATTGCTGCTGTCACTGGGTGTGGGCGTGGTGGGGCTATTGCTGCTGTCACTGGGTGTGGGAGTGGGGGGGGGGTCTATTGCTGCTGTCACTGGGTGTGGGAGTGGGTGGCGGGCTATTGCTGCTGTCACTGGGTGTGGGCGTGGTGGGGCTATTGCTGCTGTCACTGTGTGTGGGAGTGGGGGGGGCTATTGCTGCTGTCACTTCGTGTGGGAGTGGGGGGGGGCTATTGCTGCTGTCAGTGGGTGTGGGAGTGGGAGTGGGGGGGCTATTGCTGCTGTCACTTGGTGTGGGTGTGGGGCTATTGCTGCTGTCACTGGGTGTGGGAGTGGTGGGGGCTGTTGCTGCTGTCACTGGGTGTGGGCGTGGGGGGGGGGGCTATTGCTGCTGTCACTGGGTCTCAGAGTGGGGGGCTATTGCTGCTGTCACTGGGTGTGGGAGGGGGGGCTATTGCTGCTGTCACTGGGTGTGGGAGTGGGGGGGGGGCTATTGCTGCTGTCACTGGGTGTGGGAGTGGGGGGGCTTTTGCTGCAGTCACTGGGTGTGGGTGTGGGGGGTGGGCTATTGCTGCTGTCACTGGGTGTGGGAGTGGGAGTGTGAGGGCTATTGCTGCTGTCATTGGTGTGGGAGTGGGGGGGCTATTGCTGCTGTCACTGGGTGTGGGAGTGGGGGGGGCTATTGCTGCTGTCACTGGGTTTGGGAGTGGGGGGGGGCTATTGCTGCCGTCAGTGGGTGTGGGAGTGGGAGTGGGGGGGCTATTGCTGCTGTCACTTGGTGTGGGTGTGGGGCTATTGCTGCTGTCACTGGGTGTGGGAGTGGTGGGGGCTATTCCTGCTGTCACTGGGTGTGGGTGTGGGGGGGCTATTGCGGCTGTCACTGCGTGTGGGAGTGGGAGTGGGGGGGCTATTGCTGATGTCACTGGGTGTGGGGGGGCTATTGCTGCTGTCGCTGAGTGTGGGTGTGGGTGGGGCCTATTGCTGCTGTCACTGGGTGTGGGAGTGGGGGGGCTATTGCTGCTGTCACTGGGTGTGGGAGTGGGGGGGCTTTTGCTGCTGTCACTGGGTGTGGGTGTGGGGGGGGGGCTATTGCTGCTGTCACTGGGTGTGGGTGTGGGGGGGGCTATTGCTGCTGTCACTGGGTGTGGGAGTGGGAGTGGGGGGCTATTGCTGCTGTCCCTGGGTGTGGGAGTGGGAGTGGGGGGCTATTGCTGCTGTCACTGGGTGTGGGAGTGGGGGGGCTATTGCTGCTGTCACTGGGTGTGGGTGTGGGGGGCTATTGCTGCTGTCACTGGGTGTGGTTGTGGGGGGTGGGGCTATTGCTGCTGTCACTGGGTGTGGGAGTGGGGGGGCTATTGCTGCTGCCACTGGGTGTGGGAGTGGGGGGGGCTATTGCTGCTGTCACTGGGTGTGGGGGTGGGGGGTGGGGCTATTGCTGCTGTCACTGGGTGTGGGAGTGGCGGGGCTATTGCTGCTGCCACTGGGTGTGGGAGTGGGGGGGGGCTATTGCTGCTGTCACTGGGTGTGGGAGTGGGGGGGGCTATTGCTGCTGTCACTGGGTGTGGGAGTGGGGGGCTATTGCTGCTGCCACTGGGTGTGGGAGTGGGGGGGGGCCTATTGCTGCTGTCACTGGGTGTGGGAGTGGGAGTGGAGGGGGCTATTGCTGCTGTCACTGGGTGTGGGAGTGGGGGGGCTATTGCTGCTGTCACTAGGTGTGGGTGTGGGGGGCTATTGCTGCTGTCACTGAGTGTGGGTGAGGGGGGGCTATTGCTGCTGTCACTGGGTGTGGGTGTGGGGGGGGCTATTGCTGCTGTCACTGGGTGTGGATGTGGGGGGGCTATTGCTGCTGTCACTGGGTGTGGGAGTGGGGGGGCTATTGCTGCTGTCACTGGGTGTGGGAGTGGGGGGGCTATTGCTGCTGTCACTGGGTGTGGGAGTGGGGGGGCTATTGCTGCTGTCACTGGGTGTGGGAGTGGGGGGGCTATTGCTGCTGTCACTGGGTGTCGGTGTGGGGGGGGTTATTGCTGCTCTCACTGGGTGTGGGAGTGGGAGTGGGAGGGGCTATTGCTGCTGTCACTGGGTGTGGCGGGGGGGCTATTGCTGCTGTCACTGGGAGTGGGAGTGGGGGGGGCTTTTGCTGCTGTCACTGGCTGTGGGAGTGGGGTTGCTTTTGCTGCTGTCACTGGCTGTGGGAGTGGGGGGGGCTATTGCTGCTGTCACTGGGTGTGGGAGTGGGGGGCTATTGCTGCTGTCACTGGGTGTGGGTGTGGGAATGGGGGGGCTATTGCTGCTGTCACTGGGTGTGGATGTGGGGGGGGGACTATTGCTGCTGTCACTGGGTGTGGGAGTGGGAGTGGGGGGGCTATTGCTGCTGTCACTGGGTGTGGGCGTGGTTTGTGGGGGGGCTATTGCTGCTGTCACTGGGTGTGGATGTGGGGGGGCTATTGCTGCTGTCACTGGGTGTGGGAGTGGGGGGGCTATTGCTGCTGTCACTGGGTGTGGGAGTGGGGGGCTATTGCTGCTGTCACTGGGTGTGGGAGTGGGGGGCTATTGCTGCTGTCACTGGGTGTGGGAGTGGGGGGGGGCTATTGCTGCTGTCACTGGGTGTGGGAGTGGGGGGGGCTATTGCTGCTGTCACTGGGTGTGGGAGTGGGGGGGCTATTGCTGCTGTCACTGGGTGTGGGAGTGGGGGGGCTATTGCTGCTGTCACTGGGTGTGGGAGTGGGAGTGGGTGGCTATTGCTGCTGTCACTGGATGTGGGAATGGGGGGGGCTATGGCTGCTATCACTGGATGTGGGAGTGGGAGGGGCTATGGCTGCTATCACTGGGTGTGGGTGTGGGGGGGGGCTATTGCTGCTGTCACTGGGGGTGGGTGTGGGGGGGCTTTTGCTGCTGTCACTGGTGGTGGGGGTGGGGGGCTATTGCTTTTGTCACTGGGGGTTGGGGTGGGACTGGGGGAGCTATTGCTGCTGTCACTGGGTGTGGGAGTGGGGGGGCTATTGCTGCTGTCACTGGGTGTGGGAGTGGGGTGGCTATTGCTTTTGTCACTGGGTGTGTGAGTGGGGGGGGGGCTATTGCTGCTGTCACTGAATGTGGGGGGGCTATGCTGTTGTCACTGGGTGTGGGAGTGGGGGGGCTTTTGCTGCTGTCACTGGGTGTGGGGGGGGGGGCTATTGCTGTTGTCACAGGATTGGGGGTGGGGGTGGTGGGAGCTATTGCTGTTGTCACGAGGGTGGGGGTACTATTGTTATTGTCACGGGTGGGGGCTATTGCTGTTGTCCGGGGGGGGGGGGGGGGGGGCGCTAGTGGGAGCTATTGCCTCTGTCTCTGGGGGTGGAGGTTGGGGTCTATTGCTGTTGTCACAGGGAGTCAGCGTGTTAATGCTGCTGTCATTGGCGGTAAAGGGGTTATGCCTGCTGTCACTGGGGATGAGGGGGGCTATCACTGCTTCATTTAGGACGGGGCTATTCCGTCTATCACTGGGTGTCGGGGAACTATTCCTGCTTCACTCAAGAATTCCACACTAACGTGCGAGCCCTGTCAGTCTGGCAGCCCAGATGAGTGTCTCTGTCCAGTGGTGGTGCTGCTCCCTCTGGTGGCTCTGTGGGTAAATGCATCAAATGGCCTGATTGAAACTCCGCTGCTCCGTATCCATTGACAGCACTGAGCCAGGCAATGAGCTGGGGACAAGCATTGACAACAAACAGAAGCAATTTCACAGCAAAACAATCTGTTTCCAGAATCTATTCATAAATGCTCTTCATGAACTACAGTGAACAGAACTCTGAAACCTCCCCTGCCAAACAAAAGTTGATTTTTCCAGCAAAATAGAGTCAGTGGAGGATAGTTAGATATTAAAAATGTGTGTGTCTGAAATCAACCCCAGTCAATTACTAGAGGGCAGCTCCAGGCGTGATTGCCAGGGAAATCAGCCAATCTACATTCTGGTCAGGAATGTTGGTGCCACGATATGACGGCACGGGACACAGTACCAGGGACACGGGTTCAATTCTGACCTCAGACAACTGTCTGTGCGGAGCTTGCACTTTCTCCCCGTGTCTGCGTGGGTTTCCTCTGGTGCTCCGGTTTCCTGCCAGTCCAAAGATGTGCAGGTTAGGTGGATTGGCCATGATGAATTGTCCCTTAGTGTACAAAGGTTAGGTGGCGTCACAGGGATAGGGCGGCCAATTGGGCCTAGGCGGGGTGCTCTTTCAGAGGGTTGGTGCAGGTGCAATGGGCCAAATGCCTTCCTTCTGAACTGTAGGATTCTATGATTCTATGACATACAGCTAGCTCAGTTGAACTAGCCAATCAAACCTAATTAAGCACCAATCTTATTACAACTGAAACAAGGGAGGTTCAAAGAATCTCCTGTGCCGATTGCAAACTACATGCATTGGGTGAGGATAGGATTGTCCCGTGATACTCACCTTGCATCTGGTGATCTATGAGGCGCTGTGGGCCATCAGCAGCAGCAGAATTATACTCAACCACAGTCTGTAACCTCATGGCCCGGCATATCCCCACTTTACCATTGTTAGCAAGCCAGGGTATGCACAGCGTTCTTCAGCCAGAATCTCTGAGTGGATGATCCATGTCGGCCTCCTCCAGAGCTCCAGAGTCATTAAATGGTCTCAAGAAGGTGGTAGATATATTTCTGATTCTAAAAAACGGGTTAAAGGGATATGGGGAACAGGTAGAGAGGTGGATATGAGACCAGGGAGAGATCAGCCATGATCTGATTGAACGGCGGAGCAGGTTCAAAGGGCTAAATTGCCTACTTCTGCTCCCAATTCCTATGTTCCTATTTTCCGGAATCACAGATGCCAGTTTTCAGCCAATACGATTCACTCCACGTGATATCAAGAACCGGCTGAAGGCACTGGATATTGCAAAGGCTGTGGGCCCTGACAATATCCCAGCAACAGTACTGAATGCTTGTGCTCCAGAACTTGCCGCACCCCTAGCCAAGCTGTTCCAGTGCAGCTACAACACTGGCATCTACCCAGTAATGTGGAAAATTGCCCAGGTGTGTCCGGTACAAACAAAGGACAAATCCAACCCGGCTAATTACTGCCCCATCAGTCTATTCTCAAACATTAGTAAAGTGACAAAAGGAGTTATCAACAGTGCTATCAAGCAGCAACTACTCATCAATAACCTGATCACTGATGCTCAGTTTGGATTCTTCCAGGGTCACTCAGCTCCTGGCCACATTACAACCTTTGTTCAAACATGGACAAAAGAGTTGAGTACTAGAGGTGAAGTGAGAGTGAAATCAAAGCGGCAGCATTTGACCAAGTATGGCATCAAGGAGCTCCTGCTAAACTGGAGTCAATTGGAAATTGGAGGAAATCTCTCCGCTGGTTGGAGTCATTCCTGACATAAAGGAAGATGATTGTGGTGGTTGGAGGTCAGTCATCTCAGTCCCGGGACATCATTGCAGGAGTTCCTCAGGGTAGTGTCCTAGACCCAACCATCTTCAGCTGCTTCATCAATGACCTACCTTCCATCATAAGGTCAGAAGTGGGGATGTTCGCTGATGATTGCACAATGTTCAGCACCATTCGCAACTCCTTAGATAATGAAGCAGTCCTTGTTCAAATGCAGCAAGACTTGGACGATAGCCAGGCTTGGGCTGACAAGTGTCAACTAACATTTACAGCACACGTGGCAGGCAATGACTATCTCCTACAAGAGAGGATCTAACCACCGCACCTTGACATTCAATGCCATTACCATCCCACCAAATTCTCCCACAATCAACATCTTTCGGGTTACCATCGGCCACAGCTGAACTGACCCAGCAAAATAAATACTGTGCCTACAAGAACAGGTCAGAAACTGGGAATTCTGTAGAAAGTAATTCACCTGCTGGTTCCCCAAAGCCCATCCACAAGGCACAAGTCAGGAGTGTAATGGAATACTCTCCACTTGCCTGCATGAGTGCAGCTCCAACAACACTCAAGGAGCTCTACACCATCCAGGACAAAGCAGCCATTTGATTGGCACCTCTTCCACAAGCATTCGCTCCCTCCACCACCGAAGCATTATGGCAGCCATGTGTACCATCTACAAGATGCACTGTAGCAATACATCAAGGTTTCTTCGACAGCACCTTTCAAACCCACAGCCTCACCATCTAGAAGACCAAGGGCAGCATGGAAACACCACCACCTGGAAGTTACAGAATCATAGAATAAAAGAAAAGTTACAGCACAGAAGGAGTCCATTCGACCCGACTTTTCCGTGCCAGTCCTAGGACACCCAGTGCCCTTATCAATCCCACCTTCCTGCACCCAATCCATAGTCCTATACCTTACAGCATTTAAGGTGCAGGTCCAGATACTTTTTAATAGTTTAGAGTCTCTGTCTCCACCACCAACTTGGGCAGTACCCTCTGCATAAAAACGTTCTTCCTCATGTTCCCTCTACAGCGGGGGGGGTGGGGTGGGGGGGGGGGGGGGGGGGGGTCGGAGAATCCCGCCCTACATGTCCCTGCGGGGCAGCTTTAACGAATTACGTGCAATTCCGAAATACCTGGGCCCTATATCACTTGGGAACCCAGGATCATGGGAGTTACAGGTGATACGGAAAACTGGGACGCAGGGCCTTTGCCCCCAGGCAAGGTGACATTGTTTTTAAAATGACCGATAAGGGAACGTTACATGCCATCGATGGCCCAAATCCCCCGATTGTGAAATAGTAAGTTATGGGGGACCGTCTGGTAAATCACTGTATCGATCCCTGGCAGGCACCTAACCGTACTGAAAATCATGAGATGATATGTGATAGATTAACAACTTTGTATCGGGGAAGTGAGGTAGGCAGCACGTCAGCGCAGGAGTCCGAGAATCGGGTGGGATATTGTAGGAAGCAAGGACTCCACGGAGACCAGGCCGAAGCCTACCACCACTACTATGACACCGGCGAGCTCTGGCTCGATTACAACCACGAATCCAAGGACAACCCCCAAACCCGAATATGATGAGCATATCACTAGCCACAGTGTGGGACACGGGTTAGTTCTGACCCTCACTGATGAATCAGTGATGATGACGAATCAGTGACGATAGTATCAGGATATGGGCATGTAAGAGTTATGATTGATGTCGCCAACCTACACTTACCAGTCTATTGCTGTGGTCTAGGATTGTTTGTAGCCTTGGAGAGGGGGATTTTGGATGGGAGTTGCTGGAAAATACGTAAGCGACAACAGAGAGACATAGTAGAACTGAACGCCCTTGACATTGCGGAGATAAGTGAAGAGATTGAGATTATGAAAGGGCAAATGAGAGCTGCCGTTTCGGATATATACCAGGATGCCGAAATGGCGAGAGACCTTAGCCAGCAAGTGTGGAAGGCACTTCAACAGTTGTAGACATATCAGACAACAATTAATGAGTTACGTCGTATAACAACTATACCAAGCGAGGCATTGTGTGTGAATTGCCTGGGCATAATGTTGTTCTAACCAATTTACCTGAGTCTATTACCATTGGCCGACATGAACTGACTCCATACAGGGATGTGACCATCGTGGACGCGGATGACCTCTAGCGAACTGACGATGACCAGCAGATTCACCGATATGGCCAGAAGGGACTTCCACGCATTGCTGGCCGATTGGGAAGGACTTCAGAAGAAGGCAATGCAAATTGACCACCTCTGGAACAAGGAGCGGGAGCTCATCCAGACTCACGCCGAGAAGGCTGCGGAACTGTTTCAGTCACAGAACTTTTTCTCTAAAATATGGAATTGGAGACTGAGTGCCAATATCCATCCATGGATACGTATTATTTCGCACGTTGTTCTACTTTTGCGGCTGTTTATATTGTTCGTCTTTTTTATTACGTTCTGTTGCCTCAGACGCCGCATTAGGAAATGGCCGACAGACTGTAGCCCCCGAGTTAAAGAGGAACTGTTACAGCTCTTACCTGTTGAATATTCCACACATCAGCCAGACTCCAGTTAATTCAGTATGTCTCTTTAATCGTCTATTCTTGGGCTAGCCAAGGGCCAAAAGGAGGGATTGAAGGGTGGGTTCAGCGATGATACCTCTTAAAACTGAATAGTTAGCATGCCACTAGCGTAGTTTTACATAAGTTATTTTATTGAGGATTGAGATGAATTGTAGGACTGAGTAATCATTATTAACTGTTGGAGGGCATTTTGTGATACTTGACTATGGTATAAATTATAGGTGGCCCTGTAACTACATTTGTGCTCCTATATTATTTTTGAATAGTTCTGATGAAACAAAAGGTACTCATTGGCTTAGATGCCTGCTTAGAAGAGACAATTTGTAGAAATAGACAGTGTTATAACCTGCCTGCTTACCATTGGCTGGGGACTAATGACAATCCCACAATCCTGTGGGAGTATGAGCTTCCCCAATGAGGGGGGCGGAGAAACCATTAGTAAACTCCAAGTATAAATAAAGCTGGCCGGTTTGGAACCAGCAGGAAGGAGTGTGCAGCAAGGGAAGTTGCTGCTGCTGTTATATATATATATATATGTTATTGTAAATAAATGTTATTACTTTGTATCCTTAAAACTCGTGCTGGATTCTTCATGGCCCTCACAAAACTGGCGATGAGGATGGGATGTGAATAGCTGTCTACACTGCTGAAGCCACCTCCCTCGATTTTTGTTGGATACAGGTTGGAAGTTGTTTTCTATTATACCATGCCTCTGTACGGACGTTTGGATGTTTTTGATGCTGCGCTAGAAAGCTGGAACCAGTACGCACAACGGATGCGTTACTATTTCCGGGCAAACAATATCACCGAAAACGAGCGCCAGGTGGTCCTATTGCTCACCGCCTGCGGCCCGCATACGTTTGGGGTGATTAGGAGCCTTACGTACCCAGCTGCGCCGGACACCAAAACGTTTGATGAACTTGTGAATATAGTGGGGCAACATTTTAACCCAACCCCGTCCACGATAGTCCAGCGTTACCGGTTTAATACTGCTGAGAGGACCCCATGAGAATCCCTTGCCGACTTTCTATCCAGGCTACGCAGGATTGCGGAGTACTGTGACTAAGATGAGACATTGTCAGAAATGTTACGCGACCGTTTGGTTTGCGGTATTAACAATGCGGCCACCCATAGAAAGTTGTTAGCTGAGCCAACATTGACTTTTCAACAGGCCATTCAAATAGTATTGTCCCGAGAGAGCGCAGAACGAGGAGTACAGGAGCTACAGGGAATGGAACTGCATGCCTTGGGGCGCAACCCCTTCCATCCGAAAACATCCCCCCGCACTCCTTTGGGCGAGGCGACGTCCGGACCGACGCCAGTGGCCGTCGGACATTCCTCCCCGAAGGGAGCCTTCTCCAGAACCAATGGATGAGGAGCCATGTCCGTGTCAGACTTGTAGGCGCCGACCCCGTCGCGGACGCCGGTCCTGGGGGCACCAGATGCGCCGTCGTTCCAACCGAAACTGGGACCAGCCCAGGGGTTGTACCTTCCATGTGGATGAACCTGCGGCGACTACTCCTGAGGACATGGAGACGGAGGACGACTGCCTGCAGCTGCATTGTGTGGCATCTCCCCGTGTGGCCCCCATTATGGTGACAGTACGGGTCAATGGTCACCCGCTTGAGATGGAGTTGGACACTGGCGCAGCGGTCTCCGTGATCGCCCAGAGGACATTCAACCGCATCAAGCAGGGTATACAGACCCTTACATTAACCGACACACAGGCCAGGTTGGCCACCTACACGGGGGAACCACAGGACATTGCAGGAACTACAATGACTCCTGTTGTTTCTGGACGCCAGGAGGGGCGTTTCCCACTTATCGTGGTGCGCAGCCATGGTCCCAGCCTGTTGGGTCGGGACTGGTTGTGCCATTTGCGGTTGCAATGGCAGCACATCCTCCAAACAGTTTCTGAATGGTTGACTGAGGTGCTAGGACGATACCCAGATGTATTCCAGACTGGTTTGGGGAAAATAAAAGTAGCCCGTATCCAAGTCGAACCAGGAGCCACGGGCACGGGCGCGCCCGGTGCCTTATGCCTTGCTCGAGAAGGTAGAAGGGGAGCTCATTCATTTGGAGAGTTTGGGTATTATCAGGCCCGTCCGTTTTGCTGACTGGGCAGCACCAATTGTACCTGTAATGAAGCCAAATGCCACAGTTCGCTTGTGTGGCGACTATAAACTTACAATGAATACGGCTTCCCGACTCGACCGATATCCAATGCCTCGCATAGAGGATCTCTACACGAAGCTTGCAGGTGGACTCTCGTTCACAAAATTAGATATGAGTCACGCCTACCTGCAGTTGGAGCTGGACCCTGCCTCCCGACCATATGTAACGATTAATACACACCGGGGCCTGTATGAATATACACGGTTGCCCTTTGGAGTATCCTCTGCCTGCGCTATTTTTCAACGTGTTATGGAAGGCATTTTGAGAGGTTTTTCACGTGTTGCTGTCTACTTAGATGACGTTTTGATTACAGGGACGTCGGAGCAGGAACATTTGGAAAATCTGGAGGCTGTCCTTAGACGCTTTTCGGAGGCTGGAGTCCATTTACGTCGCACAAAGTGCGTATTTCAGGCTAAGGTAGTAGTCTGCCTAGGTTATCGGGTGGACCGCGAAGGTTTGCACCCCGTCGCAGAGAAGGTGCGTGCGATTCAACAGGCCCCCGTCCCGACTGACACTTCGCATCTTCGTTCTTTTCTCGGTCTCGTAAACTATTACGGGAAGTTCCTCCCCAATCTGGCCCCGTTGCACCTTCTGCTAAAGAAAAATCACACCTGGGTTTGGGGTCAGCCGCAAGAAACCGCTTTCCGGCGGGTAAAGCAACAATTGTCGTTGGCTGGGCTACTAACCCACTATGATCCTGGAAAGCCTTTGCTCGTCACATGTGATGCATTCCCCTATGGTATTGGGGCGTCCTGTCCCACAAGGTGGAGAATGGGGCCGAGCGACCGATAGCTTTCGCCTCCCGCACATTGACTGCAGCGGAGAAAAAGTACGCGCAGATCGAGAAGGAGGGCCTGGCAGTGGTTTTTGCGGTTAAACGCTTCCACCAGTACGTGTATGGCCGCCATTTCACTATCGTGACTGATCATGAGCCTCTGCTGGGACTTTTCAGAGAGGATATGCCAATACCGCCCATTGCTTCCGCACGGATACAGCACTGGGCTTTGTTGCTTGCTGCATACGAGTATTCTCTGGAGCACAAACCAGGAATGCAGATACCAAATGCCGACGCACTGAGCCGATTGCCTTTATCAACCGGCCCTATGTCGACCCCCACGACCGGTGAGGTGGTTGCAACCCTAAATTTTATGGACACCTTGCCTGTCACGGCATCACAGATCCGTGAGTGGACCCAGACGGAGCCAGTCCTGTCAAAGGTTCGGCACTTATTCCTGTATGGTGGGCAGCATAGACAGCTCCCAGGCGAGTTGCGGGCATTTTCCTCCAAGCTGTCAGAATTCAGCGTGGAAGACGGCATCCTCTTGTGGGGGACGCATGTGATTGTCCCAGAAAAAGGACAGGAGCTGATACTAAGAGACTTGCACAATGGGCATCCAGGTGTGACCAAAATGAAAATGTTGGCCCGGAGTTATGTTTGGTGGCCAGGCCTCGACACTGACATTGAGAAGGTGATAGTCAGCATGGCTTTGTGAAGGGTAGGTCATGCCTCACAAACCTTATTGAGTTCTTTGAGAAGGTGACTGAACAGGTAGACGAGGGTAGAGCAGTTGATGTGGTGTATATGGATTTCAGCAAAGCGTTTGATAAGGTTCCCCACGGTAGGCTATTGCAAAGAATACAGAGGCTGGGGATTGAGGGTGATTTAGAGATGTGGATCAGAAATTGGCTAGCTGAAAGAAGACAGAGGGTGGTGGTTGATGGGAAATGTTCAGAATGGAGTACAGTCACAAGTGGAGTACCACAAGGATCTGTTCTGGGGCCGTTGCTGTTTGTCATTTTTATCAATGACCTAGAGGAAGGCGCAGAAGGGTGGGTGAGTAAATTTGCAGACGATACTAAAGTCGGTGGTGTTGTCGATAGTGTGGAAGGATGTAGCAGGTTACAGAGGGATATAGATCAGCTGCAGAGCTGGGCTGAGAGGTGGCAAATGGAGTTTAATGTAGAGAAGTGTGAGGTGATTCACTTTGGAAGGAATAACAGGAATGCGGAATATTTGGCTAATGGTAAAGTTCTTGAAAGTGTGGATGAGCAGAGGGATCTAGGTGTCCATGTACATAGATCCCTGAAAGTTGCCACCCAGGTTGATAGGGTTGTGAAGAAGGCCTATGGAGTGTTGGCCTTTATTGGTAGAGGGATTGAGTTCCGGAGTCGGGAGGTCATGTTGCAGCTGTACAGAACTCTGGTACGGCCGCATTTGGAGTATTGCGTACAGTTCTGGTCACCGCATTATAGGAAGGACGTGGAGGCTTTGGAGCGGGTGCAGAGGAGATTTACCAGGATGTTGCCTGGTATGGAGGGAAAATCTTATGAGGAAAGGCTGATGGACTTGCGGTTGTTTTCGTTGGAGAGAAGAAGGTTAAGAGGAGACTTAATAGAGGCATACAAAATGATCAGGGGGTTGGATAGGGTGGACAGTGAGAGCCTTCTCCCACGGATGGATATGGCTGGCACGAGGGGACATAACTTTAAACTGAGGGGTAATAGATATAGGACAGAGGTCAGAGGTAGGTTCTTTACGCAAAGAGTAGTGAGGCCGTGGAATGCCCTACCTGCTACAGTAGTGAACTCGCCAACATTGAGGGCATTTAAAAGTTTATTGGATAAACATATGGATGATAATGGCATAGTGTAGGTTAGATGGCTTTTGTTTCGGTGCAACATCGTGGGCCGAAGGGCCTGTACTGCGCTGTATTGTTCTATGTTCTATGTTCTATAAGGTGGCCCAAAACTGCTCCATTTGTCAGGAGCATCAGAAGCTCCCGCCGGCCGCGCCCCTACATCACTGGGAATGGCCAGGGCGGCCTTGGGCACGCTTGCATGCAGATTTCGCAGGCCCTTTTCAAGGATCCATGTCCCTTCTATTAATTGACGCCCAGTCTAAATGGCTAGAGGTGCATAAGATGCAGGGGACAAAGTCCTGCGCAACAATTGAAAAGATGCGTTTGTCCATTAGTACGCATAGCCTCCCCGAGGTGCTGGTCACGGATGACGGCACTCCATTCACGAGTGAGGAGTTTGCGAGGTTCATGAAGATGAACGGCATCCGCCATATCCGCACTGCCCCTTACCACCCGGCTTCAAATGGGTTGGCAGAGCGCGCAGTGCAGACATTCAAAAGAGGCCTAAAGAAGCAGTCTTCCGGATCAATGGACACGAGACTGGCTCGCTTTTTGTTTACGTATAGGACCACCCCCCATGCGGTGACTGGGGTAGCTCCCGCAGAATTCCTAATGGGCCGGAGACTTCGCACCCGCCTCAGTATGGTCTTCCCAGACATTGGCGCAAAAGTACGCCGCACACAAGAACGGCAGGGACAGGGATTTTCTCGGCATCGGCCGATTCGGCAGTTTGCACCCGGTGACCCAGTGTTCGTTCGGAATTTTGCTGGTGGTGCCCAGTGGGTTCCTGGCGTAATCTTTCGCCAAACGGGCCCTATATCTTACCAGGTGCAAGCCCAGGGTCGTCTCCAGCGCAAACATGTAGACCACGTTCGGTCTGGAAGACTATCCCCTCAAAAGATTACCCGCCCCCGGAGCTAATTTCTACAGCCGCAGAGACCAGAGACAAGGGAAGGTAGTCCTCACAATCTTCCACTGGTGCCTCACTCAAAGCCTGCGCAGGTCGTTACAGAACCGAATGGAGATAGAGACACTGACATGATGGAGGCAGCAGACTCTGACTCCGAGATGGAGACACAGGACGCATTAGAGGGGGAATCCTCGGGTCCACGGGCCTTGGATGTACAACCATTGTGCCGTTCATCACGGAAGCGCTGGTCTCCATCTTGTTACACGCCGCCTGATCCAGCGCCGCGTGCAAATGGTGTCTGGCCTGCGGCAAAACGAGTCCGACGCCCTCCTTCGCCAGGGTCTTCGGTTGATTCCTTGGACTTTGGGGGGGACGGATGTTATAACCTGCCTGCTTACCATTGGCTGGGGACTAATGACAATCCCACAATCCTGTGTGAGTATGAGCTTCCCCAATGAGGGGGGTGGAGAAACCATTAGTAAACTCCAAGTATAAATAAAGCTGGCCAGTTTGGAACCAGCAGGAAGGAGTGTGCAGCAAGGGAAGTTGCTGCTGCTGTTATATATATGTATGTTATTGTAAATAAATGTTATTACTCTGTATCCTTAAAACTCGTGCTGGATTCTTCATGGCCCTCACAAAAGATAGTGTATACACAATGCTGATAATATCAGAAAAGACAGAAAATGGCTGTTAGCTATTTTGTGGTATTAATGACTCAAAATGGCTGAACAAGTAAACTGTCTCATGAGACCCAAGCGTGGGTATGTATAGAGAGTGTCCCAACAGTCGCTGATAACAGCTTCACAGAACAAGACATGCAATGTATCCTTGATAAGCTCAAGGTCTACGGCTGTAGACAGGACACATCATTATGTTAGTTTTGAATGACTTCTGTAAGAAGTTAGGGGCGAGTAAAACAACACCCACTTTAATCATATATATGATAAGTGGCATGCTAGGAAAAATTGATTGACTGCATGTAATAAGTGTGACGCAAATATAGTTGATTGATTGTATGTAAATGAGAAAACAACTAATTCCGCCCCTTGAATCTGTATATTAACCCGTGTGAGCTTTAGCTCAAGTGAGAGAAGGTGCTGTCACAGGCTGCGGAGTCTGAGACCTTCCCTCCCAGAATTCTGACATAATAAACTGCTTTTTTACTTATACAAGACATGCAATGTCTTATACTCAGGCCTTTGTGTGAATATTTTCACCCCTAACATTAACCATTAAACATGTATTTTTAGGACACAGCAGTAATAAGTAATCAAATGGGATTTAGGATAGCTAACTTGACCAAAGGACATTACTTCTGACATCCTGTCTTTGTGAAACAATTCATGGTGCTGGTTCTGTTGTTCTGTTTCTCACAAACAGTCAGCACAGGCTGCTGGGATTGTAAGCAGCTGTCAGGATGAGGATCAATAATGTGCTGCTTGCGATTCTATTGGGTGAAGTTTAAACACTGCTTGCAATTCTATTGGATAAGTTTAAAAGTAGCAGCTTCAGGGATTGGATCGCGTCCAACTGGGGTGGGCATTTGATTTTTGAATGTTGTATAAGTACTATGTTCTGGTCTTTGTTCAGCCGAAGAGGTCTTGTCAGATATCCAGTCTGTTCTCCGTAACAAGTTTGATTAAGTAAGCCATCGTGTCCAGGTTGTCGTGTTTGTTCCTCTCTGTACTGAGTTGAGCCACAGGGAATAATCCCGTAGAAGCTGACTCAATACACAGGTCTTGAAACCGCTTCGACATCAATGGGGAATGTGGCTTTCCTCCGGGAACTCATAAAAACTGCTTTTTAACGCGAAAATAGCCCACCAAACCTGTTGACCCCCCCCCTTCCCACCACCCTCTCATAAGGCAGCTGCAACCACCAAGAAATGACCGGCAACAACTCCAGGACCCAAATGATGGCAGAGTCAGCCAAAGCCTGGAGAGGAGGAACGGGGCAATGATGAACACGCGGAGTGAGTCGGAGCTGGCCACACCCGAGCGAGCTGAGGCACCACCCACCGAACTATCCACCAGTAAGGGAGCGGATACACCTCATGACTCAGGAGCTCCAGAAACACAGAGATGCCATCAAGCTAGAAAAGAGGGCGACAGTGAAGGTGGCGATCACGGTCGCCCTGGCCCCCCTTCAAGGTGGCGCTGGAGAAAACGGAGCGTCAACTGGAAGCACAGGAGGCAACAATCAGGGATCTAGGAAAAGCAGCGAATGACCAGAGTGATCAAATCACCTCCCTGGACACAGAAGCGACGAGGTTGGTGACGACGCAAGGGGAAGGTCGAGGACCAGGAGAACTGATCGCACTGCCAAAATCTCCGTATCGTGGGCCTGCCGGACGTCAGAAACCCATAGAATATGTGGCCCAGATGCTGGGTACAAAGAACAAAGAACAAAGAAAAGTACAGCACAGGAACAGGCCCTTCGGCCCTCCAAGCCTGCGCCGACCATGCTGCCCGTCTAAACTAAAATCTTCTACACTTTCAGGGTCCATATCCCTCTATTCCCATCCCATTCATGTGTTTGTCAAGATGCCCCTTAAACATCACTATCGTCCCTGTTTTCACCACCTCCTCCGGCAGCAAGTTCCAGGCACCCACTACCCTCTGTGTAAAAAAAACTTGCCTCGTACATCTCCTCTAAACCTTGCCCCTCGCACCTTAAACCTATGCCCCCGAGTAATTGACCCCTCTACCCGAGGAAAAAGTCTCTGACTATCCACTCTGTGTATGCCCCTCATAATTTTGTAGACCTCTATCAGGTCACCCCTCAACCTCCGTCGTTCCAGTGAGAACAAACCGAGTCTATTCAACCTCTCATCTTGGCTAATACCCTCCATACCATAAACATCCTAGTAAATCCCTTCTGCACCCTCTCTAAAGCCTCCACATCTTTCTGGTAGTGTGGCGACCAGAATTGAACACTATACTCCAAGTGTGGCCTACTACGGTTCTAAACAGCTGCAACATGACTTGCCAATTTTTATATACAGTGCCCCGGCCAATGAAGGCCAGCATGCCGTATGCCTTCTTGACTACCTTCTCCACCTGTGTTGCCCCTTTCAGTGACCAGCGAACCTGTTCACCTAGATCTCTCTGACTTTCAATACTCTTGAGGGTTCTACCATTCACTGTATATTCCCTCCCTGCATTAGACCTTCCAAAATGCATTACCTCACATTTGTCCGGATTAAACTCCATCTGCCATCTCTCCGCCCAAGTCTCCAAACGATCTAAATCCTGCTGTATCCTCTGACAGTCCTCATCACTATCTGGTCAGAAGGGAGATCTTCCCTAAACCTTACTGTAGGGGTCAATAACCAAGGGACAAAGATTTAAGGTAAGGAGCAGAGGTTTTAGATGGGATTTGAGTGAAACCTTTTTCACCAGTAGGTGGTGAGAATCTAGATCTTACTGCCTGATAGGGCGGTAGAGGCGGTAACCCTCACAACATTTAAGAAGCATTTAAATGAGCACTTGAATTGCCATAGCATACAAGGACATGGACCAAGTGCTGGAAAATGGGATTAGAATAGGTACTTGATAGCCCACACAGACACAATGGGCCAAGGGCCTAACTCCGTGCTGTAAAATTCTATGGCTCTAAGACTATGTCTGTGCTCATGTACCTGGGTCAGAGGGTAGACTGTACCCAAGTACCTGGGTCAGAGGGTAGACTGCACCCAAGTACCTGGGTCAGAGGGTAGACTGTACCCAAGTACCTGGGTCAGAGGGTAGACTGTACCCAAGTACCTGGGTCAGAGGGTATACTGTGACCATGTACCTGGGTCAGAGGGTAGACTGTGTCCATGTACCTGGATCAAAGGGTAGACTGTATCCAAGTACCTGGGTCAGAGGGTAGACTGTGTCCATGTACCTGGGTCAGAAACTAGACTGTGCCCATGTACCTGGGTCAGACGGTAGGCTGTGGCAATGTGCCTGGGTCAGAGGGTAGACTGCGTCCATGTAACTGGATCAGAAACTAGACTGTGCCCATGTACCTGGGTCAGACGGTAGGCTGTGGCAATGTGCCTGGGTCAGAGGGTAGACTGTGTCCATGTACCTGGATCAAAGGGTAGACTGTACCCAAGTACCTGGGTTGAACCCAGTGCTGGACCCAGGCTGTGGCAATGTGCCTGGGTCAGAGGGTAGGCTGTGGCAATGTACGTGGATCAGAGAGTAGACTGTGTCCATGTACCTGGGTCAGAAACTAGACTGTGCCCATGTACCTGGGTCAGACGGTAGGCTGTGGCAATGTGCCTGGGTCAAAGGGTAGACTGTGGCAATATACCTTGGTCAGAGGGTAGGCTGTGTCCATGTACCTGGGTCAGAAACTAGACTATGCCCATGGACCTGGGTCAGACGGTAGGCTGTGCAATGTACCTGGGTCAGAGGGTAGGCTGTGGCAATGTGCCTGGGTCAGAGGGTAGGCTGTGGCAATGTACTTGAATCAGAGAGTAGACTGTGTCCATCTGCCTGGGTCAGAAACTAGACTGTGCCCATGTACCTGGGGCAGATGGTAGGCTGTGGCAATGTACCTGGGTCAGAAACTAGGCTATGCCCATGTACCTGGGTCAGACGGTAGGCTGTGGCAATGTGCCTGGGTCAGAGAGTAGGCTGTGGCAATGTACCTGGGTCAAAGGGTAGACTGTGGCAATATACCTTGGTCAGAGGGTAGGCTGTGTCCATGTACCTGGGTCAGAAACTAGACTATGCCCATGGACCTTGGTCAGACGGTAGGCTGTGCAATGTACCTGGGTCAGACGGTAGGCTGTGGCAATGTGCCTGGGTCAGAGGGTAGGCTGTGGCAATGTACTTGGATCAGAGAGTAGACTGTGTCCATGTACCTGGGTCAGAAACTAGACTGTGCCCATGTACCTGGGTCAGAGAGAAGATGTGCCCATGTACCTGGGTCAGAGGGTAGTCCATGTACCTGGGTCAGAGAGTGGAATGTGTCCATATATCTGGGTCACAGAGAAGATTGTGCCCATATACCTGGGTCAGAGAGTAGACTATGTCCATGTATCTGGATTAATGTCTGCAGAATAGGCCACAAGTAAAATGGTAATATTAAGTTACTAATTTTTTTTCAAACCTTTCTTCACATTGTTGCAAAATTGAAGTCCTTGGGGTTAAATGGGCAGGGGCAACATGGATAAGAAACTGGTTTATGGACAGAAGGCAGAGAGGAATCATAAAGTCTTCTTCCTGGGGTTTGGTATAAGGATCGCTGCACTTTTTTGATAAATATTATAGATTTGGATTTGCTTATGCTGGGTTTCATTTCAATATATTTGCAGATGATAGAAATTTGGAAACATAGTCAACAGTGAGCAGGGCCATAAGATAGTTTAAGAGGACACAGACAGACAGCTGAAATGTGAGAAGGTTTTTTGGTGGAGGTGGGGAAAGAATGGAGAGTTCGACAAATTAGTTAGCCTTCTCAAAGTCAGCGCAGGAGCAATGGGCTGATGGAAAATTATCTTCCTCTTTAAGGGGAGACCATGGGAGTATTGCATTGAGATAGAGAATTGGCCATGATCGTGTTGCATGGCAAAGCAAGTTCGATGGGCCGAGTGGCCTACTCCTGCTCCTATTTTCTGTGTTTCTGTAGTAGTTAGAGCAGTATTGATCAGCAACACACGCGGATATGAAGAGCTTTCCTGGAATCCTGGAATTCTTCAGTCAAGAATCCTTTGTTTGGATTACTAGTCATTGTCATAGTGCTTGATACATTCGCGATAAGAGCAAATAATAATAGTACCTGCACCACATGGTCGCAGCGGTTCAAGAAGGCGTCTCACCAAGGGCAATGCGGGATCGACAAAAAGTGCTGGCTGTGACCACATCCCAGAATAAAAAAAGTTGCGATCCAGCAGAAAATACCACCAAATTGTGGGCAGCTCGGTGGCACACTGGGTAGCCCTGCTGCCTCGCAGCACTGAGGTCCCAGGTTCGATCCCGGCTCTGGGTCACTGTCCATGTGGAGTTTGCGCATTCTCCCCGTGTTTGCGTGGGTTTCGCCCTCACAACCCAAAAATGTGCAGGGTAGGTAGATTGGCCACACTAAATTGCCCTTTAATTGGAAGAAATGAATTGGATACTCTAAATTTATTTAAAAAAAAGAAAATATCACAGAATCGCTGGCTTTGAAAGCAGACCAAGACAGGCCAGCAGCACGGTTCAATTCCGGTAACAGCCTCCCCGAACAGGTGCCGGAATGTGGCGACTAGGGGCTTTTCACAGTAACTTCATTTGAATCCTACTTGTGACAATAAGCGATTTTCATTTCATTTCAAGGTAAGGTTGGAAAGTCCAGTGAAGAGTGGTGAAGTGGTATTAGGAGTAATAGAGAAACTATCTTGTGCAGGAATACAGTTTATCTTGGTTAATGATATAGCTGGAACGCAGGTGGGAGTGATGCCTACTGTGGTTGATAAGCCATACAAAATCAGATACTGAAGTGTTGAAGGACGAATATCCTGGGATGTTTCCAGATTGTGTAGTAACAAGGTCGCAAAGTCATAGATTAAGACAAGAGGAGAAATCAGAGAATGAAGATAAAGTTGAAGTGCAATTATCAGAAACGATTTTTGATCAGATGGTTGGAAAAGAACAAGAACAGGTGGAGGATGAGGCGGATATTTTTAGTTCAGGAAAATTGGCAGAGTTACAACAGAAATATGTAGAAATAAAGCAGATGTATCGGAAAGCATACACAGAAGAGGAATCTGAGTGTATACCAGAGTGTTATTACCGTAAAAGTGATGTCTTGATGATAAAATGGAGACCTTTACATATGCAAGCGGATGAAAAGCGGGCAGAAGTTCATCAAGTAGTATTGCCGGTAGGGTTTAGAAAGGAGGTGTTGCGAGTTGCACATGAGGTACCAGTGGGCGGTCATTTGGGAATCAAGAAAACTCAAACTAAAATCCAGAAACATTTTTATTGGCCTGGATTACATAAAGATGTACTTAAATTTTGTCAATCATGTCACACATGTCAAGTGATAGGGAAACCTCAAGCAGTGATAAAACCAGCGCCCTTTTGGCGAAAATGGATGTCTCTACTAGGTTTCCAGAGGCTATTCCAGTACGTAATATTACAGCTAAAAAGAGTGTGGAGGAGTTACTTAAATTCTTTACTAGATATGGACTACCCACAGAAATACAATCAGATCAACGATCAAATTTTACCTCAGGGTTATTCAAAGAAGTTATGATTATCTTAGAAATAAAACAATTTAAATCAACTGCGTACCATCCAGAATCGCAGGGAGCGTTAGAAAGGTGGCATCAGACATTAAAGACAATGTTGAGGGCGTATTGTTATGATTATCCAGAGGATTGGGATAAAGGAATTCCATTCATACTGTTTGCAATTAGGGATGCACCTAATGAGTCAACCAAGTTCAGTCCTTTTGAACTAATTTTCGGCCATAAGATAAGGGGACCACTTAAATTGATTAAGGAAATATTGGTGAGTGAGAAATCAGAACTTAAATTATTGGATTACGTGTCAAATTTTAGGGAACGATTAAATAGAGCAGGTGAATTGGCGTGACAACATTTAAAAGTTGCATAAAATGTGATGAAACGGATAGCGGACGAGAAATCCAAAGTTCCCGGGGAGCTCGGATGGGGGGTTCCGAGTATGGCAAAGGGTGGGAATTGAGAAGATGGGGGACTTGTTTTTAGAGGGGAGCTTTCCTAGCTTGAGGGTGCTGGAGGAGAAGTTTGGGTTGGCAAGGGGGAAGGAATTTAGATATTTACAGGTGCAAGAGTTTCTGCGCAGGCAGGTATCATCCTTCCCACTCCTGCCACTAAGGGGGATCCAGGATAGGGTAGTGTCTAGGGAATGGGTGGGAGAGGGGAGCGTCTCAGACATCTACAAAGAACTCATGGGGGGGAGGAGACGCGGACCGAGGCTGAAGCGTATGTGGGAGGAGGAGCTTGGTGGGAGATGGAGGATGGTTTATGGATGGACGCGTTGAGCAGAATCAACGCGACCGCAACATGCACCAGGCTCAGTTTGATCAAATTCAAGGTGGTCCACCGGGCCCACATGACAGTGGCCCGGATGAGTAGATTCTTTGGGGTACAGGACAGGTGTGTAAAATGTGCGGGAGACCTGCGAACCATGTCCACATGTTCTGAGCGTGTCCAAAATTTAGGGGATATTGGCAGGGGTTTGCGGATGGCATGTCCAGAGTATTGAAAACAAGGGTGGCAATGAGTCCAGAGGTGGCGATTTCCGGGGTGTCGGAAGACCCGGTAATCCAGGAGGAGAAAGAGGCAGATGTTCTGGCCTTTGCTTCCCTGGTAGCCTGGAGACGGATACTGCTAGCTTGGAGGGACTCAAAGCCCCCGAAGTCGGAGACCTGGCTAACTGACATGGCGAGCTTTCTCGGACTAGAGAAGATTAAGTTCGCCTTGAGAGGGTCACTGTTAGGGTTCGCCCGGAGGTGGCAACCATTCATCTACTTCTTCGCGGAGAATTAATCAGCAGGAGGCTGGGAGGGGGGTTAGGGTAGCGTAGAATAGGGGGTCAATTAGGCGGGTCTTGGCGGGTTGGGAGTCGGTGATTGCACTATGTTTATTGTTCTTTGTACATTGTTTTTATACTGTTGCTGTTTGTAATGCCAAAAATACCTCATTAAAATTGTTTATTAAAAAAAGAAGAAATCCAATGCTCGTAGTTTTGTCTGTGGAGATAAAGTTTTAGTATTGTTACCAGTGGTAGGTGAACCTTTGAAAGCTAGGTTTTGTGGACCTTATCAGATTGAAAGGGAATTAAGTGAGGTGAATTATGTGGTAAAAACGCCGGATAGAAGGAAAACTCACCGAGTGTGTCATGTGAATATGCTTAAAAGGTACTTTGAAAGGGAAGGAGAGAAAAAGGAGGAGGCTTTAATGATTCTAACTCAAAGTGACGAACCAAATCCAGATGACTTGGAATTTGACAAACCTCAAATTAAATTGGAAAACGAGAATGTTCTTAGAAATTGGGATAAATTGTTGAGTTACCTTCCAGAGGAAAAACAAACTGACCTGAAAGAGTTATTGATATCACGTGGGCAAGTTTGTCGAGATAAATTGGGAAGTACTAAAATGGTTAACAAAGAGATTGAGAGTATGCTTAAAAATTGTATAATTGAAGTGGGTTGCAGCCAATGGAGCTCACCCGTAGTGATGGTGCCAAAACCAGACAATACCCAACGTTGTGTGTGGACTATAGAAAAGTTAATGCAGTTATCCTATCCCAAGTTTGGAGGATTGCATTGAGAAAGTGGGACAATTTATATTGCTTTTATTTCCAAACTGGATTTACTTTTTTGAGTTTTTTGAAGGAGTGACCAAGAAGGTAGATGAGGGCAGTGCAGTAGACGTTGTCTACATGGACTTTAGCAAAGCCTTTGACAAGGTACCGCATGGTAGGTTGTTGCAGAAGGTTAAAGCTCACGGGATCCAGGGTGAGGTTGCCAATTGGATTCAAAATTGGCTGGACGACAGAAGGCAGAGGGTGGTTGTAGAGGGTTGTTTTTCAAACTGGAGGCCTGTGACCAGTGGTGTGCCTCAGGGATCGGTGCTGGGTCCACTGTTATTTGTGATTTATATTAATGATTTGGATGAGAATTTAGGAGGCATGGTTAGTAAGTTTGCAGATGACACCAAGATTGGTGGCACAGTGGATAGTGAAGAAGGTTATCTAGGATTGCAACGGGATCTTGATCAATTAGGCCAGTGGGCCGACGAATGGCAGATGGAGTTTAAGTTAGATAAATGTGAGGTGATGCATTTTGGCAGATCGAATCAGGCCAGGACCTACTCAGTTAATGGTATGGCGTTGGGGAGAGTTATAGAACAAAGAGATCTAGGAGTACAGGTTCATAGCTCCTTGAAGGTGGAGTCGCAGGTGGACAGGGTGGTGAAGAAGGCATTCGGCATGCTTGGTTTCATTGGTCAGAACATTGAATACAGGAGTTGGGACGTCTTGTTGAAGTTGTACAAGACATTGGTACGGCCACACTTGGAATACTGTGTGCAGTTCTGGTCACCCTATTATAGAAAGGATATTATTAAACTAGAAAGAGTGCAGAAAAGATTTACTAGGATGTTGCCGGGACTTGATGGTTTGAGTTATAAGGAGAGGCTGGATAGACTGGGACTTTTTTCCTTGGAGCGTAGGAGGCTTAGGGGTGATCTTATAGAGGTCTATAAAATAATGAGGGGCATAGATAAGGTAGATAGTCAACATCTTTTCCCAAAGGTAGGGGAGTCTAAAACTAGAGGGCATAGATTTAAGGTGAGAGGGGAGAGATTCAGAAGGGCCCAGAGGGGCAATTTCTTCACTCAGAGGGTAGTGAGTGTCTGGAATGGGCTGCCAGAGGTAGTAGTAGAGGCGGGTACAATTGTGTCTTTCAAAAAGCATTTAGATAGTTACATGGGTAAGATGGGTATAGAGGGTTATGGGCCAAGTGCGGGCAACTGGGACTAGCTTAATGGTAAAAACTGGGCGGCATGGACTGGTTGGGCCGAAGGGCCTGTTTCCATGCTGTAAACTTCTATGATTCTATGATTCTACTTAAAGGTTACTGACAGGTACCTTTATCCAAAAGGGCGAAGGAGATTTCAGCTTTCGTGACTCCAGGTGGCAGATACCAATTCAAAGTTATGGCATTTGGCATGAAAAACGCACCAGCCACATTTCAACGGTTAACTAACAAAGTTGTTTCAGGATTACCCAATTGTGCGGTATACATCGACAATCTGGTAATTTTCAGCCAGACATGGACAGAACATTTGAAACACCTAATGGAGTTATTCGATCGACTTCAGGAGGCGGGTTTGGTGATAAACCTAGCCAAAAGTGAATTTGGAAAGGCCCACATCACTTTCCTTGGCCATACAATCGGACAGGGTCGAATGGTCCCACGGGATGTGAAAACAAAAGTTATTGGGGAGTTTCCGATACCCTCGAAATAATGCGATTTCTTGGTATGAGTGTATTTTACCAGAAATTTGTGCCGAATTTTAGCAGTGTGGTCGCTCCACTGACGGACTTGCTCAAGATACGTAACAAATTCCAGTTGACAGCGGAGTGTCAACAGGCATTTAACGGCCTGAGGCTGTGTTAACCACTGCTCCTGTGTCAGCCATCTCAAATTATACGAAACCATTCATCGTGGCGGTTGATGCAAGTGATGTGGGTGTAGGTGCGGTGCTTCTACAGGACAACGATGAAGGGCTAGAGCGGCCTATTGGTTATTTTTCAAAGAAATTGAATTCTCACCAGAAAAAGTATTCCACGATTGAGAAGGAGACTTTGAGTTTGGTGCTGGCTTTGCAACATTTTTAGTTTATGTGACCAGCAATCCGTCTGACACCATTATATATACTGATCATAATCCGTTGACGTTTTTGGAGCGATTCCGGAATAACAATGCAAGGCTGTTTTGCTTGAGTTTATTGTTACAGCCATTTCATTTGAAAATAGTACATGTGGCAGGACGAGAAAACGTGATAGCCGAAGCTTTGTCACGAATGTGATGAGCGGAAACAGTTTCAGTTGGAGGAAGAAGAACAAAAATGGGCTATATTATTGTACCTGTTTGCGTGTGTTGTTTTTTTTAAACAAAAAAGTATATTTACTGTGTGCATTTCTTAAAGGATAGTGAAAAGGTGAAAAATGAAACCATTTTGAAGTTGATGGGGGTTTTTTTCTTGGGGGGAGGTGTCATGTGAGAGTACCTTTAAGAAATGGGTGTTTATAAATGGGTGTGTATATAAATATCTGTAGTGAGAGTACCTTTAAGAAATGGGTGTTTACTACTGCAGTGATGTCAGAGAGTGGGTGGAGCTGGGCTGTCTGTCAGCTTTTTACTTTTGTTTTAGGCTATTTGCTGCAGGGTGTGTTTTAGTTTCGTTTTGAGTGTGGGAGCTGAAACCAGACAGAGCAGGTGTACTGTTGATCTCTCTGCCATGAAAAGACTGCCTCTTGATCATTTTGTGAATTCAGAATTATAAATGTTCTGAGTAGTGACTTTAACCTAACATGCTTCTGTTAAAGGTTATGTTTTTTGTAAGTCTTCTGGATGTTAAAAGGACAGCGTACGCATTACTTATTGTTGTATTCTTTGGGGGTTGTATTTGAATTGATGGTTGCTAAGATGTTCACTGTATGTTTTAAAAAGGTTCACTTGAGTTCATAGAATAAACATTGCTTTGCTTTAAAAAATACTTTTCCATTTCTGCTGTACCAGACCTGTACAGTGTGTCGTGTGCTCCCCATACCACAATCTATTAAAAGTTGTGGGTCAGGTGAACTCCATGATAGACTTTGGGGCTCTCTAAACCCTGGCCCATAACCAGCTTGTGAGGCATGACCTGCCCCGCACAAAGCCATGCTGACTTTCTTTAATCAAACTATGTTTTCCTAAATAATCATAAATCCTATCTCTCAGAATCCTTTCCAAGATTTTGCTCACCACAGACATAAGGCTGATGGGTCAGTAATTCCCAGGGATTTCCCTATTCCCTTTCTTGAAAAGGGGAACAACATTCGCTTCGCTCCAATCATCCGATACTACTCCAGTGGAGAGTGAGGACGCAAAGATAATCGCCAACGGTGCAGCAATCTCCTCCCTCGCTTCCCGTAGTAACCTTGGGTATAACCCGTCAGGCCCAGGGGACTTATCTATCCTGATGCTTTCCAAAATTTCCAGCACATCCTCCTTCTTAATATCAACCTGTTCGAGTCTAATTAACCTGGTTCACACTGTTCTCATGGGCAACAAGGTCCCTCTCTCTAATGAATTCTGAAGCAAAGTATTCATTTAGGGCCTCACCCATCTCTTCTGACTCTAGGCACATGTTCCCTCCACTATCCCTGATCGGCCCTACTCTCACTCCGATTATCCTCTTATTCCTCACATAAGTGTAGAACGCCTTGGGGTTTTCCCTAATCCTTCCCGCCAGGGCTTTTTCATGCCCCCTTCTAGCTCTCCTCAGTTCATTTTGGAGTTCCTTCCTGGCTATCTTGTAACCCTCTAGAGCCGAGTCAGATTCTTGCTTCCTCAACCTTACGTAAGCCTCCTTCTTCCTCTTGACGAGAAGCTCCACTTCTCTTGTCATCCAAGGCTCCTTCACCTTACCATTCCTTCCTCGTCTCAGTGGGACAAAACTAGTCAGCATTCGCAGTAAGTGCTTCTTAAACAATCCCCACATTACTGTTGTGCATTTTCCCAAGTGTTTTGTTTGCTCTGAGTGCTGAATTTGGGTGCATTTGAGTGCTATGGTGAGAGTTTGGTGACTGAGGGATATTCAGGGTTCATTTTTATCTAAAGTCTCGTCTTTCTTTTATTTTGTTAATTAATTTAAAAGTTGCTGTTTGGTTTAGACATTTTATATGGTCTTATTACTCTAATTTAACAAAGAAAAAATATTTTTGTTTATGTGTTTTGCCTTTGTAATTTTTTTTTGTCCGTGATTTGATGACCTGTACGTTTATCTACACGGACAGGAGTTAAGCCAGCATCCGCCACTGACACTGGCGTGATGCTGGGTGTGACAACCAAGCAAAAGAACATAAAGTAACTGATGGATAAAACAAAAGAGGCCCAAAACAACGAGTGCAGCGCATCCTATAAAGAACGAGAAAGGAAACAAAAACTTATCAAAAACCCGTCAAATTAAAGTGCGAAAATTGGGGTCGATAAGGCAATCCAACCCCTGCGGTGCCCACTGAGCATGGAAGACCTCAAGTGTGCCCGTGTACACTGCATGCTCCCGCTCAAGGGACACCAGGCCGCGAACGAGGCCACGGAAGGTGGGCAGACAGGCAGGCTGGACGACCCCCTCAGTCGCCCGCTGCCTGGACCTATAAATGGCAAGTTTGGCCAGGCCCAGGAGCAGGTTCACGAAGAGGTCCTCCGCCCTCCCCGCCCCTCTCCGCACCAGATGTCCGTAGATCAGGAGCATGGGGCTGAAGTGCAAAGGAAACATCAACAACAACGCTGTCAAGAAACCAAAAAGAGAGTGCAGCCTAGGACAGACAACATAAACGTGCTCCATGGTCTCCACCAGGCCGCAAAAATGGCAGGTCTCTGGCAAAGCCGTGAAGTGGTTGAAACAATGGTTGCACGACACTGCCATGAGCAGCACCCTCCACCCCAGGGCCCCTAGTTTCTGTTTGTCTTTTATATTGTCGTGCTACTCTAATTTAACAAATAAAAAATATTTTTGTTTATATGTTTTGCCTTTTTTATTTTTTGGGTTTTTGTGGTGTTTTTTTTCGTGAATTGATGGCCTGTACGTTTATCTACACGACAGGAGTTAAGCCAGCTTCTGCCAATGACACTGGTGTGATGCTGGGTGTGACAACCAAGCAAAAGATAGTAAAGTAACTGATGGATAAAACATAAGAGGGGAGTGCCCCAAAACAACGAGTGGAGCACAGCCCAAAAAGAATGACAAAGGAAACAAAAACTTATCAAGAACCCGTCAAATTAAAGTGCGAAAATCGAGGTCGATAAGGCAATCCAACCCCTGCGGTGCCCACCGAGCATGGAAGGTCTGTTTGGTTTAGAAGAAGGTGAATTTTCAATCAGCTTTAAACAAAGGTTCTACTTGTACCTACTTGCATCTGGAGCTTGTTAATTAGTTAATTGGATTAGGCCAGTTTTCAAAGGCTAGAGTCACAGTATAAAGGTGAGCCAGCTACAGTGCAGACTTTGTTTGCACTGAGTGCTGAATTTGGGTGCATTTGAGTGCTATGGTGAGAGTTTGTTGACTGAGGGAGTTAGGTGAGGAGGGAGCAAGGTGCTCCTTTCATTTTATTTCCTCAAAGAGCGTGAAGGGAGCCAGGAGTTTACAGAAAGTGCAGCTGACTGGGAGCAGAATCAGAGGGTGGAGTTCCAGTTGGTCCACAGGGCAGCTATATTCTGTAAGCTAAGAGGGGATGGAGGCTAGGGCAGTTGCTGGCTCCTCCTGTAGGATGTAGGTGGTGAGGGATACCACCGCTGTCCCCGCTAACTATACGTGCGGGATGTGCACCCAATTCCAGCTCCTCAGAGACCGTGTTAGGGAACTGGAGCTGGATGAACTTCGGATCATCCAGGAGGCAGGGGGTAATAGAGAAGAGTTACAGGGAGGTAGCCACACTCAAGGTACAGGATAAGAGTAGCTGGGTTACAGTCAGGAGAAGGAAAATGAAGGGCAGACAGTACAGGGATCCCTCATGGCCGTTCCCCTTCAAAACAAGTATAGCATTTTGGATGCTGTTGGGGGGGATGACCTACCGGGGAAGGCCCTAGCGGCCAGGTCTCTGGCACTGAGTCTGGCTCTGTGGCTCAGAAGGGAAGGGGGAGAATAGAAAAGCAATAGTGATAGGAGACTCAATGGTTAGGGGAATATATCGGAGATTCTGTGGTCGCAGGCGAGACTCCCAGAAGGTATGTTGCCTTCCAGGTGCCCGGGCCAGGGATGTCTCGGACCGAGTCTACAGGATTCTTAAGGGGGAGGGGGAGCAACCAGAAGTCGTGGTGCACATAGGCACCAACGACATAGCTAAGAAAAGGGATGAGGGTCTAAAAAGTGATTTTAGAGTGTTAGTGATTTTAGAAGCTAAAGAGCAGGACAAGCAGAGTAGTGATCTCAGGATTGCTACCGGTGCCATGTGCAAGTGAGGCAAGGAACAGGGAGCGAGTGCAGCTGAACACGTGACTACACGGCTGATGCAGGAGGGAAGGCTTCAGATATGTGGATCATTGGGATATCTTCTGGGGAAGGTGGGACCTGTACATGTAGGACGGATTGCACCTACACTGGAGGGGCACCAATATCCTAGGTGGGAAGTTTGCTGGAGCTCTTCAGGAGGGTTTAAACTAGTTTTGCAGGGGGATGGGAACCAGAGCAATGGATCAGAGGATAGGGTAGCTGTTGAGCAGGCAGAAATAGTATGCAGCGAGTCTGTGAGGAAGGATAGACAGCTGATAGGGCAAAGTTGCACTCAGTGGAATGGGTTAAAGTGTGTCTGTTTCAATGCAAGGAGTGTCAGGAATAAGGGAGATGAACTTAGAGCATGGATCAGTACTTGGAACTACGATGTTGTGGCCATTACGGAGACATGGATTTCACAGGGGCAGGAATGGTTGTTAGATGTGCCGGGGTTTAGATGTTTTCAGAAGAATAGGGAGGGAGGTAAAAGAGGAGGGGGAGTGGCACTGTTGCACCACAGCTGCAGAAAAGGAGGTAGTTGAGGAGGGTTTGTCTACTGAGTCAGTATGGGTGGAAGTCAGAAACAAGAAAGGAGCAGTCACTTTATTGGGAGTTTTCTATAGACCCCCAATAGCAGCAGAGGAATAGAGGAACAGATTGGGCGGCAGATCTTGGGAAAGTGAAGAAGTAACAGAGTTGTTGTCATGGGCGACTTCCACTTCCCTAATATTGACAGGAACCTCCTTTGTTCAAATGGTTTGGATGGAGCAGATTTTGTCAGGTGTGTAACAGGAAGGATTCCTGACTCAATATGTAGATAGGCCGACTAGGGGTGAAGCCAGGTGTCAGATGTCTTGGTGGGAGAGCATTTCGGTGACAGTGACCACAACTCCTTGACCTTTACCATAGTCATGGAGAGGGATAGGAACACACAGGATGGGAAGGTATTTACTTGGGGGAGGGGAAATTATACTGCTATTAGACAGGAGCTGAGGAGCATAAAGTGGGAACAATTGTTCTTGCCATCTGTAGGGAGAGAAAAGAGCTAACGTTTCGAGTCCGATGACTCTTTGTCAAAGCTAACAGACAGAGAAAGTGGGAAATATTTATACTGTGGTGTGAGAATGAAAGATGAGTCATAGCCACAGAAACCCAGGGAAACCGGCTGCTAATGGCCACAGAAACCAAGGGGAAAGAGTGCTAATGGCAGTCCCCAGAGAGAACAAAAGATGTGAAAGGCCAAACAGCAGAGAAACTAACATCAGAGGGTGAACTGTAGATGTGGGGGGAGGGGAAGGGGGAAGCAAAGAGGAGAAAGGGTAAGGAAAGGTGAATAAGATTGGGGGGGGTGGTGGGGGGGTTAAATATATATTATGCTCTTAGTCTTGCTAAGAGGTAGGTTCCAGAAACGTGTATATATATATATAAATACAAAGTCAAAGATGCAAGGTGATCCAGAAACATATATCTTTGACTTTGTCTATATATATGTTTCTGGAACCAACCTCTTCATTCACCTGAGGAAGGAGCAGTGCTCCGAAAGCTAGTGAATCTAAACAAACCTATTGGACTTTAACCTGGTGTTGTAAGACTTCTTACTGTGCTCACCCCAGTCCAACGCCTGGCATCTCCACACCAAAGATGGGATGAGGGGATTTAGTTGCAGTCTCCTGCTGTTTCTGGGTTGAGTTGCACACTCTGTGATTTACGTATCACACTCCTCAGGCACGGGGTCACTAGAGGGAGCTGAGAACTAAAGAGCTTCCTCAGCTTCTCACAGCAGCCCTGCTCAGGGTTGGTTTTAATCCAGTGCAACCACATTCTGAAGACAAGACATGAACTTGTCAGCTCAACTCAGCGGGAAACACTCATGCCTCTAAGTCAGGAGGTTGAGTATTCAAGCCCTGTTTCTGAGCTTTTAATCTGCAGTGACGCTTCGAATGTAGAGCTGGTCCTGTTTCTCCCTTGGGTGGAGATGGATTTGTCGAAGAATACCCTGCAATGTAAATGAGGGACAATGTCAGTGGCAGCCGTGTGTGTACCATCTACAAGATGCACTGCGGGAATGGCATGGACAAGTTGGGCCGAAGAGACTTTTTCCATGCAGTAAACATCTATAACTCACCAAGACTCCTTAGGCAGTACATTCCAAATCCACGGCTTCTGCCATATAGAAGGACAAGCGCAGCAGACACGGAATAACATCACCGCCTGGCGGTTCCCCTCCAAGCCACTGACCATCCTGACTTGGAAACATATCGCCACCGTTCCTTCACTGTCACTGGGTCAAAATCCTGGCTCTCCCTCCTTAACAGCACCGTGGGTCTACCTAAACCTCAGATACTGCAGCGGTTCAAGAAGGCGGCTGACCACCACCTTCTCAAGGGCAACTAAGGGCAAATACTGGTTTATCCAGTGTTGTCCACATTCTGTAAATTAATTTTTAAAAATAAGGGACGCGATTCTCCATTTCAGAGAATCGCCTGGGTCACCAAATTTTCCCGCGACGCCGGTCCGCCGCCCTCCCGTGATTCACGGAAGCGGCCAGATCGGCACAATCGCCTTTTGCGCGGCGCGGTCCAGTGAATCGCCCGAGACCGGTACCCCCGCGATTCTCAGTGCCGGATGGGCCGAGCGGCTTGCCCAAAACGGCGGGTTCTCCCCGGCGCCTTCCACACCTGGTTGTTGCCGGCAGGAACAGCGCGGAAACGCTGGGGGCGGCCTGAGGGCGGGGGGGGGGGGGGGATCCTGCGCTGGGGTGGGGGCCGGCCTCTCTGAAGGAGGACCTCCTTTCTTCCGCAGCCCCACAAGATCCGTCGGACATCTTCTTGCGGGGCAGACTCGGAGAGGACGGCAACCACGCATGCGCGGGTGACGCCAGTTATGCGGCGCCGGCCACGTCATGTATGCGGCGCCGCCTTTACGCGGCTCCAAGGCCTGGCACACGTAAATGACGTGGCACCGCTCCTAGCCAATTTTCGGGACCTGAATCGGTCGGGATAGGGGCCGTTTCACGCCGTCGTGAACCTCGATGGCGTTCACGATGGCGCGAACACTCTGCCTCCATTTCAGAGAATCGCGCCCATGATCTCCTGGACAAGCTCTGATCACGTCAGAGAGAGAATTTCTCACATTTCCTCCCCTATTAATCTGAGTTTTTAAAAATCTATGTTTTGCCCCTCTCTCAAGAGAGTGGCTGTAGTTGGCGAGTGTCTGTACTATGATGCTGAAGGCAGCATGGCTGGGTGAGACAGGCTAGATAGACTAATCGATCTCTCCATGCCCTTCACATCCACACACATTCAGTACTCGCAGGGTGCTGCATTGTCAGAGATCCAGTCAGAGGAGGTGAAATGTTGTGGTTCGATAAATACAGGTGCAACAAGCAATTAGGAAGGCAAATGGTATGTTTGCCTTTATTACAAGGCAGATTGGAGTACAGGACTAAAGTGTCTTTGCTGCAATTGTGTGGAGCCTTGTGAGAGAACATTTGGAGTATTGTGCACAGTTTTGCCCTCCTTAAGGAAGGCTACACTTGTCATGGGGCAAGTGCAATGAAGGTTCACCAAATTGAACTGTGAGATGGCAGGATTGTCCTGTGAGGAGAGAGTGAGGAAACTGGGCGTGTATTCTCGAGCTCTTAAAAGAATGCAAGGTGACCACATGCAAACAAATTAAATTCTGACACGGTACGGTAAGGTAGATGCAGGAGGGAGGATGTTTCCCCTGGCTGGGAGGGTATGCTCCCAGGGTGCACAGGCTCAGAATAAGAGGAAGGCCATTTATGGAGTGGGTATAAAAGGAATTGAAGTGTCTGATCAATGATGATTGAATTAAACAGTGGAGCAGGCTCAATGGGCTGAATGGCTTCCTACTGTTCCTATGTTCATATTTAGGACTGAGATGAGGAGGAATTTCTTCACTCCGACGGAGGTGAATCTTTGGAATTCTCTACCCCAGAGGGCTGTGGAAGCTCAATCATTAAGCACGTTCAAGACTGAGATCGATAGATTTTTAGATATTAAAAGCAGCAAGGATATGATGCAGGAAAATGTGTTGAAGTAGAAGATCAACCATGATCTAGTTCAATGGTGGGGCAGGCTCGATAGACCAAATGGGCAACTTCTGCTCCTACCTCCTATATCCCTCTGTTCACTGACCAATGCTGATTTTCTTGGTCTTTGTTCAAGTTATGACATGGCCTCAAGAGTAGTCCTGAGGAAATTGGTCCCGTTAAAACAAATTCTCGTCCTTCAAGGTAGGTGGAGTTTCCAATCCAATGGCACTCTTCGAAGAAGAGCAGAGATCCCAGATTCCTGTGCCACACACCCGTGGGCAGCATGTTGGCAGAGTGGTTAGCATATCTGCCTCACAGCACCAGGGACCTGGTTTGATTCCGACCTCAGGTGACTGTGTTTGCGTGGGTTTACTCCGGGTGCTCCCGTTTTCTCTCACAGTCCAAAGATGTGCAGGTTAGGTGGTTTGGACATGCTAAACTGCCTCTTAATGTCCAAAGGTTAGGTGGGATTATGGGGATAGGGTGCAGGATTGAGCCTAGGTGGGATGGTCTTTCAAAGGGTCGCTGCAGACACGATGGGCCAAATGCCCTCTTATTCCCGTACCAGCCTCCCCGAACAGGCACCGGAATGTGGCGACTAGGGGCTTTTCACAGTAACTTCATTGAAGCCTACTTGTGACAATAAGTGATTTTAATTTCATTTCATTTCATTTCAATTCTGTGACCTCCCTCAAGCAACATCACCAGAAAATCGATTAGTTCGGCATTCATCTCTCTGCAGCTTGTGGGAGCTTGCTGTGTACGAAGTTGCCACTGTGTCTGCCTACATAACTTCCAAATACAAGTGTGCTCAACTTCCAAATACAAAACATAGGCTTGTAACCGCAGGAGGCATACCTTTGTAGTATCAACTAATTAAAGCAAAATTTACCTTTTTATTTCAAATATCCTTCACCTATTAATTAATGTTTGTATCATTCTCATTTTAGTTGGTTTGTTACAGTAAAAGTTGTAAAAAGTGAAATCTTTTCCATCGGTTTTCTTTCCTTTTGCTTCGAGAGGATTCCTTTCTTTTAAAAGTTTTCTTTCTCTACAGCGTTTGTAGCACAGGGTAACTGATCAACATCTGCATTGCCTGAGGTAAAAACATGATAATGTGATCATAGGTTCTGGGACTGGTTTACATTAACAACTGGAGAACTCATTCAGATAGTAAATATTCTATAAGTACAAATGCTTCTATCATTAGATCTTAGAAGGTCAGGCCTCCACTTCTCTTCGTCATGGACGACTGCTCATTGTTGTCTTTGGCTGGGGGTAAACCTGCAAGACAACTTTGTAAAATAAGTATAGCTTTGCACTTTTCCTCCTCATTGACTCTTCACCCCACCTCACTTTCCTTCTGCTCTCTGGGTGTGATTCCCCGCCCCCCAACCCCCGCTGACGTTGACATGATTTTGCGCGGCTCGCCCTTCCCGCCACCTCAAAACCTGTCACCTTCGGTGGGACCAGAAGATCCTGCTGGCAGGAAAGGCTTGAAAATCCCGCCTTCTCACTCCTCTTTGAGGTAGAAGAGATGGAATATTGACCATCCGTTCCACCTGGAGTGAGCGGGTTGCTTTTTGAGAATAGGTAGGACAGACTGGGCTTGTGTCAACTGAAGCTTCAAAGGGTGAAGGGCGGCTTGCTTGAAGCATTTAAGACCCTGAATGGTCTCGCCAAGGTGGACGGGATATTTCCGCTTGTGGGTGAGTTCAGAACTAGAGGACACTGTTTCAAAATTAGGGGTGGTCCCTTATAGGACAGAGATGAGGAGAATTTTTCTCTCAGAGCGCTGTGCGACATTGGACTCTCTGCCACTGAAGGAGCTGTAGATGAGGCCACTGAATATTTTTAACGTGCAAGTAGATAATTTCTTGTTAGTCAATGCTAGCAAAGGTTATCGGAGATCCTATTTCATATTTTTGTATTTCAAAGCCTGAGGGTTAGAGCTCTGTCTCCTTAAACGGTGTGTTTGGTTTGCAAAAGCATGCTGAGCTCTGATTTGCCAGTTTATCTGGCCTGCCAAGTGTTGCGCTGAGACAAGCATTAGTTCAAAATACACAGTTTCCTGGGAGGTGCCTCATGTCTCTGAGTTCAAGTAAGCTGAAAGCTGGTGATAATAGTGTTTAGAATCTATAGCATCCCTACAGGTCAGAAGGAGGCCATTCTGCCCATCGTATCTGTGCCGACCCTCCGAAAGAGCACCCTACCTAGTCCATATCCCCCACCCTATTCCCGTAATTCCTTGCATTGATCATGGCTAATCCACCGAACCTGCATAGCTTTGGGCACTAGGGGGCAATTTAGCATGACCAATCCAGCTAACCTGCACATCTGTGGACTGTGGGAGGAAACTGGAGCACCCGGAGGAATCCCAGCAGACATGGTGAGAACATACAACTCCACAAAGACAGTCACCCAAGGCTGGAATTCAACGCGGGTCCCTGGCGCCGTGATGCAGCAGTGCTAACCACTGTATGACCAATGGTTGTTCGACAAACTAGACATTGTGAATAGGAGGGGAAGATGGTGGCGCACTAGACTAGTCACCCAGCAGCTCGAACTAATGTTCTGACGTTCAAATGCCAACCAGTGGAATTTAAATTCAATTTTAAAATCTGGAATAGAAAACTAGTCTTAGTAATGGTGACCGCGACAACTATTATTGATTGTTGTAAAAACCCATCTGGTTCACTAATGTCCATTAAGGAAGGAAATCTCAGGCCTACGCTATCCAATAGATTGATGGAGGATTTATTGATTCCAAGTAGTCAGACCATGAGATCTGTCCTCTGGATCCTGTTCTTCTTAATACTCAGCGCTGCAAATCTTTCAAATGCTTTGCCCGAAATGCACCTTGTGCGTGTGTCGCTCCAGCAGTATGGCACACACACAAGGTGCAACTTACTCAGATCAGCCATAAATTGCGATGGAGCAGGTTCGAGAAGCTGAATGGCCTACGCCTGGCTCCGTGCTTGTATGGATGGATGTTCTTACACCTAACGTCCCTGCTTGTAGGCTTCTATTACCTTGAATATCGCAGATTAAGGTTTGATCTAATTGAGGTGTTGAAATGATTAAAGTATTTGATCGGGTAGATAGGGATAAACTGTTTTCTTAAGTCCAGAGCAAGGGGGCATAATCTTAAATTCAGAGCTTGACCATTTCAGGGTGATTTCAGGAAGCATTTCTTTACAGAGAGCGCATTGGAAATCTGGAGCTCTCTCCTTCAACCAGGCTGGAAGTCAATTGGAAACTTTGAAATTAAAATTGATAGACCTTTGTTTAGTGTGAGTACTAACGTATATGGAAGTAAGGCAGGCGAATGGAATTATGCTCAATTGAATGGCAGAGCAGGTTTGGGCTGAACGGCATCCTTCATGACTGATATTCCTGCTGTTGATTCCATCTGTAGGTTGAGGGCAGGGTCAAGCTCAGCTGTGGCATCCTGTTGCTGTTCACCGACCAGGCTAATGTGTGAAAAATGGTTGGTTGTGTAGAAGAGATACACAGGAGAATACCTCTCCACGCGGGATGTGAGGGAGAAAGATAAAGTAAGAAATGAATGGGAAGGGAAGGCACAGATGGTAAACATGTATCCTGCTCGAAGGACGAGTGCTTTTCCTGGATAATTTGACAGCTGTCACAAGGTTTAACTTCCCTTCTCCAGCTAATTATACTTAATCATTGTGTTTGTTCCTCATTAAATCATTTATCTCAAAGAAGCACATTGACTTTGAACAGCTGATATTTAATTCCTGCTCATCACTGGCTTCCCACTGATACATGGAACATGAAATTCCTACAGTGCAGAAGGAGGCCATGCAGCCCATCGAGTCTGCACCAGCCCTTGGAAAGAGTACCCTACTTAGGCCCACACCCCCACCCTATCGCCATAACCCAGTAACCCCACCTAACCTTTTGGACACTAAGGGGCAATTTAGCTTGTCCAATCCACCTAATCTGCACGTCTTTGGACTGTGGGAGGAAACCAGAGCACCCGGAGGAAACCCACGCAGACACGGGGAGAAAGTTCAAACTCCAACTCGAGTCCCTGGCGCTGCGAGACAGCAGTGCTAACCACTGTACCACTGCCACTACTATAAGAGTCCCTCGCTCGAACCTATCCTGTCATTGTCGGCCATGGGGCCAGGTAAAATGATTCAGTCTGGAGGCATTTAATTTCAGATTTTTATTGATTGAACTTAAATTCCACTGCCCACCATAGTGAGATTCGGACACTGGTCTCCAGAGCATCAGCCTGGATTACTAGTCCAGTTACAAGAGCACTACACCTTTTGTTTCCAGACATTTCAATAAAATGAAACTTTTTTCACAATCCACCGATTTCTTATAACCTCTAATAAAGGTTTGTTTACAGGTGGAGTTGAGAGCAATCCCGCTGAGGCTGCTGATTGTGTGGAGTTTGGTATAAAACGAATGATTAAATAAATGACAGAGGCTGAGGGGGAGGTGAGCGAACAAGTGAATAATCAGCTTATCAAATTACCCACCAGCACTGAAAGCCCAGGTTTGAGGTTTGAAGAATGAAGCCTGGGGAGGTGAAGAAATTCTTCACACACACAGTTCCAGCAGAAACTGTAAAGTGCTTTAATAAGTTAGCAATTGTACAATTCCAGCAGGAATGGAACTTCTGCCTTTAATGCCAAACTGGCACCAATAACGTTAGAAGAAACTCAACAAACTAATCAGTTTTGCACCCAGAATCTGTATTCAGTATTTACAGATTCAATGGTTTTACTATATGAAGGGAGCTATAATAATACTAATCTTTATTATTGTCACAAGTAGGCTTACATTAACACCGCAATGAAGTTACTGTGAAAATTCCCTAGTCGCCACACTCCGGCACCTGTTTGGATACACTGAGGGAGAATTCAAAATGTCCAATTCACCTATCAAGCACGTCTTTCGGGACTTACCTGTTTTGTATTTGTCCCAATCCAATATTTCCCGTGCATAACTTCTTCTTCTGCCACAAGTATTCAGCTTCTATCAACATGAACGCGTGGTTATGGCGTTTTTAATCAAACTCCCCACAGATTCAGCATAAGAAATGAAACAACAAATGCAAGTGGTTCTAATTCATGAGAGTGCAAATCCTGACCAAAAACCAATCAATGCCAGTCAAGATACCACCAGAAGTAATGCAACTAAAATTATCCTTGGATCATCCCTCTGTGCCCCATTCATTTATCAGTGCCAGCTCTACATCCTTTCATGTAATTTTTAATTCTCGGTCAACAGCTACCTTCCCCACAGGCCAACGTGCCTTGTTACAGAGAATAGTTCAGTCAAAGATCACTACATCTTTTAAGGGAAAATTGGATAAATATTTGAAGTATTGGAAGTTGTTCGTCAAACTGTAGAGCCTCACAGATTCTGCCTACAGTCTGTGGGTTGTGTTCAGACACTAAAGACACTGAGATATTCGTCATTATCATCATTGCTCGGCTTCATTCTGACATCTATTTCTATTGTTCATTCTGACATTTACCAGCCTGTTCCAGGCCGGGTGCTCAGCATCCAGCCCGCATGTCCATGCATTGACATTGAGAACCAACCTTGCTCCCACTTCTGGTTCAGTTTGGCACTGTTTAGTGTTGACTACAATATTCAGGTTACCTATTCCATACAGTCACCTCTGACCGATGTCAACTCGACATCTTAGGACTGAATAGAAAAATCTCAAGGTTACAGCAATACCCTTTGAAGAGTCAAGATCTCTGAGGGTTCCAACCTCAACTGAACTGCCGCCACTTGGAGGCCAGTGTTCTGGGATTGGCTTAGTGTCAGCAGAGGGCCCGTGGATGTTTCTGGTGAAGGATTCACCAACAGTGGTTAGTGGTGCTTGAGGGAATTTGTTCTGACACCAGTATGAAAGTCTAATTCAGAGCCAGCTGATGCCCCAGGAGAAGTCTTCTTCTTTATTCTTTGAGGCCTCAGGTACATATTGGTATGGGCACTTCATCAGAAAATGTTGGCTGGGAATGCATGGATTGGTTCATGAGAGGCCTTAACCAGCCCATCTCACTCTGTGGGCACAATTATCCGGAAGAATTCTAAGTGTTGGAGCGAGCGGGAATTGCCACGAGCTTCCCGACGCAACCATGGGTCGCTGGCACAGTGGTTAGCACTGCTGTCTCACAGTGCCAGGGTCCCAGGTTCAATTCCAACCTTGGGTGACTGTCTGTGTGGAGTTTACACGTTCTCCCTATGTCTACATGGGTTTTGTCCAGGTGTTCCGGTTTCCTCCCAAGAGTTCAAAGAGGTGCAGGTTAGGTGGTTTGACTATGCTAAATTATCCCTTAGTGTCTAAACGTTAGGTGGGGTTATGGGGATAGGATGGGGACCGAGGTTAGGATACTCTTTCGATAGTTTTGGTGCAGACTCGATGGGCCGAGTGGCCTCCTTCCGCACTTTATTCTAGATCTCTTTCTGCAGGCCTCGGATCTCTTCCTCCGTAAGAAGGGTCAGCCGAGAAATGTGAGTGTGAGAAACAGATCGTGTGGAGAGGAAGGAGGAATAGAATTTGGGAAGGGTAACTGGGGGGAGGATTCTATTATTCTGTCAACTAGAATGATCACATCCATCCTATAATGTAGAGATTAGAACTGCACACAATACTCTAGCTGTGGCCTAACGAGCATTTTATACAGCTCCATCATGACCTCCCTACTCTTATATTCTATGCCTCGACAAATAAAGGCAAGGATCCCATATCCCTACTTAAGCACCTTGTCTACCTGTCCTACGGTCTTCAGGGATCTTTGGATGTGCACTCGAAAGTCCTTCTGGTCCTCTATACTACCTAGCATCCTACCATTCATTGTACATTCCCTTGCCTTGTTATTCATCCCAAAATGCATCACCTCACACTTTTCAAGGTTAAATTCCATTTGCCACTGTTCTACCCATCTGACCAGCCCATCTATATCGTCCTGTAATCTAAGTCTTTCTTCCTCATGTCATCTGCAAACTTCCTGATCACACCTTCCACATTCGCATCTGGATCATTAATGTGCATTACAAACAGCAAGGGACTCAGCACCAATCCCTGCGGTACACCACCAGAAATAGGCTTCCAGTCACAAAAACAACCTTCGACCATTACCCTCTGCCTCCTGCCACAGGGCTAATTTTGAATCCAATTTGCCGAATTGCCCTCGATCCCATGAATCCAGCCTCCCATATGGGACCTTGTCAAAAGCCTTACTAACGTACATGTGGACGACATCAACTACAGTACCCTCATCTAGACACCTAGTGACCTCCTCAAAAAATTCAATCAAGTCTGCTAGACATGATTTCCCCCTGACAAAGCCATGCTGACTATTCTTGATTAATCCTTGCCTCTCCGATTACAGTACGAAGTTTTACAACACCAGGTTAAAGTCCAACAGGTTTGTTTCGATGTCACTAGCTTTCAGAGCGCTGCTCCTTCCTCAGGTGAATGAAGAGGTATGTTCCAGAAACACATATAATAGACAAATTCAAAGATGCCAAACAATGCTTGGAATGCGACCATTAGCAGGTGATTAAATCTTTACGCCGGCATCTCCACATCATGGTCTCCGATTACAGATTAATTCTGTCCCTCAGAATGTTTTCCAATAATTTCCCTACCACTGATGTTAGACTCATAGGCCTGTAATGACCTGTTTTTTCCTTACTTCCCTTCCTGAATAATGGTAGCAGATTAGGTTTCCTCCAGTCTTCTGCACCTCTATTGTGGCCAGAGATGATTTGAAAATTAGCGTCAGAGCCCCTGAGATCTCCTCCCTTGCCTCACACAGCAGCCTAGGACATATTTCATCTGGGCCTGGAGGTTTATCCATTTTTAAGCCCCCTAAAACCTTCTAACACCTCCTTCCTCGCCCTGCATCATCCATCTCCATGGTGAACACAAATGGAAAATATTCATTTAATATCTCACCTACGCCTTCTGGTCCCACACAAGGATTGTCACTGTGGTCCCTAATGGGCCCTCCTCTTTCACTGGTTACCCTCAATTAATATACTTAGAAAATGCCTTGGGATTTTCCTTTATTTTTCACACCAGATTTTTTTCTCTTGGCTCCCTTTATTTTCTTTCAGTAACCCCCCCCCCCTCTACATTTTCTATACTGCTCTCAGGCTTCCACTGTTTTGAGCCCCCTGAATCTGCCATAAGCCTCCTTTTTTTTCCTTATCCCATCCTGTATACCGCTTGACATCCAGAGCTTTCTGAACTTTTTGGTCTCACCCTTTCCTTTTATAGGAACATGTTGGCCCTGTGCTCACTCTAATTCATTTTTAAATAACTTCCACAGCTCTGATGGGAATTTTTCTAACAAGTAGTTGCTACCAATCCGCTTTGGCCAGATCCTGTCTTATCTTATTAAGATTGGCCTTCTCCCAATTCAGAACCTTTATTTCAGTCTATCTTTGTCCTCTTCCATAACTACCTTAAATCTTCCCAAGTTATGGTCACTATCACCAAAATGGTCCCCCACTGATGCTTCTACCACCTGCCCGGCTTTGTTGCCTAAAATTTGGCCCAGTCCTGCCCACTCTCTCGTTGAACTTTCTATGTGCTGGCTCAAAAAAGCTCTCTTGGATGCGTTTTAAGAATTCCACTCGCCCCCCCTCCCCCCCACCCCCTACCCCCACCCCCCAAGCCTTTCAGTCTTTGACAATCCCAATTAATATTGCTAAAGTTGAAAACCCCTACTATTACTACCCTACTATGTTTACACCTCTCTGAGACTTGCCTACATACCTGCCCTTCTATCTCTCCCTGAGTATTTGCAGACCAATAGTACACTTCCAGTAACATGATTGCTGTTTCTAAGTTTAAAAAAATTATTTTCAGTCTTTGCAGGGGCAGGCCAGTCAATTTCGGCGGGAGAGCAGCTGGTGATTCAATTTCAGCGGGGGCAGTGCGGAAGTGATTGCTGGGAGGTAAATCTGTCCTTTAAAAACACTTGTCTTTGCAGGGGCAGGCCAGTCGATTTCGGCGGGAGAGCAGCTGGTGATTCAATTTCAGCGGGGGCAGTGCGGAAGTGATTGCTGGGAGGTAAGTCTGTCCTTTAAAAACACTTACCTGGTCCCGTTTTCGGTCCCTCTTTTCTGTTTTTTTTTTATATTTTAGTATTTAAGGCGGGAACAGGAAGTTCGACCCGCGGACATCTGGGAAGACCCTCACCAATAAATTCTGGTGGGGAGGAAACCCGAGACACTACACGTGTAGTGTCTCCCACCCGCCCTCCTCCTCTAACCTAATAATAAAACCCATTGGTGTGAGGTAAGTACCATATTTTATTATTAACACTAAAAAGGTAAGTAAGTGATTTTTACTCATTTTTACTTTTGTACCTTTTTCAAATTGTGTGTGTGTCGGGGGGAAATTGAAGTGACATCACAGAAAAGCTGTGGCCTGAGTGCCTGGTTGGGATTCTACACTAAATTTAAAAAAAATTGAGCATTGGTAACTAATTAAACATAATTACTTAATTATAATTTAGAGGGACATCTAAGCCAGAGATCGGAGAGTACTATATTTTGCTTTTGCATTTCTATTAGAAATCTAGTGCTAGGAAACAGATAGTTAACAGTAACTTTGAAATTTTGAAAAAAAAATCAAAAAAAATTTTTTTAAATTAAATTTTAATTTTAATTAATTGACGCAATGTCAGTTAGAGGGGTGCTGTGCTCTGACTGTGAGATGTGGCAGGTCCGGGAGGCTTCCAACGTCCAGGATGGCTTCATCTGCAGAAAGTGCACCCAACTGGAGCTCCTCACAGACCGCATGGTTCGGTTGGAGCAGCAATTGGATGCACTTAGGCGCATGCAGGTGGCGGAAAGCGTCATAGATCACAGTTATGTAAATGTGGTCACACCCAAGGTGCAGGCAGAGAAATGGGTGACCACCAGAAAGGGCAGGCAGTCAGTGCAGGAGTCCCCTGTGGTTGTCCCCCTCTCGAACAGATATACCCCTTTGGATACTGTCGGGGGGGATAGCCTATCAGGGGAAAACAGCAGCAGCCAGAGCAGTGGCACCACGGCTGGCTCTGATGTTCAGAAGGGAGGGTCAAAGTGCAGAAGAGTAATAGTAATAGGGGACTCTATAGTCAGGGGCACAGATAGGCGCTTCTGTGGACGTGAAAGAGACTCCAGGATGGTATGTTGCCTCCCTGGTGCCAGGGTCCAGGATGTCTCCGAACGGGTAGAGGGCATCCTGAAGGGGGAGGGCAAACAGGCAGAGGTCGTTGTACATATTGGTACTAACGACATAGGCAGGAAGGGGCATGAGGTCCTGCAGCAGGAGTTCAGGGAGCTAGGCAGAAAGTTAAAAGACAGGACCTCGAGGGTTGTAATCTCGGGATTACTCCCTGTGCCACGTGCCAGTGAGACTAGAAATAGGAAGATAGAGCAGCTAAACACGTGGCTAAACAGCTGGTGTAGGAGGGAGGGTTTCCATTATCTGGACCACTGGGAGCTCTTCCGGGGCAGGTGTGACCTGTATAAGAAGGACGGGTTGCATCTAAAACGGAGAGGCATAAATATCCTGGCCGCGAGGTTTGCTAGTGTCACACGGGAGGGTTTAAACTAGTATGGCAGGGGGGTGGGCACGGGAGCAATAGGACAGAAGGTGAGAGCATTGAGGGAGAACTAGGGAATAGGGACAGGGGGATGTAAAAGGGGAGGCGGAGTTGCACTACTGGCTTGGGAGAATATCACAGCTGTACTGCGAGAGGACACCTCAGAGGGCAGTGAGGCTATATGGGTAGAGATCAGGAATAAGAAGGGTGCAGTCACAATGTTCGGGGTTTACTACAGGCCTCCCAACAGCCAGCGGGAGATAGAGGAGCAGATAGGTAGACAGATTTTGGAAAAGAGTAAAAACAACAGGGTTGTGGTGATGGGAGACTTCAACTTCCCCAATATTGACTGGGACTCACTTAGTGCCAGGGGCTTAGACGGGGCGGAGTTTGTAAGGAGCATCCAGGAGGGCTTCTTAAAACAATATGTAGACAGTCCAACTAGGGAAGGGGCGGTACTGGACCTGGTATTGGGGAATGAGCCCGGCCAGGTGGTAGATGTTTCAGTAGGGGAGCATTTCGGTAACAGTGACCACAATTCAGTAAGTTTTAAAGTACTGGTGGACAAGGATAAGAGTGGTCCTAGGATGAATGTGCTAAATTGGGGGAAGGCTAATTATAACAATATTAGGCGGGAACTGAAGAACATAGATTGGGGGCGGATGTTTGAGGGCAAATCAACATCTGACATGTGGGAGGCTTTCAAGTGGCAGTTGAAAGGAATTCAGGACCGGCATGTTCCTGTGAGGAAGAAGGATAAATACGGCAATTTTCGGGAACCATGGATGACAAGAGATATTGTAGGCCTCGTCAAAAAGAAAAAGGAGGCATTTGTCAGGGCTAAAAGGCAGGGAACAGACGAAGCCTGCGTGGAATATAAGGAAAGTAGGAAGGAACTTAAGCAAGGAGTCAGGAGGGCTAGAAGGGGTCACGAAAAGTCATTGGCAAATAGGGTTAAGGAAAATCCCAAGGCTTTTTACACGTACATAAAAAGCAAGAGGGTAGCCAGGGAAAGGGTTGGCCCACTGAAGGATAGGCAAGGGAATCTATGTGTGGAGCCAGAGGAAATGGGCGAGGTACTAAATGAATACTTTGCATCAGTATTCACCAAAGAGAAGAAATTGGTAGATATTGAGTCTGGAGAAGGGTGACCCAGATAGCCTGGGTCACATTGAGATCCAAAAAGACGAGGTGTTGGGTGTCTTAAAAAATATTACGGTAGATAAGTCCCCAGGGCCTGATGGGATCTACCCCAGAATACTGAAGGAGGCTGGAGAGGAAATTGCTGAGGCCTTGACAGAAATCTTTGGATCCTCGCTGTCTTCAGGGGATGTCCCGGAGGACTGGAGAATAGCCAATGTTATTCCTCTGTTTAAGAAGGGTAGCAAGGATAATCCCGGGAACTACAGGCCGGTGACTCTTACTTCAGTGGTAGGGAAATTACTGGAGAGAATTCTTCGAGACAGGATCTACTCCCATTTGGAAGCAAATGGACGTATTAGTGAGAGGCAGCACGGTTTTGTGAAGGGGAGGTCGTGTCTCACTAACTTGATAGAGTTTTTCGAGGAGGTCACTAAGATGACTGATGCAGGTAGGGCAGTGGATGTTGTCTATATGGACTTCAGTAAGGCCTTTGACAAGGTCCCTCATGGTAGACTAGTACAAAAGGTGAAGTCACACGGGATCAGGGGTGAGCTGGCAAGGTGGATACAGAACTGGCTAGGCCATAGAAGGCAGAGAGTAGCAATGGAAGGATGCTTTTCTCATTGGAGGGCTGTGACCAGTGGTGTTCCACAGGGATCAGTGCTGGGACCTTTGCTCTTTGTAGTATATATAAATGATTTGGAGGAAAATGTAACTGGTCTGATTAGTAAGTTTGCAGACGACACAAAGGTTGGTGGAATTGCAGATAGCGATGAGGACTGTCGGAGGATACAGCAGGATTTAGATTGTTTGGAGACTTGGGCGGAGAGATGGCAGATGGAGTTTAATCCGGACAAATGTGAGGTAATGCATTTTGGAAGGTCTAATGCAGGTAGGGAATATACAGTGAATGGTAGAACCCTCAAGAGTATTGAAAGTCAAAGAGATCTAGGAGTACAGGTCCACAGGTCATTGAAAGGGGCAACACAGGTGGAGAAGGTAGTCAAGAAGGCATACGGCATGCTTGCCTTCATTGGCCGGGGCATTGAGTATAAGAATTGGCAAGTCATGTTGCAGCTGTATAGAACCTTAGTTAGGCCACACTTGGAGTATAGTGTTCAATTCTGGTCGCCACACTACCAGAAGGATGTGGAGGCTTTAGAGCGGGTGCAGAAGAGATTTACCAGAATGTTGCCTGGTATGGAGGGCATTAGCTATGAGGAGCGGTTGAATAAACTCGGTTTGTTCTCACTGGAACGAAGAAGGTTGAGGGGAGACCTGATAGAGATATACAAAATTATGAGGGGCATAGACAGAGTTGATAGTCAGAGGCTTTTCCCCAGGGTAGAGGGGTCAATTACTAGGGGGCATAGGTTTAAGGTGAGAGGGGCAAGGTTTAGAGTAGATGTACGAGGCAAGTTTTTTACGCAGAGGATAGTGGGTGCCTGGATCTCGCTACCGGAGGAGGTGGTGGAAGCAGGGACGATAGTGACATTTAAGGGGCATCTTGACAAAAACATGAATAGGATGGGAAAAGAGGGATACGGACCCAGGAAGTGTAGAAGATTGTAGTTTAGTCGGGCAGCATGGTCGGCACGGGCTTGGAGGGCCAAAGGGCCTGTTCCTGTGCTGTACATTTCTTTGTTCTTTGTTCTTTGTTCTTTATTTCATGGGATCTGGATATCGCTGGCAAGGCCAGCATTTACTGCCTATCCCTAAATGCCCTTGAACTGAGCTGCTTGTAGGCCATTTCAAGTTTAGAGTCAACCACATTTCTGTGAGTCCAGAGACACGTGTAGGCCAGATTGGGTACAAAACAGCAGATTTCTCCTCCCTGAAGGACCTTCATGAACCAGATGGGATTTTACAGAATCGACAATAATTTCATGGGCGTTAGACTTTAATTCCAATTTTTATTGAAGTCGAATTCTGCCATCTGCGAGGTGGGAATTTGAACCTCTCACAAAATGAACCACATCGACTCTCACAAACTTCTACAGCTGTGCCACAGAGAGCATCCTATCTGGCTACATCACAGCCTGGTATGGCAACTGCTCAGTCTAAGATCGCAAGAAACTGCAGAGTGTGGTGAACTCAGACCAACGCATCACACAAGCTTGCCACCCACACATTGATTCTGTGTACACTTCCCGCTGCCTCAGGAAGGCAGACAGCATTATCAGAGACCCCTCCCACCCAGGCATTGCCTTCTTCCAGACCCTTCCATCAGGCAGAAGGTAGATAAGTCTGAAGACCTGCACATCCAGACATAGGAACAGCTTCATCCCCACAGCTACAAGATTCCTCAATGACTTCCCCTTGGACTGATCTGTTCCCTGTAAGAACACTATTCATGATGCCCGATGCTGCTCTTGCTCATGTATTTACTTTGTTTGGCCCCTTGTTCCGCACTGTAACCAATCACTGTTTGTCGATGTACCATTTGTCAATGTATTCTGTCATGTGAGAGTACCTTTAAGAAATGGGTGTTTATAAATGTGTGTGTATATAAATATCTGTAGTGAGAGTACCTTTAAGAAATGGTTGTTTATTACTGCAGTGATGTCAGAGAGTGGGTGGAGCTGGGCTGTCTGTCAGCTTTTTACTTTTGTTTTAGGCTGTTTGTTGCAGGGTGTGTTTTAGTTTTGTTTTCAGTGATGGAGCTGAAGCCAGACCAAGCAGGTGTACTGCTGTTCTCTCTGCCATCAAAAGACTATCTCTTGATCATTTGGTGAATTCAGAATTATAAATGTTTTCAGTAGTGACTTTTACCTGATGTGCTTCTGATAAAGGTTTTGTTTTTCAGTCGTATGGATGTTAAAAAGGAAAGCTTAAAAGTTTACTTAGTGTTGTATTCTTTGGGGGTTATATTTGAATTAATGGTTGCTAAGATGTTCACTGGCTGTTTTAAAAAGGTTAACTTGAGTTCATGGAATAAACATTGTTTTGCTTTAAAAAATTATTTTCCATTTCTGCTGTACCACACCTGTAGAGTGGGCCGTGTGCTCTCCATACCACAATCTATTAAAAGTTGTGGGTCAGGTGACTCCATGATACACTTTGGGGTTCTCTAAACCCTGGCCCATAACAATTCTGTTGATTATTTTTTTGTCTACTATGTACGTACTGTGTACGTTCCCTCGGCCGCAGAAAAATACTTTTCACTGCACTTCGGTACATGTGATAATAAATCAAATCAACATCCACATCAATCAACCTGGCTCCCAGAGCTCTCTAGCTTACTAATTCAGTGACAATACCACAATGCCACTCCCTCCACATATGGCCTCAGTTGAGGAGCCTGTGAAGATATCATACCTCCTCATTGCAGTAATTCACTCCTTGATCAATATTGTGACACCGCCTCCTCTTTTACACTTGAAGAGTCTGCACCCCAGAATACTAAGCTGCCAGACCTGCCCCTCCCTCAACCATGTCTGTGATATCAATAATATCATACTCCCATGGGTTAGTCAAAATCCTTAATTCATCTGCCTTACCAGTAAGCATTAGAATAAATGTCGCCCAGCCTTGCCATATTTCCTTGTGCCTTAACGTGTCTATCTTCAATCTGCCTTCCAGATTAACTTAGTTTTTCTTCTATATTTGGCTGTGCATCACCTCCTTCTGAACGTCTACTCCATAATGCCTGTCAAATTATTTTAAACCACTCCAACAGCACCAGCAAACCTCCCCACAACAATGTTGTTCCAATTGAGGTGCAACCTGTCCGAATTGTACAGGTCCCACCTTCACCAGAAACGGACCCAGTGATCCAAGAAACTAAAGCGCCCCTCCCCCACCCCCCGCACATTTCTTCATCTGCTCAATCCTCCTATTCCTACACTCACTAATACATGTCACCAAGAGTAATCCAAAGATTGCAGTCTTTGAGGTCCTGCTTTTTAATCTAGCTCCCTAAATTCTTGTTGTAGAACCTCATCCCTCTTTCTACCTGTGCCATTGGTACCAATGTGAACTTCTGGCTGTTCACCTTTCACCTACAGAATACCCGGGAGCTGTTCAGTGACATCCTTGACCTGGCACCAGGGAGGCAACGCACCATCTATGGCTGCAGAAATGCCTGTCTGCACCCCTCACTATTGAGTCTCTTACCACTATTGCTCTTCCACTCTTACTCCTCCCCCCTTGTGCAGCCAAGCCATCTACAGTGCCATGGATTCGGCTCTGTCTGCACTCCCCCGAGGAACTGTCACTCTCAAGTTTTCCAGCACAGAAAAATGGTTCTTGAGTGAGATTCACTCTAGGGCTATCCTGGCTATCTGCCGGCCCTCTGTCTTCTGACTGGGGGTCACCCATTCCCTCTCTGACTACACTTCCTTAAACTGCAGGGTGACCAGGCTTAAAAATGTGCTATCCATGAGTCTCTCAGCCTCGCGGATGCACCGCTTTGCCTCCAGCCTTCGCGCAAGCTCTGAAACCCGGATCTCAAGCTGGTTAAGCCAGTGCCACTTCCTGCACATGTGGTCATGTAGACTAGATAGCAAGGAGTGACTAAGAATTTCAACATGCTTCAGGCTGTGCAAAACAGGGGACTGAGCTCCCCGTCATACTTTTAGTTAATTGTGCACTGCCCTGTAATCAAGTCCATTCAGATAGGAGTCCACCCATTGCTCCTCGCTGCTACTTTAGTCCGAGTGGAGAATGCCACATCCAGGACAACCTGCTGCTCAGTAATCCATCCTGACCAATGGCTAATTCACACTGGGGAAGTCCAGACTGTACAGATATTAAACAAGAACGTGGTTCTGGTTGATATTTTACTTTACCCACAAACCGTACTTCTCAGACACCCCTGTGCTGAATGCTGCCTGTCGGACTTTGGGGAACAATGGAAATTGCTACTCCATGGGCTGGATTCTCCGTTTGGGAGAAACAGCATGGGAACATTGGCGTTTTACGCCTGAAAAAAGGCGCAAAACCTCCACTGATCCTCTATCTGGTTGGGGACTAGCAGGAACGCAGCGTGAGCCCCCGGACAGCCAGAGAATTACAGGGTCCATGGCCGCGCATGCATATGACGGTGGCCTGCAGCGGCCACACCTTGCAACATGGTGACGGCCACGCGTGGACCCGGCCTGCCAAATAGTGCCCCCCCTTTGGTGAGGCTCACCACCCCAGACCACCCCCCACCAAAGCCTCGCCTGCTCACGGATCGGCTCCCCCAACGCCCACCCCCGACTGTGGCGGCGCTGGAATTAGTCCGCAGCTGCCAAGCCGGGATCCTGGAAAACAATAGCACACACGCTCCATGCCATCGGGAACTTGGCCCATCGGGGGCGGAGCATCGGGGGATGTTACCTGAGGCCGTCCCGACGGTGTGCGGTGTACTTTGTGAATACGCCGTTTTGGAGGGGGTGGAGCATCGCAATAGAGGCGCGCACCCGATTTCGGAGCCAACGGGGATTCTCCAGCCGATCGTCGGACGCGATTTTGGCATCGGAGACCGGAGAATCCCATCCCAGGTGTCCCAAATACACCAATAACGTGTAATGATAGCATGGTTGAGTTGTAATCCACCAACTGACCACTAGGAGTCTCAAGGATATGCAATTCCAATCAGTGTCAAAGTGCCGAGCTGGGGCTGTAACAACCCATGTTTGTTTCTTTCTTTGAAAATATTTTTATTCGGTTTTTAACATTTTATACATAAAACAAAACAATACAAAACAACAAGAACAATAGAAACCCGGCCCCACTCTACCAACCAACACACCAATAACTCAAAGAATAGACCACCCCATCCCTAGCCACCGCCCCCCCCCCCCCCAACTCTCCCTCCCCATGACGGTAACCAATTCTTTAAGGCGAAGAACCCTTATGGAACCCTTCATTCGCCCCCCTCAAGGTAAACTTAACCTTCTCCAAATACAGAAACTCCATCAGGTCCCCACGTTATACTGAGGCACTGGCCGGAGAGGCTGACCACCACCCCAACAGGACCCGCCTGCGAGCAATCAGAGAGGTAACGAGCAAAACGTCTGCCCCACTCCCATCTGCAGCTCTGACAAGTCCAACACCCCAAATATTTCCCCTAGGCGACTGGGCTTCAAATCCACGTGCAGAATGGTGCTCAAATAACTCCACTCTACTCGATCAAGCGGCACCACCACCTCCAGCTCTCCCCCTTTCTGATGGGGAAAGCACCACGTTTAACAAGCGCTGCACATTCAGGGACAACTGCCTACCCTTTACAAACCCCATCTGATCCTCCCCAATCACCTGCGGCAGGCACTCCTCCAACCTAAGCGGCAACACTTTGGCAGGAATCTTGGCATCCACATTCATCAGGAATATTGGCCAGTACAACCCACACTCCACCGGCTCCTTATCCTTTCGTAACAACAGCGAAACAGATGCCTTCCCATCATCTCCCGGAGCATCGCCTTAGACACCGTATCCTCAAACATCTCCACCAACAGCGGTGACAGCCTGTCCAAAAACTTCTTATACATTTCCACCAGGAACCCATCCGGCCCCAGTGCTTTCTCCTTTTCCATCTTCTCTGTCGCCGTCCAAACCTCCTCAATCCCCAATGGTTCCTCCAACCCTGCCTTCTCCTCCTCTCCTACTTTAGGACACTTCAGCCCCTCCAAGAACTCCCTCATATCCGACTCATCTCCCGGAGGCTCTGACCTAGACAACCCCTTATAAAACTCCTCAAATGCCCTGTTCACCTGATCCTGCCCCACCACCAGCCCCCTCGCCCCATTCCAGACCAGCAAGCTACTGGCCTTCTTCCCGTACTCGTACACCACACCCTTCGCCCGCCTCGACTGGCATACTGCTTTTCCTATAGACAAAAGGTCAAACTGCATCTGCAGTTCCTTTCTACTAACCAAAAGCTCCAAAGTGGGATCTTCAGCAAACTTCCCATCAACTTCCAAGATTTCATCCACCAGCCGCTGCCATTCCTCTCTTGCCTCCCTATCCATTTGCACCTTATACGAGATCATCTAGCCCCTTACCCATCGCTTTCGGTGCCTCACAAACCACTAACCGCGAGATCTCTCCATTCTTATTAAACCTCACATAATCGTCAATTACCTTTGCCATCCGCAAACAAAAGCACGGATCTGCAAGCAGTCCCACATCCAACCTCCACGCCGGCCTCTGTGCAGGACCACATCCAGCAAAGGCGGAGCCTGATCTGAAATGACAATCGCCGAGTATTCCGCTTTCCTCACGCCCAACAACAATCTCCCCATAATAAGAAATCAATCCTCGAATATGCATTATGCACTGGCTAAAAATAGGAATAGAACATAGAACATAGAAAATACAGCACAGAACAGGCCCTTCGGCCCACGATGTTGTGCCGAACCTTTGTCCTAGATTAATCATAGATTATCATTGAATTTACAGTGCAGAAGGAGGCCATTCGGCCCTTTGAGTCTGCACCGGCTCTTGGAAAGAGCACCCTACCCAAACTCAACACCTCCACCCAACACCAAGGGCAATTTGGACATTAAGGGCAATTTATCATTGGCCAATTCACCTAACCCGCACATCTTTGGACTGTGGGAGGAAACCGGAGCACCCGGAGGAAACCCACGCAGACACGGGGAGGACGTGCAGACTCCGCACAGCCAATGACCCAAGCCGGAATCGAACCTGGGACCATGGAGCTGTGAAGCAATTGTGCTATCCACAATGCTATCGTGCTGCCCTTAAGAACAAATAAATCTACACTATATCATTTTACCGTAATCCATGTACCTATCCAATAGCTGCTTGAAGGTCCCTAATGTTTCCGACTCAACTACTTCCACAGGCAGTGCATTCCATGCCCCCACTACTCTCTGGGTAAAGAACCTACCTCTGATATCCCTCCTATATCTTCCACCTTTCACCTTAAATTTATGTCCCCTTGTAATGGTGTGTTCCACCCGGGGAAAAAGTCTCTGCCTGTCTACTCTATCTATTCCCCTGATCATCTTATAAACCTCTATCAAGTCGCTCCTCATCCTTCTCCACTCTAATGAGAAAAGGCCTAGCACCCTCAACCTTTCCTCGTAAGACCTACTCTCCATTCCAGGCAACATCCTGGTAAATCTTCTTTGCACCTTTTCCAGAGCTTCCACATCCTTCCTAAAATGAGGCGACCAGAACTGTACACAGTACTCCAAATGTGGCCTTACCAAAGTTTTGTACAGCTGCATCATCACCTCACGGCTCTTAAATTCAATCCCTCTGTTAATGAACGCGAGCACACCATAGGCCTTCTTCACAGCTCTATCCACTTGAGTGGCAACTTTCAAAGATGTATGAACATAGACCCCAAGATCTCTCTGCTCCTCCACATTGCCAAGAACTCTACCGTTAACCCTGTATTCCGCATTCATATTTGTCCTTCCAAAATGGACAACCTCACACTTTTCAGGGTTAAACTCCATCTGCCACTTCTCAGCCCAGCTCTGCATCCTATCTATGTCTCTTTGCAGCCGACAACAGCCCTCCTTACTATCCACAACTCCACCAATCTTTGTATCATCTGCAAATTTACTGACCCACCCTTCAACTCCCTCATCCAAGTCATTAATGAAAATCACAAACAGCAGAGGACCCAGAACTGATCCCTGCGGTACGCCACTGGTAACTGGGATCCAGGCTGAATATTTGCCATCCACCACCACTCTCTGACTTCTATCGGTTAGCCAGTTTGTTATCCAACTGGCCAAATTTCCCACTATCCCATGCCTCCTTACTTTCTGCATAAGCCTACCATGGGGAACTTTATCAAATGCCTTACTAAAATCCATGTACACTACATCCACTGCTTTACCTTCATCCACATGCTTGGTCACCTCCTCAAAGAATTCAATAAGATTTGTAAGGCAAGACCTACCCCTCACAAATCCGTGCTGACTATCCCTAATCAAGCAGTGTCTTTCCAGATGCTCAGAAATCCTATCCTTCAGTACCCTTTCCATTACTTTGCCTACCACCGAAGTAAGACTAACTGGCCTGTAATTCCCAGGGTTATCCCTAGTTCCTTTTTTGAACAGGGGCACGACATTCGCCACTCTCCAATCGCCTGGTACCACCCCTGTTGACAGTGAGGATGAAAAGATAATTGCCAACGGCTCTGCAATTTCATCTCTTGCTTCCCATAGAATCCTTGGATATATCCCGTCAGGCCCGGGGGACTTGTCTATCCTCAAGTTTTTCAAAATGCCCAACACATCTTCCTTCCTAACAAGTATTTCCTCGAGCTTACCAATCTGTTTCACACTGTCCTCTCCAACAATATCGCCCCTCTCATTTGTAAATACTCTTTATCCCCTGGATGTAAGAACTGCCATGGGTCTGCTTCTCCCATCTCCTTCATAAACACTGCTAAAACTCTCGCACCCCCCCCCCCCACCCCCCACCCCCACCCGCGCCCCAACCGAAGGGGTCAACGAGCGCGGCTTAGATCGTTCCATCTTTGGATGCAACTTTATTTAAATCCCCACCTAAAATTAACTGATGCGTGTTCAGACTTGATATGGCCACCAACATCCTCTTCATAAATCCTACATTATCCCAATACGTTATAGTAATGGGTGCTTTGGAGGGCAGGTTGGTGACATGCATACATGCTTGCCAACATCACCATGCTGCCCTCCAAAGCACCCATTACTATAAAGTATCTTCCCCCCCTGATCTGCCACCACCTTCTCCATCTGAAACCTAACTCTCTCACCCACTAGTACCATTACCCCCACCCCAGGCCCTGCCTGAGTAGAACGCCTGACTCACCCAACCCTTCTGAAGTCTAACCTGGTCCTTCACCCTCAAATGGGTCTCCTGCAACAGCACCACATCGACTCTCAAGCTTTTCAAATGCGAGAAGGCAGCTCCAGGGACCCAGGTTCGATTCCCGGCTGGGTCACTGTCTGTGCAGCGTCTGCATGTTCTCCCCGTGTCTGCATGGGTTTCCATCGGGTGCTCCGGTTTCCTCCCACAAGTCCCAAAAGACGTGCTTGTTAGGTGAATTGCACATTCTGAATTCTCCCTCTGTGAACCCGAACAGGCGCCGTAGTGTGGTGACTAGGGGATTTTCACAGTAACATCATTGCAGTGTTAATGTAAGCCTACTTGTGGCACTAATAACGATTAAATAAAATAATGTTCTAAGTATCCATTACATTGCTATCTGTATACAAACGCCTAATTCATGAAAGCCCATTCATGACGGGGCACCCATACTTAGGCTCTACACTGTCCTCAACAAGTAATGACTATAAAAGCAAACATTTATGTTAATAACACCACATCAGACAGCTAATAATTTAACAACCTTTTTGAGCTATAAATCAGCTATGAAATTACAACCCCCCCCCCCCCCCCCTCCTGCTACACACACACACACACACACACACAGACACCACAGTACTAATGACAGGTTGTGGAAACAGTCAAGCATTAATATTGCCATAATGGTATTAAGGTCGTGTCAACAAACAGTTATTGAAACTTTTGAACCAATTGTTTTAACGCTCAAAGAAACAGGCAGGCATTTCTTTATTTAGAGGGCAGGGGATTTAAATAACCTGAAATGTTGAAATGCTAGATACCTTATCACGCTTCAAGAGCAATTGTGTCTGTGTTGCTCTCTTTGATGTTGTCTTTTAATTTGGCTCTGTTTAATTACGTTTGCTCAAGAGTCGCCAGGTATCTTTTGACACCACCACAAGGTTCAGAACCGAATACTGATCAAAGACTCAATACACCAGTTAGTAAGTTCAAAAGCAATGCTCATTTGTTTACACACAGTCAAATCTACTCATGCATAAAACTCTACAAACTAAACTAACACTACTGCTAAAAGCCTATACTTAGCTTTGGGCGCCCACTCAGTCAGAGGAACAATGGCCGTTGCTCGGTTCTGAGGCTGCTGTGTTGAGCTGTTTACAGGATAGCAACTAGGAGCATCTATCTCATAGCGTGCGTTGACTTTGAACTTACTTGGCCTGATGCAGCAACTCGGCAGGTCTCTCTTCGCTGAGAGCCAAGGCCAAAGAAGAAAGATTCTCTCTTGGGGAATACCTTTTATACCTAAAAGGGCTTCGCGCACTTTTGGGCGGGCCTTGAACTTGGCCTCAATTAATTGGGCCTTTCGAAATCATTCGTATCGATCTTCCTCCAATCGAGGGTTGGGTTCCCTTGTTGCTGGGCGTGTCCTAGGTGGCCGTTGGTTTGCTTTGTCTGAGTCTCCTCTGGCGCCGGGGTGTCTGCCTTGACATGGTTATCTAAATGTTTCCCTTTTGTCCCCAGAGATGGCTGGTTAGTATGTAGATGGCTTAGCAGTTTCTGTCCTGTCTGAGAGCTAAGGCTCTAATCAACAGACAGAGCTTGCACCTGCTTGTTTCTCAGTATTGTCCAAGTTTCCCTGCATTCTTTGCAAGTGTCCATTTTGTAATTGGGACGTGGCCATCCCAGATGACCACACACCCTCCTTGTGATCCTCAACGCAAAGCGTGAAGGATCACACTACTGCGTCGTCTTCATCTTCTGACCAAACGGGGCACCCATACTTAGGCTCTACACTGTCCTATCCTATGCAACACAATTTTACCTAAACCATTTTAAATACATTCATTATCATAAAACTCTATGGAGCGCTATGACATTAATACATGCATTACAGAAATTTTTTTTAAACTGGAACCTCTAACTATTCTCAATAAACTAACCTCATTCAAACAATCCAAAAATAATCTATACATCTTAACCTGCACAAAATAGCAGCACACAAATTTCTCTGGCCTGGGAGTCAGACACAGAGGTTTACATCTCTTTATTCCACAGAATACATAAAGAAAGATGGATGCACTTTAATCCGTCCCAATAGGTTCGGGGGTCTGGTGAAATCCGAAAATGGGGAACCTAAACCTGTATACCGGGATGCGACAGCGATATGCTCTCTTTCGCCATTTCCTAACTCTAAACGTTTGCACGACACTGCAAAGTATCACCAGCACTAAGAGTGCTTCGACTACATATGAGAGTGAGCACCAGGTGATAAACATATCACACCAGGTCGGGGTATTGCTAGCTGTCGCTGGGCTAGTTATCTTGGGGTTCCGTGTATTGCAGGGGTGAGAATCATTTACGGTTTGTGTGGTAGGGGTCAGGGGGGTAGCGTCCGCGCGTAACTGAAGGGATCCCGCTTAGATCCATGTGAACACGAAGGCTGTCTTCATCTTTGTCGGTCGTCTTCTTTGTCTTCCTCTGGGGTTCCTGAGGTTCTGGAGTTCTGTGAACACAAGCATAATTTCTGTTATTATCTTGCTTAAGATCTCGTATGCCTGTCTGTCTGTCCTTTGTTGCCAATATCCCTTCATAATTGGTCACCATCTGTGACTCCCTCGTTTTTTTTTAAACCAAATGTTGGGACAAGACATCTAAGAAAAATACTGCCATCTGCGAGCCGTCTCGCAGCCTGTGTGATTTACCATCCCAATGTTTGAGGATGTAAATAGCATACAGAAGCAACCTAAGGGTTGCCAAAACCGAACAAAATAATTTTGAACGTAACGAGCCAAAATGGGGTGCGTATGGGCCGCAGCGGGTACGAAATGGGTGGAATCCCCGGGTAGGATGGTGATCAATGCCGTATGTGCTCTACCCGAGCGTAGTTGACCAGAGGGGGGGTCCTCAGGCAGGGCGGGGACCAATGCCGTTTCTCCACTGCCTGAGCAACCTGCAAAAACGGGTAAGAATGTGGTCGTCATGGGGGGCTGCCTCTTGTGATTGAATCAGGACAGTAGTTCTGAGTCATGTTCTGTCGACAAACTAGTTCCTCTGAACTATTGTCTGGGGACAAACTTGGTCCTCTAACAGGCATTGGGCGTCAAAGCAGTGGTGACGTGCGGCCGTGAAAACTTTTGAGTTTACGAACAACACTTCACGTTAACACTAATGAACAAACATACAACGAAAATGGTGCAAATTCCATCAGAAAGGACACCGTATCTCTCCATCGGTTCCTTTTTTTTCTCCATCATCTGGACACCTCACTGCTCAATAGCGAACAGAGTCGCAAAGAGATTCGTTTGATGGGAGTCAGACACTAAGTCATCACCTTCTCCCGGCTGCCAAACACTTGACTGTAGTAACCGTGCTAAAGCTGCTTGGGGTGAATTGGGGTCCATCTCACCATTCTGGATGAGCCTGAATGAATTGTGTCAGTGCCAGAATCTTGTGTCAAGGTTGGAGCTTCAATCCGTAATCGTCGGGCGGTGGGTCTGGGTCAGGGGCTTTGATATATGTAATCTCGAAGGGGTCAGTGGAATCATGATCGGAATCGCTGGGAGTGGGGCTTGGTGCAGGGGTATAGTCATAACGTGGTGTGCTGTGGCTATCGTCATCGTGATCGCTATCACTGTCGCTGTCTCTGCTGGTTGAGGGAAGGGAGAGGCGGAGTATTGCTTCTGGGGGTGGAGTTGAAGTCGTGTCTGAGGGCGGGCTGGAGTGGTTGGGGGAGGGTAGGAATACGTCATCTGTGGGTGGGGCGTGATCGTCTGCTGCTGCGAGCAGGATGTGGTGTGTGTGGTAGTTTGCGAGCTTTGAGCTGGTTTATATGAAGCCACGCAGTGTGAGGTGATTCATTTTGGAAGGAATAACAGGAAGACTGAGTTCTGGGCTAATAAGACCATAAGACCATAAGACATAGGAGCGGAAGTAAGGCCATTCGGCCCATCGAGTCCACTCCACCATTCAATCATGGCTGATTTCAACTCCATTTACCCGCTCTCTCTCCATAGCCCTTAATTCCTCGAGAAATCAAGAATTTATCAACTTCTGTCTGAAAGACACTCAACGTCCCGGCCTCCACCGCCCTCTGTGGCAATGAATTCCACAGACCCACCACTCTCTGGCTGAAGAAATTTCTCCTCATCTCTGTTCTAAAGTGACTCCCTTTTATTCTAAGGCTGTGCCCCCGGGTCCTAGTCTCCCCTGCTAATGGAAACAACTTCCCTACATCCACCCTATCTAAGCCATTCATTATCTTGTAAGTTTCTATTAGATCTCCCCTCAACCTCCTAAACTCCAATGAATATAATCCCAGGATCCTCAGACGTTCATCGTATGTTAGGCCTACCACTCCTGGGATCATCCGTGTGAATCTCCGCTGGATCCGCTCCAGTGCCAGTATGTCCTTCCTGAGGTGTGGGGCCCAAAATTGCTCACAGTATTCTAAATGGGGCCTAACTAATGCTTTATAAAGCTTCAGAAGTACATCCCTGCTTTTATATTCCAAGCCTCTTGAGATGAATGACAACATGGTAAGATTCTTGGCAGTGTGGATGAGCAGAGAGATCTCGGTGTCCATGTACATAGATCCCTGAAAATTGCCACCCAGGTAGAGAGGGTTGTTAAGAAGGCGTACGGTGTGTTAGCTTTTATTGGTAGAGGGATTGAGTTTAGGAGCCATGAGGTCATGTTGCAGCTGTACAAAACTCTGGTGCGGCCACATTTGTGTATTGGGTGCTATTCTGGTCGCCGCATTATAGGAAGGATGTGGAAGCATTGGAAAGGGTGCAGAGGAGATTTACCAGAATGTTGCCTGGTATGGAGGGAAGATCTTATGAGGAAAGGCTGAGGGACTTGAGGCTGTTTTCGTTAAAGAGAAGAAGGTTAAGAGGTGACTTAATTGAAGCATACAAGATGATCAGTGGATTGGATAGGGTGGACAGTGAGAGCCTTTTTCCTCGGATGGTGATGTCTAGCACGAGGGGACATACCTTTAAATTGAGGGGAGATAGATATAAGACAGATGTCAGAGGTAGGTTCTTTACTCAGAGAGTAGTAAGGGCGTGGAATGCCCTGCCTGCAACAGTAGTGGACTCGCCAACACTAAGGACATTCAAATGGTCATTGAACATATGGACAATAAAGGAATAGTGTAGATGGGCTTTAGAGTGATTTCACAGATCGGCGCAACATCGAGGGCCGAAGGGCCTGTACTGCGCTGTAATGTTCTATGTTCTATGTTCTATGCTCTGTTTCTTCCTGGTTCCAAGTCTCACAGCTGCTGCGAGTTGGGCTGCCTTTATGTTCTCTAACAATTGTTTAACCACATTTTTATGCGTGAGGGCTGTAACTGCGGGGCTGGCCAAATCCAGTCCTCATAAATACTCAGTGCCTTTCATGGGGCGTCTGGTCATGAGGGTGTGGGGGGTGTATTCTGTGGACGTGGATACCGTGTTTCTTATAAACATTAAATCAAATGGGAGAACTGAATCCCAGGTGCTATCATTCTGCTGGACCATCTTTCTGAGGGTGGCTTTTAATGTCCTATTCATCCGCTCTACAATACCACTCGACTGGGGGTGATATGCAATGTGAAACTATTATCGAATGCCGAAAATCGTGAGGACGTTTTTCATCACACGTCGGGTGAAATGGGAGCCTTGATCGGACTCTATACTGCAGGGGAGGCCCCATCTTGTAAAGATGTGGTGTGTTAATATATTTTTTTTTTAATATGTTTTTATTAAGAATTTTTCAATAACAATATTTTCCACCTTACAAACAAACCCCCCCCCGTAACAAAGAAAAGAAAAAGAACTCACGTGGCAAGACATGAACATGGCAAGTCAATAAGATACAGAACTTTGTACATTAGGTTCTTCCCGTACATGTCAGTTTCCAGATCATTCATGTGTTTTCTTGCTCCAATGCCCCCCAGAGAAATCCCCCTCCCCCCCCCCCAACAAACAATGTCCCCCCCTTCCCCCCCCCCCCCCCCCCCGGGTTGCTGTTGCTGCTGTCCGACCTTCATCTAACGCTCCGCGAGATGGTCTAGGAACGGTTGCCACCGCCTGTAGAACCCCTGCGCAGACCCTCTCAAGGCAAACTTTATCCTTTCCAACTTGATAAACCCAGCCATATTATTTATCCAGGCCTCCACGCTGGGGGGCTTCGCCTCCTTCCACATTAGCAAAATCCTTCGCCGGGCTACTAGGGACGCAAAGGCCAGAATGCCGGCCTCTTTCGCCTCCTGCACTCCCGGCTCGTCCACTACTCCAAATAGTGCTAGCCCCCAGCTTGGCTTGACCCGGACTTTCACCACCTTAGATACTGTTCCCGCAACTCCCCTCCAGAACCCCTCCAGTGCCGGACATGACTAAAACATATGGACATGGTTCGCCGGACTTCCTGAGCACCTCCCACATCTGTCCTCCACCCCAAAGAACCTACTCAGCCTCACCCCCGTCATATGCGCTCTATGCACCACCTTAAATTGTATCAGGCTAAGCCTGGCACACGAGGAAGAGGAATTAACCCTACTTAGGGCATCAGCCCATAGCCCCTCCTCAATCTCCTCCCCCAACTCCTCTTCCAATTTACCCTTCAGCTCCTCTACCAAAGCCTCCCCCTCTTCTTTCATCTCCTGGTATATCGCCGACACCTTGCCCTCCCCAATCCATACGCCCGAAATCACCCTATCTTGAATCCCCTGTGCCGGGAGTAGCAGAAATTCCCTCACCTGCCGCCTCACAAACGCCCTCACTTGCATGTATCTGAAAGCGTTTCCCGGGGGTAGCCCAAAATTCTCCTCCAGCGCCCCTTAGCTCGCAAATGTCCCGTCAATGAACAGGTCTCCCATTCTTCTAATCCCTGGCCGATGACAGCGCTGAAATCCCCCGTCCATCCTTCCTGGGACAAACCAATGGTTATCTCTGATCGGGGACCACACCGAGGCTCCCGTCGCACCCCTGTGCCGTCTCCACTGGCCCCAGATCTTTAGCATTGCCGCCACCACCGGGCCCGTGGTATACATTGTCGGCGAGAGCGGCAGCGGTGCCGTCACCAGCGCCCCCAGGCTCGTTCTTTTGCAGGACGCCATCTCCAACCTCTTCCAACCCTCTCCCTCTATCAGCCACTTACGGATCATTGCCACGTTGTCTGCCCAATAATAATCACCCAAATTCGGCAACGCTAACCCTCCTCTATCTCTGCTATGCTCCAGGAACCCCCTCCTTACCGGCGGGGTCTTGCTCGCCCACGCAAATCCCGTAATGCTCCTGCTTACCCTCTTAAAGAAGGCCTTAGTGATCACAATTGGAAGGCATTGGAATACAAAAAGAAATCTCGGGAGGACCACCATTTTAACCGACTGTACCCTACCCGCCATCGAGTGTGGCAACATGTCCCACCTTTTAAAATCCTCATCCATCTGTTCCACCAATCGCGTCTAATTAAGTTTGTGCAGTGCCCCCCCAGCTCCTAGCTACCTGAATCCTCAAGTATCGAAAGCTCCTTTCCGCCCTCCTCAACGGTAGGTCGTCTATCCCTCTTCCCTGGTCCCCCGGATGGATCACAAAGAGCTCACTCTTTCCCACATTGAGCCCGAAAAGTCTCCAAACTCCCGTAGGATCTGCATTACCTCAACCATCCCCTCCACTGGATCGGTCACATACAGCAACAGGTCGTCTGCGTACAGTGACACTCGATGTTCCTCTCCCCCTCGAACCACCCCCTTCCATTTCCCCGACTCCCTTAACGCCATGGCCAAAGGTTCAATTGCCAATGCGAACAGCAGAGGGGACAGGGGGCACCCCTGCCTCGTCCCTCGATACAGCCGGAAATACTCCGACCTCCGCCGGTTCGAGACCACACTCGACACCGGGGCTTTATACAGGAGCTTAACCCAACTGATAAACCCTCCCCCGAACCCAAACCTCCTCAACGCTTCCCAGAGATACTCCCACTCTACCCGATCGAAGGCCTTCTCCGCGTCCATGGCTGTCACTATCTCCGCTTCTCCCTGCACCGATGGCATCATTATCACATTTAGGAGCCTTCGCACATTAGTATTTTACTGCCTACCCTTTACGAATCCCCTCTGGTCCTCGTGAATCACCCCCGGGACACAGTCCTCAATCCTCATGGCCAACATATTTGCCAGCAACTTAGCATCTTCATTAAGGAGTGTAGCACCATCGATCACACACGAGGCGAGACGTAAAGAACTTCAATCAAGGCTTTATTGAGCAGACTTGTTCAGACTCGTTCCCCAGCAGCTCAGTCACAGAATGCAGCTGCGGGGATTAAACCCAGGTTCTTATATCCCTCCTATCTGGGTGGAGCCCAGTAGGCGGCGGATCCAATCGGGATCCAGCATCTGTCCTCCAATAGCTCCTCGGCATTCCTGGTGTACCGTATTACCCCTAATACATACCACCACATTCTCCCCTTGTTAAAAAAGAACCCGGCGGGGTGGTGGGTGGTATGGTGGTCGGGGTTTACAGGGTCGGTGCCTTAACCATTGAGCTATATACAACCATGCCGCTTTTACTGGGCCACTGAATTATTCATATTTTACCCGATTTGCAGCGTTAACTATTTACAACAATGCCGCTTTACTGGGCCACTGAATTATATACATCTTAAGTCGATTCGATGAGTCGAGATGGTGCTCTGGTCGCCCTTTCCGATCGTCTCAGCCCGGGTGGTGGTGGTGGTGCTGGCTCGGGTCCGGTCAACTCTGGGAGCATCGCGCTGTCCCCTTCTGTTTCCTTACTCCTGGACGGGCCTGGGAGGAGGACCGATCCCCCGGGAAGGGGATGGCTGTGGGGTGCACCGGCGGGAGTGAGGGGGAGGTGATTTGTGTTGGGGGGGGGGGGGGGGTGGGGAGCTCCGGCGGGCACCAGGTCCCGCAGAGAGACAGTGTCCTGTCGGCCGTCTGGGTACGCCACGTAGGCGTACTGCGGGTTTGCGTGGAGTAGATGTACCTTTTCCACCAGCGGGTCTGATTTGTGCGCCCGCACATGTTTCCGGAGCAGGATGGGTCCCGGGGCCGCCAGCCAGGTCGGAAGTGACGTTCCAGAAGCGGACCTCCTAGAGAAGACAAGGAGGCGCTCGTGAGGCGTTTGGTTAGTGGTGGTACACTGCAGGGACCGGATAGAATGAAGTGCATCCGGGAGGACTTCCTGCCAGCGGGAAGTTGGGAGACTCCTAGACCGTAGGACCAGTAGGACGGTCTTCCGGACCGTTCCGTTCTTCCTCTCTACCTGCCCGTTCCCCCGGGGGTTGTAGCTGGTCGTCCTGCTCGAGGCTATGCCCTTGCTGGGCAGGAATTGACGCAGCTCGTCACTCATGAAGGAGGACCCCCTGTCGCTATGGATGTAGGCGGGGAAACCGTACAGGGTAAAGATGGTGCCGAGGGCTTTAATGACCGTGGCCGCGGTCATGTCAGGGCAGGGGATGGCGAAGGGGAAGCGGGAGTATTCGTCAACGACATTAAGAAAGTATGCGTTGCGATCGGTGGAGGTGAGGGGCCTTTGAAATCCAAACTGAGGCGTTCAAAGGGACGGGAAGCCTTTATCAGGTGTGCTCTATCTGGCCTGAAAAAATGCGGTTTGCATTCTGCGCAGATTTGGCAGTTCCTGGTGACTGTTCGGACGTCCTCGACGGAGTAAGGGAGGTTGCGAGGCTTTATGAAGTGGTAGAAACGAGTGACCCCCGGGTGGCAGTGGTCCTCGTGGAGGGCTTGGAGACGGTCCACTTGTGCGTTGGCACAAGTGCCGCGAGATAGGGCATCGGACGGCTCGTTCAGCTTTCCGGGACGGTACAAGATCTCGTAGTTGTAGGTGGAGAGTTCGATCCTCCACCGCAGGATCTTGTCGTTTTTTATCTTGCCCCGCTGTGCATTATCGAACATGAAGGCTACCGACCGTTGGTCAGTGAGGAGAGTGAATCTCCTACCGGCCAGGTAATGCCTCCAATGTCGCACAGCTTCCACTATGGCTTGGGCCTCTTTTTCTACTGAGGAGTGCCGAATTTCTGAAGCGTGTAGCGTCCGGGAGAAAAAGGCCACGGGTATGCCTGCTTGGTTGAGCGTGGCCGCCAGAGCAACGTCGGACGCGTCGCTCTCGACTTGGAAGGGGAGGGACTCGTCGATGGCGCACATCGTGGCCTTTGCGATATCCGTTTTGATGCGGCTGAAGGCCTGGCGGGCCTCTGTCGACAGGGGAAAAGTAGTGGACTGGATTAGTGGGCGGGCCTTGTCTGCGTACTGGGGGACCCACTGGGCGTAATAAGAAAAGAAGCCCAGGCAGCGTTTTAGGGCTTTGGTACAGTGGGGGAGAGGATACTCCATGAGGGGGCGCATGCGTTCGGGGTCGGGGCCTATCACTCCATTACGCACTACGTAGCCCAGGATGGCTAGACGGTCGGTGCTAAACACGCATTTTTCCTCGTTGTAGGTGAGGTTGAGGGCGTTAGCGGTCTGGAGGAATTTGCGGAGGTTGGCGTTGTGGTCCTGCTGGTCGTGGCCGCAGATGGTGACGTTGTCGAGGTACGGGAACGTGGCCCGTAAACCGTGCTGGTCAACCATTCGGTCCATCTCTCATTGGAAGACCAAGACTCCGTTCGTGACACCGAATGGAACCCTTAAGAAGTGGTATAGCCGCCCGTCTGCTTCAAAGGCAGTGTACTTGCGGTCACCGGGGCGAATGGGGAGCTGGTGGTAGGCAGACTTAAGGTCCACGGTGGAGAAGACCTTGTACTGTGCAATCCGATTGACCATGTCGGATATGCGGGGAAGAGGGTACACATCTAGCTGCGTGTACCTGTTGATGGTCTGACTGTAGTCTACGACCATCCTTTGCTTCTCCCCTGTCTTCACTACTACCACCTGGGCTCTCCAGGGACTATTGCTGGCCTGGATTATGCCTTCCTTCAGCAGCCGCTGTACTTCGGACCTGATAAACGTCCGGTCCTGGGTGCTGTACCGTCTGCTCCTAGTGGCGACGGGTTTGCAATCCGGGGTGAGGTTCGCAAACAGGGAGGGCGGTTCGACCTTGAGTGTCGCGAGGCCGCAGATAGTCAGTGGGGGTATAGGGCCGCCAAATTCGAATGTTAGGCTCTGGAGGTTGCATTGGAAGTCCAATCCCAGGAGGGTGGGAGCGCAGAGGTGGGGAAGGACGTACAGCCGGTAATTTTTGAACTCTCTCCCCTGCACCGTTAGGTTTGCGATGCAGAACCCTTTGATTTCAACGGAGTGGGACCCCGCCGCCAGTAAAATTTTTTGGGTGCTTGGCCGAATTACAAGGGAACAGCGTCTTACCATGTCCGGGTGAATAAAACTCTCCGTGCTCCCCGAGTCGATCAAACACGGCGTTTCGTGGCCGTTCACCAGCACCTTTGTCGTTGTCGTCTGGAGCGTCCGGGGCCGCAACTGGTCGAGGGTCACCGATGCCAAACGTGGTTGGTGTATCAGACCGTTGTCTTCAGGCAGTGTGGAGCCGTCCACGTCGGGGTCCTTGCCTGTCAGCCAAGATGGCGGCGTCCATGGATCGCACGCGGTCGGGGGTGGACAAAATGGCCGCTCCCATGAGTCGCACGCGGCCGGGGGTGGACAAAATGGCCGCTCCCATGAGTCGCACGTGGCCGGGGGTGGACAAAATGGCCGCTCCCATGGATCGCACGCGGCCTGTGGGTAGGAAGATGGCGGCGCCCGTCCCCCCCTCGTGGTGTCCGGGGTCCAAAATGGCGGCGCCCGTTGGCCGCCCGTGGGTTGCCGGGGCAGTTGAGCCCGTGGTCCCATTTCTTCCCCGGAGATAGCGCCGACCCCACGGGACTGGCACACCACTGCGTAGTGCCCCTTTTTACCGCAGCTTTTGCAGGTGGCCGAGCGGGCCGGGCAGCGCTGGCAGGGGTGTTTTGACTGCTCGCAAAAGTGGCAGCGGGGGCCCCCCGGGTGGTCTGGGATTCTGGCTGCGCACGCTTGCGGAGGGGTTGGGGTTGCCGGGGGGTCGGTCGCGGCGGGGGTCCGCGGAGCCCAAGGGGCTGCAGCGCAGTCGGGGGCATAGGCACGGGCGTTTTGGGAGGCCACGTCGAGGGAGGGTGCGAGGGCCCGTACCTCTGTGAGTCCGAGAGAGTCTTTCTCCACAAGTCTCTGGCGAATTTGCGACGATGCCAAACCTGCTACGTAAGCGTCTCTGATCAGGATTCAGTTGCAGTTTCATCCCAGGATCGTTAGAGCGTTGAAGAAATCGTCTAGCGATTCCCCGGGGATTCGTCATCTCGTCGCGAGCTGGTAGCGTGCGTAGACCTGGTTGACGGGCTTAATGTAGACCTCCTTCAGCAAGTTGGTCGCCTCTGGGAATTCTTCCGCGCCCTCGATGAGTGAGTAGATTTCGGGACTCACCCTGGAATGCAGGACTTACATCTTCTGGTCTTCTGTTGGTCTGCCGGGGACTGTTCGGAGGTATCCCTCAAAGCACACCAGCCAGTGTTTAAACGCGGATGTTGCATTTGCTGCGTGGGGGCTGATTCGCAGGCACTCCAGGGTGATCCGGAGCTCCATATTCCTTTTTAAGTCTGCTCAATAAATTGTAGCACCACCGATCACACACGAGGCGAGACGTAAAGAACTTCAATCGAGGCTTTATTGAGCAGACTTGTTCAGACTCGTTCCCCAGCAGCTCAGTCACAGAATGCAGCTGTGGGGAGTAAACCCAGGTTCTTATACCCCTCCTATCTGGGTGGAGCCCAGTAGGTGGAGGATCCAATCGGGATCCAGCATCTGTCCTCCAATAGCTCCTCGGCATTCCTGGTGTACCGTATTACCCCTAATACATACCACCACAAGGAGCGAGATTGGTCTATACGACCCACATTGCAGTGGGTCCTTATCCCACTTCAAGATCAAAGAGATCGTCGCCTCCGACATTGTCGAGGGCAGGGTCCCCCCCTCCTGGGGGCTGGGACCTACACAGTTCCTCGTAAAAGGCCTTAAAAGCCTCGTTCACTTTCCCTGCACTCCGCACCATAGTTCCCCTGCCATCTTTGACTCCACCTATTTCCCTCGCTGCCATCCTCTTACGGAGCTGGTATGCCAGCATCCGGCTCGTCTTCTCCCCATATTCATATATCGCCCCCTGTGCGTTCCTCCACTGTGCCCCTGCCTTCCCTGTGGTCAACAGGTCGAGCTCCGTCTGGAGACTTTGTCTCTCCCTGAGTAGTCCCTCATCAGGAGCCTTTGCATAGCTCCTGTCCACCCTTTAAATCTCCCCCACTAACCTCTCCCATTCCCTGCCCTCTCTCTTCCCCCTGTGAGCCCTGATGGAGATTAACTCTCCCCTGACCACCGCCTTCAGTGCCTCCCATACTACTCCCACCTATACCTCCCCGTTGTCGTTGGCCTCCAGATACCTTTCAATATACCCCCGCACCCTCCCGCACACTTCCTCGTCTGCCAGCAGTCCCACATCCAACCTCCACAACGGGCGTTGGTCCCTCTCCTCCCCCAGCTCCAGCTCCACCCAGTGCGGGGCATGGTCTGAAATGGCTATGGCTGAATACTCCGATCCCTCCACTTTCGGGATCAATGCCCTGCCCAGAACAAAAAAATCTATCCGGGAGTAGGCTTTATGTACGTGGGAGAAAAAAGAAAATTCTCTGGCCAAAGGCTTGGCAAATCTCCACGAATCTACTCCCCCCATCTGATCCATAAACCCCCTAAGCACCTTGGCCGCAGCCGGCCTCTTCCCCGTCCTAGATCTGGAACGATCTAATGCTGGGTCCAGCACCGTGTTGAAATCCCCACCCATTATCAAACTCCCTACCTCCAGGTCCGGAATACGCCCCAACATCCGTTTCATGAATCCAGCAACGTCCCAATTCGGGGCATATACATTCACCAGTACCACCTCCGTCCCCTGCAACCTACCACTCACCATCACGTATCGGCCTCCCTTGTCCGCTACCATGCTCTTGGCCTCAAACGACATCCGCTTTCCCACCAGTATTGCCACCCCTCTATTCTTCGCATCCAGCCCCGAATGGAACACCTGTCCCACCCATCCCTTCCTTAACCTGACCTGATCTGCCACCTTCAGATGTGTCTCTTGAAGCATGACCACGTCTGCCGTCAGTCCCTTTAGATGCGCGAACACTCGGGCCCACTTAACCGGCCCATTTAGGCCTCTCACATTCCACGTGATCAGCCGGATTGGGGGGTTACCTACCACCCCCCCCCCCCCGCCCCCCCCCCCCCCACCCCCACCCACCCCCACCCACCCCCACCCCCCCCCCCCCGCCGACTAGCCATCTCCTATCTTAGGCCAGTCCCGTGCTCGCGCCTCCCGCACCCTCCAGTCCCCCAGGCGGGGAACCCCCGCCCCGACCACCTCTTCCATTTTCAATTCCCCCTCGGACAGTGCAACAGCAACCCTAGAATCCTCCCCTCCCCCCCCCCCCCCCCCACTAGATCCACATCTAGCTCTTTTGCTCCCCCCATATTACTTCCGTGAGTCAGCTGACTTTTGCTGACCCCGGCTTCCCCCGCCTTCCCGTTGATCTCCCCCGTGTGGGAGTCTCTCCTCCTCCTTACCTTCCTCCATCCCCCACCCCACCTTTGGCGCAGGAAAAAGACCGCGCTTTCCTGAACCAGCCCCGCCCCCTGTGGCGCAGCTCCTGTTGCGGCCATTATCCCAGTTCCCTCATCCCCGAGTCTCACCTCCCTCCAGCACCGACGCCCACATTCCCCATCATCATCATCTCGTCTACAGAAAAGAAAAAAGGAAATTTTAGGAATTTTAACCAGAACTCTACCCACATCCCCATCCATCATCCCACCCATGAAATATTCTTTACCCATATTTACAACCCCATATACAACCACATCCCCTCAGTTCGAGTCCAGTTTTTCCGTCTGTATAAAGGTCCAAGCCTCTTCTGGCGTTTCAAAATAATGGTGTCGGTCCTGATAAGTGACCCACAGTCGCGCAGGCTGCAGAATGCCGAACCTGACTCTTTTTTTATGCAGCACCGCCTTGGCCCGGTTGAAGCCAGCTCTCCTCTTTGCCACCTCCGCGCTCCAATCCTGGTATACTCGGATCACCGCATTCTCCCATCTACTGCTCCGCACCTTCTTGGCCCATCTCAGCATACTTTCTTTGTCCGCGAAGCGATGGAACCTTGCCACTATCGCCCTTGGCGGCTCATCAACCTTGGGTCTCCTCGCCAGGACCCGGTGAGCCCCTTCCAGCTCCAGGGGGGTCGGAGAGGCCTCCGCACCCATCAGCGAATGGAGCATCGTACTCACGTACGCCCCGGCATCAGCTCCCTCCACTCCTTCGTGAAGACCCAGAATCCGGAGGTTCTTCCTCCTCGACCTGTTCTCCAGGACCTCAATTCTCTCGGCCCACCTCCTCTGCACCGCCTCGTGCGCCTCCATTTTTACCGCCAGGCCCAAGATCTCGTCCTCGTTGGTATTCACTTTATCATTCGCCTCACGAAGCTCCACCACCTGGGTCTTCTGGGTCTCCTTCAGCCCCTCGATCGCCAACAGCATTGGCGCCAGCACCTCCTTTTTCAGCTCCTCCACACATCGCTTGAGGAACTCCTGCTGGTCTGGCCCCCACGCTGCTCACTCTCTGCCCTCCGCCATCTTGCCTTTTTCCCCTCGTTTTGGTCTCTGCTCCAGGGCCTCTTTCCTCATCGTTCCACCGCTGATCTCTGCCATATACTGTGAGGGAGGACCTCACTGCATCTTCCCACACGGGATTAATCCGAAAAAAGCTCCGTTGGGGCTCCTCTGGAGAGCCCGAAAGTCCGTTGTCGCGGGAGCTGCCGAAACGTGCGGCTTAGCTCCACATCGCCGCAACCGGAAGTGTGTGTTAATATTTTAGCCGTTGTCTTGGCCATATGAGTTTGCGATGGAAATGCTTCCACCCATTTTGTGAAGGTGTCTATGACCACCAACACATACTTATAACCATTTCTGCATGGGGGTAGGGTTCTATATAATCTATCAGGAGATTTGTCCAGGGTCCATTAACGGGGCGGGCATGACTAAGTTGAGCCTTTTTCGCATATCTGTCCGGATTGTTCTGGGCACAGGTTAAGCACTTCTCTATGTAGTGCGTTACGTCGGTTTTTAAATCAGGCCACCAACAGAGCGGTCTGAGGTGGGCTAGGGTGGGTTCAATTCCTTGGTGTCCATGATTGTCATGGAACTGACAAGTGATCTGGTTCCTGTCCTGGCTGGGAATTATATAAATGCCATCCTTTAAAATCACACCGTCGTGTGTGGTTATTGCATTCTTGTATTTATCATACTGGGCTGGGGAGGTACCCTTTAAAACTTCCCTAAGTTTCTCATCCTCTTTCTGTGCCTTCGATATATCCTGAATATTGGTCTGTGAGACCTGAACTACGTGTACTGGGGTGCTTTCGGGGGGGTTCCAAAAATAACCATGCCTGGAGCCTGCCTTCACTAGGGCGTCTGCTTTAACGTTACCAGGGGGGGAAGAACGGTGATGACTGCGAACCTTAATTATTCCGTATTTCCTATCCTTCGCTGTCTCTCAGATATTGCGGAGTAATGGGGCTGAGGGTAGGGGTTTACCGTCCGTGGAAACAAATCCTCTTGTTTCCCAGAGCGGTAGGAACTCTGTCAAACTATTACAGACATACAAGCTGTCCGAATAGATGTCTGCTGGAGTCGGGAACGAGTCGGGGTGGTCTACAAAAATGCAATCGCTGCCAGTTCTGCTGCCTGCGAGCCTCAGTGTCCTGGCAACTTTAATGAAATTTCATCTAGGCGCGTCCCTGCGTGTCCTCTGCGTAAATACCGCAACCGGTAATTCTCTTTCCATTTAACACTATGGAGGAGCCATCCACATAAATCTTCATGGGTGCGTACGTGTCTGTGGGCTGGGGTCTCTGGGGTGTACTGCCTGTTTTCCTGGGAGGTGTTTTGGGAATAAATGGGCCTGTGTTCTGTTTTGTGATGATGATCTCACATTCATGAGGGGTGCCTGTATACTGCAAATTATCGGCAAGGAAGGTATAGGTCTTGGTTCATTTTACTGTGATGTCCCATCCCTGTAAAAGAAGGGTCCAACGGCTGCGCGGATTTGGCTGACTGTGCCATCTTTAAGTTGGCCGTCTACCAATATCTGTGTCGGGGTGTGTTCTGTGAGGATGGTGATGGGATTGAGTCCTGTAAGGTAGGCAAAGCATTGTACTGCCCAAAAAACTGCGAGCAGGTGCCTTTCACAGGCAGAAAATCCTTGCTACGGGGCGTAATTGGTCATGGCGTTCGTGGAGGAGCACAGCCAAAAGGGTTCGGTCGGTGCTTGCAACTTCGATTGCATATGGGGAAAGTGCTCTTTTTAAAGCATCCACGGCATCTGTATGCTGTCGAAGCCATTCCCAAGGTGTCTGCTTCTTGAGAAGGTCAGATAGGGGCGCTGCTTTAGTGGCGAAACCGTTAATATGGTTTCGATAGTAGACAACCAGTCCTAAAAATGACCGGAGGACTGAGACATTGTGGGGAAGGGGCAATTTGACGATCGAGTCAATTCTATTTTGCTCGATCTCGCGTTTACCATGTGTGATCACTGTTCCCAAGTAAATCACTTTTTCTTTCAAAATCTGGGCCTTCTTGGGGTTGACTTTACAACCAATTTCTTTCAGGAGTTCTAGGAGTTCGGCGAGAAGCGAAATGTGCTCTCCCTTTGTATCTGTCTGTAGTAACAAGTCGTCTACGTACTGGACCAGACAATCGGGGCGGGAAAATTTTGCTAATCCATTTGCAAGCTGTCGGTGGAAAATGGAGGGGGGGTTGTGGAAGCCTTGTGGAAGGCACGTCCACGTGTATTGTTGCCCTTGGAATGTAAAGGCGAATTTGTACTGGCACGCTTTAGCCAATGGAATGGACCAAAAGCCGTTACTAATGTCCAAAACCAAAAAAAAATTTGACTGGAGTCCCTGTTTGAGCATGGTCGGGACTCGTGGCTACGGTGGGGGCTGCTGCTGGGGTTACTTTGTTCAGTTCCCAGTAATCAGTGGTCAGTCGCCATGATTCATCCGGTTTCCTGACGGGCCAAATTGGTGTGTTGTTTGTGAAGGCTACTGATCTGAGTACGCCTTGATTCAACGAACTCTCTGTTACTTTGTAGATTTCTCCCTTTGCTTCCTAGGGAAATCCGTACTGCTTCTGGGGTTTAGGGTCGGGACCTGTAATGTTCACAAAGCCAGCCAATTTGCCACAGTCGTGCTTGTGCTGTGCAAATGCTGCTTTATGTTCCTGCAGGACTGCCCTAACTTGTTTGTCTGCACTAATGATTCGAGGGTCGAACCAGAAGTCTCCTACTGAGCTAATCCTGTTTATGTACTTTCATTCTGTGAGCGTGGCGGGGGCTCGTGCTGCCTTTGCCATTTTCCAAACACTGGGTCGAAAGAAAGGTTATGGGAGCTCATGAAATTGATCCCAAGGATATGTTCTGCTGTCTGGGGCAGATCAACCAAAACTTCGGGATGCTTAGTTGTGATGTTCCCTATTTTTATTGCTATAGGGGCCGTGATGTATCCCTGTTGTAAATGGCCTATAAAGCCGCTGAGTGTGATGATGTCTGTTGTGGGCCACGTGTCTCGCTGAAACATCGTGGAGGAATTGAGTGTGTTGCGGGACCCTCCTGTGTCCCAAAGAAATTCTACAGGTTGTCCCGAACTTTGCCTGCCACTACCGGCCTACCGGACTTGTCCCAAGGGGTGTCGCAGACCCAAGTTGGGGAGCCCGAAACCGGTCAGTCGGTGCCGTTCATGTCTGCATTCTCTGAACGGGCGCTAACGCTATGGATCACTGTGTGCATCTCTTGGAGTGTGCCTCCTCCTACATTCTGTGGGTCGGGAAGGGCTGCCACGACTGAAGGGTCGAGGCTTAAAACTGTGAGCTTCACTTGCTCCTTTTCGTCCAGGCCGTACATGGTAGCCTGCTGTTTGACTTTCGTGAAAAATTGGTGGTGGTCTGATGTGGGAAGGAATGGTGTAATTTTTCCACACGCGTCCCATAATTGGGTCACGGTTAATGGGGTTGTATAAAGGAAATCTGCTTCTCCTTCTCCTGCGGCCCTGCGGTGTGTGGTTACAGGGTTCATGCCTGTTCGGTTGGGGGTTGGGGCGCTTTCCTCTTCTGGGGTTTTTCCTGTGTGCATGTCCCATGCACGTATCTATGGGCGATCTCGTTCAATTCCTGCCAATTGGGGCCGTTTTCGTGATCTAACTGTGGTCCAAATGTGCTTTGAAACCCATTTTGAACGGAAAGCAGAGAGTGCAATTCTGCAATTTGCTTCCGGCACTTTGGATGGTCTACGGAGCTCTGCCTTTGTTCCGTCGTGGAAGTATGGAGTGCTCGTAGGTCTGCTTTCAGATAATTGCACTGTTTCTGCAATTTCTCCACTTGCTGTTCTGTCTCTTGTCTTACCAAGCCTGCACATTGCGTGTCCTGGTAGGCCTTATCATATTGCGTCTGAAAACTGTTGAAATGCGCGAGACAAGACTGATGTGCCCACTTGGCATCATTCACCTCTCTGTCCCTTGCTGCTAACTGCTCTTTTAAATCTCTATTCGCCTTCTCTACCTCACTCACGTCTACCTCACTACTTCTGTCTTCTCCTCTATCTCTCTACGGAGCATCCTAACTACCTCCTCTGTGCCTCGCAATTGTGCCAAACAGGACACGATTGCCATCGGCTTGCGAGCTTTCCCCAAGCTCTTCTTGTGGATCTCTGACAGGTTCTCCCACCAAATATGTCCTATACTCCCGGGACCTGTTTCCTCATTAGCGCAGAATTCACTCCAAAGGAGCCATTCTTTCCCTTTGAGATATTTCCTGATCTCTTCTTCGCAAATGGGTCACTGTCCTACTCTACTGGTCGCTGCGGCCTCGAATTCCTAGGAATTCATAAGGCGTTCCATTGCCTTCATTGCCATTTTCTCTATCTAGGTTCTCTACTGAATTTGGAATAAAGTGGTGATGTAAACACGGGTATGGCTTACGCTAATTTCCGGCCTACAAAACACCCGACAGTTTTACGCAACAAGATCTCTCAGGTTTACCTCATATCCCTGTTAGTACGCATGCATTAACACACTTCCGAATCTCAGAGGCTTGATCAGTACTGTTCTTACGCTTGTGGTTTTCTGTTTCCAATTGGATTCTCAATTCAAATTTTGGGTTCTCTCGGAGTGGTTAGGCCACTTCTAAATCGAGTCGCGGCGGAGTCGCCAGTAAATGTTGCTCTCTTTGGTGTTGTCACTTAATTTGGCTCTGTTTAATTACGTTTGCTCAAGAGTGTAGAAGACAGGTATTTCGAATACAACTAGTATAGGTAAAAGATAGCTGTTTAAGCATAAATGTTGAGCCCCAGTTTTTAATACCCATTTATACAGCATAATTCACTTATACTGAAGTCCGTTGTTCTGGCAAATGCATATTTTCAAAGACAGTGTGACATTAAAAAAAGCACAGTTGCAAGATAATTTGACACTGTCTTGTGCTAATTGTCAAGGTCAAGGGATTGAATACACAGCAACATGAAGGCACCATTGTTCACAATGCAGATAACAGCTGGGTCAGAAAAGCTGATGTTGCACATTGAAGATGGACGGCTTGCCATCAAATCAAATGTGTTTGAGTCTAACCCAAACCAATTAGGATTATATTGGGGTGTAATTAGATGACTTAAGACAGATATGAAAGTGTATAACTGAAAAGTTTCTCCCGGCCATTTTAGGTTAGGTTAGGTTAGGTTGGGGTTTTTGTTGTCTTTGTGAGTATTGTCTTTGTAGGTTAAGTTTAGTTTTTAGTGTGTTGTCTGTGGTTTTATTGTCTTTGAAGGTGTGTTGTGCTGTGTTGTCTTTCTGTTAGTTTAGTCAGTTTTTGCCTTTGATTCTAGTCTCCAGTTTTGTTTTAGTGGTTAGATTTTAGGTTAGGTTGGCTTTTGTTGTCTTTGTGAGTATTGTCTTTGTAGGTTAGGTTTGGTTTTAGTGTTTAGTTTAGTCAGTTTTGTCCTTTATAGTCTCCATTTTAGAGATGTCTTTTGGGGGTTCTGTCAGTCTAACAGTCTGTGTCAGTGATGTTAGTCCACTTTTGACTTTGAGTTTGAGTTTAGCTGAAGATTAGCTTTCTCTCTCTTTTCATGTTTCATTGCCAGACTTTGACCTTTTAAAAGTTACTTTCGAGCTGTCTGCCTAAGCAAAGAAAGATAATGTCTGTAATTCTCTGAAAGCTTCGAATTGTCTACGAATTGCCTTTTAAATGACTTTCAAATTGTAATCAAGCGACTACAAATAAAACAATTCTTTTTGGCACCTGAGGAGTTTATACTGCAAATTTCTGCTGAGTTCCAGTATTCGCAAAGTGCTACTGATAACCGAATAGCAGAGATGATATAAATTCCTTCAACTATACACAGTCGAATAATACAAGGAATCGAACAACTTAACACAGTCTACAAATAGTAAAAATCTTATAACTTGTCGTATTGCGCCAGGACTTGATTCATCAACTAAGCTTCCCCCAAACTTGGCGTAGTTCGACAGGTTAAGATTCCCATAAATTAAAGATTCCTTCATTTTGGCGTAGTCAGGCAGTCGGGGGGGGAGTACTGAGGACGACCTTCGGAGGCCCAGGTGACGACGGAAAGCTTCGAAGATAATCGGAGGAGGTCGGGAACCTTCGGGAAGCTTCGGAGATAATCGGAGGAGACCCAGAAGACAGCCGGAACCCACGGCTAGACTGGGGTAAGAAATATCTTTTTCACCCATTAAAAGTCTTAAAGCCGCATCAATCAGTACTTCGACCCTTGAAAAGAACATTTTTTATAGACTGTGTTAAATAAATCAAGTGCCAGTCGGTCGGTCAGACTATCAGACGTGACTGGAAGATGAGTCACTGCAGTAACTAAATTAAAACGTCAGTCAGCGGTCAAGAAAAGTTATGGCTGATCCTAATCAAAGTGTAGATTCTGAGCCTTTAGCAGACAGAAAATTACTCCCCACTACATCCAAGGGGGGTGCTGGAATACCAGATGTTTCTGTTGAAGATATGTTGGGGGATTGTAGATCTTTCACTCGTAGACATTTTAACCTATGTGAAACCTCAAAAAAAATTGAATCGAAGTATGATATCCCCAGAGGACAGTGGTCCTTCAATAATATCAAGAGAGCATGGGGAAAATGCACACGATTACACGGTGCAGAACGTGTAAAATGGTCCCTGGTAATTACGGGACAGATACACAGTCAGCAAGAGATCATTGTTAAAAATAAAAGTGATCATCAGCTTCAGTCCACTAAAGACCAACTAAGTGCAGTTCTTGAAGATTTGCAAGATGCAAAATCCAAACTTGAGCATTATGATGAAATTAGAACAGATTTGCAAAATAAAACCTCTGAACTCCAGCAGTTAAATGTTCAAATCGCAGAATTTCAAAATCAAGTTTTTAAAGTGGAGTCAGAATTCCAAAATCAAGTTTTTAAAATGGAGTCAAAATACCAACAGCTGCAATTAAATACTGAACAAAGTGATGATGAGTATAGGTCTACTAAAAGGCAATTAATTACAGTTGTTGAAGAATTGCAAGATGCAAAATCCAAACTTGAAACAGATTTGCAAGATGCAAAATCCAAACTTGAGCATTCTGATGAAATTAAAACAGATTTGCAAGTTGCAAAATCCAAACTTGAGCATTATGATGAAATTAAAACAGAATTGCAAGATGCAAAATCCAAACTTGAAACAGAATTGCAAGATGCAAAATCCAAACTTGAGCATTATGATGAAATTAAATCAGAATTGCAAGATGCAAAATCCAAACTTGAAACAGATTTGCAAGATGCAAAATCCAAACTTGAGCATTCTGATGAAATTAAAACAGATTTGCAAGTTGCAAAATCCAAACTTGAAACAGAATTGCAAGTTGCAAAATCCAAACTTGAAACAGAATTGCAAGTTGCAAAATCCAAACTTGAGCATTATGATGAAATTAAAACAGATTTGCAAGATGCAAAATCCAAACTTGAAACAGAATTGCAAGATACAAAATCCAAACTTGAATATTATGATGAAATTAAAACAGATTTGCAAGTTGCAAAATCCAAACTTGAGCATTATGATGAAATTAAAACAGAATTGCAAGATGCAAAATCCAAACTTGAAACAGAATTGCAAGATGCAAAATCCAAACTTGAGCATTCTGATGAAATTAAAACAGGTTTGCAAGTTGCAAAATCCAAACTTGAGCATTATGATGAAATTAAAACAGATTTACGAGTTGCAAAATCCAAACTTGAGCATCATGATGAAATTAAAACAGATTTGCAAAACAAAACCTCTGAACTCCAGCAGTTATCTTTTCAAATAACAGAATTCCAAAATCAAGTCTTTGAAGTGGAGTCAAAATACCGACAATTGCAATTAAAAACTGAGCGAATTGAACTTGAAAATTGCAAGTTAATGAAAGAAAGATGTGTTTTAGAAAGAAATATAACCAGCGTGACTGAACATTGTAATTATTTGACAAACATGCTTTCTGTACAAAAGATTGAACAAACTCAGAAAGCAGTCCAAGCCACCCACCTAGTGGCACAATCGGCAATTGCACAGCCAAGATCAATTGTTAAACATAAATCATTTTCTCTGTCGGATGAATCAGATGAAGATAGTGTTCCTACAATACAAAATACTAAAGCAATTCGACTAGCCCCTTTAAAACACAAACGGGTTAGAGTTGGAAGCAAAAAAATAGAAGAAGATGGTGAAACTATCACTAGAAACATATTTGACCACCAATGGGTTCATGAACAAATTGATCCTTCTAAAATTGACGAATGGTCCAAGGGTCTTCCACACCCTAAAAAGGGTGGTAAGGCCACATGGGATGGAATTCACAGATTACAAGCCATTTACAGTCTCCACCCATTTGATGGAGTACGAATTCTGACTATCATGCTAGGTACTCGTATAAGTTCAACCCTTAAAAATGAAGTAGAAGTTGCCCTTGGAGACGATTTGCAAAATTTAGAAGCTGGTTGGCTAACAATCAAGAATTGGCTATTACAATTTCGCCCCCCGAGGACCAATTGGTCTAAGGTCAGAGCTTGCTTTCAAAAACAGAATGAAGATATTCAGGATTTTGAGGAAAGATTTTTACGTACTTGGATGGAATATTCAGGGATGACACTCGACCAGGAAAATGACACATGGGATGCAAGCACTTTAAGTCCATTAAAAACGGCTTTTATAGCCGGTGTTAAACCTGGAGTTTCTGCTGCCTTGAATTTGGTTTTACCAGCTTGGGCCACAGCTGGCACATACCGAGACATAGTTGACCGATGCATTCAGATAGATCGTGGTTTGCACAATCAGGCAACTTTTAACACTGCAGCTGCTCAAATGCAGCCTATTGCTCAAATCCAGCCCATGTTACCTGCTGCTCCAGCGGCGGCTGTTGCAGCACCTGCAGGAATATCAGCAGTAACTACAATTTCACCACCAGCGCTAGAACAAACATGTACCCTTGCTCCATTAAAATCACGTAAGAAAATACCACAATGTCTTTCCTGTGGTAGAGTAGGACACTGGATGGCAAAATGCTATCAAAAACAACGGATGGATTCAAGAGATGATAATGAAGTAGACCATGTTCACTACAATACATCTCCACCTCGTGGTCAACCATGTAACACGTACCAACAAGACACACCCAGTTTGGCTTCTGGTCAGCAACACTGGCTAAGCAACTACAACCATGGTTTGCTTTTACAGTTAATCAACAACAGTATCATAATAGCCCAACTGTTTACCACATGGCTTTACAGAATCATCTCAGGCAACTGCCTGTTCGGCCTTCCACCATTATCCAATATGAAGATGATGTTCTGATAACCTCTATCAATAAAGATGATCATGACAAAGATTTACGGATGGTCTTGAACCACCTCAGTACTAACAGTCGCAAAGCTAGCTTTCACAAAGCACAAATTGCCCAGAAAGATGTTTACTTGGGACAGAAAATTTCCAAACGAAAAAGGGAACTTACTCAGAAGAGAACGGCTGCCATCAAAGCAGCTAAAGAACCCTCAATGTATCGCTAAAAAGTTGCCAAGAACTGTCAACTTAAGAAAACTGTCATTCTGAACGTTGCTTTATTAATTTAAAGAAATTAACATATCTTGTTAGCTGTGTTTCCTTTAACAGAATCGGCAAATTCATCTACAGAAAATCAAGATACAGCACAAGATTGGTTCAGTTATATATTTAATAAGTTATTGTATTTGATATTTTAAAATAAATGTTTGGAATTAGCCTGGAAATTAAAACTTCAAACAATGTGGAAGCTGGTTTAAAAAAAAACCAACAATCTTTGATTAAAAGCCAAAAGAACAGGTTGTTCAAAGAAATTTGATAACGGGAATTTGGCAGCAATCCAACTTTTACTCCCAGTCCATTTGAGTGACAAAAAAAAAGTTTAAAGATGCGAATGGCATCATTCCAAGCTATACGCCTCTTTTGTCTCTGTAAGAAATTTAACCCTTTCAACAAGCTTTTGTGTATTATCCAGACGATGTCAAAGACTTGACATCAATTTTGATAATCATTTTACCATTTATTACTAGATCATATGTTCAACTTTTATTGTATAATAATTTTAATAATTATTTTGAAATGCCTGTTGCAATGTTAATTCCATTTTATTGTTTAAAACTGCAATGATTCTTTGCGCTTTTACCTATCCTATCGCATTAATGATGTATTTTAATCTTTTCTGATATATCTCAATTTTTCGATTTATCAAAGGGCCGACTGTAGAAGCCAGGTATTTCGAATACAACTAGTATAGGTAAAAGATAGCTGTTTAAGCATAAATGTTGAGCCCCAGTTTTTAATACCCATTTATACAGCATAATTCACTTATACTGAAGTCCGTTGTTCTGGCAAATGCATATTTTCAAAGACAGTGTGACATTAAAAAAAGCACAGTTGCAAGATAATTTGACACTGTCTTGTGCTAATTGTCAAGGTCAAGGGATTGAATACACAGCAACATGAAGGCACCATTGTTCACAATGCAGATAACAGCTGGGTCAGAAAAGCTGATGTTGCACATTGAAGATGGACGGCTTGCCATCAAATCAAATGTGTTTGAGTCTAACCCAAACCAATTAGGATTATATTGGGGTGTAATTAGATGACTTAAGACAGATATGAAAGTGTATAACTGAAAAGTTTCTCCCGGCCATTTTAGGTTAGGTTAGGTTAGGTTGGGGTTTTTGTTGTCTTTGTGAGTATTGTCTTTGTAGGTTAGGTTTGGTTTTAGTGTTTAGTTTAGTCAGTTTTGTTTTAGTGTTTAGATTTTAGGTTTATGTCTTTTGGGGGTTGTCAGTCTAACAGTCTGTGTCAGTGATGTTAGTCCACTTTTGACTTTGAGTTTGAGTTTAGCTGAAGATTAGCTTTCTCTCTCTCTTCATGTTTCATTGCCAGACTTTGACCTTTTAAAAGTTACTTTCGAGCTGTCTGCGTAAGCAAAGAAAGATAATGTCTGTAATTCTCTGAAAGCTTCGAATTGTCTACGAATTGCCTTTTAAATGACTTTCAAATTGTAATAAAACAATTCTTTTTGGCACCTGAGGAGTTTATACTGCAAATTTCTGCTGAGTTCCAGTATTCGCAAAGTGCTACTGATAACCGAATAGCAGAGATGATATAAATTCCTTCAACTTTACACAGTCGAATAATACAAGGAATCGAACAACTTAACACAGTCTACAAATAGTAAAAATCTTATAACTTGTCGTATTGCGCCAGGACTTGATTCATCAACTAAGCTTCCCCCAAACTTGGCGTAGTTCGACAGGTTAAGATCCCATAAATTATAGTTTCCTTCAAAGAGTCAGCAGGTATCTTTTGACACCGCCACAAGGTTCAGAACCGAATACTGATCAAAGACTCAATACACCAGTTAGTAAGTTCAAAAGCAATGCTCATTTATTTACACACAGTCAAATCTACTCATGCATAAAACTCTACAAACTAAACTAACACTACTGCTAAAAGCTTATTCTTAGCTTCGGTGCCCACTCAGTCAGAGGAACAATGGCCGTTGCTCGGTTCTGAGGCTGCTGGGTTGAGCTGTTTACAGGATAGCAACTAGGAGCGTCTATCTCATAGCGTGCGTTGATTTGGAACTTACTTGGTCTGATGCAGCAACTCAGCAGGTCTCTCTTCGCTGAGAGCCAAGGCCAAAGAAGAAAGGTTCTCTCTTGGGGAATACCTTTTACACCTAATAGGGCTTTGCGCGCTTTTGGGCGGGCCTTGAACTTGGCCTCAATTAATTGGGCCTTTCGAAATCATTTGTATCGATCTTCCTCCAATAGAGGGGTGGGTTCCCTTGTTGCTGGGCGTGTCCTAGGTGGCCGTTGGTTTGCTTTGTCTGAGTCTCCTCTGGCGCCGGGGTGTCTGCCTTGACATGGTTATCTAAATGTTTCCCTTTTGTCCCCAGAGATGGCTAATTAGTATGTAGATGGCTTAGCAGTTTCTGTCAGGTCTGCGAGCTAAGGCTCTAATCAACAGACAGACCTTGCACCTGTCCAGTATTGTCCAATTTTCCCTGCATTCTTTGCAAGTGTCCATTTTGTAATCGGGCCGTGGCCATCCCAGATGGCTACATCTGCCAAATCTGTTAGAGTTCTTTGAGGACGTAACAAGGAAGGAAGACAAAGGAGAACCAGTGTACGTGATTTATTTAGATTTCCAGAAGGCCTTTAACAAGGTTCTGCATGGGAGACTGTTAAAAAAGTTAAGAGCCCATGGTGTTAAGGTTCAGATCCTGGCATGGATAGAGGATTGGCTGACTGGCAGAAGGCAGAGAGTGGGGATAAAGGGGTCTTTTTCAGGATGGCAGCCGGTGACTAGTGGTGTGCTTCAGGGTTTGGTGCTGGGACAACAACTTTTCACAATATACATTAATGATCTGGAAGAAGGAACTGAGGGCACTGTTGCTAAGTTTGCAGATGATACAAAGATATGCAGAGGGACAGGTGGTATTGAGGAAGTGGGCAAAGAAGTGGCAGATGGAATACAATTTGGAAAAGTGTGGGGTTATGCACTTTGGAAGAAGGAATGGAGGCATAGACTATTTTCTAAATGGGGAAATGCTGAGGAAATCAGAAACACAAAGGACTTAGTAGTCCTTGTTCAAGATTCTCTTACGATTCTAGGAAGGGGATAAATTAGTCATGGTTAACCAAGGAAGTGAAGGATGGTATTAAACTGAAATAGAAAACAGAAATGTGCTAAAGATTAGTGATAAGCCAGAGGTTTGGGAAATCTGTAAAAACCACAAAAGTTGACCAAAAAATAATGAAGCGGGAGAAGATAAACAAAGAGGGCAAACTAACAAGTAATATAAAAATGGACAGCAAGAGTTTCTTTAAATGTATAAAAAGGAAGAAAGAGGCCACAGTGAATAGGCACTCTAGAGAAAGAGACTAGGGAAATAATAATGGGAACCAGGGAATTGCAGATGAGTTAAACAAATACATTGTGTCGGTCTTCATGGTGGAAGACACTAATACCAACCCAAAAATACTAAATAATCAAGGGGCAGAATGGTTATGGGGTGGGGAAATAAATAAATACGATAACTATCACTGGGGGAAAACTACGAGGAAAACTAATGGCAAGGCCAATAGGTCCTGTGGCAGCACGGTAGCACAAATGGATAGCACTGTGGCTTCACAGCGCCAGGGTCCCAGGTTCAATTCCCCGCTGGGTCACTGTCTGTGCGGAGTCTGCACATTCTCCCTGTGTCTGTGTGGGTTTCCTCCCGGTGCTCCGGTTTCCTCCCGCAGTCCAAAGACGTGCAGGTTAAATTGCCCTTAGTGACCAAAAAGGTTAGATTATCATAGAATTTACAGTGCAGAATGAGGCCATTCAGCCCATCGAGTCTGCTCTGGCTCTTGGAAAGAGCACCCCACCCAAGGTCAACACCTCCACCCCATCCCCGCAACCCCACCCAACAGGTGGGGTTACGGGGATAGGGTGGAAGCGAGGGCTTAAGTGCGTCGGTGCAGATTTGGTGGGCCGAATGGCCTCCTTCTGCACTGTATGTTCTATGTTTCTTGGACCTGATGGGTTGCATCCAGGATATTAAAGGAAGTAGTTGCGGAGATCGTGGATGCAAGCTTCCAAAAATCCTTAAAGTCCGAGGGGGTTGGAAAACCGCCAATGTAACACATTTATTCATCAACTGACATCTTCCCATGCATCATCAAACAGTTTAAACACAACTCACCACACAACAACTGAGATTGAGCAAGATGAGAAAAGGGAGCAAAAGAATAAAATTATCAGAGACAGTATCAGGCACTGGGACCTCAGCTGCAAAGCTCAATTGCACCAGTGTCATGAATGACTTCTCCAAGACCCTCCCTTTCCATTATTAATCCCAGTGGTTCAACTCGGTTCCAAGGTTTGCAGGTTAGTGCATGATCAAGACACCTGCCCATTGTTTATTCCTTTTGCACAAAATTATGAACATCTGCCAGAGCTTTCAAGGGCTTCTTCGGCAAGCCTGGGCAGCGCATTTATGCTAACACTTCACTGCCTTACTTCATTCTGTGCCAGCTTCTTGTGTAGGTATCTTAATTGCCTGCCTGCAGCTGCCAGGCAGGAGACTGTGCTCCCAGAGAATCCACCTCTGTAAAAATGAGGCAGAGTCAGTTTCATGTAGTGCAGCTGGTACACAGATCGCCCACCTTCAAAGCCAACTTTGCTGTCATGTCAAAATCCAGCCCCCTCTTTATGATGTTGAACATGTTGGCGTCTGGACTCTGCAAGATCATGGTCAAGTTTTGCGTGGCATGTGTGCTGTTGCCACTTGTGCTTGGAAGACATGTCGGTTGATCACACATTTTCTGCTGTTGCTCAATAACTCTTTTTTACTGATGGCCACGAGGGTACAGCGTCTGTGTCCAACTGAGCAGAGCTTGGAGAATACCTTGCCCTCTGGCACTCTTCCCAGCTGTCACTGTCTCTGCTATCTGCTATTGCTTACTTATGAACAGTTGAAGACCCAGCTATCTTTCTTTTTTTAAAAAATATATTTATTAAAGTTTTTGAACACAATTTTTCTCCCTTGCAAACAATAACCTCCCCCCCCGTAACAAAAAAAAACGAGAAATCGCTCAGAGCAAGATATATACATGGCAAAATGATATATTTACACGGCTTTGTACACTGGCCCTCACCCGTATGTGCCAGTTTCCCCAACCCTTCATGTTATCTCTTGCTCATCCACCCTCCCAGGCAGTCCCTCCTCTCCCCCCCCCAGGACATCCCCTCCACCCCCCCCCCCCCCCCAAGGTTGCTGCTGCTGACCGACCTTCCTCTAACGCTCCGCGAGATAGTCTAGGAACGGTTGCCACCGCCTGTAGAACCCCTGCGCAGACCCTCTCAAGGCAAACTTAATCCTCTCCTGCTTTATGAACCCAGCCATATCATTTATCCAGGCCTCCAGGCTGGGGGGCTTCGCCTCCTTCCACATTAGCAAGATCCTTTGCCGGGATACTAGGAACGCAAAGGCCAGAATGCCGGCCTCTTTCGCCTCCTGCACTCCGGGTTCGTCCACTACTCCAAATATTGCAAGCCCCCAGCTAGGCTTGACCCGGACTTTCACCACCTGAGATATTGCTCCCACCACTCCTCTCCAGAACCCCTCCAGTGCCGGGCATGACCAAAACATATGGACATGGTTTGCCGGCCTCCTTGAGCACCTTCCACATTTGTCCTCTACCCCAAAGAACCTACTCAACCTCGCCCCCGTCAAGTGCACTCTGTGGACCACCTTAAATTGTATCAGGCTGAGCCTGGCACACGAGGAGGAGGAATTAACCCTACCTAGGGCATCAGCCCACAGACCTTCCTCGATCTCCTCCCCCAGCTCCTCCTCCCATTTACCCTTCAACTCTTCTACCAGCGCTTCCCCCTCTTCTTTCAATTCCTGGCGTATTTCCGACACCTTTCCCTCCCCGACCCATACACCCGACATCACCCTATCTTGAACTTCTTGTGCCGTGAGCAACGGGAATTCCCTCACCTGTCGCCTCACAAAAGCCCTCACCTGCATATATCTAAAGGCATTTCCTGGGGGTAACTCGAACTTCTCCTCCAGTGCCCCTAGGCTCGCAAACGTCCCGTCGATGAACAGGTCCCCCATTCTTCCAATCCCCGCCCGATGCCAGCTCTGTCCATCTTCCCCGGGACAAACCGGTGGTTACCCCTGATCGGGGACCACACCGATGCTCCCATTACACCCCGGTGCCGTCTCCACTGGCCCCAGATCCTTAGCGTTGCCGCCACCACCGGGCTCGTGGTATACTTTGTCGGCGAGAGCGGCAGCGAGAGCCGTCACCAACGCCCCCAGGCTCGTTCCTTTACAGGACGCCATCTCCATCCTCTTCCATGCCGCCCCCTCTCCCTCCATAACCCACTTGCGGATCATCGCCACATTTGCTGCCCAGTAGTAGCTCCCCAGGTTTGGCAGCGCCAACCCTCCTCGGTCCCCACTGCGTTCCAGGAACCCTCTCCTTACTCTCGGGGTCTTATTCGCCCACACAAACCCCATAATACTCCTGCCTACTCTCTTAAAAAAGGCCTTAGTGATCACGATGGGAAGGCACTGAAACACAAACAGAAACCTCGGAAGGACCACCATTTTGACCGACTGCACTCTACCCGCCAGCGAGAGCGGTAACATGTCCCATCTTTTGAAATCCTCCTCCATTTGCTCCACCAACCTCGTCAGATTCAGTTTATGTAGGGTCCCCCAACTCCTGGCTATCTGGATCCCCAGATACCGAAAGCACCCCTCCACCCTCCTCAGCGGTAGGTCCCCTATCCCTCTTTCTTCGTCCCCCGCCTGTAATACAAAGAGCTCACTCTTCCCTACATTGAGCTTGCAGCCCGAAAACTCCCCAAACTCCCTTAGAGTCTGCATGACCTCCACCATCCCCTCCATTGGATCCGCCACGTACAGCAACAGGTCATCCGCATATAGCGACACCCGATGCTCTTCATCCCCTCGGACCACCCCCCTCCATTTATTAGACTCCCTCAATGACATGGCTAATGGTTCGATCGCCAATGCGAACAACAGGGGGGACAGGGGGCACCCCTGCCTCGTCCCTCGGTACAGTCGAAAGTACTCCGACCTCCGCCGGTTCGTCACTACACTCGCCATCGGGGCTCTGTAAAGGAGCTTAACCCAATTGATAAACCCTACCCCGAACCCAAACCTACGCAGCACCTCCCAGATGTACTCCCACTCTACTCGGTCAAAGGCCTTCTCCGCGTCCATAGCTGCCACTATCTCCACCTCTCCCTCCTCCGATGGCATCATTATCACGTTTAAGAGCCGCCGCACATTGGTGTTTAGTTGCCTGCCCTTTACAAGTCCCGTCTGCTCCTCGTGGATTACCCCCGGGACACAGTCCTCGATCCTCGTGGCCAGCACTTTTGCCAGCAACTTTGCATCCACTTTGAGGAGCGAGATCGGCCTGTACAATCCACATTGCAGTGGGTCCTTGTCCCGCTTTAGGATCAAAGAAATTGTCGCTTCCGACATTGTCGGGGGCAGGGTCCCCTCCTCTCTTGCCTCATTAAAGGTCCTCACCAGTAGCGGGGCCAACAGGTCTGCGTACTTCCTGTAGAACTCCACCGGGAATCCGTCCAGGCCCGGGGCCTTCCCCACCTGCATGCTCCCCAAATCCTTGCTCAGCTCCTCCAACCCAATTGGTGCCCCCAAACCAGCCACCTCTTGCTCCTCCACCCTCGGGAATCGTCTCATCCTCTCTTCCCCCGCTGGGGGCTGGGATCTGTACAGCTCTTCATAAAAGGCCTTGAATACCTCGTTTATTTTCGTCGCACTCCGAACCGTGGCTCCCCTTCCATCTTTGACTCCCCCTATTTCCCTCGCTGCCATCATCTTACGGAGCTGGTGTGCCAGCATCCGACGAGCCTTTTCCCCATACTCGTAGGTCGCCCCCTGCGCTTTCCTCCACTGTGCCTCCGCCTTCCCTGTGGTCAACAGGTCAAACTCCGTCTGGAGCCGTCGTCTTTCCCCAAGTAATCTTTCGTCGGGGGCCTCTGCGTATGTCCTGTCCACTCTCAAAATCTCCCTCACTAACCTCTCCCTTTCCATACCCTCTGTCTTCTCCCTATGAGCCCTAATGGAAATTAGCTCTCCCCTGATCACCACCTTCAACGCCTCCCATACCACCCCCACCCGCACCTCCCCGTTGTCGTTGGCCTCCAAGTACCTTTCGATACACCCCCTCACCTTCCCACACACCACCTCGTCCGCCAGCAGTCCCCCATCCAGCCGCCACAACGGGCGTTGGTCCCTCTCCTCTCCCAGATCCAGTTCCACCCAGTGCGGGGCATGGTCCGAAATGGCTATAGCCGAATACTCCATCCCCTCCACCCTCGGGATGAGCGCCCTACCCAGAACAAAGAAATCTATCCGGGAGTAGGCTTTGTGTACATGGGAGAAGAAAGAAAATTCCCTGGCCTGCGGCCTTGCAAACCGCCATGGGTCCACTCCCCCCATCTGATCCATAAACCCCCTAAGTACCTTGGCCGCCGCCGGCCTCTTTCCAGTCCTTGATTTGGAGCAGTCCAGTGCTGGATCCAACACTGTATTGAAGTCCCCTCCCATTATCAGGCCTCCTATCTCCAGGTCCGGAATGCGCCCCAACATGTGCTTCATGAATCCTGCATCATCCCAGTTCGGGGCGTATACGTTTACCAACACCACCCACGTCCCTTGCAGCCTACCGCTCACCATTACATATCGCCCTCCATTGTCCGCTACAATAGTCTTGGCCTCAAATGACACCCGCTTTCCCACCAATATTGCCACCCCTCTATTCTTCGCGTCCAGTCCCGAGTGGAATACCTGTCCTACCCATCCCTTTCTTAACCTGACCTGGTCCGCCACCTTCAGATGTGTCTCTTGGAGCATGGCCACGTCCGCCTTCAGTCCCTTTAAGTGCGCGAACACTCGAGCCCTTTTCACCGGCCCATTCAGGCCCCTCACATTCCACGATATCAGCCGGATTGGAGGGGCTCTCACCCCCCCCACGCCCCGCCGACTAGCCATCTCCTTTTCTGGGCCAGTCCCGTGTCCACGCCTCCCTCACCCTCCAGTCCCCCAGAGGGGAAACCCCAGTCCCGACCACCTCTTCTGTGTCCCATTCCCTTTCGGCCAGTGCAGCAGCAACCCTTTTCGCCCCCCCTTCCCTCCCTCCCCTCCCCCCGCTAGACCCCTGTCTAGCTTATTTGCTCCCCCCATGTCACTCCCGTAAGTCAGCTGACGCCTGCTGACCCCGGCTTCCCCCGCCGTCCCATTGATCTCCCCGCGTGGGAGTCTCCCAATCCATATGCATTCCTTCGTTCCCCTTCCCGCCTTTCTTCCCGCGCGCGGGAAAAAAACCCGGGCTTTCCAAAGCCCGCTTAGCCCCCTCTGGCGCAGTTCCTGTCGCGGCCTTGTCTCTCTCTCCCAGCCCATGTAACATTTCCTGCGCGTGATTGACCCCCTATATACAACAACCATCACACATCAAACCCCAAAACATCCCCCCCACCCTCACAAACCCTCAGTTAGAGTCCAACTTTTCAGCTTGTACAAAGGTCCACGCCTCTTCAGGTGTTTCGAAGTAATAGTGTTGGCCCTTGTATGTGACCCACAGTCGCGCTGGCTGCAGCATTCCGAATTTCACTTCTTTCCGGTACAACGCCGCTTTGGCCCGGTTGAAACCCGCCCTCCGCTTTGCAACCTCCGTGCTCCAGTCTGGGTATATTCGGATCTCTGCATTGTCCCACTTACTGCTCCGTTCCTTCTTGGCCCATCTCAGGACCCACTCTCTGTCCGTGAACCGGTGGAACCTCACCACCATCGCCCTTGGCAGCTCATTTGCCTGGGGCTTCTTCGGCAGCACCCGATGTGCCCCGTCCAACTCCAGCGGCCTTGAAGGGACCTTCGTGCCCATCATCGTCTCGAGCATCGTGCTCGCGTATGCCCCGGCATCAGCCCCCTCCACTCCCTCAGGGAGAACCAGGATTCGCAGATTCTTTCTCCTCGACCTGTTCTCCAGGTCTTCGAGTCTTCCCGCCCACCTCTTGTGTAGCGCCTCGTTCTGCTCCACTCTCACCGCCAGGCCCACGAGCTCGTCCTCGTTCTGACTGACTCTTTTCTGTACCTCCTGGATCTTAGCTTCGTGGGCCTTCTGCGTGATCCCGAGTCCTTCAATTGCCGAAAGCATAGGTGCCAACATCTCTTTGCGCATCTCCTCGCGCTGCTCCTCGAAGCAGCGCTTGATGAACTCCTGCAGCTCCCCTTTGTCCCTGGCCGCTGCCATTTTGTTTTCTTTCCCTCGCTTCTCCCGTTGCTCCAGTGCCGCTCCTTTGGCCGTTACACTTCTGGTCCATTTCATAGAAGTTGGCAGTGTTTGCTTCACCAGTCTGCCCCAAAAGGTCTATGGAAACTCCTGAAAAAGGTCTGAGAGTCGGCTCCAGACGGGAGCTGCCGAATGCGCGACCTACTCCTCCGTGGCCGCCACCAGAAGCCTCGTCCCTGCTTCTTCAATGGCCCTGGTAGATCCTTTCACAGTTGTTCCCTCTGCTGCTAGAATTCACCTTTGATAGAGTCAAGCCAGATTGCAGCTTTAATCTTGCCCTTCCCCCGCCTGCATGCTGGAAGAGGCCCTCGTCTACTGCTGCAGCTCAAGCCAAATCTGTCACTATTTCTGCCGGGTCTGGTAGCCAAAAGACACAACACTCCTGGGGGACACTGTCAGGGGAATGCTGCAGCCTTCTTCCCACACCGGGAAATGTCAAACAAATGCCATGGGGGCCCTGTAAAAGAGCCCAAAAGTCCTATCCAAGAGGGAGCTGCCAAATATGCGACCTAGCTCTGCTTAGCCGCACCCGGAAGTCCAAGACACAGCTATCTTTCTAACTGGTGCTCCACCCCCCACCCCTCCCCAACCCCGCCAAATTGTGAGGTAACTGAGCTGGTACTTGGTCTGTGGGTGGCCTGTAACACTGCAGAAGGAATGAGCTCCTCGGAGGAATCATAAAAAGGGATATTGATGGAACTGGAGAGATGCAGAGAAGGATTTACAAGGATGATAACAGAAATGGGTTGGTATGCATATCAGGAAAGGATCAACACGCTGGGTCTCTTTCCTCTTGAAAAAATAATGCTGAGATGTATTCTATTGGAGGGCTTTAAAATGATGAGAGGTTTTGACAGAGTGGAAAGAGAGAGAAGGTTCCCTCTTGTGAGGAAGAGCAGAACTAGAGGCCGTCAATATAAGATAGTCTCTAAGAAATCCAGTTGAAAACTAAGAAGAAACTTCTTCACCCAAAGAGTGCTATAGGGAGTGGTTGTATTGAACAATGACAGTAGGTGCAAGGGGAAAGTCAACAAGTATGTGAGGGAGAATGGAATAGATGTTTCACGATGATAGGATTAGATGAGAAAAAATGGGAGAAGGTTCGGGTGCAGCATCAACACCGGCATGAACTGTGTCGTATGTCCTATGTAATCCTATGCTATATGGCATCTGTGACCTCCGCTGCTGCGTATATGAAAACCCTATCAGAGAGAAGGTTGGTACTGGCCAATTGAAAATAACCAAGGTTCACCTGAGGATGGAGCAGTGCTCTGAAAGCTAGTGTTTGAAACAAACCTGTTGGACTTTAACCTGGTGTTGTAAGACTTCTTACTAAAATAACTGAGGCAGTGACAGTAATCTTATTTTCCTTTATACCCACTCCCAGACCCAGCCTTTATCTTCCATCAACCTGCCTTCTTTGTACTACTGGGACTACAATCAAATGCCTCCATGTCCTTTATCTGGTTTTAACTAGCATCCGTTTCCCCAGAAACCCGAGGCTCCCATTTCCCTCTCCATTTCGGTTTGAGTTTCATGGAAAACTGAAGATTCAATTTCCTTCTCAGTTAGAGTCTGCCCCCAAAAATATCAGGCTTTAAACCAAGGATGCCATCACAACATCATGCCCACTATCAAGCATTGGACCCTAAACTGAGAGTTGAATTGCTAATCAACTAGCTTATTAAAATGCCACTGACATATGCACGGCAATTAATTTCAGCTTTCCTATGTGATTTAGACAAACCTGTATTGCCCCTCCACCCACCCCTCCAAGCTTCTAAATTCTCTCTGAATTAATATTGAGGCCAGTTTTGCTGGATTATGGAGGGAGAAGGCGGAATGGTCCAGAGATCCCTTTATGTTTGTTTCCAATGTAGAGTTTTCAGTGAATAATGCTGCATGTTATGGGTCCAGAATTACTGCATAGCTGATGGTCTGTCAGGATAGGCTCCCTAACATATTCCACGCTGCCCATATTATGCCCCTTCCATATTAATCCCAACCATATTACACCCCAAGCAATATTACACCCTTCCCATATTGTACCCCATGATTATTATACCTCCATTTATCATATACCCAACCTATATTACGCCATGTCTATATAACACACTGCCCATACTACACCCATGCTGCATATGTGGGTTATTGTAACTGTATGCAATGTCTCTTTAAGAAAGTTGGACTTCCAGTGGCGGCATGTAGAGGGAAGTCGCACGTTGGGTGGCTCCTGCTCGAGGCTTGTTTTTTAGAGTTTAATGCCTGGTCCCAGGGGTAATTTTTTGATGATCGAGTGTAGGAAGGCATAAGGAAGGTGGAAAATGTCGAAAAATCAGAAGAAAGCCACCATGAAGAAAAGAGGGAGTGAGGGTTCACCGTTGGCCAGCCCGGTAGCTGGCAAGATGTCGGAGACCGGGTCGCTGGGTGGGGCCGCACTGCTTACGGCAGGAAAGGTGACCGAGGTGATGGCTTTGGAGTTGGAGAAGCAGTTCGTGAAGCACATGGAGGTGAAGGTGGCGTTGAAAGTGTTGGTGGAGGAGACAATTGCCCCGGTGAAGGTGGCTGTGTCGAAGGCAAAGACCGAGGTGCGGGAAAAGGGTGAGAAAATGATGGGAGTGGAAAAGGTCGTGTTGCAGCACAGCGATCAACTCACCTTGATCGGTTGGGAGCTGCAGAGGGTGGTTGAGGCCAACAAAGGGCTGCGAGCAAAGTTGGAGGATTTGGAAAATCAGTCGAGGCGGCAAAATTTGAGGATTGTGGGCCTGCCGGAGGGGGTGGAGGGTCCAAGGCCGACGAAGTACTTTGCCAGGATGGTGGCGGAGTTGGTGGGGGATGGAGAGGATCCCTCTCAGTATGAACTGGACCGGGCCCATCGGTCCTTGAGGCCAAAACGAAAGACGAATGAGCCGCCAAGAGCGGTGATTGTTTTCTTCCACAAGTACCATGTGAAGGAGACGGTCTTGAGTTGGGCGAAGCAGAAACGAGAGCTGCAGTGAGCTGGAGCTGGTGTTCGTATTTACCAGGACTTAACTGTGGAACTAGCGAGGAGGCGGGCGGCCATCGGCCAAGGGAAGACGCATTGTATAACAATGGGGTGCGGTTCGGCGTAGTGTACTGTTGACTTCTATCTTTATTACTATTAGTAATAACCACAGTGTGCGAGTGTGCTCCGTGTATTGGACAAATGACCACACATGTATTTAGTATAATCACAGTTTATTATTGAACATAGGATTAGTTCTCTACTTAATAAATTACACACTACTACACATTAGACTATATCTAGCGGTTTAAACGACCTTTACTTAACTTCTAAGTGACCGGCTCTGTGCAGGTTAGATAAGGCCTTTATCTGGTTCCCCACGTGTGGTGGCTGCAGGTTAGCTGGTTCTTCTAGGCTGAGTGTCGTCGTAAGGTGGAGGGCGCGGGTCCTTGAATTTGGATGGTCGAGGTGCTACAGTTGGATGACAGAAGCTGGCCAAAAGAGACAGAATGTTGGTTGCGCCGTTCTTCTTATCCTCTGATCTTTCGCACTCTTTTGGGCGGTACCAGGTAGGGATCAAATGGATCGATAGGATTTCAATCACCCTAATCGATTCTGGCCAATTAGGGGCAGGTACCTTGATGGCTGGGCGGGTCTTAATCGTTATTGTCCAAGGCACGTAGGCACTGCCAAATAAGGAAAACAGGCACCCCCGAGTCTGCTACTTATGGTAAGTTTCAATCTATAGCCCATTGTCCTAGGAAGACCTGTGAGTGGCCTCTAGCTGGTGTGAGTTTCTGTATAAGTCTGAGTTGTTGTTTGCAATATACACAAGTTGTATCCTGTCTATGTCCCATCCTGACCACAATTCCCATCGTCCTTTGTGGGCGGCCATTTTAGATGGGCACATAGCCATCCTCTTGATCCTGAACGCAAAGTGTGGTGAATCATAGACTCAAACCAATACCTGCCCTGCATTTCCAGTCACCTGTTGGTCAATCAAAGTCCTCCTCTACTCTAACCAAAATACATTACACCATATTACCTAATTCATTATTACATACAGTTCATCAAAAAGTTAATTCATTCCTAACTACAATTTCATTTTTCAAATCAAATTAATTTTAAAGACAGTTCATTTTAATCTCATGCTGCTTGCTTATACATTCAAAAAAACTTATTTACAATACAAAATTTAAAGCAGCAGCATCACATTTCTTACTTCCTATCCAAAATCTTAACATAAAAGGCATAAATTTTAGCAGCAATTGTTTGTAAACATTTATGAGATATAAATTTCAGCGTATTGTCAAGTGAGAGTACCTTTAAGAAATGGGTGTTTATAAATGGGTGTGTATATAAATATCTGTAGTGAGAGTACCTTTAAGAAATGGGTGTTTACTACTACAGTGATGTCAGAGAGTGGGTGGAGCTGGGCTGTCTGTCAGCTTTTTACTTTTGTTTTTGAGCAGGCTGCAGGGTGTGTTTTAGTTTCGTTTTCAATGTTGGAACTGAAGCCAGACCAAGCAGGTGTACTGCTGTTCTCTCTGCCATCAAAAGACTATCTCTTGATCATTTGGTGAATTCAGAATTATAAATGTTTTCAGTAGTGACTTTAATCTGATGTGCTTCTGATAAAGGTTTTGTTTTTAAGTCGTATGGATGTTAAAAAGGAAAGCTTAAAGGTTTACTTAGTGTTGTAGTCTTTGGGGGTTGTATTTGAATTAATGGTTGCTAAGATGTTCACTGTATGTTTTAAAAAAGTTAACTTGAGTTCATAGATTAAACATTGTTTTGCTTTAAAAAATATTTTTCCATTTCTGCTGTACCACACCTATAGAGTGGGCCATGTCCTCCCCATACCACAATCTATTAAAAGTTGTGGGTCAGGTGAACTCAATGATACACTTTGGGTTTCTCTAAACCCTGGCCCATAACAGTATTCTTTACTGAATTTCAAAAAGGGGAGCTCGGATTGTGTATATATGTGGGTGGGTGACTCTTGCCTTCCACCTGCGGAGCTGAAATGTGAGGATGCCAATATATATTCCTGCAATCAGGAGGAGGAGCTCGGCTAGGTGGGAGATGAGGCATATTAGGGGGTGGTTTCGAAGGTTGGGGCTCCAATTTCCAATGTTGTCCCAGCAGGTGGTGGTCTCGGTTTCTAACAATTGTCGGATGATATCTTGGGTCTGTTGTGTGGTGTTTGGGGCTGGCTTAGGTTCTATCCTGATTTTGTACAGGGGCAAGTTACCCTTTGTGAGTGTCCCAATTCCCAATTCTTTTTCGGGGCTTTTTGCTGAACACCCAATTTCAGGACACCCTTCATTTGAAAAATCCCACCAATCCACTTTTTCAGAAGTGCTAATATAGCATTCTGATGAGATCCCATTGGGCTTTTTGTATATTGCCATTTGATTGTTACACCCGAATAGGATGCTTATGTTGGGGTTTACCCATAATGTACCACCCTCACATTCCTCTGCACTAGGTGGGGAAAACCATAGGTACCCTGAGTACAGAGGGTTCATATTGCCCTGTGCTCTGATTGCCGTCGCTACAAGAAGGCTGATTGTTCCTGGATTTATCCTGCTGTTTTGTCTGTCGTCCATGGTTGTTCTACGGAATCAAGCATAGTATTGTGTTATTATCTTGCGTTTAACATCTGTATTTTATTACTCTTCCTCTCTTATTTTCAATTCCCTTTTATAATTATGTTGGTTGTTACTATGCGTGACTCCTCTATTTTGTTTTCAATAAATTTAGGCGAGAGACAAGAAATGCAAATTAAGTGCAGGAGGAAAATTAAGTATGCGTGTTTCTCACAGCCTGCTGACCGAGTCTTGGAGTGGTCGGACACTCTTCGACCAATCTCCATCTTGATCCCAACCATGTCTGGTTGAGGTTTTGCTTAACCAGCAGGATTTTAGGGCGGCCAGTTTTACAGAGTTTTATCCTGGGAGCACAGAGGAATTTATTTTGGCACAGAAGTTCCAACTTGGCAAGGGCTGAATTTTCGGGTGGCCTGTGTTTTCATAGCAGCAGTGATCACCGACCAGTGTGTCTTAAATGTAAATAGCATGTGGAGGCGACCCAACGGGTCTGGAAAGAAAGGGTGAAAGAGGCAAGGGGTTAGAGTGGACAGAGTGTTGTGGAAATACATTCTTCATCCCACAAGCAACCAGAAAGTTTAGATCAGACTTGAAGCGAAGATTAAGACCTGCCCAGGTCTGTATAGAGTGTAGAAAGCCATTCCAGATACCATGAGGATGTCATGAGGTGCATATGGGCCGCGGCAGGTGACGAGTCCGTGGGATCCCCGTGTAGGGCGGGGGAAATGCCGTTTCTCCACTACCCGAGCATTGCTTGACCAGTTTGGAGTCCCCAGACAGGGTGGAGATTAGTGCCATGTCTCCATACCTGAGAGACTGTAAAAAAAAAGGAAGAATTTGTATCCATATGGACTCATTTCTATGGGGATTGCACTTTGATAAGGCGGCAAGTTCCCAAACTGGCCGGATGCACAAATGGCATGTGGCCTACGGTACTGACTGATATGCTTTCAGAAATGAAGAGGCGATGTAAAATACGTTGTGTGAGACAATGCAATGCTAACAGGCGCCTGGCAGGGGTGCATGAGCTTGATGCGTTGTGTGAGACGATGCAGTCAGGCTGACATGAATTAAAACCATGGCGTAAAGTGAGAGAAAACCGAAGAGGAAGAAGAAGGGGCAGGCTCCATCAGAAATTGGCCACCTTAATTCTTCGTAGGCATCTGCCTTTCTTCATCTGGGCACCTCAAATAATGGGTTAGAACAGTGCATGCCTCAACTGTTCTGCTAAAATCCCCAGAAGAGGCTCATCCACGGAATCATCTCCCTTCCTTGACCGCCAGACTCGGGTCTGCAGATTCATGACATTAATCGGGTTGTTAGCTGTGTGGTTCTGTGATCCGTCTGTTCTAACCACTCTCTGAGCATGGTCACATTGCCATAGTGGAGTGTTGGGGGGTAGGTGGGGTTTAGGGCGGTCACGGTCTGGGTTCAGGTTGGCTGAAGCAATGCTACAAAGGGAGTGAGGTAGAACCGGTAGGATGCGCCAGTCAGTGAGTGGTGGTATCTATATCCTGGTGTCCGTGTTCGTCGTGGAACTGATATATGAGCTGATTCCTGTCTTGGGTGGGGACCACATAATTACCTTCCTTTAAAACTATACCATCCTGAATTGTGAGTGTGTTCGTCCATTTATCATAATGGGTAGGTGCCATGTAGAACCTGTTTGAGGGACTCGTCTGCATTTTGGGCTTGGGCCAGATCTGCTATCTTTGTTTGGGACACATGGATCGCATGCATTGGTTCACCTTTGGGTGGCTGCCAGAGGTGACGATTGCGGGCTCAAGCTTTAGCTAAGGCCTTGCAGTTGCCGGGTGGGGAGGTGCGGTGGTGGCCTTTAACTTTAATTATGCCATATGTACAGCCAAAAGGACCGCTCAAAAGGCTTCCTTAATGATGTGTTTAAGTAAAGGGGCTGAGGCTAAGGGTTTTCCGTCAGCGGACATAAAACCACGAGCTTCCCATAGGGGGAGGAATTCGGTCAAACTGTTGCAGACATACAAGCTGTCTGAGTGCATGTCCGCAGGCATTGGGAAAGACTCCGGATGGGCGACTACATAAGCTATGGCTGCAAGTTCTGCGGCTTGGGCTCCTAGGTGTCCTGGCAATTTTAAAGCTACTTCCAGGGGGCATTCTTTTCCAGAGGTTCTGAGAGCGGGGCGGCTTTAGTGGTAAATCCATCAATATGATTTCTGCAATATCCTACCAACCCTAAAAATGAACGGAATGCACTCACATTACGGGACAGGGGCAGTTTTACAATGGTGTCATCACGCTTCTGTTCAATTTCCCTCTTGCCATGGGTGATGATTGTCCCTAAATAAAGCACTTTGTCTCTCATGACTTGCGCCTTCTTGGGGTTGATCTTACAGCCGACAGAGTGGAGCAGGGCTAGCAATTCGGTTAGCAGAGCCATATGCTCGTCTTTGGTGTCGGTCTGCAAAAGCAGGTCGGCTACATATTGGACCAGGCACTCAGGGCGGAAGAATTTGGACAGACCAGAAGCTAAATGTCTGTGGAAAATGGATGGGGAATTGTGGAAACCTTGTGGGAGACACGTCCAAGTGTACTGCTTGATGTGTTATATGAGTTGGTTTAACACTGACTGCAACTGGATGCAGTAAGATGAGAAACAGGCTTCCGACACAGGAGATGGTCCAACACTGTTTTATTGGACCTGCTGATTGCTATACATAATCTGCTGTGGGTTGACACTCTATTAATTGATGAGACCATCAATTCACTCGAAGACACGTGGAGGAGTAAACCGTGGTTTTAATCAGCTTAGAACTGAGCCTGCCTGTGACCGGTACAACACTGAAGGCGGCCCCGCAGGTCAGCAGCTCTTATACTTCCTGTAAAGGGGGTGGAGCCATGGGCGAAGCCCATACATGCCCCAACATATCCCCTGTGGGTGAAGCCACACAATGGCCCATAGGTAGAGCCCACAGGGTTAATAACATAACACAGTGCACTGGTGAATTATCAGTAATTATACATTCACCACATTAATCTAAACTGATAACCTCTGTCTGGCTTGACCAGACTGGCTCTCTGTCACATGGAGACGGTGCTCACTGCACTGTGCACCCTGACTATCTCTGTAGCTGTATCCAGTGAGAAGAGGCAGAGTCTTGATGCCTCGTGTGTTTTATAGTGGTGATGTCCCCTGCAGTGTCCTGTCTGGTGATTGGTTGTTCTGTGTCTTGTGTGTTTATTGGTTATTCTGTGTGTCAGTCACTGCCTATCTGTATCTCATTATATATATGAGTGGATATTATGACATCTCCCTTTTTTGAAATAAATTTTTTTTGAATGTGGCTGTATATACATGTATGACTATGTACAAATGGTGAGTGTATGAACATATGTACATGGGAAGGTGTCTAGCGTGCAGATACAGAGCAAACTGAACAAAATTTACAGGATTCAAGGTTATAGATTCAGTCTTTGTGGTCGGCGACAGATTCCTGTCGACCTCCTCAGAGGTGGAAGGGGGGATGCCGGCACCTGGACAGGCGGGCTTGCTGCCAGATCGGTGGCCTCGTGGTGCAAGATGTCCGGAGGAGGCATGGTGACATGTGGAAAGGTGCGGTCAGGTGGTGGGCAGGCAACTTTGCGCAGTGCCCTCCTGTTGCGCCGTACAATGGAGCCATCAGCCATTTGAACAACGAAAGACCTGGGGGCAGCCTGTCTTACAACAACAGCTGGGGCTGACCAGCCTCCCTCAGGCAACTGGATGCGAACAACATCTTCTGGATCCAGCGCAGGCAAATCAGTGGCATGAGCATCATACGTGATCTTCTGCTGGTCCCTGGATCACCGCACCTTCTGCAGCACCGTGAGATGGTCAAGGTCTTGAACATGGATGGCTGGAACAGTCGGCCGCAGGTTGCAGTTCATGAGTAGCTGAGCTGGAGACAAACCAGTCGGCAGAGGGGTTACCCTGTATGCCAACAGCGCAAGGTGAAAATCACATGCTGAGTCTGCAGCCTTGCAAAGCCGCCGCTTGACAATATGGATCCCAATCTCGGCCTTCCCGTTTGATTGCAGGTAATGGGGATTGGATGTGACGTGCCTGAACTGGTAGGATTGTGCAAGGTTGGACCACTCTTGGCTGTAGAAACATGGACCGTTGTCACTCATTACTGTGAGTGGTATACCATGCCTGACAAACGTCTCCTTGCAGGCCTTGATGACTGACTTTGACGTGAGGTCCGACAGTCTCACCACTTCCGGGTAGTAAGTAGAAGTAATCGATTAAAAGCACGTAATCATTCCCATTTGCATGAAAGAGGTCTAGACCCACCTTAGACCACGGAGAGGTCACGTTCTCATGCTGTTGCAGTGTTTCCTTGGGCTGGGATGGTTGGACTTTCTGTGCATGTGGAGCTGCTGATTGGCTGTTGCGGGGAGATTTGCATACATCCGTGTGCTCGCCCTAACTTGAAGGTGTACCTGAGCAAGAGACCCTATCTGTTCAAGTGAAGACAAGCATCCAGCAGAGGGCAGTAGAGCAGAGCTGCTGATTGGCTGTTGCAGGGGAAATTTGCATACGTCCGTGTGCTCACCCTAACTTGAAGGTGGTTTGTGGAGGAGCTGTTGTCAAGTGACACAACCACAAAACACTTCTTCAGTGTTTCCCTCCCTACCCCCTCCCCTAACCAAAAGAAAACAACCACTGTAAAGATCAAGAGGAAGGCTCGAGGGCAGGTAGAAGTAGAAAAAAGTTGAACCATGACGTCATAGCCTGCAGGTAAGGGATTGGCTGGTGACTGGTAAGTAGTTTTTCTTTTATTTTCCCTCAGGTGTTATCGTGCGGGGCGCAGAGGTTGCTGAGTGAGTGCTTGCTGAGAAGGGGAGTGAATAACAGGTAAGCTCTTTCTTTTTCTTTTTTTATCGAGAGGGGATGGCAGGGAAGGTAGTGCAATGTTCCTCCTGCAGAATGTTTGAGGTGAGGGATGCCATCAGTGTCCCTACTGATTTCATCTGTGGGAAGTGCACCCATCACCAGCTCCTCAGAAACCACGTTAGGGAACTGGAGCTGGAGCTGGATGAACTTCAGATCATTCGGGAGGCAGAGGTGGTCATAGATAGAAGCTTCAGGGATGTAGTTACTCCAAAGAATAAAGATAGATAGGTGACGTGAGAGGGGCTGGGAGGAAGCAGTCAGGACAGGGACCCCTGTGGTCCTTCCCCTTAGTAACAAGTATACCGCTTTGGATACTGTTGGGGGGGGGGACTTACCAGGGGTAAGCCATAGTGTACAGGGCTCTGGCACAGAGTCTGTCCCCGTTGCTCAGAAGGAAAGGGGAGAGAGGAGTAGAGCATTAGTCATTGGAGACTCCATAGTTAGGGGGATAGATAGGAGATTCTGTGGGAATGAGAGAGAGACTCGCGGTTGGTGTGTTGCCTTCCAGGTGCCAGGGTCCGTGATGTCTCGGATCGTGTTTTCGGGATCCTTAAGGGGGAGGGAGAGCAGCCCCAAGTCGTGGTCCACATCGGTACCAACGACATAGGTAGGAAAAGGGATAGGGATGTAAGGCAGGAATTCAGGGAGCTAGGGTGGAAACTTAGATCTAGGACAAACAGTGTTATTATCTCTGGGTTGTTACAGGGATGGTGCAGGAGGGAGGGTTTCAGATTTCTGGATAATTGGGGCTCATTTTGGGATCGGTGGGACCTCTACAAATGGGATGGTCTACACATGGACCAGAGGAGTACCAATATCCTTGGGGGGAGACTTGCGAATGCTCTTCAGGAGGGTTTAAACTAGTTCAGCAGGTGCTTTGGAACCTGAATTGTAGCTCCAGTGTACAGGAGGTTGAGAGTAGTGAGGTCATGAGTAAGGTTTCAAAGTTGCACGAGTGTACCGGCAGGCAGGAAGGTGGTTTAAAGTGTGTCTTCTTCAATGCCAGGAGCATCCGGAATAAGGTGGGTGAACCTGCGGCATGGGTTGGTACCTGGGACTTCGATGTTGTGGCCATTTCGGAGACATGGATAGAGCAGGGACAGGAATGGTTGTTGCAGGTGCCGGGGTTTTGATATTTCAGTAAGCTCAGGGAAGGTGGTAAAAGAGGGTGGCATTGTTAGTCAAGAACAGTATTATGGTGGCAGAAAGGACGTTTGATGAGGACCCGTCTACTGAGGTGGTATGGGCTGAGGTTAGAAACAGGAAAGGAGAGGTCACCCTGTTAGGGGTTTTCTATAGGCCTCCGAAAAGTTCCAGAGATGTAGAGGAAAGGATTGCAAAGATGATTCTGGATAGGAGTGAAAGCAACAGGGTAGTTGTTATGGGGGACTTTAACTTTCCAAATCTTGACTCGAAACGCTATAGTTCGAGTACTTTAGATGGGTCCGTTTTTGTCCAATGTGTGCAGGAGGGTTTCCTGAAACAGTATGTAGATAGGCCAACAAGAGGCGAGGCCATACTGGATTTGGTATTGGGTAATGAACCAGGACAGGTGTTAGATTTGGAGGTAGGTGAGCACTTTGGTGATAGTGACCACAATTCGATTACGTTTACTTTAGTGATGGAAAGGGATAGGAATATACCGCAGGGCAAGAGTTATATCTGGGGGAAAGGCAATTATGATGCAATGAGGCAAGACTTAGGATGCATCGGATGGAGAGGAAAACTGCAGGGGATGGGCACAATGGAAATGTGGAGCTTGTTCAAGGAACAGCTACTGCGTGTCCTTGATAAGTATGTACTTATCAGGCAGGGAGGAAGTGGTCGAGCAAAGGAACCGTGGTTTACTAAAGCAGTCGAAACACTTGTCAAGAGGAAGAAGGGGGCTTATGTAAAGATGAGACATGAAGGTTCAGTTAGGGCGCTCGAGAGTTACAGGTTAGCTAGGAAGGACCTAAAGAGAGAGCTAAAAAGAGCCAGGAGGGGACATGAGAAGTCTTTGGCAGGTAGGATCAAGGATAATCCTAAAGCTTTCTATAGATATGTCAGGAATAAAAGAATGACTAGGGTAAGAGTAGGGCCAGTCAAGGACAGTAGTGGGAAGTTGTGCTTGGAGTCCGAGGAGATAGGAGAGGTGCAAAATGAATATTTTTCATCAGTATTCACACAGGAAAAAGACAATGTTGTCGAGGAGAATACTGAGATTCAGGTTACTAGACTAGAAGGGCTTGAGGTTCATAAGGAGGAGGTGTTAGCAATTCTGCAAAGTGTGAAAATAGATAAGTCCCCTGGGCTGGATGGGATTTATCCTAGGGTTCTCTGGGAAGCTAGGGAGGAGATTGCTGAGCCTTTGGCTTTGATCTTTAAGTCATCTTTGTCTACAGGAATAGTGCCAGAAGACTGGAGGATAGCAAATGTTGTCCCCCTGTTCAAGAAGGGGAGTAGAGACAATCCCAGTAACTATAGATCAGTGAGCCTTACTTCTGTTGTGGGCAAAATCTTGGAAAGGTTTATAAGAGATAGAATGTATAATCATCTGGAAAGGAATCATTTGATTAGAGATAGTCAACACGGTTTTGTGAAGGGTAGGTTGTGCCTCACAAACCTTATTGAGTTCTTTGAGAAGGTGACCAAACAGGTGGATGAGGGTAAAGCAGTTGATGTGGTGTATATGGATTTCAGTAAAGAATTTGATAAGGTTCCCCACGGTAGCCTACTGCAGAAAATACGGAGGCATGGGATTCAGTGTGATTTAGCAGTTTGGATCAGAAATTGGCTATCTGGAAGAAGCCAAAGGGTGATGGTTGATGGGAAATGTTCAGACTGGAGTCCAGTTACTAGTGGTGTACCACAAGGATCTGTTTTGGGGCCACTGCTGTTTGTCATTTTTATAAATGACCTGGAGGAGGGCGTAGAAGGATGGGTGAGTAAATTTGCAGACTAAAGTCGGTGGAGTTGTGGACAGTGCGGAAGGATGTTACAGGTTACAGAGGGACATAGATAAGCTGCAGAGCTGGGCTGAGAGGTGGCAAATGGAGTTTAATGCAGAAAAGTGTGAGGTGATTCATTTTGGAAGGAGTACCAGGAATACAGAGTACTGGGCTAATGGTAAGATACTTGGTAGTGTGGATGAGCAGAGAGATCTCAGTGTCAATGTACATAGATTCCTGAAAGTTGCCACCCAGGTTGAGAGGGTTGTTAAGAAGGCGTACGGTGTGTTAGCTTTTATTGGTAGAGGGATTGAGTTTCGGAGCCATGAGGTCATGTTGCAGCTGTACAAAACTCTGGTGCGGCCGCATTTGGAGTATTGCGTGCAATTCTGGTCGCCGCATTATAGGAAGGATGTGGAAGCATTGGAAAGGGTGCAGAGGAGATTTACCAGAGCGTTGCCTGGTATGGAGGGAAGATCTTATGAGGAAAGGCTGAGGGACTTGTGGCTGTTTTCATCAGAGAGAAGAAGGTTAAGAGGTGACTTAATTGAGGCATACAAGATGATCAGAGGATTGGATAGGGTGGACAGTGAGAGCCTTTTTCCTCGGATGGTGATGTCTAGTATGAGGGGACATAGCTTTAAATTGAGGGGAGATAGATATAAGACAGATGTCAGAGGTAGGTTCTTTTCTCAGAGAGTAGTAAGGGCGTGGAATTCCCTGCCTGCAACAGTAGTGGACTCGCCAACACTAAGGGCATTCAAATGGTCATTGGATAGACATATGAACGATAAGGGAATAGTGTAGATGGGCTTTAGAGTGGTTTCACAGGTCGGCGCAACATCGAGGGCCGAAGGGCCTGTACTGCGCTGTAATGTTCTATGTTCTATGTTGAAGACCATGTTTGCAATGTCCTGGCTGATGCCAGGCCAGTAAACTGCCTGCCGGGCTCTGCGTCAACATTTCTCGACCCCCAGGTGACCCTCATGGATCTGTTTAAGCACCATGGTTTGCATGCTTTGGGGAATGACGATTCTATCCAGTTTAAGAAGGATCCCCTCCACAATCGTTAACTCGTCCTTAACGTTGAAGAACTGGGGGCATTGCCCCTTTTGCCAGCCATGTGCGAGGTGTTGCATCACGCGCTGCAGTAGAGGATCTTTGGCCATTTCTTCGCGTATTTGGACAACTCGTTCATCAGTGGCTGGGAGGTTGCTGGCACACAACTGTACCTGGGCCGCAATGTGGTGAATGAAGTTGGCCTGTTCACACATCGTGGTGATGGATCGGGATAGGGCATCCGCGATTACTAGCTCCTTACCCGGTGTGTAGACGAGTTCAAAGTCATAGCGGTGGAGACGAAGAAGAATTCGCTGAAGCCGAGGTGTCATATCATTTAAATCCATCTGGATTATGTGGACTGAGGGCCTGTGGTCTGTTTACACCGTGAACTTTGGCAGATCGTATACGTAGTCATGAAACTTGACTATTCCTGTCAGGAGACCGAAGCACTCTTTTTCGATCTGGGCATACCGTTGTTCGGTCGGAGTCATGGCTCTGGATGCATCGGCCACTGGAGCCCAGGACGAGGAGTCGTCTTTCTGGAGGAGCAATGCACCATTGCCGTCCTGGCTTGCGTCTGTGGATATTTTGGTATCCTTGATCGGGTCAAAGAACACAGTACTGGGGCTGTGATGAACTTCGCCTTCAGCTCAAGCCACTCCGCTTGATGCGCGGGAAGCCACTGGAACACTGTGGACTTTTTTACGAGATGCCAGAGGGCTGTGGTGTGGGATGCCATGTTAGGAATGAATTTTCCGAGAAAATTTACCATCCCAAGGAAACGTAGGACTGCCATTTTGTCCTCTGGGTCTTTATGGCATTGATTGCCAGTACCTTGTCAGCATCAGGTTGCACACCCTGCTGGGAAATGTGATCACCCAGAAACTTGATCGCGGACCGACCAAATGAGCATTTGGCCCTGTTTAGCATTTGTCCATTCTCGTGAACCTTCTGAAAAACCTGTCTGAGGCAAGCTATGTGATCCTCGGGCGTCGCGGACCAGATGATCACGTCATCCACATAGACTCGCACCCCCTCGATGCCCTCCATCATTTGCTCCATTATTCGATGAAAGACTTCGGAAGTTGAAATGATACTGAAAGGCATGCGGTTGTAACATTACCTGCCGAACGAAGTGTTAAATGTGCATAGCTTCCTACTGAACTCGCCCAGTTGTATCTGCCAGAAGCCACGTGAGGCGTCCAGCTTGGTGAAGAATTTGGCATGAGCCATCTCACAGGTTAATTCTTCCCGCTTCGGGATCGGGTAGTGCTCTTGCATTATGTTGCGATTCAGGTCTTTGGGAATGATGCAAATTTGTAGTTCACCAGAGGGTTTCTTGATGCAGACCATGGAGCTAAGCCAGTCTGTTGGTTCCGTGACCTTTGAAATGATGCCCTGGTCTTGGAGCTCTCACAGCTGTGTTTTTAGACGACCCTTGAGAGGAGCCGGCACCCGGCGTGGTGCATGGATGACTGGGGTGGCATTCGGTTTGAGTAGTATCTTGTAGCGATATGGGAGCGTGCCCACCCTAAACACATTGTGATATTGCGTGAGGATGTCATCTATCTCAGCCTGTAGATTCGCATTGGGCGAGGTAGTTGCAGGTGCAGAGGATATGGCATGGACTCGCTGGACCAGATTTAGGAGTTTGCATGCGCGAGCGCCGAGCAGGGATGCCTTGTCAGGCTGGACGATCGCGAATCTTAACGTCGCCTTGATTGCCTTGTGAGAGACATTTAGCTGACACGATCCACTAGCAGCTATGGCATTGGCATTGTAGTCAAGGAGCTGGCAGGCTGGTGGAAGAAGTCTAGGTTGGTCTTGGATGCTGTCGAGGTCTGACTGGGATATGAGATTCGCAGACGCGCCAGTGTCCAATTTGAACCGGATGCGACACTGGTTGACCGTGATGACAGCACACCATTCGTCGTCAGGATCCACACTTAGGATTGAAAGGCATTTTGTCGGAGTGGAGGAGACCAGCTCGCGTGTGGTGATGATGCCCACCCGATATGGAGGCTCGATGCAGTCAGCATCGGGGTCCGTTGGGCTTTCGGGATCGGATTCCTGCATGCCTTGTTGTACGCAACGGACACGTCTGCGCTGCAGCTGGGATCACTGTCTGTTGATCAGTGGAGCGGACCTGCATAAGGCCGCATAATGCCCAGGCTTTCCACATTGTAGACACCGCCTTCCTTTGGCTGGACATTGCCGCTTTAAATGGACGGAGCCACAATTTTGACACATCATGATGCTGACATCAGCGCTTTCCGTGCGCCTTCGCGCATGTGCAGTAGGGTTTCCGGCCTCATCGTCCTCCCGGTCGTGGTGCGCATGTGTAGGAACCCGGGAAAAGCGCGCAAAACGGCCACTCTCCGCGATGCTCAGGCCTTGCATTCTTACGACGGCGTGCACCTTTTCTGCCTCGTGGGAGGCCAGTTTTGCATTTTCTTCCACCTTGATGCGGGAGTATCGATTGCTGGCAAGTTCATGGACAGCGCACGTTTCGATGGCAACGGAGAGGGTCATCCGTTTGATTTTGAGGAGCTGCTCCCGCAGGGATTCGGGATGGACCCCAAAAACGAACTGATCCCGGATCATGGAATCAGCAGTCGAGTCATAATTACATGACTGCGCTAGGACGCGGAGATGGGTCAAAAAGGACTGAAAAGATTTATCCTTACCCTGAAGCCTCTGTTGGAAGATGTACCGTTCAAAGCTCTCATTCACCTCGACTTCGCATCGGCTGTCGAATTTCAGCAGAACTGTCTTGAACTTCGACTTGTCTTTGCCATCGGCAAACGTGAGCAAGTTAAAGATGTGGATGGCGTGATCCCCCACAGTCGACAGGAACAGCACGATCTTCTTGGCATCTGATGCTGCCTCAAGGTCGGAGCCCTCGATATACAGGAGGAACTTCTGTTTGAAGACCTTCCAGTTGGCGCCGAGGTTACCGGAGATCCGGAGTTGCGGAGGGGGCTGGATCTTTTCCATGCCACTGGATGGTTGCTTGCTGGTCGTTGCAGATTCACCCGAGGTAGGTTCGTTAGAATTAATAGTTTCCTGGTACCATGATGTGTTATATGAGTTGGACAACAGGGGCTGTTTAGCACAGGGCTAAATCGCTGGCTTTGAAAGCAGACCAAGGAAGGCCAGCAGCACGGTTCAATTCCGGTACCAGCCTCCCCGAACAGGCGCCGGAATGTGGCGACTAGGGGCTTTTCACAGTAACTTCATTTGAAGCCTACTTGTGACAATAAGCGATTTTCATTTCATTTTTTTCATTTTTTCATTTAACACTGACTGCAACTTGATGCAGTAAGACGAGAAACAGGCTTCCGACACAGGAGATGGTTCAACACTGTTTTATTGAACCTGCTGATTGCTGCACATAATCTGCTGTGGGTTGACACTCTATTAATCTAAACTGATAACCTCTGTCTGGCTTGACCAGACTGGCTCTCTGTCACATGGAGACGGTGCTCACTGCACTGAACGGGTGCTCTGGTGTACTGCTCCCTTGGATGTTGTTCCCTTGGATATTGTTCCCTGGGATATTGTACTGCTTCTCTACCCTCATTTTTCCATGTGGGTCCCTGATCAGTCCTAACTGGGTGCATGGCACCTACCAGGCCATTCTGTTGTATTTGTTCCTGCAGCGACTGTTCCCACGCTTGAGATTGACGCCTCGGTACACATGCTTCATTGTGTGCCTGCTCTGCTGGATCAAAGTTTGCGCAAACCTTTCTACCTGCTTCTGTGGCATGTGAAACGAAGGTGCGGGCCCATTTGGTAGTGTCAACATCATCTAAACTAGCGCGATCTAAATCTCCAAATACGCTTTAAAATGTATCCAGAGGCGACCGGCAAAGGCAGTCGAATGCTCCCCTTTCCTCTGTATACATTTATTTAAACCGTCTACAGGATCCCCTTCATTATAACCGATGGCAGTTAATATGGCTTCCTTCATTTCGCCTAAGGTTCCCCCTCCTACATTTTGGGGCACAGGTAGAGCTGATCAAACGGATTGGCCAAGACTCATTACTATTAATTTAACCTCTTCCTGTTCATCTGAGCCACACATAATTTTCTGTTGGCGAACCTCTTCAAAGAAGCAATGCGGGTCCACAGTGGGCTCAAATGTGGTGATTTTGTTACACGCGTCCCTTAACTGGGTTACTGTGGGTGGGGTGGTGTAGGTTATAGCAGGACCTACAGTATTCCCTATCCTTCTTTCTGTAGTGACTGGATTCATGGGTACAGGAGCAGTTTCTCTGGGATTTGTGTGACCTGTGCAACCGGGGCTGCTGGTGCAGCTGGTGCATTTATTACTGGGATTGGCAGTGGTTGCTTTCGACTCTCAGTTCTCACTACATACATTTGAGCACTTTCCTGTAACTCCTCCCAATCAACCATCTTTTCTTCCTCTGTCCCTACTGTCCCGAAGGTAGACATAAATCCCTCTTGAACTGAGAGTAATGAATGAAGTCTATCTATTTCTCAATGGTATTTGGTGTGGTCAGCACTAGCTTGCCTTTGTTCTTTGGTAGACTGGTGGAGCGCTCTTAAAGCTGCCTGCAAATTGGCACATTTGTTTTCTAACTCGCCGACCTTCTGTTTGGCCTCCTCTCTTACCGAGACTGCACATTGTGTGTACTGGTAGGCCCTGTCGTACTGAGTTTGGAAGCTGCTAAGAGGGATTATATCGGACTGGTGGGCACGTTTAACATCCGCAATTTCCCTGTCCTTAGCAGCTAAATTCCCAAGGTGTTCCTCTTCTATTTTCCTAATCTCCTCCTCTTTCTCCAATAACTGACCACAGAGTGCCTCAAGAGGTTCCTCAGTTCCTCTTAACTGAGCCAAGCAGCACACTACAGCCATTGTTTTTTTAAATTTTGACACATTTTTCTTATATATCTCACATAAATCAACCCATCAAGTTTGTCCTATCTTCCCAGGGCCTGACTCGGTGTTCGCGCAGAAATTTGCCCATCCTTTCCCCTTTATGTATTTCCTCAGTATGTCCTCCCATATGGGACACTTCTCAGACATGTCAATTACTGCTACCTCAGTTTGCTGTGAATTCATCTTCTTCTCTGACAACTGAGCTGCCATTTCCTCACCTTTTAATTTGGAACAAAAGAATAGGGACTCGATCGAACAGCGGATACGGCTTATGGCTATGTTCAAAATCCCTCTAGATTTGCAAATGTACAGCGTTTACCCTATCCTTCCCTGTTAGTTTCACATGTGGTTAATACCACACTTCCGAAATTCGGTTATTTGGCCAATACGGAATTCGCACTTGTGGTTTGTTTATCCTTCACACCAATTAATCAAAATTGGGGAATCCTTTGGAGTAACAAAGTCACTTCATGTCGAATGCCGTCAGAGTCGCCAATTTATAGTGTTCAATTCTGGTCGCCACACTACCAGAAGGATGTGGAGGCTTTAGAGAGGGTGCAGAAGAGATTTACCAGAATGTTGCCTGGTCTGGAGGGCATAAGCTATGAGGAGCGATTGAATAAACTCGGTTTGTTCTCACTGGAACGAAGGAGGTTGAGGGGCGACCTGATAGAGGTATACAAAATTATGAGGGGCATAGACAGAGTGGATAATCAGAGGCTTTTCCCCAGGGTAGAGGGGTCAATTACTAGGGGGCATAGGTTTAAGGTGAGAGAGGCAAGGTTTAGAGTAGATGTACGAGGCAAGTTTTTTACGCAGAGGGTAGTGGGTGCCTGGAACTCACTACCAGAGGAGGTAGTGGAAGCAGGGACGATAGGGACATTTAAGGGGCATCTTGACAAATATATGAATAGGATGGGAATAGAAGGATACGGACCCAGGAAGTGTAGAAGATTGTAGTTTAGTCGGGCAGCATGGTCGGCACGGGCTTGGAGGGCCGTAGGGCCTGTTCCTGTGCTGTACATTTCTTTGTTCTTTGTTCTTTGTTGTTATTTGTTGACTTCTATCTTTATTGCTACTATTAATAACCATAGTGTGCAAGTGTGCTCCGTGTATTGGACAAATGATCACCCACAAGTATTTAGTATAATCGCAATTTATTATTGAACATGGGATTTGTTCTATACTTAATAAATTACACACTACTACACATTAGACTATATCTAACAGTTTAAACGACCTTTACTTAACTTCCAAGTGACCGGCTCTGTGCAGGTTAGATAAGGCCTTTATCTGGTTCCCCACATTTGGCGGCTAGAGGTTAACTGGTTTTCTAGGCTGAGTGTCGTCTTAAGGTGGAGGGCACGGGTCCTTGAACTTGGCTGGTCAAGGTGCTGCAGTTGGATGACAGAAGCCGGCCAAAAGAGACAGAATGTTGGCTGCGCAGTTCTTCTTATCCTCCGATCTTTCGCGCTCTTTTGGGCAGTCCCAGATAGGGATCCAATGGATCGATAGGATTTCAATCACCCTAATCGATCCTGGCCAATTAGGGGCGGGTACCTTGATGGCTGGACGAGTCTTAGTCGTTATTGTCCAAGGCACGTAGGCACTCCCAAATAAAGCAAACAGGCGCCCCTGAATCTGCTACTTACAGTAAGTTTCAAACTGGTGCCCATTGTCCTAAGAAGACCTGTGAGTGGCCTCTAGCAGCTGTGAGTTTCTGTATAAGTCTGAGTTGTTGTTTGCAATATACACAAGTTGTGTCCTGTCTGTGTCCCAACCTGACCACAATTCCCATCGTCCTTTGTGGGCGGCCACTTTAGATGGCCACAGTACCCAGCAAAGTTGAGGGTGACCTACAACTCCAGAGACTTTTACTTTGAGATGGTGGAGGCAGCAGAGGCATTTGTGAAGGCGGCAGGTCTGGGGCAGAAGTGAGGAATGGGACTGAGTACTGGTCTTGGACTGAGGGGAGGGAAGTGGGAAGAGTGTATATATCGTTCTGTTTTCTATTTTTTACTTCATGGAGTTATAAGGGTCAATTTTTGTCTTTGTTATTTTGTAGCAATGTTTTTTTCTGATTGTTTTCCTAGGACTGGGCAGGGGGGAGAGGAGGGGGGCCCCCGCACTAGCAAACTTAAGTTAGCTAGTGAACGAAGGTGTGGTGCGGAGAGGGGCTGCAGACATTGGAGCCAGGTGAGCAGTTTTCGATGGGCCTAGGAGGTGTGAAAAGGGGGGGAGGGGATCGATACTGGGTTCAGTGTTTTCGAGAGGAAGTGAATGGGGGGGATTCTGGGAGGGGGAGAGGTTCGTTGGTCACAATGGATGGGGGCGGGTCAGGTGCAGTGGGCAGGGCCCGGAGTTATGATGATGGTGGATGGGAAGGTGCTGGGGGAGAGAGAGAGACTCCCGGTTTGGTTAGTTACGTGGAACGTGAGGGGGTTGCGAGGGCCAGTGAAGAGGACGAGGGTGCTTGCGCACCTAAAACGTTGAAAGGCCAATATGGCTATGTTACAGGAAACTCATTTGAAGGTGAAGGATCAGGTGAGGCTTAGGTAGGGTTGGGTAAGCCACGTGTTTCATTCGGGGTTTGACAGCAGGGCGTGGGGGTTAGAGGTTTTGGTTATTAAGAGAGTGAGGTTCCAGATGGAGAATGTGGTGGCAGACCAGGGAAGGAGGTATGTGGTAGTGACAGGGACATTGGAAGGAAGGTCGGTGGCATTGGCAAGCATGTATGGTCCTAACTGGGACAATGCAGGGTTCATGAGTGAAGGGAATCAACTATTTTCTGATAGGTAAAAAGCTATTTTAATATAAATATTAAAGCCCAGTTTTAATACCCATTTTAAAATAAGGATTTCAGTATTCATAATCTTAGGTCATGACAAAACACATAACTTAAACAGTGGCACAAAGCCTGACACATCCACAAACTAATTGGAGACAAAAACAACATTTTTGCTGACAATATGAACAAACTATTGTTCTAATGAACAGATTTCAAAGTTAGTTTCATATTAAGAAATGAGCTGTACCAGTAATCAAGATCAAGGTCGAAATAAGCACCATAGTGTCACGATATGCACACATGCAGATAATGATATACAAACAGGCACAGATAGGCAGCGAATGAACACAGAGAACAGGACATGACCAATGAGCAGGCAGGACACTCAGGGGTGGTATCTCACTATAAAAGGCATGAGGCACTCACACTCCACCTCTTTCCACTGATGAACATCTACAGAGTGAGTCAGGGTGTATGTACAGTATCACACCTCCAGCAGGTGACTAAGAGCTAGTCTGGTTCAGTCAGACAGAGTAACCACACTTAGGTTAGCAGAGAGTCGAACTCATAGAGAACTGTGCTAACTGTGCTACTGGTTCAATAAATCAGATTGAACTAACTTCAAGATCTGGAGTATCTTTTGGTTAAAGCTGCATCCAGTTGCAGCCTGTGTTATCCCAGAGGACATAACACAACACATAGCAATATGAAGACACCATTGTTCAGAATATGGATAAAGTAAAGTCAGCAGAAAACCAGTGAAAAACAGTCTTGATAATTGCACAAAATCACATTCCATAGCATACACAAATATTCAAACAGGAAACATTCAGAACTTATGTTGCATATTGAGGATTGACAGTTAACCATCGAATCAAATGATTCTCACCCAAACCAATTAGGACAACAATGAGGTGTAGATAGATGGCTTCAGACTGATAAAATTCTCTTTAAACATGAGGGTCCGCACAGCCATCTTTATTCCGGGATCACTCTATACTTTGATCTAGCTATTCACTACTTCTATTTTCATATTTTCACTTTTCCACTCTAACTCTTGAAATTCATGCAAGTTGTTTTGCCGTAAGCAAGAAACCATTTCTGTATTATATTGAAAGTTAAATTGTTTATAAGTTACTTCTCTTTAAGTCCGTTTGCTAGCCAGACTTTATTGAGAATAGATTTAAGTTTCTCTCAATTGTAATCAAGTAGAGGAGATAAAAGATTCTTATTTGCATCCGAGACGTTTAACTCAAATTTCTACTGAGTTTTAGTGTTGCGAGACTTCACTAGATCCACATGGTAGATCTCTACAGTGAGGAAGGTATGTGGGGCCGTTCCTGACTTGGATTTGCATGAGCTGGTAGTGGGTGGGGACTGGAACTTGGTGCAGGAGCCAAGGCTGGATAGGTCGCAGCCGCGCTCGCTTGCCAAGTCAGGGGGGAGGCGGGGGTGCGGGGGGGGCGAAGACGTTGACTGGGCCTATGGAGGAAAAGGGAGGGGTGGACCCTTGGAGAGTTTTGCACCCGAGGAAGCGGGTGGATTCGTTTTTCTCTTCGATCCATAAGGTTTACTTGAAAATAGATATTTTTGTAGTAGGGAAAGCACTGTTTCATTGGCTGGGGTTAAGGGATCGGAGTACTCAGCGATAGCGAGCTTGGATCATGCGCCACATTGGGTGGACATGGTATTGCAGAAGGGGACACTGCAGAGGCCGGGGTGGAGATTGGATGTGGGGTTGCTGGGGGACAGAGGTTTTTGTGACAAGATCGGGAAGGTAATTGAGGAATAATTGGGTTTTAATTGCACGGGGGAGGTCTCACAGGCGATGGTATGGGAGGGTCTGAAGGCAGTGGTGAGGGAAGAGGTGATATCATTTAAGGCGAGTGTGGATAAGGAGGAGAGGGTAGAGCGGCAAATGTTGATAGATGAGATGTTGGAGGTGGACAGGAGGTATGCGGGAGATGCAGATCCAGCGGTTTTTGGTAGCAGGAGGGAACTACAGGCTAGTTTTAATTGGTTGTCCACAAAGAAGGCAGTGCACCAATTGAGGGGGGCAAGGGGAGCAGTTTATGAGTATGGGGAAAAGCCGCATGTTGGCAGGCCAACTTCGGAGGGGGATGGCGGCGAGGGATATTGTCCAGGTGCGGGATAGGACGGGGAAATTGGTGGTGGCCCCGGATCAAATCAATAGGGTGTTCGAGCAGTTTATGAGAATTTGTATAGGCCGGAGCCACCGCGGGAGGACCAGGAGATGTGGGAAATCCTGGACGGTTTGGAATACTAGAGGTTGGGGGAGGAGGATAGTGCCACATTGGAGGGGTCGATAGGGGAACAGGAGATAAAGGAGGCAATTGGGAGGATGCAGTCAGGGCAGGTGGCAGGGCGGATGGGTTCCCAGTGGAGTATTCTAAAAAATTTAGGAACACGTTGGCTCTGCTGGTGGTGGGGATGTTTGAGGAGGTGATATGGAAAGGGGGTGCTGCCACAGACTTTGAGGCAGGCCTCGATCTCCTTGCTGCTGAAGAAGGATAAGGAGTCTGGGTCATGCAGGCCTATATCACCGTTGGACATGGATGCAAAGATATTGGCGCTGGTGGCTAGGTTGAAGAGGTGCCACCCGACGGGGATAGGGGAGAACCAGACAGGATTTGTGAAAGTGAGGCAGCTATTCGAATATTAGGAGGGTGTTAAATGTAGTTATGACATCGGCGGAGGGGAGGGAGACAGAGGTGGTGATTGCGCTGGATACAGAAAAGGCATTTGACCGGGTAGAGTGGGGGGATTTGATGGTGGTTTAAGAGCGGTTTGGAATCGTGCCGAGATTTGTGGAGTGGGTATGTTTATTGTATAGGGAGGCCGAAGGCGAGTGTCCGCACAAACAATGTGAGTTTGGGGTATTTTGCCCTGCACCGGGGGACCAGGCGGGGTGTCCTATGTTCGCTCTGTTACTTGAGCTAGCGATTGAGCCTTTAGCCATCGCACTGAGGAGTTTGGAAGTGTGGAAGGGAATAGTGCAGGTTTGGGGGGGGGGGGGGGGGAGGTGGAGCACAAGGTGTCTTTGTACGCGGATGATTTATTATTGTATGTGTCAGAGCCGAGTGCGTCGATGGGGGGTATACTGGAGCTTCCCCGAACGTTTGAGTCCTTTTCGGGGTATAAGTTAAATTTGGACAAAAGTGAATACTTTGTGCTGTCCTGACCGTGAGTGGGGGCAGGGGTGGGGGGGGGCTGATATAGTTGAAGGTTGTGTACAGGGCGCATCTCACGAGGGCGAGGATGGGGTGACTCTTGAGGGGGTGGAGGATGTATGTGAGCATTGTGGGAGGAGCCCCGTGAACCATGTTCACATGTTTTGGTCCTACCCGAAGCTGGAGAGGTTTTGAAGGGATGTTTTTAAGGTCATCTCGGGGATGGTACATGTAAGTTTCGAACCAGGGCCTGAGAAGCCATTTTCGGGGTGTCGCACCAGCCCCGGCTGCAAGCGGGTGCGGGGGCAGATGTTTTAGCCTTCGCCTCACTGATTGCCCAGAGGCAGGTCCTGCTGGGGTGGAGGTCAGCTTCTCCGTCTTGTGCCTCAGCTATCAAGGGGACCTGCTGGAATTTTTTATGCTTGAGAAGGTGAAGTTTGAGATGAGGGGGTGGATGGAAGAGTTCTATAATTCATTGGAAATATTTTGTCTTGCACTTTCAAGAATTGGATGCCATCGAACATTGGGGGGGAGGGGGAGGCTATTGAGGTGGGCGTTGAGTATATTGTTTACTGTTTACTTTGTATGGAATGGACATTCTCTTTTGATTCTCTTTTGGTCTTTTTTGCTTTGTGGTATTTGGAATGTTGGGGTAAAGTTTGGGTTTGTCTGTTGAAGGGGTTGCTGCTTGGGGGATTAATATTATATTTGTTATTGTTGGTTATCTTTTGTTTGTTGTGTATTTGGTGAAATTGTGGAAAGGGAGGAGAATTTTTTTTTTAATTATAAAAAGAACGGAGTCAAGTGACTTAGGTGATATCATTGGCAGCTTCACAAGCTTTTGCCTAAGCTAGCACCAAACCTTGTGTCATGATATGCAAACATGCAGCTAATGAACACATAGAATAGGACACGACCAATGAGCAGTCAGGACACTCAGGGGTGGTATCTCACTATAAAAGGGATGAGGCACTCACACCCCGCCTCTTTCCACAGACCAACATCTACAGAGTGAGACAGGGTGTATCCTCAGCATCACACCCCAGAACATGGCTTAGAGCAAGGCTGGTTCAGTTAGACTGAGTTACTACATTTAGATTAGCAGAGAGTCAAGCTCATTGAGAACTATGCTAATAGTTCAATAAAACACATAGAACTCACTTCAAAGTCTGGAGCATCTTTTGCTCAAAACTGCATCAAGTGGCAGCTTGTGTTATTCTAAATCACATAACACAACATGATACCAGGGGTCTGTTCAATCTAATTAGTTCAACTCAGCAAGATCCGTGACGACCAGCGAATGTATACCAGCACAATGGAAAAGATTCAGGCTCCTCACCAGCTCAGGACCTCCGGCAATCTCAGTGCCAAGTGGCGGACATTCAAGCAGAAATTTCAGCTTTACATCGAAGCATCAGACCTCAATGGTGCGTCTGATGCACGGAAGATAGCTCTTTTCCTCACCACAGCAGGTGATCACGCCTTGGAAATATTCAACTCATTTCACTTTGCTGAAGACCAGGAAAAGACAAAGTTTCAGACCATCCTGGACAAGTTTGACAGCCACTGTGAGGTGGACACCAAAGAAATCTTCGAGCGCTACATATTCCAGCAGCGATTGCAAGGTAAAGACGAGTCCTTCACCTCATATTTAACTAACCTTAGACTGCTAGTGCAATCCTGCAACTTCGGTGATATCACTGACTCCATGATCAGAGACCAAATCATTTTTGGAGTTCACTCTGATCCTCTGAGAGAGCAGCTACTGAAAATCAAGCATATGACCCTGCCAGTCGCGATTGAAACATGCCCAGCGCATGAGCACGCTAAAAATCGCTACTCCCAGTACAAAACGGCAGAAAATTATAGACTAGCCTCTCACGAGGCGGAGAGTGCGCAGGCCATCTCCCGGATGCAGCGCATCAACATTGACGAAAGCGGCCATTTTGCGCGCTTTTCCCGGGATCTGAAGCATGCACGATGCGAACGGAATAACGAGCGGCCAAAAACCGCACTGCACAGGTGCAGACGTCTGAGAACCGCACTGCACATGTGCAACGACGCACGGAGTGTCAGGACACCGACGTCATGATGTGTTTGAACTGTGGCACCGCCCATTTAAAGAAACACTGCCCTGCAAGAGGCAGACGCAGTTTAAACTGCGGAAGCCAGGCCACTATGCAGCCCTGTGCAGATCTGTACCACCAGTCAGGAGCCAGCACTCCCAATTCCGATGACGGCGCATCCGGAGTGTGCAACGACGCCTACAGGATTCTGATCCCGGCAGTGCAATGGATCCAGATGATGAATGCCTGGACAACGCCTACCGTGTGGACATTATTATGCCACATGTGAATATGCCACACCAGACACATCGCAAGTCCATCAATCCTAGCTGTGGATTCCGAGGACGACTGGCGAGCAGTGATGAAGGTCAACCACTGCCCCATCCAGTTCAAGCTGGACACAGGTGCCTCTGCCAACCTCCTCACATAGGCAGACTTCAGACGCATTAAGAAGCCCCCCACGGTCCATCCAGCTGCCTGCAAGCTCCTGGATTACAACGGGAATGCCATCACGGCACTGGGACCCTGCCATCTGCATGTATCCAACCGACACACACAAGCACGGTTACGCTTTGAAATTGTTAAGGCGGACAGGGCATCCCTACTAGGTGCGCACGCCTGCAAGCAGCTGAACCTCATTCAAAGGGTTTACACCACGACATCCTCCCATGTGGATCTTTAGGCCGGCATCCTCGCCCAGTATCCAGATGTGTTCAACGGGATGGGCACGCTACCGTATCAATACAAGATTTGTGCTACGATCTGATGCCAAGCCAGTGGTCCACGCACCACGACGAGTCCCTGCTCCACTGAGAGTGCGCCTGAAGGCACAGCTCAAGGATCTTCAGCAAAAAGGCATTATATCCAAGGTCACCGAACCGACTGACTGGATCAGCTCGATGGTGTGTGTCAAGAAGCCTTCGGGGGACCTGCGCATCTGCATTGATCCCAAGGATCTCAATAAGAATATCATGGAGGAACACTACCCCATCCCGAAGCAGGAGGAACTCACAAATGAGATGGCACCCGCGCGCTACTTCACCAAATTGGATGCATCACAGGGATTTTGTCAAATCCAGCTGGAAGAGTCCAGCAGAAGGCTCTGCACATTGAACATACCTTTTGGCAGATACTGCTACAATCGCATGCCATCTCGGCATCGGAGATATTCCATCGCATCATGGAGCAGATGATGGAAGGCATTGAAGGGGTTCGTGTGTACATGGACGACATTATCATATGGTCCACGACCCCTGAAGAACATGTGTCCCATCTCCAGAAGGTATTCCACCGTGTACATGCCAACGGCCTAAAGTTAAACAGGTCCAAATGTTGTTTTGGCACATCGCGCTCAAGTTTCTAGGCAACCAGATCTCACAGCATGGTGTGCACCAGGACAAAGACAAAATCAAGGCCATCGTGGCGATGAAGGTCCCTGAGGACAAAAAGGCAGTGCTGCGCTTCTTGGGTATGGTCAATTTTCTGGGCAAGTTTATTCCAAACATGGCCACACACGCCACGGCCCTACGCAACCTGGTGAAAAAGTCAACTGCCTTTGAGTGGAAGGCGGCACACCAGACAGAGTGGCTGGAGCTGAAAGCCAAACTCACTACTGCACCAGTCCTGGCATTCTTCGACCCGGACCGGGAGACAAAGATATCCACAGATGCGAGTCAGGATGGCATAATTGCGGTGTTGCTTCAACGAGATGACACATCATCCTGGGCACCAGTAGCCTACGCATCAAGGGCGATGACGCCCACTGAAACCAGATATGCACAGATTGAGAAGGAGTGCTTGGGTCTTCTCACGGGCATCCTCAAATTTCATGATTATGTCTACGGCCTGCCGACATTCACTGTCGAGACGGACCATAGGCCTCTGGTCCACATCATCCACAAGGACCTGAACGACATGACGCCTCAGTTGCAGAGAATCCTGCTTAAACTTAGGAGGTATGACTTCAACTTGGTGTACACACCTGGCAAGGAGCTCATCATCGCTGATGCATTGTCCCGCTCCGTCACCTCGCCCAGTGAGTCGCTGGAGATCATCCAGCACATCGAATCGCAGGTGCAGCTGTGTGCTAGCACTCTCCCAGCGACAGATGAGAAGGTAGTTCTCATCCGTGATGAGACAGCCAAAGACTCCCTCTTGCAGCGCGTAATCCACAACCTCATCAATAACTGGCAGAAAGGGCAGTGCCCACAATTTTACAATGTGAAGGATGACTTGACGGTGATTGATGGTATCCTCCTCAAGCTGGACAGGATTGTCATTCCGCTCAGTCTCCAGAGCTTGGTGCTGCGCCAGAGTCATGAGGGACACCTGGGCGTCGAGAAGTGCAGACGCAGAGCCCGGCAAGCTGTCTACTGGCCCGGCATCAGCCAGGACATCACAAACATGGTCCTGAACTGTGCTACCAGCGGTTCCAGCCAGCGCAGAGCAAGGAGATGCTCCAACAGCATGACATAGTGACCGCTCCGTGGTCCAAGATTGGCATCGACCTCTTTCATGCGAATGGTCACGACTACGTATTGATCATCGATTATTTCTCGAATTACCCTGAGGTGCTGAAGCTCCCGGACCTCACCTCTCGGACCGTCATCAAAGCCTGTAAGGAGACGTTCTCAAGGCATGGCATCCCAATCACCGTCATGAGCGACAATGGCCCATGCTTTAGCAGTCGAGAATGGTCCACGTTTGCCAGGTCATACAATTTCCAAAATGTCACCTCCGGTCCGCACTATACGCAGTCCAATGGAAAAGTCGAGAAAGGGGTGCACATTGTGAAACAGCTCATCAACAAGGCCGCAGACTCTGCTTCTGACATACACCTTGCATTGCTCGCATACAGGGCGACTCCATTGTCCACTGGCATGTCGCCGGCTCAACTCCTGATGAACAGGGACCTGCGGACAACGCTTCCAGCCATACACCTGCCCAACCTGGATCACCTCCCGGTGCTGCAGAAGATGCAGCAGCTCAGAGACCGTTAAAAGCAGGGCTATGATGCCCATGCCACCGATCTGGCGGTGGGTGGTCTGCCCCGGCTGTCCTTGTTCGACAGGCCGCTCCCCACTCTTATGTTGTACATATGGCTGATGGCTCCATCGTGCAAAGGAATTGACGGGCACTGCGCAAAGTTGCCTGCCCGCAAAGACTTTCTCCTCCATTTCCATATGTTGAATTGCCACCTCCTGATACCTCGCACCACGAGGCCACCAGTCAGGCTTCCATTCCGCCTGTCAAGGCGCCGTCGTCCCCTCCACCACCTCTCCGGCGGTCAACCAGGATCAGACGCAAGCCTCAGAGACTGGAATTGTGAACGTTTGTTTTGTTTGCTCTGTTCTGTTGTCCTCCGTGCAGACTCATTCACATGTAAATACATTCACATACGCCAACAAAACATAAGAAAAGGGGAGATGTCATGATATGCAAACATGCAGCTAATGAACACATAGAATAGGACACGACCAATGAGCAGTCAGGACACTCAGGTGTGGTATCTCACTATAAAAGGGATGAGGCACTCACACCCCGCCTCTTTCCACAGACCAACATCTACAGAGTGAGACAGGGTGTATCCTCAGCATCACACCCCAGAACATTGCTTAGAGCAAGGCTGGTTCAGTTAGACTGAGTTACTACATTTAGATCAGCAAAGAGTCAAACTCATTGAGAACTATGCTAAATAGTTCAATAAAATTGAACTCACTTCAAAGTCTGGAGCATCTTTTACTCAAAACTGCATCAAGTGGCAGCTTATGTTATTCCAAATTACATAACATGACACCTTGTACATTGAAGACCTATTCAATAAACCTCTGTTAATGTTGCATCAAATCAATGTGAATACAGCAATCTATTTATTTTTTACTGTGTCATGTGAGAGTACCTTTAAGAAATGGGTGTTTACTGTGGCACCGCCCATTTAAAGAAACACTGCAGTGATGTCAGAGAATGGGTGGAGCTGGGCTGTCTGTCAGCTTTTTACTTTTGTTTTTGAGCAGGCTGCAGGGTGTGTTTTAGTTTTGTTTTCAGTGTTGGAGCTGAAGTTAGACCAAGCAGGTGTACTGCTGGTCTCTCTGCCATCAAAATACTATCTCTTGATCATTTGGTGAATTCAGAATTATAAATGTTCTCAGCAGTGAATGTAAACCTAATGCGCTTCTGTTGAAAGGTGTTTTAAGTCGTATGGATGTTAAAAAGGAAAGCTTAAAGGTTTACTTAGTGTTGTAGTCTTTGGCGGTTGTATTTGAATTAATGGTTGCTAAGATGTTCACTGTATGTTTTAAAAAGGTTAACTTGAGTTCATAGAATAAACATTGTTTTGTTTTAAAAAATACTTTTCCATTTCTGCTGTACCACACCTGTAGAGTGGGCCGTGTGCTCCCCATACCACAATCTAGTAAAAGTTGTGGATCAGGTGAACTCCATGATACACTTTGGGGTTCTCTCAACCCTGGCCCATAACAACTGTTTGTGTAAAGATACAACAAACTCCACCCGCATTACACCAGACTCATATTAATTCCCATCCACATTAATCACTGCCCATATTACACCTCAACCATGTAAACCTTAACATATTGCATCCTGAACGCATTACACATCACCAAATTTAATCCTCCCTATATTACTGACTTACCCATATTACCCTGTCCTTATTTCACATTGTTCATATTACATACCACTTATTTGAAGCCCTCCCATGTTGTGCCTTGGTCACATTGCACCCTACCAAATCATGCCCTGTATATATAACACTCTGCCATTGTTAAAATCTCCGTAGAGACCAATAACTTTTAAAAAGAAACTCAAACTTCCAGTTAATAGCAAAAAGAATGGTACTAGATATCATCACAAAATCACAGAAAAATACAGTGCAGAAGAGGCCCTTCAGCCCATTGAGTCTGCAGTGATGCGTGAAAGACATCTGACCTGCCTAACTAAATCTATTTGCCAGCACTTGGCCCATAGCCTTGAATGTTCTGACGTGCCAAGTACTCATCCAGGTGCTTTTTAAAGGATGTGAGGCATCCTGCCTCTAACGCCCTCCCAGACAGTGCACTCCAGACCGTCACCACCCTCTGGGTAAAAAGGTTTTTTCTCAAATCTTCCCTGAACCTCCTTCCCCTTACCTTGAACTTCTGTACCCTTGTAACTGACCCTTCAACTAAGGGGCACAGCTGCTCCCTATCCACCCTTTCCTTCATAATCCTGGTCACCTCGATCAGATCGCCCCTCAGTCTTCTCTGCTGCAGCAAAAACAACCCAAGCCTATCCAACCTCTCTTCATAACTTAAATGTTCCATCCCAGCAACATCCTGGTGAATCGCCTCTGCACCCCCTCCAGTGCAATCACATCCTCCCTATAATGTGACGACCAGAATTGCACACAGTACTCCAGTTGTGGCCTCACCAAAGTTCTATACAACTCCAACATGACCTCCCTGCTTTTGTAATCTATGCCTCAATTGATAAAGGCAACTGTCCCATATGCTTTTTTCACCACCCTATTAACCTGCCCTTCTGCCTTCACAGATCTACGCACAAACACATCAAGGTCCCATTGTTCCTCGGAACTTCCTGGTGTCAGGTCATTCATTGAATACCTCCTTGTCAACTTGCTTTCCAAAGTGTATCACCTCACACTTTTCAGGGTTAAATTCCATCTGCCACTTTTCTGCCCATTTGACCATCCCATCTGTATCTCCTGTTACCCAAGACACTCAACCTTACTGTTAACCACCCAGCCAATCTTTCTGTCACCGGAAACTTCCTGATCTTACCCCCGACATAGTCATCTATGTTGTTTATATAAATGACAAATAAGAGGGGAACCAGCACAGATCCCTGAGATACGCCACTGGTCACTGCGTTCCAGTTACTAAAGCAGCCATCTGTCATCACCCTCTGTCTCCTACAGCTAAGCCAATTTTGAATCCACCTTATCAAATTACCCTGTATTCCATTTGCATTTGCCTTCTTTATAAATCTCCCATGTGGGACCTTGTCAAAGGCTTTGCTGAAATCCATGTAACTACATCAAGTACACTACCCTCATCTACACACCTGGTAATATGTTCAAAATATTCAATCAAATTTGTTAGGCATATTCTCCCTCTGACAAATCCAGGCTGCCTATCCCTGATCAAACCTTGCCTCTCCAAGTAAAGCTAGATTCTCTCCTTCATTCATAGAAACATACATGGAAAATAGAAGCAAAAGGTGGCCATTCGGCCTTTTGAGCCCGCTTCGCCTTTTGTTATGATCATGGCCTGATCAAGTTCAATTCCCTGATCCTGCCTTCCCCCCATATCCCTTGATCCCTTCAGGATTTTCTCCAATAGTTTCCCTACCACTGACTGTAGTTCCCTGGCTTATGTCTACAACCTTTCTTAAATAGTGGAACCACATTAGCTGTTCTCCAGTACTCTGGCACCTCCCCTGTGGCCAGAGAGGAATTAAAAATTTGGGTCAGAGCCCCTGCAATCTCCTCCCTCACCTCCCACTGCATCCTGGGACACAATTCATCTGGACCTGGAGATTTGTCCAATTTTAATCCTGCCTACACCTGCAATACCTTATCACTCCCTATTCCAATCTGCTCAAGAACCTCATAGTCTCTCTCCCTGAGTTCAATATCTACCTCCTCATTCTCTTGGGTGAAGAGAGATGTGAAGTATCTGTTCAACAGCCTACCAATGACCACTGGTCCCACCCATAGATTCCCCCTTTGGTCTCTAATGGGCCCTACTCCTCCCCTGGTTATCTTGGGATTTATTAGCCAGAGCTTTCTCATATCCCTTCTTTGCTCCACCAATTGTTTTCTTAAACTCCATTCTGCACTTTATGTACTCCATCAATGTCTTCGCTGATTTGCACCCCTTGTACTTGCTAAAAGCCCTTCTTTTCCTTCTCATTGTATCCTGAATATCTCTGGTCATCCAAGGTCCTCTCGGCTCCTTCCTATTACCCTAGAGGGAACATGGTAGGCCTGTACTTCCTCCATTTCCTTTTTGAACACCCACCACTGCTCTTCTGTAGATTTCCCCACAAGTAACCCTTTCCAGTCTACCCTGGCCAGATCCTGCCTTATTTTACTAAAATCCACTCTCCCCCGATCCAAATTTTTTTTTAGCAACTTTTCTATTTCTTTGTCCAATACAAACTTAAATTGTACCATATTGTGATCGCTATCACTGAAATGCTCCCCGACGCATCAACCATCTGTCCAGCTCCATTTGTGCATATACGTGTGTGCATTGCATACCGGTGTGTCTGCTCCCTGTGTATGTGTGACTGTATATGTATATATTCCCTCTGTGTATATGTCTATATTGTATATGCGTATGTTCACTCTCCCTCTGTGTATATCGTATATGTGTATGTTTAATCTCCCTTGGTTGTATTGTATATGTGTTTGTCCCCTCCCTCTGTGTTGGGGTATTTGGTCCCCAGGCGGCGCTCCCGCTCTCTTGGTGTTGGGAAAGCTCGGGCGGGGTTTCATCTGGTCTTTAACTTGTGCAAGTTTTTTTAGTTTCCATCTAACTGGCTGCTCAGTGTTACAAAGATCCCTGGGTGGACAGCTGCACCCTTAGGTGTCTGAGCAGCATTCGGAGCCACAGCAATGGGGACACACAGCCTGGGAGCCGGGCAAATCGCTCTGCTCGCTGCCCTCTGCCTCACCGCCGTCCGGGGTAAGTGACCGGGATTCCTTTGGGGATAAACGAAGGTATTCCCGGGGTTGGTGTTGAAAGAGCCGGCGACAGGCAAAGGGATCGCTGGGGAGTGGGGTGAGTGTTTCAGATCCCTGCAAGGCAGGTGAAGGGTAAATGTCAGGTATTCGTCCCTAGCGCTGGGTAAGGAATGAGAGGGAATTTCTGGATATGGCAGTGTCCTAGGGGACAGATAAGCTATTCCCAGTTTGACTCACTGCCATACCTAGGACCAGTGTCATGAGCAGCTGGAGCGATATAACCCCATTAAAATAGGCAGTCGTGTTTAAAATTTGCTTTACCTCTGAGAGAGATTGTTACAAAGGCTGCCAGCCACTATTAATATCAATAGAAACGTGCATATTTTCAAATTAAACTAAATAAGCCAGACGCTATAGTTACTCCGACATAATGGCTCCAGGACACAATTTTGAAATTTGCACAGGACAAAAAAGGAAGAATGTGACAGGCTTGAAGCAGACAGAGAGGCTGGTGGATTGGACAAATCATGGATCAACTGTTCAACACAAGTTAACAATAAGAGGTCTCACAGCACCAAGTTAAAGTCCAATACATTTATTTGATATGGCAAGCCGTTGGAGAGCTGCTCCTTCATCAGGGGGCAGCACGGTAGCACAGTGGTTAGCACTGTTGCTTCACGGCGCCAGGGTCCCAGGTTCGATTCCTGGCTTGGGTCACTGTCTGTGCGGAGTCTGCACGCTCTCCCTTTGTCTGTAGGGGTCTCCTCCGGGTGCTCCGGTTTCCTCCCACAAGTGCCGAAAGAGGTGCTGTTAGGTAATTTGGACATTCTGAATTCTCCCTCCGTGTACCTAAACAGGCGCCGGAATGTGGCGACTAGGGGCTTTTCACAGTTACTTCATTGCAGTGTTAAAGTAAGCCTACTTGTGACAATAATGATTATTATTATTAAAGGTGAAGTGGAGGCAGATTCACATTCACAGTTAACAAAGCATCTGAGGGAGCCCTGTAGAGGCATAGACTATAAAAGCCAGGAAATCACGCTTACCCTGGTATAAAACACGAGTTTGGCCTCAGCCCGAGAATTGTGTTCAATTCTGGGCACCACAATTTGGGAAGAATGTGAAAGCATTGGAGAGGGTGCAGCAGAGATTTAACCAGAGTGGTTCTAGGGATGCGGCATGATGGTTACACGGTAGACTTGAAGAAGCCATTCTTCGAGCAGGAGAGTAGGGGGGGTGTTTAAAATCATGAAAGGTTTAAATAGAGAGTCAATAACTTGAGGCACAGAATTAAGAGGATTGGGGTCACTGTCTGCGCAGAGTCTGCATGTCCTCCCTGTGTTTGAGTGGGATTCCTCCGGGAGCTCCGGTTTCCTCCTGCAAGTCCTGAAATACATGCTTGTGAGGTGAAATGGACATTCTGAATTCTCCCTCTGTGTACCCGAACAGGCGCCGGAGTGTGGCAACTAGGGGATTTTCACAGTAACTTCATTGCGGTGTTATTGTAAGCCTACTTCTGAAACTGATGAAGATTATAATTATTGACCTCCCCATGGGGCTCATTGAGTAGGAGTTCCCAAGGTAACGGGTGGAGGCCCGTCCAGCTGGGACTCGGTATTGAGCCCTTTAAATACCATTCCACACCCGGACTGGGAGTTCCTGCTAGTCCCGGACTGGGACACTAGTGTTGTAAGCCATGGGTGGGGTTTTACTTCTGAGTTACAATACATTTGGTTTAACCTTTCTCTTTGTGTCTTCTGGATTACTACAGTTACAAAAGTGGAATTTGTAACATATGTGGAATTGCATTTCATAGAATAGAATCCATAGAATCCCTACAATGCAGTAGGAGGCCATTCGGTTCATCGGGTCAGCACCAACCCTCTGAAAGAACAGCCTACCTAGGCCCACTCCCCCTCCCTATTCCCATAACCCCACCTAACTTGTGAATCTCTGGAAACTATGGAGCAATTTAGCATAATCAATCCACCTAACCTTGCACATCTTTGGACTGTGGCAGGAAACTGGAGCACCCAGAGGAAACCCACGCAGACACAGGGAAAATGTGCAAACTCCACACAGACAGTTACCCAAGGCTGGAATTGAACCCGAGTCCCTGGCGCTGTGGGGCAACAGTGTTAACCACTGTGCCACCCCTATTGTAGCACAAAAGTATGTGGAGAATATTGGAACCTAATATAAGGTATAAGTTGGCAATCAGAGTGATGAAGTGGTGACCAGAACATTGATAACAAGAGTGAAACTCTGTTGCCTGTGTCCTACCACTAAGCCTCATTTACCCTCTCATGTCCTAACTGACCCGCATGAGACCCTGGGCCCTTAATGCTTTAGACTTAAGATGATCATCCTTTTATGACCGCACACCTTCCCTATAACTTCATCCAGCTTCCCCGTGTCTGCGTGGGTTTCCTCCGGGTGCTCCGGTTTTTCCCCACAAGTCCCGAAAGACATGCTTGTTACGTGAATTGGACATTCTGAATTCTCTCTCAGTGTACTGAATTCTCTCTCAGGCGCCGGAGTGTGGTGATGAGGGGATTTTCACAGTAACTTCATTGCAGTGTTAATGTAAGCCTATTTGTGACAGTGATAAAGATTATTATTTTTTTAAATGCCGGAACTCCATCCCTAACAGCACTGTGACTGTACCTACACCACAAGGACTGCAGCGGTTCAGGAAAGCTGCTCTCCACCACCTTCTCAAGGTCAAGTAGGGATGGGCAATAAATGCTGGGCTTGCCGCGACACTACCATCCAATGAATGAATGCATTTCAAAAAGTACCTTTGGAATTTCTGTTACGTTAAAGTTGATAATTAAAGGCTTGTTCCTGGTGTGGGAATGATGCAAAATTGACAGAACAACAGGCCACAATTAAACTTTAAACTCACACCCTGCTATCAGTTATTGGTAATAATTGTTGCTGTGTACATATTTGTGGTTTCGTGGGTGTCAACTGTCAGTGCATTCTGTATCTCTGACACATGATGGTGAAAGATTGAAATATCAGTAATCGTGACCTCATCAATGCAGATCCATTGGTATCTGCTTGTGTTGACAGGTAGAAATGAATTTCTGCTTTTACCACAGACCCCAGCACTGTGTGGAAACGTGTCTGGGCGTATTGCATAATTCACCAACTCAGTTGAATTTTAACAATACTCTCACCATTAACCATTGAAACCCAGCAGCTGTGGCAGGAGCTTTTCAACTATTCAATGTGCTGAATTTCATAGAATTCCAACATGCAGAAGGAAGCCATTCAGACCATCGAGTCTGTACTGACCCTCTGAAGAGCACCCTACTAGACCCACTCCCCCGTCCTATCCCCATAACTCACCTAAATGTTATGTTCTTGTGCTTAGCCGGATGGAATTAGTGCACTAGAGAACATCTAGTTCATGACTAGTTGAATGTTTATTGATTAACAATAACGTGGGTCAGATAACAATATGAAAACTATTAAAACGCTATCTATTAAATGACTATTGTAAAATTATCCAAGAGATATTACAAATGCATATATCCACTACAACAACTATCTTCAGACTCCACGAGGTTGCAGTGCCACATGGTTGTTTTTTACTGCCACCTGCTGGTTGGAGGTCATATCCGTCACTATTTACATAACCGCTTATGCATATCATCACACTAACCCTCACATCTTTGGACACTAAGAGGCTGCGAGTGTCATGACGCGGAAGTAGGGCAAAGGTTGACGGGATTGGCTCCTGTGATGAGAGGGATGACCTGATTGAAATACACAAGATTCTGAAGGAGTTTGACAGGATGGACACTGATAGGTTGTTTCCCCCTGGCTGGGGAGCTAGAACATGGGAGGCACAGTCTCAGAATAGGGGGCTGATTATTTAGGACTGAGATGAGGAGAAATATCTTCAATCAAAGGTTTGTGAATCTCTGGAATTCACTACCCCAGAGAGTTGTGGATTCTCCATTGTTGAATTGAAGGTGCAGATAGCAGATATTTGATTTCTCCGAGAATTCAGGAGAAGAGCAGGAAAGTGGAATTAAGGCCTATGATTAAGCCTGATCATGTTGAAAACATTTTTTTATTCTTTCATGGGACGTGGGTGTCGCAGGCTGTGCCAGCATTTATTGCCCATCCCTAATTAAGAGTCAACCACATTGCTGTGGGTCCGGAGTCACATGACAGCAGATTTCCTTCCCGAAACGACATTAGTGAACCAAATGGGATTTTAATGACAATCGACAATGATTTAATTGTCAGACTTTTAATTCCAGATTTTTATTGAATTCCAATTTCACCATCTGCGGTGGCAGGATTTGGACCTGGATCCATAGTGAATTACTCTGGGCCTCTGGTTTACGAATCCAGTGACAATACTACTATGTCCCCCATAATGGAACAGGCTGAATGAGATGCAGTCCACACCTGCCCCTATTTCTTATATTCTTCTGTTTTTAGCAAACACTTTCACTTCTAGAATTCTAATCTTTGTCAGCTTGCCCACAGCTTGTGGTTTGTCTGGTTCTCTCACTTGTTATTTATGGACCCCGTGACAGAGGACAGAAAGGACTGGGAGGCTGTTCTGCCTGTACGCTTCATGTCGTACAGCCCGACATGGAAGGATTTGCTGATATGTCAGCCTGCAATAGCATGATCGAGCCACCTTCCTCCTCCTTCAGGCTGCTGATCACAGAGCTCACTCCATGTATCTTTAGGAAGAATCAATCCAAGCACACTTCAGCTTGCTCCATAGAATGGTCCCTGGTCAGGGAAATTATCCTGTGGGACTCCGAGTTACATAGTGACCGCTCCTGGCTCTTCACCTCGTAGAGACCCTCCTTGACATTGGTTCACATCGTCTGCAGGAAGTACACATTTGGAATATTTTTCTGGAGCCGGGACATTTCCTTTTTTTTAAATAAATTTAAAATACCCAATTCGTTTTTAATCCAATTAAGGGGTAATTTAGGGTGGCCACTCCACCTACCCTGCACATCCTTTTGGGTTGTGGGGGTGAGACTCACGCAGACACAGGGAGAATGTGCAAACTCCACACGGACAGTGACCCGGGGCTGGGATCGAACCCGGGGCCTTGGTGCTATGAGGCAGCAGTGCTAACCTCTGCGCCACAGTGCCGCTCTGGACATTTCCTTCTGTCTCTTTTGCCTCCTGAACATCTTCACTGCTGGAGAATGTGATGAAGAACCTCAATGATGAAGAATCACATGTTGTTTGCTTTGGTCGCTTCCTGCCGGTGCCTCAGTGTTTTCAGTCTCATCATTCACCAACCTTTGCAGTCCTTTTGAGTTCCTTGATTCTGGGATCAGCAATTTCATAATCAGCTTCTGAGACTCCCTGCCGACCTTCTGGTTTTCCTGTAAGTGACAGTTGGCCAATAGAAGGTGGTGATCAGTGAAGAACACTCAAGTTTGGTGGATCTGATTGTGAACACTCGGGGCACAAACAGGAATAATAATAACTTTTATTGTCACAAGTCGGCTTACATTAACACTGCAATTAAGTTACTGTGAAAATTCCCTAGTCAGGTACACTGAGGGAGATTTCAGAATGTCCAAATTACCTAACAGCGCATCTTTCGGGATTTGTAGAAGGAAACCGGAACACCCGGAAGAAACCCACGGGGAGAACGTGCAGACTCTGCACAGACAGTGGCCCAAGCGGGGAATCGAACCTGGGACCCTGGAGCTGTGAAGCAACTGTGTTTTCCAGAGTGGGGGCTTGCCTTATCGCCAGCACCTTCTCCTCTACCGGGTGAAGTCGGTCCCAATCCACACAATACCCCAAGTATGTAACTTCCTTGGCGTAGAAAATGCACTTTCCCCTCTTGAAGCAGACGCCCGTCTCGGAAAAACGGCAAAGGACTTCTCCCAGGTTTCTCACGTGCTCCCTTTCATGGCTCTGGTGACCAGCCTGTCGTTCAAGTAGACCACCACACAGGGTAGGTCTCTCAGAATTGTCTCCGTAATGCGCTGAAAAATTGCGCAAGCCGAATACACTCCAAACAGCAGCCTCATGTATTCGTAGAGGTTCCTATGGTATTAATGGTTACCTAACACCTGGAATTGGCATCCAGCTCCAACTGGAGATGGTGTTGGTTCATGTTGAACTTTGAAAGGAATGACCCCTAGCTAACTTTGTGTATCGGTCTTCTATCTATGCCATTGGGTACCTGTCCAGGTGGGAGGACCTTAGAACATAGAACATAGAAAAATACAGCACAGAACAGGCCCTTCGGCCCATGATGTTGTGCCGAACATTTGTCCTTGATTAATTATAGATTATCATAGAATTTACAGTGCAGAAGGAGGCCATTCAGCCATCGAGTCTGCACCGGTCCCTGGAAAGAGCACCCCACCCAAGGACAACACCTCCACCCAACACTAAGGGCAATTTTGGACACTAAGGGCAATTTATCATGGCCAATCCACCTAACCTGCACATCTTTGGACTGTGGGAGGAAACCGGAGCACCCGGAGGAAACCCACGCACACACGGGGAGGATGTGCAGACTCCGCACAGACAGTGACCCAAGCCGGAATCGAACCTGGGACCCTGGAGCTGTGAAGCAGTTGTGCTATCCACAATGCTACCGTGCTGCCCTTCAGAACAAATTAATCGACACTATATCATTCTACCGTAATCCGTGTACCTATCCAATAGCTGCTTGAAGGTCCCTAATGTTTCCGACTCAACTACTTCCACAGGCAGTGCATTCCATGCCCCCACTACTCTCTGGGTAAAGAACCTACCTCTGACATCCCCCTATATCTTCCACCATTCACCTTAAATTTATGTCCCCTTGTAATGGTTTGTTCCACCTGGGGAAAAAGTCTCTGACTGTCTATCTATTCCCCTGATCATCTTATAAACCTCTATCAAGTCGCCCCTCATCCTTCTCCGTTCTAATGAGAAAAGGCCTAGCATCCTCAACCTTTCCTCGTAAGACCTACTCTCCATTCCAGGCAACATCCTGGTAAATCTCCTTTGCACCTTTTCCAAAGCTTTCACATCCTTTCTAAAATGAGGCGACCAGAACTGTACACAGTACTCCAAATGTGGCCTTACCAAAGTTTTGTACAGCTGCATCATCACCTCACGGCTCTTAAATTCAATCCCTCTGTTAATGAACGCTAGCACACCATAGGCCTTCTTCACAGCTCTATCCACTTGAGTGGCAACTTTCAAAGATGTATGAACATAGACCCCAAGATCTCTCTGCTCCTCCACATTGCCAAGAACTCTACCGTTAATCCTGTATTCCGCATTCATATTTGTCCTTCCAAAATGGACAACCTCACACTTTTCAGGGTTAAACTCCATCTGCCACTTCTCAGCCCAGCTCTGCATCCTATCTATGTCTCTTTGCAGCTGACAACAGCCCTGCTCACTATCCATAACTCCACCAATCTTCGTATCGTCTGCAAATTTACTGACGCACCCTTCAACTCCCTCATCCAAGTCATTATTGAAAATCACAAACAGCAGAGGACCCAGAACTGACCCCTGCGGTACACCACTGGTAACTGGTCTCCAGGCTGAATATTTGCCATCCACCACCACTCTCTGACTTCTATCAGTTAGCCAGTTCGTTATCCAACTGGCCAAATTTCCCACTATCCCATGCCTCCTTACTTTCTGCATAAGCCTACAATGGGGAACCTTATCAAATGCCTTACTAAAATCCATGTATACTACATCCACTGCTTTACCTTCATCCACATGCTTGGTCACCTCCTCAATGAATTCAATAAGACTTATAAGGCAAGACCTACCCCTCACAAATCCGTGCTGACTATCCCTAATCAAGCAGTGTCTTTCCAGATGCTCAAAAATCCTATCCTTCAGTACCCTTTCCATTACTTTGCCTACCACTGAAGTAAGACTAACTGGCCTGTCATTCCAAGGGTTATCCCTAGTCCCTTTTTTGAACAGGGGCACGACATTCGCCACTCTCCAATCCCCTGGTACCACCCCTGTTGACAATGAGGATGAAAAGATCATTGCCAACGGCTCTGCAATTTCATCTCTTGCTTCCCACAGAATCCTTGGATATATCCCGTCAGGCCCGGGGGACTTGTCCATCCTCAAGTTTTTCAAAATGCCCAAAGCATCTTCCTTCCTAGCAAGTATTTCCTCGAGCTTACCAGTCTGTTTCACACTGTCCTCTCCAACAATATGGCCCCTCTCATTTGTAAATACAGAAGAAAAGTACTCGTTCAAGACCTCTCCTATCTCTTCAGACTCAATACACAATCTCCCGCTACTGTCCTTGATCGGACCTACCCTCGCTCGAGTCATTCTCATATTTCTCACATATGTGTAAAAGGCCTTGGAGTTTTCCTTGATCCTACCCGCCAAAGATTATTCATGCCCTCTCTTAGCTCTCCTAATCCCTTTCTTCAGTTCCCTCCTGGCTATCTTGTATCCCTGCAACGCCCTGTCTGAACCTTGTTTCCTCAGCCTTACATAAGTCTCCTTTTTCCTCTTAACAAGACAGTCAACCTCTCTTGTCAACCATGGTTCCCTCACTCGACCATCTCTTCCCTGCCTGACAGGGGCATACATATCAAGGACACGTAGTACCTGTTCCTTGAACAAGTTCCACATTTCACTTGTGTCAAAGAACAAAGAACAAAGAAATGTACAGCACAGGAACAGGCCCTTCGGCCCTCCAAGCCCGTGCCGACCATACTGCCCGACTAAACTACAATCTTCTACACAAAGATTCTACACAGGGACATCCCTGACTGCCTATGTTCCCAACTTATGCACTTCAATTCTTGTCTGACAACATCGTATTTACCCTTCCCCCAAATGTAAACCTTGCCCTGTTGCACTCACCTATCAGGCAGCAAGACCTGCATGATATTTAGCCTTGGGCTGACAAGCAGCATTTGCACCACACCAGTGCCAGGCAACAACCAGAGAGAATCTAATCATCGCCCTTTGATGTTCAGTGGCATTTCCATTGCTGAATCCCCCACTATCAACATCCTGCCTGTTACCATTGATCTGAAACTGAACTGGACTAGCCATATAAAAACTGTGGCTACAAGAGCATATCAGTGGCTAGGAATCCTGCAGAAAAAAACTCAATTCCGTTTTGATTTGATTTGATTTAATTTATTATTGTCACATGTATTAGTATACAGTGGAAAGTATTGTTTCTTGCATGCTGTACAAACAATGCGTACCATACATAGGGAAGGAAGGCGAGACTGCAGAATATAATGTTACAGTTAAAGCAAGGTGTAGAGAAAAGGTCAACTTAATACGAGGTAGGTCCATTCAAAAGTCTGATGGCAGCAGGGAAGAAGCTGTTCCTGAGTCGGTTGTTACTTGACCTCAAACATTGGTGTGGAGATGCCGGCGTTGGACTGGGGTGAGCACAGTACGAAGTCTTACAACACCAGGTTAAAGTCCAACAGGTTTGTTTCGATGTCACTAGCTTTCGGAGCGCTGCTCCTTCCTCAGGTGAATGCAGAGGTCTGTTCCAGAAACACATATATAGACAAATTCAAAGATGCCAAACAATGCTAGGAATGCGAGCATTAGCAGGTGATTAAATCTTTACAGATCCAGAGATGGGGTAACCCCAGGTTAAAGAGGTGTGAATTGTATCAAGCCAGGACAGTTGGTAGGATTTTGCAGGCCAGATGGTGGGGGATGAATGTAATGCGACATGAATCCCAGGTCCCGGTTGAGGCCGCACTCATGTGTGCGGAACTTGGCTATAAGTTTCTGCTCAGCGATTCTGCGTTGTCGCGGGTCCTGAAGGCCGCCTTGGAGAACGCTTACCCGGAGATCAGAGGCTGAATGCCCTTGACTGCTGAAGTGTTCCCCGACTGGAAGGGAACATTCCTGCCTTGTGATTGTTGCGCGATGTCCGTTCATTCATTGTCGCAGCGTCTGCATGGTCTCGCCAATGTACCACGCTTCGGGACATCCTTTCCTGCAGCGTATGAGGTAGACAACGTTGGCCGAGTCGCACGAGTATGTACCGCGTACCTGGTGGGTGGTGTTCTCACGTGTAATAGTGGTATCCATGTCAATGATCTGGCACGTCTTGCAGAGATTGCCATGACAGGGTTGTGTGGTGTCGTGGTCACTGTTCTGAAGACTGGGTAGTTTGCTGCAAACAATGGTTCGTTTGAGGTTGCGCGGTTGTTTGAAGGCAAGTAGTGGGGGTGTGGGGATGACCTTGGCAAGATGTTCATCGTCATCAATGACGTGTTGAAGGCTGTGAAGAAGATGACATAGTTTCTCCGCTCCGGGGAAGTACTGGACGACGAAGGGTATTCTGTCGGTTGTGTCCCATGTTTGTCTTCTGAGGAGGTCGGTCCGGTTTTTCGCTGTGGCGCATTGGAACTGTCGATCAATGAGTCGAGTGCCATATCCCGTTCGTACGAGGGCGTCTTTCAACGTCTGTAGATGTCTGTTACGCTCCTCCTCGTCTGAGCAGATCCTGTGTATACGGAGTGCTTGTCCATAGGGGATGGCTTCTTTAATGTGTTTAGGGTGGAAGCTGGAGAAGTGGAGCATCATGAGGTTATCCGTGGGTTTGCGGTAAAGCGACGTGCTGAGGTGACCGTCCTTGATGGAGACGAGTGTGTCCAAGAATGCAACTGATTTTGGAGAGTAGTCCATGGTGAGTCTGATGGTTGGATGGAACTTATTAATGTCATCGTGTAGTCGTTTCAGTGATTCTTCGCCGTGGGTCCAAAGGAAAAAAATGTCATCGATGTATCTGGTGTATAACATCGGTTGAAGGTCCTGTGCGGTGAGTAGGTCCTGTTCAAACTTGTGCATGAAGATGTTGGCGTATTGGGGTGCGAATTTGGTCCCCATGGCTGTTCCGTGCGTCTGGATGAAGAACTTGTTGTCGAAGGTGAAGACGTTGTGATCCAGAATGAAGCGGATGAGTTGCAGAATTGCGTCTGGAGATTGGCAGTTGTCGGTGTTGAGTACTGAGGCTGTTGCAGCAATGCCGTCGTCATGGGGATGCTGGTGTAGAGTGCCGAGACGTCCATTGTGACGAGGAATGTTCCTGGTTCAACTGGTCCATGGGTGCTGAGTTTCTGTAGGAAGTCCGTCGTGTCGCGACAGAAGCTGGGTGTACCTTGTACGATGGGTTTCAAGATGCCCTCGATGTAGCCAGAGAGGTTCTCACACAGGGTCCCATTGCCTGAAACGATAGGGCGGCCTGGTGTGTTGGCCTTATGTATTTTTGGGAGGCAGTAGAGATCTCCAATGCGGGGAGTACGTGGGATGAGAGCACGTAGGGTGCTCTGAAGATCTGGATCCAAGGTCTTGATCAGTCTGTTAAGTTGGCGGATGTGTTCCTTGGTCGGATCTAGAATTCTCTCCCTATACCTTTGACCAATCTACCTCGCTTTCTTCCTTTAAGATTCTCCTTAAAACCCCCCTCTTTGACCAAGTCTTTGGTCACCTAACCTAATATCTCCTTAAGTGGATCCTTCTGTTAACTTGTGCTTATTCAGGAAAGTAAGAAGTCTTACAACATCAGATTAAAGTCCATGGCAATCTCTGCAAGACGGGCCACATCTAGAATTCTTGAGATTGCTCCACAGACCCGACCAAGTAACACACCCGCCAACTCAACAGACTGATCAAGACCTTGGATTCAGACCTTCAGTGCACCCTCGTGCTCTCATCTGATCTCTACTGCCTCCCGAAAATACACAAGGCTAACACACCAGGCCGTCCTATCGTATCAGGCAATGGGACCCTGTGTGAGAACCTCTCTGGCTACATCGAGGGCATTTTGAAACCCATTGTACAAGGAACACCCAGCTTCTGTCGCGACACGACGGACTTCCTACAGAAACTCAGCACCCATGGACCAGTTGAACCAGGAACATTCCTTGTCACAATGGACGTCTCAGCACTCTACACTAGCATCCCCCATGACGACGGCATTGCTGCAACAGCCTCAGTACTCAACACCGACAACTGCCAATCTCCAACGCAATTCTGCAACTCATCCGCTTCATTCTGGATCACAACGTCTTCACCTTCGACAAAAGGTCTTCATCCAGACGCACGGAACAGCCATGGGGACCAAATTCGCACCCCAATATGCCAACATCTTCATGCACAAGTTTGAACAAGACCTACTCACTGCACAGGACCTTCAACCGACGTTATACACCAGACGTTATACACATTGATGACTTTTGTTTCCTTTGGACCCACGGCGAAGAATCACTGAGACGACGACACAACGACATCAATCAGTTCCATCCCACCATCAGACTCACCATGGACTACTCTCCAAAATCGGTTGCATTCTTGGACACACTCATCTCCATCAAGGACGGACACCTCAGCACTTCGCTTTATCACAAGCCCACGGATAACCTCACGATGCTCCACTTCTCCAGCTTCCACCCTAAACACATTAAAGAAGCCACCCCCTATGGACAAGCCCTCCGTATACACAGGATCTGCTCAGACGAGGAGCGTAACAGACATCTACAGACGTTGAAAGATGCCCTCGTACGAACGGGATATGGCACTCGACTCATCGAGCGACAGTTCCAACGCGCCACAGCAAAAAAACGCACCAACCTCCTCAGAAGACAAACACGGGACACAACCGACAGAGTACCCTTCGTCGTCCAGTACTTCTCCGGAGCGGAGAAACTACGACATCTTCTTCGCAGCCTTCAACACGTCATCGATGAAGATGAACATCTTGCCAAGGTCATCCCCACACCCCCACTACTTGCCTTCAAACAACCACGAAACCTCAAACAAACCATTGTTTGCAGCAAACTACCCAGCTTTCACAACAGTGACCACGACACCACACAACCCTGCCATGGCAATCTCTGCAAGACGTGCCAGATCATCGACATGGGTACCACCATTACACGTGAGAACACCACCCACCAGGTACACGGTACATACTCGTGCGACTCGGCCAACGTTGTCTACCTCATACGCTGCAGGAAAGCATGTCCCGAAGCGTGTACATTGGCGAGACCATGCCGATGCTGCGACAACGGATGAACGGACATCGCACGACAATCGCCAGGCAGGAATGTTCCCTTCCAGTCAGGGAACACTTCAGCAGTCAAGGGCATTTAGCCTCTGATCTCCGGGTAAGCGTTCTCCAAGGCGGCCTTCAGGACGCGTGACAATGCAAAATCGCCAAGCAGAAACTTATAGCCAAGTTCCGCACACATGAGTATGGCCTCAACCGGGACCTTGGATTCATGTCGTATCACATTCACCCCCCACCATCTGGCCTGGGCTTGCAAAATCCTACCAACTGTCCTGCTTTGAGAGAATTCACACCTCTTTAATCTGGGGTTACCCCTATCTCTGGATCTGTAAAGGCTTAATTACCTGCAAAGACTCGCATTCAAAGCATTGTCTTGCATCTTTGACTTTGTCTATATACATGTTTCTGGAACCTACCTCATCATTGACCTGAGGAAGGAGCAGCACTCCGAAAGCTAGTGATTTGAAACAAACCTGTTGGACTTTAACCTGGTGTTGTAAGACTTCTCACTGTGCTCACCCCAGTCCAACGCTGGCATCTCCACATCATATTCAGGAAAGAGCATACAAATACCACCAGGGCATTGACTTTAGGCCTGTCAACCCCCCAAGATTGGCCTGGACAATCTCCAGGACACTGCTGTGTGTGACCCTGGAGAAAAATCAACAGGGCATGAAAGAAGATTGTTTTTTTTTCAACATTCCCTTTTACCAGATGTAAAAATATTGAAAATAGGGGGAGAAAAGGTTGTTTGGCGGACATCCAATTGGAAAATGAGTCTTTTTGTTTCCCAATTGGCACGGGCAATCCATGCATCATAAGGATGGGTGTGCTGGCTAACTAACGGCTGGAGAGTGGGGGAAAGTCATGTGATGAAACTTAACACACGTAATCACAGTTGGCATTCCCTAATCGACTATCGTGGTTCTATGGAGCCAAGGGTGGGGAAAGGTTCCGAGCCTCCAGTGATTGGTCTGCACCTTTATTCCCATCGGTAAAGCAGATAGTCTGATCAAACGGTCATAATGCTTTGGCATAATGCAGGTCCATCTGTCTCAGGTAATGGAATACTAAATCTGACAAAGAGAGAGGTGGGGGCGGGGGGGGGGGGGGGGGGGGGGGCAGGGCAGGGCAGGAGCTACTCCACGTTGTCTGGGTGATGTTAGGTTGGCTCAATATGCTTATGCTATCCAGGTTAGGTGATGGTATGGCACCCACACCTCTCCCTTCCCCTTTGTAAATTGTATTACCTGCAGGAGTGGCTGGGTTGTGCGCTGGTCTTGCCGTTGAGGAAGTGAACCAAAGTAGTTTTTAGAGAGGGCTTTACTTCTGAGCAGGAGTTTCATAGATTATCATTGAATTTACAGTGCAGAAGGAGGCCATTCGGCCCATCGAGCCTGCACCGGCTCTTGGAAAGAGCACCCTACCCAAGGTCAACACCTCTACCCTATCCCCATAATCCAGTAACCCCACCCAACACTAAGGGCAATTTTGGACACTAAGGGCAATTTATCATGGCCAATCCACCTAACCTGCACATCTTTGGACTGTGGGAGGAAACCGGAGCACCTGGAGGAAACCCACGCAGTCACGGGGAGAAAGTACAAACTCCACACAGACAGTGACCCAAGCTGGAATCGAACCTGGGACCCTGGAGCTGTGAAGCAATTGTGCTATCCACAATGCTACCGTGCTGCCCGACTGGCAATCAACAGGTCAAATAAGCTTATGATCCCTCTAAAGCAAAGGATGACACGACTTCAGTGCTTCAGAGACCATGCGTGAGTGAGTAGGGAGATAGAGAAAAGGCAGTATAAATGTCTGGAGCATGGGGGGAATGTAGAGACTTGTCAACTCTCTATCCTCAGGGTGAGCGAAAAGAGAAAAATGCAGAAAATGCAGAAAAATGCAAGAGCTCAGTTCGTCATTCCTCGCTTCAAATGTCTGCCAATTGCCAAGACAACACTGCTCCTGTGTATTTCAGTTAAATATAGAATCCATGAACATGGTCGATGTCAAAGGACCGTCCAAGCTGCAAAATCACATTTATTGCATTGTCATTTTGCACAGATGATTTTTTGCGCTCAGGTGGAATGTGAAAAACGGTGTTTTACGATGTTATGCTTGAGAGATCTGCTCAGAACAGGCAGTTTGGCTCTCAAGGTTAGAGGGCAATAAGGCCAGATCGCAGCGATTAGGTAACACTAAGCTGCAGGATGCGGTTTTCTGCTACTCCCCATGTCAGACGTCATGGCGGGCAGGAGCGGAAAACACCGGGAGAGGAGAAAGATCGGTTTTCCAACGTCGTAAAATCAGTTTTTAGTGGTGTCGTAAAGACTCCAATGGCAAGCTACATTTCCTGTCATCCAATATTGGGAATGTATTTAGCTTATCTTTGAATATCATTAACAGTATATGAGCATTGTGCACCTGGCGAGCTGCACTTTTCTCAGACATTGGGGGTGCATTGGTCAATCGTTCCCAGCATCGAGGATTCTTTGGAAGACTCAGCTGACAACAGCACTTCACTCTTGAGGGAGGGGATGCCTGGGTCCTGGGGCGAGGCAGCTGTGAGGTCACGGCGTGATGGACAAATCAGAGGCTACCGACAGCATTCCAGTGTGTTTCCCGGAGATGAATAATTAAATCATAGAATAGAATCTCTGCAGTGCAGAAAGAGGCCATTCAGCCCATCAAGTCTGCACCAGCCCTTGGAAAGAGCACCCTACCCAAGCCCAAGTCCCCACCTATCCTCGGAACCTAGTAACCCTATATAACCTTTTGGACACTAAGGAGCAATTTAGCATGGCCAATCCACTGAACTGCACATCTTTGGACTGTGGGAGGAAACCAGAGCACCCGGACGAAACCCACGCAGACACGGGGAGCAAGTGCAAACTCCACACAGTCATCCGAGGCGGGAATTGAACCTGGGTCCCTGAAGCTATGAGGCAGCAGTGCTAACCACTGTGCCACCGTGTCACCCTTCAGTTAATCATTTCTGCAGTAGATGATGATTTGTTATGTTGTAGGTGTAACATAAGCGGCTTGTTTGTGGTGCACTTGACAAAGGAAGGTTCAGACGTGGAGATAACTTCAACACGTTTATTAAACTATTTACACTCCTATTACTCAGGTTCGACACTACTGCTAATCCTACTATAGCTACCCAGACTGACTAACCAGTTGCTGCAATCCACGTGGTGGGTGTAATATTGAATCAACCCTGTGTCTCTACTCACTGACTGTCTCCACTGGAAAGAGGCAGATCACGTGTGTGGTGTCTTTTATATATGGATTGGTGTAATGCCCCCCTGTGGTCGTGTCACCTCCTTGTGTATCGTGAATGTCCATTGGTCGTCTCCTATCTAACTGATCTATTGGCTGAGTGTGTGTGATGTTTCTGGTTCTCCCTCTAGTGTCTAGCTAGCCTAAATGCATTTACATTGATGCACATCACCACAGATGATACAGCGTGAAGAACTGCTTTTACGAAACCCACCGTGTGTCACTCCCACCGCAGCACCTATTGCGCAAATTGGAAAATCCCGCCATTAATCTCTTTTTAAAACTCTGTGGGCTGGTAATGTGCCCAGTTATTTTGTTTCAGCAATCTACAAAACATCAGTGAAGCTGGGAAATTTAAATATAAGTAACGTTGAATTCCTTTCTCCCTTGTTTTTATTCAGCTTCCCCTTAACTGCATCTATGAGTCGCCTCAACCTCTCCAGACTCTGGACAAAGGGGTTTCTCTGGAGTTTCTTGGATTTGTTGGTCGCTATCTTACATTTATAGTCCCTAGTTTTGGTCTGCCCCACAAGAGAAGGCATCTTCTTCCTAACAAATCCTTGCTAAATTTTACAACTTCTAGGTAACCTTTCATCCTTCTCTTTTCTAGAGAAAAGGGTCCCAGTCTCTCCCCTAATAGTTGTAATCCCTCAATCTGGCGTAAATCTGGTCATTTTCTTTACACTTTCTCCAGCACCTGTATCCTTTTTACAATATGGAGACCAGGAGCACGATTTAACTAAACGGGAGCAAAGTCCCATAGCGAGCATGTTTAGCCGCGTGTTTCCCGGCGCTGCAATGACAAGAAACACAAAGCTGTAAGACGGCACTTGCGTTAGATAGGGGGTCTCAGACTCCGATCCCTTGGGAGACCCCAATGAGTGCCGTACCGTATTTGTTCCTGTAACTATTCCCTCTCCTTATCTTCCCTCGGACTCTCTATAATCAAGGCTGAAGCTATAACCTTCACTCCTGCCAAATCATTCCCCAGAAGCAAGTCTATCCATCCACCGGGAATTTCTTTTTCTAAAAATATTTTTATTCGAGGTATTTTAAGTTATATACAGGAAAAGAGAAAAACAGCACCAGTAAATATTCTTCACAAACCCACTCCAGATACCCAAACCCCTCCATCCCAGCCCACTCCCTCTGCCCCATTTTCTAACTATAGTAACAAAAGAAAGAACCCCCCCCCCAAATGAGCCCCCCACAACCCCCGCGACATTCCCACTGCCATTTACCACTTTTTAAAGAAGTCGATGAACAATCTCTATCTCAAGAAGAATCTCTCACCTGTGCCTCTAATAACAAACTTTATCTTGTCCAGGTGCAGGAACTCCGGAAGGTTGTTCACTCACAGGCTCGGAGCCACCTTCACCAACAAAACCTTTGACATTGTTCCTGCAAAGGCCTCCCATAACTCCTCCAACTTCAGGCATGCCCAAAACATGTGGACATGATTCGCCGGTCCCCTTGCACAGTGCCCTAATCAATCCTCTGCTCCTGGAAAAAATCGACTCATCCTTGACACCGTCATGTGCACCCTATGCATCTATGCACCACTTTGAACTGGATAAGACTCAGTCTCACACATGAGGAGGATGAGTTTACCCTTCGTAGGGCCTCACACCACAGGCTGGCTTCTAAGCACCTCATACCGACCTCTCCACTACTGCCCACTTTCTGACCTTCTCAATGTTCGCTGCCTAGTAGTAATTCAACAGGCTTGACAGCGCTCAACCCCTCTCCGTGTATCTCTTTCCAAAAACGCCCTCTTAATCCAGGGTTCCAATTCCAGTTTCCTCCTATCCTTTAACTTTGGACTTGCTGGAAACTTCTCTTCATGTCTTTAGATTCCTTAACTAGCCGTTCCAGAGCTTGAGCCTAGGTAACTGAAGGCACAGCCACCTTTGGTAGAATGACCGACAATGTTCATGAGAATTAAAGAAGCATAGATATTTTGGTGGACTGTGGGGTGGGAGGAGATTACAGAGATAGGGAGGGTCAGACCATGGAGGATTTGAAAACAACGATGAGAATGTTAAAGTCAAGGCGTTGCTTGACCAGGAGCTAGGTCAACGAACACAGGGAAGAGTTTCAGATAACATCAATCTTACACAGGGTATGTAACACATTAAACCAAATGGAATGCATAGAACTTCCAACACAGTGATCCTTTATTCCACTGACTTCAAACCTGTAAGTACATTCATGAAAAAGCTGAACTTAAAGAAATTAACTTTTTACAATGGATGACTGTTATTTGACACCCAGGACAGACAAGAACAAACTGTTGAGAACTCAACTCCTGGTTTAGAATCAGCCAGGTCGTAGAATTAGTTGGAGAGCACTGGGAACTGCAACCAGCAGAAGTTTTGTTTTAAGGGGCAATTTAGCGTGGTCAATCCACCTAACCTGCACATCTTTGGGTTGTGGGAGTGAAACCCACGCAGATACGGGGAGACTGTGCAAACTCCACACAGTGACCCTGAGCCGGAATCGAACCCGGGTTTTCAGCGCCACAGGCAACAGTACGAACCACTGCGCCACCATGCCGCCCACAGCCAGCAGAAGTGATCGTTAGTAATCGCAGCAAAGAAACGAGGTTGGGAGCCGGGGCAATCAAGGGATCTCTTGCTAATGCCCTCGACCACATGAACTAAATTACATTGCCATCCAGGCTGCAAAGAGTATTTTCCTCAACTCAGAGTTTCTCAGACTCGGGGGGGGGGGGGGGGGGGGGCGCGGATGCGCAAGGGATCAGTGCTGTCCAGGCAGTCCACCTTGTTATCAAGCAGCTTTGTCACAGCTACACCTCCCCTCACCGGTTCTTCAGATGTCTCACCGACAGATCTTTTGGGCTGCTCCAGTCGTGCCCCTTGCTTTCAAATCTTGTTTCAGGTTTACGAATGCAATAGACTAAGTTGATCCAGGAAACTTGGTGAACTTCAAGATGGAATACAGTGGTGAAAATTAAAAATGAAGAAGTTGAGAGTAAGAAAGGGAGTGAGGAAAAACGTCTTTCATTAAGGGTAGTAGAAAGAAATGACCAAGACAATACATTGGAGCGGGCAGTATAAATGGGCAAAAGGGGCAACAGAATGTTTCTGGATTTGAAAAATGTGAAGACAAATGGTAGGAAGCCAACAAGGTCGGATTAATATTCATCAAAAAGGGACCTGCTGAATGACTAAGAGAATATGAGGTTTAGATTCTTTTTTCTCTTCACCATTCCTAGGTGGCCATTTTTTTTTTCCCATGGTTACAGCAGTAGAGTATGTGTTTGATGAGAAGTTCCCCTCTATATCAACCAGCCTTGATGGCAAAATACCTATCCTGGGATTCCCCCCCCCCCCCCACCCCGCCCCACACACACACCCCAACCTCCACCACCACCAATCCCACTGGCAGCCGGAAAATCCTGCCCCTAGTTCTTCTTAACGACATTCATCGAACTCTCATGTTGTTTAGACCGACTCCATCTCAGATTTTCCTCTTTGGGCAGCATGGTAGCACAGTGGTTAGCACAGTTGTCTTTGGACAGCACCAGGTCTCAGGTTTGATTTCCATCTTGGGTCACTGTGTGGAGTCTGCACATTCTCCCTGTGTCTGCGTGGGTTTACTCCAGGTGCTGTGGTTTCCTCCCACAGTCCGAAGATGTGCAGGTTAGGTGGATTGGCCATGCTAATTTGCCCTTAGTATCCAAAAAGGTTAGGTGGGGTTACTGCATTACAGGGATCGGGTGAAGGTGTGGGCTTGGGGTAGGGTGGTCTTTCCAAGGGCCGGGACAGACTCAATGGGCCGAATGGCCTCCTTCTGCACTGTAAATTCTATGATTCTTGATATTTCAGGCCTTTATGTGTATGGTGGATTGTGGGTACTTTTATGCCTAAGATATGATCGAAATGAGGAATTTATATATGTTTATGCATTTTGTTGATAATTTCTTTTGTCTTTTCTCAGGTAATAATAAGTGTCAATTACGAGGAGCAGCAACATGTGCAGAGTGTCTGCAAATAGATCCATTGTGTGCCTGGTGTTCACAACAGGTAAGAGTTCTGAACTGCATCACCATCATCAACAGCCTGCGGGTTACCATTGACCAGTAACTGAACTGGACTAGCCATATACATACTGTGGCAACAAGAGCAGTCCAGAGTATTCTGCGGCAAGTAACTCACCTCCTAACTCCCAAACCCTGTGCACCATCTACATACGCATGTCAGGAGTGTGATGGAATACTCTCCATTTGTCTGTGCGGGTGCCACTCCAAAAACACTCAAGAAGCTTGATACCGTTCAGGACAAAGCAGCCCACCTGATCAGCACACCATCCATCGCCTTAAATGTTCACTCCCTCCATCACCGATGAACGGTGGCTGCAGTGTGCATCTACAAGATGCACTGCAGCAATTCACCAAGGCTCCTTCAAAATCAACTTCCAAACCCACGAGAAGGACAAAGGCAGCAGACACATGGGAGCACCACCACATGCAAGCTCCCCTCCATCCACACAGATGGGCAGCACAGTAGCACAAGTGGATAGCACTATGGCTTCACAGCGCCAGGTCCCAGGTTCGATTCCCCGCTGAGTCACTGTCTGTGCGGAGTCTGTGTGGGTTTCCTCCGTTCTCTCAGTGTCTGCGTGGGTTTCCTCCAGGTGCTCCGGTTTCCTCCAACAGTCCAAAGACATGCAGATTAGGTGGATTGGCCATGATAAATTGCCCTTAGTGTCTAAAAAGGTTAGGAGGGGTTATTGGGTTACGGGGATAGGGTGGAAGTGAGGGCTTAAGTGGGTCGGTGCAGACTCGATGGGCCAAATGGCCTCCTTCTGCACTGTATGTTCTATGTTCTATGTTCACACACCATCCTTCACTGGAAGGGAGAGATTTCCAAATCCTGGAACAGCACCATGGATCTATCTGCACCACATGGACAGAGGTTGTTCAAGAAGGTGGCTCACCACTCCTTTCTAATGGGCAATTAGGAATGGGTAACAAACATTAACCAGCCATCAATGCCCACATCCCATGAAAGAGTAAAAGAAATGTAAGTGATTCTGTCCGGAATTCTCCGGCCATTCACTGGCAGCGGAATTCTCTGGTCCTGCCGGCAGCGCACCCCTGCTTGCGGGTTTCCCAGCGGCGTGGGGTGCTTCAATGGAAAATCCCATTGACAAGCAGCAGGAGTAGAGAATCCCGCCGCCAGCGAATGATGCACCAAAGTTATCCGCCCTCGCTAGTAGCGGTAGCAGGGTGAACCCACGACGGAGAATCCCGGACACCATCATTAGTTTTTAAGTAGTCCGGTATTGTTTCATTCTTAATTGGTTTGGGTTGTCCACTGTCAGTGAAGAAACTAATAATCATTGTACCAGTAAAGGCACCTGATTAATTCATTGGCTGAATGTTCAAGTGAATAACTTCCCCTACATCCTGTAAATGTGAGCAAGCACTTGCATTTATTGGGTTGATCTTATCCTCGGGTGATGGGTGCTGACCCGTTGAATTCTTTCAAGTGAGCACTGAATTTGTTTCTGACTGGGGAAGTAATCGCCTCAGACAAAGACCGAAGTAGCTTGAAACATTGAACAGGACAGGGGTAGGGGAGGGGAGCCTCTCCTTAGCTATGATCATCTCAAAGAGGTTGGAGAGGAACTTTCCAGATTTTCTTTCCCACGGGGAACCTCAGGGCAAATTCAGAGCAGGGAACAGGAGTTGGAGAACTGGCGAGTGACTCTATAAGACAGAAGCTGCACAGGGTAAAAAGTGTGTAACACAGGAATTTGGTCGTGTTAAAAGGTATATATGTAAATGCAAGGAGCATCGTAAATAGGGCAGCACGGTAGCACAGTGGTTATCACTGTCGCTTCACAGCACCAGGGTCCCAAGTTCAATTCCCGGCTGGGTCACTGTCTGTGCGGAGTCTGCACGTTCTCCTCGTGTCTGCATAGGTTTCCTCCGGGTGCTCCGGTTTCCTCCCACTAGTCCCGAAAGACGTGCTGTGAGGTAATTTGTACATTCTGAATTCTCCCATTGTGTACCTAAATAGGCGCTGGAATCTGGCGACTAGGGGCTTTTCACAGTAACTTCATTGCAATGTAAATGTAAGCCTACTTGTGACAATAAAGATTATTATTATTATTTATTAAATAAAGCCAGTGAGCTGAGGGCACAGATAGACACGTGGCAGCATGAGATCATCGCTATAACGGAAACTTGGCTGAAGGAGGAGCAGATATTACATGGAGTTTTCCGGCACGATAGGGAGGGGAATAAAAAAGGTGGGGATGTAGCATAATTGTTTAAAGAATCAATTACAACTGTGAGGAGGGTTGATATACTAAATGAAGCATTAAATTAGGCCATATGGATTGAGCGCAAAGATAAATAAAGGGACAGCCACACTGCTAGGAGTGTACTATAGACCTCCAAATAGTGAAAGGGAGCAAATATGCAGACAGAATTTTGGGTGCAAAAACAATAGGGCAGTAATCATTGGGGACTTCAACTACCCTGATATCAATTGGGATAAGTGTGAAGGGCACAGAGGGTGAAAAATTCTTGAACTGCATTCAAGAGAACATTTTAATCCAACATGGCCCAATGAGACGTGACACAATTCTAGATTTAGTTGCAGGAAATGAAACTGGGCAAATGGGGGGCCATTTTGGAGACAGGGACTATAATGTAGTTAGATTTAGCATCATTATGGAAAAGGACAAAGATAGCACAGGGAAGACAGATTTTACAAAGCTGAGAGATGAGCAGGCAACAGTGGACTAGTTACAGTTACTACAGAAATCTATAATATATTTTTAGCACAGCTAACAATCTATCACAACCTCTCACTGTCCTTCATAACCTTTTCCCAGAATACCTAGAAATGCAGCCTTTTATAAGACTTCTCTGTGGTGCCAAGTAGTGTTGAGATACATGAACATCATCTTGTTAACCCTTTACACGCCTTACATTATACGTATCATTACAACTAGGAGGAAAAACTGTCAAAGCAGTGGGAGGCATTCAAAGGCACAATTTTGTGGGCACAGTGAAGACATGTCCCCACAAAGAAAAAGGGCAATACTGCCAAATCTAGAACACCCTGGTTACCCAGGTCCACACTGGCCAAGATAAAGCAGAAAAAGAAAACTTATAAGAGTATAAAAGGTACAGTGGTGAAGTAAAAATTAAAATTAGAAAAGTAAAGAGAGGGTACAATAAACATTGGCAGGTAAAATCAAAGAAAATCCAAACATGTTTTACCAATTAAGAGCAAGGAAAATGTCACCTATCAGAGATGTACATGATAACTTGTGGATTGATTCAGAAGATCTGGGCAGGATCTTCAATAGTTTTCACTAAGGATAGGATGATTTAGACATTCTAGTTAAAGAGGAGGAGTGTGAAATATTAGATACAAGAACCATAGTGAGAGAGGAAATACTAGAGAGACTGGCATCTTGAAGGTGGATAAATCGGCAGGGCCAGATGGATGTTGAAGGAAGCCATGGAGGAAATAGCAGGTGCTCTGAGGATCATTTTTCAATTCTCACTAGAAACAGGTGAAATCCCAGAAGATTGGAAATCTGCGAACGTTGTGCCATTATTTATAAAGGGTGCGGTAAATAGGTCAGAAAACTATAGACTGGTCAGTCTGACTTCAATGGTGGGCAAATTATTGGAAACAATCCTGAGCGACAGGGTAACTGTCACTTAGAAATCATGGATTGATCAGGGATAGTCGGCATTGTTTTGTTAGGGGAGATCGTATCTTGCTAAATAGAATCTTTGTGAGAAAGTAACAAGTCCAAAGATAGTCAGGTTAGGTGGATTGGCCATGATAAATTGCCTCTTGGTGTCCAGGGATGTGCAGGTTGGGTTACGGGGTGACGGGTATGGGGCAGGGTGGGTCAGGGCAGACTCAGGGGGCCCCAGAGGGGGCCAGGTCCTTGATGGAGACAGTCTCCTCACGCCCGTCGGGGTACGCTATGTACGCGTACTGTGGGTTGGCGTGGAGGAGACGGACTCTCTCCACCAGGGGCTCCTCCTTAGAGGTCCGCACGTGCTTGCGGAGCAGGACGTCTCCCGGGGACAGGAGCCAGGACGGAAGCGATGTCATGGATGCCGATCTCCTGGAGAAGAGAAACATCCGCTCATGAGGGATAGCATTCGTTGCAGTACACAAAAGGGACCAGATGGAGTGGAGTGCGGCAGGGAGGGCCTCCTGCCAACGGGAGACTGGTAGGCCTTTGGACTGGAGGGCTAGCAGCACGGCCTTCCAAACTGTCGCGTTCTCCCTCTCCACCTGTCCGTTCCCCCGGGGGTTGTAACTGGTCGTCCTGCTCGAGGCAACGCCCCTGGCGAGCAGGTACCGACGCAACTCCTCACTCATGAAGGAGGAGCCCCGGTCACTGTGAATGTAATTGGGATAACCGAACAGCATGAAGAGGTCGTGCAACGCTTTGATGACGGTGGCGGAGGTCGTGTCGGGGCTGGGAGTGGCAAAGGGGAACTGCGAGTACTCGTCGATGACATTGAGGAAGTACGTGTTACGGTTGTGGGTGGGGAGGGGCCCTTTGAAGTCAATGCTGAGACGTTCAAAGGGGCAGGTAGCCTTGATTAGGTGCGCCTTGTCTGGCTTGTAGAATTGCGGCTTGCACTCCGCACAGACTTGGCAGTCCCTAGTCATGGCCTTGACCTCCTCGACTGAGAAGGGCAGGTTGTGGCCCTTGGTGTAGTGGTAGAACCGCCTGACGCCCGGGTGACAGAGGTCATTATGTAGTGCCCGCAGTCGGTCATCCTGTGCGTTGGCACAAGTACTACGGGACAGGGCATCAGGAGGATCATTGAGCTTACCTGGCCGGTATAAGATACTATAATTGTAGGTGGAGAGTTCGATCCTCCACCGTAATATCTTATCATTTTTGACTTTACCTCGTTGTTTGTTGTCGAACATGAACGCAACTGATCGTTGGTCAGTAACGAGGGTAAATGGTTTTCCGGCCAGGTAGTGCCTCCAGTGCCGGACGGCTTCCACTATGGCCTGTGCCTCCTTCTCAACAGAGGAGTGGCGGATCTCGGGGTCTTGGCGTGTGCGGGAAAAGAAGGTGATGGGCCTGCCCGCCTGGTTGAGGGTGGCACCCAGGGCAAAGTCGGAGGCATCGCTCTCGACTTGGAATGGTGCAGACTCGTCTACCGCATGCATGGCGGCTTTGGCGATAGCGGTTTTTAGGAGGTGGAAGGCCTGGCAGGCCTCGGGCGGGAGGGAGAATGAGGGGTTCCTCCTCCGAGGAGGAGGGATCGGGCCTTGTCAGCGTACTCGGGCACCCACTGGGCATAGTAGGCAAAGAACCCGAGGCATCGCCTCAGTTCTTTGGGGCAGGTGGGAATGGGGAGTTCGAGAAGGGGGCGCAGACGGTCGGGATCGGGGCCGAGGACACCGTTCTCCACCACGTAGCTGAGTATGGCGAGGCGGGTGGTGCCGAAAACACATTTTGCCTCGTTGTACGTGAGATTGAGGCGTTTGGCAGTTTGGAGGAATTTAGTGAGGTTGACGTCATGGTCCTGCTGGTTGTGGTGATGTTGTCCAGATACGGGAAGGTAGCCCGCAGTCTGTTCTGGTCCACCATTCGGTCCATCTCCCGTTGGAAGACCGAGACTCCATTGGTGACGCAAAACGGTACCCTAAGAAAGTGGTAGAGGCGGCCATCCGCCTCGAAGGCCGTGAAGTTACGGTCCTCCGGGCGGATAGGGAGCTGGTGGTAGGCGGATTTCAAGTCTATGGTGGAGAACACCCGCTACTGTGCAATCCGGTTGACCATGTCAGATATGCGGGGGAGGGGATACGCATCAAGCAGCGTGTACCGGTTGATGGTCTGACTGTAGTCAATGACCATGCGGTGTTTCTCGCTAGACTTGGCTACCACCACTTGGGCTCGCCAGGGGCTGGTGCTGTGAGCAATGATCTTTTCCGAGAGAAGGCGCTTAATCTCCGCTCGAATGAATTGGCGGTCCCCGAAACTGTAACGCCGACTTTTAGTAGCCACGGGCTTGCAGTCGGGGGTGAGATTAGCAAACAGTGAAGATCCTGAGCGTGGAGAGACTACAGGTGGGACCCGGGGGGGGTTCAGGGAAGAACTGGGGGTTGGAGACCGTGAGGGCGGGGGGGGGGAGGGGGCCGTTAAAATGCAAGGTGAGGCTGCGCAGGTGGCATTGGAAGTCCAGGCCGAGGATCGCGGCGGCGCAGAGGTGAGGGAGGACCATGAATTTGAAATCCTGGAACACCGCGCCGTTCACTGAGAGGGTGACGACGCAGTAGCCCGAAACCTCGGCCGACTGGGAGTTGGAGGCCTGCGCGTGGGTAGTACCTTGAGGGAGCAGCGGCGCACGGTGTCCGGGTGGAGGAAGCTCTCCATGCTGCCGCTGTCGAAGAGGCAGGTAACAGTGAAACAATTTACCTGAACCTCCATGGTGGACCTGGCAAGCTGATGCGGTCGGTCCTGGTCAAGGACGATGGATGCGATGGTGGAGCTGTTGGAGAAGGGTGCCGGATCCGGGGAACGGCCTGCGGAAGAAGGTGGTGGCGCCCAGGCGTCGTAGGCTGCTGTTGGAGGCCAGGTTGCTGTCGTTGGCTGCATCTCAGTTGTTTGCAGCATTTCGGTCGAGTGCGCAGGTCCGAAAGTGATGATTGGCGGCGGGGCGGACCCGGAAGCGACGATCGGCGGCGGACCGGAAGTGACGTGCGGGGGACCGGACGTGAAGGAAGCCGGGCCGGGGATAATCAAAGATGGCGGCGCCCATGCATCGCACATGTCGAATAGCGAGCCGGGAACGGAAGATGGCGGCACCCAGGAGTAGCAGGCCGCGGTGTTGGACCCCGAGGCAGCGGTGGAGCGGCAGACGTTTGCAAAATGGCCTTTCTTGCCACAGGCTGAACAGGTAGCATCTCTAGCAGGGCAGCGTTTCCTGGGGTGTTTTGCCTGGCCACAAAAGTAACACTGGGGCTCAGGCATTATTTTTTCTGCTGGTGTGGCTGGGTGGGCCATGACTTGCAGGGTTTGTTGCTGGGCGGGCGGCAGGGAGGTAGCGGCCACGTAGGGAATGTGGGCAGACACATAGGAAGTTTGGGCAGGCGTGTAGGACGCATTATTGTCATAGGCTGCCAGTTGGGCCTCTGCCATAGTGACTGCCGTGTCCAGAGTCAGGGTAGTTTGTGCCAGCAGGAGTTGGCGAATTGGGACGGAAGCGATGCCGGCTACAAAGGCATCGAGCGCCAGGGCCTCAGTGTTCTGCTCAGCGGAGACTGCTGGCGCATTGCAGGTGAGCGCGAGGACACGGAGGTCCCGAACGAACACGGATAGGGGTTCACCCGGCTGCTGGTGCCGGGAGGCGAGGCGGTGGCGGGCATAAATTGAATTAACAGTTCGTGCATACCGGCTTTTGAGCTTCACGATGGCATCGGCGTAGGTCGTTGTTACCGTGATGAGGTCGAAAAGCCCGTAGTCGAGCCGTGAGCACAGGAGGTTGAGTCGGTCAGCGTCCGTTTTGACAAAGGTGGAGGATGCTTCCAGGTAGGCCTCGAAACACCGGAGCCAGCAGTTGAAAAGGTGATCCGCGCGTGGAGCGTGGGGGTCGAGCGAGAGCTTGTCGGGTTTCAGAGCCGCCTCCATTATAACTGTAGTGTATTAAATTGATGCACTAAGCGTCAAGAACCACAAAGACATGTGAGACTTTAACCAAGGCTTTAATACACTACATAGGAAGCTTACCCGACACGGACGACCCCAGACAAAATGAGTCCGGTCTCAGAAGCTGGGTCTTATATTTAACTCCTGGGGGAGTGGCCAAGGCGTAGCTCTCCGTGGCCAGGTCAGGTTACATACAGGTGACCAAACCTCTACAGAGCTACAGTACAATACACAGTACAATACACAGGATTACAGGGCCACGTTACACACAACTATTATATAACTATGTACAATGCTAGGGAAGTACAGTGGTGTATCAGCACAGTCCCACATAGCAGACTGCTGAGGAAAGTGAGATCTCATGGGATACAAGGGAAGGAGGCAGATTGCATCCAAAATGGACTCATAGACATAGAAAATACAGCACAGAACAGGCCCTTCGGCCCACGATGTTGTGCCGAACCTTTGTCCTAGATTAATCATAGATTATCATTGAATTTACAGTGCAGAAGGAGGCCATTCGGCCCTTTGAGTCTGCACCAGCTCTTGGAAAGAGCACCATACCCAAACTCAACACCTCCACCCAACACCAAGGGCAATTTGGACATTAAGGGCAATTTATCATTGGCCAATTCACCTAACCCGCACATCTTTGGACTGTGGGAGGAAACCGGAGCACCCGGAGGAAACCCACGCAGACACGGGGAGGATGTGCAGACTCCGCACAGACAATGACCCAAGCCGGAATCGAACCTGGGACCATGGAGCTGTGAAGCAATTGCGCTATCCACAATGCTACCGTGCTGCCCTTAAGAACAAATAAATCTACACTATATCATGTTACCGTCATCCATGTACCTATCCAATAGCTGCTTGAAGGTCCCTAATGTTTCCGACTCAACTACTTCCACAGGCAGTGCATTCCATGCCCCCACTACTCTCTAGGTAAAGAACCTACCTCTGATATCCCTCCTATATCTTCCACCTTTCACCTTAAATTTATGTCCCCTTGTAATGGTGTGTTCCACCCGGGGAAAAAGTCTCTGACTGTCTACTCTATCTATTTCCCTGATCATCTTATAAACCTCTATCAAGTCGCCCCTCATCCTTCTCCGCTCTAATGAGAAAAGGCCTAGCACCCTCAAACGTTCCTCGTAAGACCTACTCTCCATTCCAGGCAACATCCTGGTAAATCTTCTTTGCACCTATTCCAGAGCTTCCACATCCTTCCTAAAATGAGGCGACCAGAACTGTACACAGTACTCCAAATGTGGTCTTACCAAAGTTTTGTACAGCTGCATCATCACCTCACGGCTCTTAAATTCAATCCCTCTGTTAATGAACGCGAGCACACCATAGGCCTTCTTCACAGCTCTATCCACTTGAGTGGCAACTTTCAAAGATGTATGAACATAGACCCCAAGATCTCTCTGCTCCTCCACATTGCCAAGAACTCTACCGTTAACCCTATATTCCGCATTCATATTTGTCCTTCCAAAATGGACAACCTCACACTTTTCAGGGTTAAACTCCATCTGCCACTTCTCAGCCCAGCTCTGCATCATATCTATGTCTCTTTGCAGCCTACAACAGCGCTCCTTACTATCCACAACTCCACCAATCTTCGTATCATCTGCAAATTTACTGACCCACCCTTCAACTCCCTCATCCAAGTCATTAATGAAAATCACAAACAGCAGAGGACCCAGAACTGATCCCTGCGGTACGCCACTGGTAACTGGGATCCAGGCTGAATATTTGCCATCCACCACCACTCTCTGACTTCAATCGGTTAGCCAGTTCGTTATCCAACTGGCCAAATTTCCCACTATCCCATGCCTCCTTACTTTCTGCATAAGCCTACCATGGGGAACTTTATCAAATGCCTTACTAAAATCCATGTACACTACATCCACTGCTTTACCTTCATCCACATGCTTGGTCACCTCCTCAAAGAATTCAATAAGATTTGTAAGGCAAGACCTATCCCTCACAAATCCGTGCTGACTATCCCTAATCAAGCAGTGTCTTTCCAGATGCTCAGAAATCCTATCCTTCAGTACCCTTTCCATTACTTTGCCTACCACCGAAGTAAGACTAACTGGCCTGTAATTCCCAGGGTTATCCCTAGTTCCTTTTTTGAACAGGGGCACGACATTCGCCACTCTCCAATCCCCTGGTACCACCCCTGTTGACAGTGAGGACGAAAAGATCATTGCCAACGGCTCTGCAATTTAATCTCTTGCTTCCCATAGAATCCTTGGATATATCCCGTCAGGCCCGGGGGACTTGTCTATCCTCAAGTTTTTCAAAATGCCCAACACATCTTCCTTCCTGACAAGTATTTCCTCGAGCTTACCAATCTGTTTCACACTGTCCTCTCCAACAATATCGCCCCTCTCATTTGTAAATACAGAAGAAAAATACTCATTCAAGACCTCTCCTATCTCTTCAGACTCAATACACAATCTCCCGCTACTGTCCTTGATCGGACCTACCCTCGCTCTAGTCATTCTCATATTTCTCACATATGTGTAAAAGGCCTTGGGGTTTTCCTTGATCCTACCCGCCAAAGATTGTTCATGCCCTCTCTTAGCTCTCCTAATCCCTTTCTTCAGTTCCCTCCTGGCTATCTTGTATCCCTCCAATGCCCTGTCTGAACCTTGTTTCCTCAGCCTTACATAAGTCACCTTTTTCCTCTTAACAAGACATCCAACCTCTCTTGTCAACCATGGTTCCCTCACTCGACCATCTCTTCCCTGCCTGACAGGGACATACATATCAAGGACACGTAGCACCTGTTCCTTGAACAAGTTCCACATTTCACTTGTGTCCTTCCCTGCCAGCCTATGTTCCCAACTTATGCACTTCAATTCTTGTCTGACAACATCGTATTTACCCTTCCCCCAATTGTAAACCTTGCCCTGTTGCACGTACCTATCCCTCTCCATTACTAAAGTGAAAGTCACAGAATTGTGGTCACGATCTCCAAAATGCTCCCCCACTAACAAATCTATCACTTGCCCTGGTTCATTACCCAGTACCAAATCCAATATTGCCCCTCCTCTGGTCGGACAATCTACATACTGTGTTAGAAAAGCTTCCTGGACACACTGCACAAACACCACCCCATCCAAACTATTTGATCTAAAGAGTTTCCACTCAATATTTGGGAAGTTAAAGTCGCCCATGACTACTGCCCTATGACTTCTGCACCTTTCCAAAATCTGTTTCCCAATCTGTTTCTCCACATCTCTGTTACTATTGGGGGGCCTATAGAAAACTCCTAACAAGGTGACTGCTCCTTTCCTGTTTCTGACTTCAACCCATACTACCTCAATAGGGTGATACTCCTCGAACTGCCTTTCTGCAGCTGTTATACTATCTCTAATTAATAATGCCACCCCCCCCACCTCTTTTACCACCCTCCCTAATCTTATTGAAACATCTATAACCAGGGACCTCCAACAACCATTTCTGCCCCTCTTCTATCCAAGTTTCCGTGATGGCCACCACATCGTAGTCCCAAGTACCGATCCATGCCTTAAGTTCACCCACCTTATTCCTGATGCTTCTTGCGTTGAAGTATACACACTTTTTGCCTCATTACATGCTTGGCGTCCTGAATATCGGCTACCTTAGTTGCTGGACTACAAATCCGGTTCCCATTCCCCTGCCAAATTAGTTTAAACCCTCCCGAAGAGTACTAGCAAACCTCCCTCCCAGGATATTGGTGCCCCTCTGGTTCAGATGCAACCCGTCCTGCTTGTACAGGTCCCACCTTCCCCAGAATGCGCTCCAATTATCCAAATACCTGAAGCCCTCCCTCCTACACCATTCCTGCAGCCACGTGTTCAACTGCACTCTCTCCCTATTCCTAGCCTCGCTATCACGTGGCACCGGCAACAAACCAGAGATGACAACTCTGTCTGTCCTGGCTTTCAACTTCCAGCCTAACTCCCTAAACCTGTTTATTACCTCCACACCCCTTTTCCTACCTATGTCGTTGGTACCAATGTGCACCACGACTTCTGGCTGCTCACCCTCCCCTTAAGGATCCTGAAGACACGATCCGAGACATCCCTGGCCCTGGCACCCGGGAGGCAACATACCTTCCGGGAGTCTCGCTCGCAACCACAAAATCTCCTATCTATTCCCCTAACCATTGAATCTCCTACAACTATTGCTTTTCTATTCTCCCCCCTTCCCTTCTGAGCCCCAGAGCCAGACTCCGTGCCAGAGACCTGACCGCTAGGGCCTTCCCCCGGTAGGTCATCCTCCCCAACAGCATCCAAAACGGTATACTTGTTTTGAAGGGGAACGGCCACGAGGGATCCCTGCACTGTCTGCCTGTTTGTTTTTTTCCCCCTGACTGTAACCCAGCTATTCTTGTCCTGTACCTTGGGTGTGGTTACCTCCCTGTAACTCTTCTCAATCACCCCCTCTGCCTCCCGGATGATCCGAAGTTCATCCAGCTTCAGCTCCAGTTCCCTAACACGGTCTTTGAGGAGCTGAAGTTGGGTGCACTTCCCGCAGGTATAGTCAGTGGGGACACCGGTGGTATCCCTCACCACCCACATCCTACAGGAGGAGCATGTAACTGGCCTAGCCTCCATCCCCTCTTACCTTAAAGAATATAGCTGCTGTGTGGACTAACTAGATCTCCGTCCTCCGACTCTGCTCCCAATCAGCTACACTTCCTGTAAACTCCTGGCTCTCTTCGCACTCTTTGCGGAAATGTCAGAAACAAAATGAAAGGAGCACCTTACTCCCTCCTCACCTAACTCCCTCGGTCACCAAACTCTCACTATCGCACTCAAAAAGCACCAAATTCAGCACTCAGTGAAAAAAAAAAGTGACTCAGTGACAGGAAACAAAGGGTAATGTTCGCTGGATCTTTTTGCCTATGAAAAACAGTTTCCAATGGTGTTCCACAGGGCTCAGTGTTGGGGCCCTTGCTGTTTATTGTATATATTAATGATTTTGACTTAAATGTGGGAGGTATGATTGTGAAATTTGATGACACAAAATCTTCTGTGCAGTCGATAGTCAGGAGGATAGTTGTCAACTCCAGAATGATATCCAGAAAAGTTATGCAGCTGTCAAGGGTGTAGCGCACAAAGACTCCGAGAGACGAATAGAGTGAAGTCGATGAGGCTTGATTAAGCGTGACTGTTCCCCCGCAGTTCAGTAGCAGACTGGCCTGCGGGGGAGGACTCCTGGTTCTTATACTCCGCCTTCAGGGCGGAGCTAGAGGTCAACAGCCAACCAGGACCCGGGATCTGTCAGCCAATGACATCACGGCTTCACAGTCCCACATGACCACTAATGCATACTACCACATTCACCCCTTGTTAAAAATGAACCCGGCGGGGTGATGCTTCGCATGGTGGTAAGGGTTTACACGGCTGGTCCTGGGAGGAAAACGTTCGCATGTCATTACAGTATGTACAAGGGTTTTTTTTTGTTTCGAACTATTTACAGTAATCGTCAGGAGTAAAAGACAAAATGTTCTTGTTAAAAGTCCACATATTGTAGCGTTAGATCGACGCCACGAGTCGGGCGGGCGGTCTGGTCGTCCATGTCGATCGCCTCGGCCCCGGTGGTGGTGCTTGTTCCGGTGTTGTCGTCTCCGGGAGCCTTACGGTTTCAGCTTCGGCTTCATTACTGGTCGGGCCTGGGAGGAGGACCGATCCTCCTGGGAAGGGGGCGGTCGCGGGGTGCGCCGGTGGCAGGGAGGGGGTGATTGGTGTCGGGGGGGTGTGTGTGTTGCCGGCGGGCGCCAGATCCCGCAGGGAGACCGTGTCCTGTCGGCCGTCGGGGTACTCCACGTAAGCGTACTGTGGGTTCGCGTGAAGGAGGTGAACCCTCTCGACCAACGGGTCCGACTTGTGCGCCCGCTCATGTTTTCGGAGCAAGATGGGTCCTGGGGCCGCCAGCCAGGTCGGCAGCGACGTTCCAGAGGAGGACTTCCTGGGGAAGACAAGGAGGCGCTCATGAGGCGTTTGGTTAGTGCTAGTACACAGTAGTGACCGGATGGAGTGGAGAGCGTCCGGGAGGACCTCCTGCCACCGTGAAACTGGGAGGTCCCTGGACCGTAGGGCCAGTAGGACGGTCTTCCAGACAGTGCTGTTCTCCTTCTCTACTTGCCCGTTTCCCCGGGGGTTGTAGCTGGTCGTCATGCTCGAGGCTATACCGTTGCTGAGCAGGAACTGGCGCAGCTCGTCACTCATGAAGGAGGACCCCCTGTCGCTGTGGACGTATGCGGGGCAACCGAACAGTGTGAATATGGTGTTCAGGGCTTTAATGACTGTGGCCGCTGTCATGTCAGGGCAGGGGATGGCGAAGGGGAAGTGGGAGTACTCGTCCACCACATTAAGGAAGTATGTGTTGCGGTCGGTGGAGGGGAGGGGTCCTTTGAAATCCAGACTAAGGCGTTCAAAGGGACGGGAAGCCTTGATCAGGTGCGCACCATCCGGCCTGAAAAAGTGCGGTTGCACTCTGCGCAGATGTGGCAGTTCCTTGTGACTGTACGGACCTCCTCCAAAGAGTATGGGAGGTTGCGGGACTTAATAAAGTGGTAGAACCGAGTGACCCCCGGGTGGCAGAGGTCCTCGTGGAGGGTTTGGAGGCGGTTAATTTGTGCGTTGGCACATGTGCCGCGGGATAGGGCATCGGACGGCTCGTTCAGCTTTCCGGGACGGTACAGGATCTCATAGTTGAAGGTGGAGAGCTCGATCCTCCACCTTAAGATCTTGTCGTTTTGGATTTTGCCCCGCTGTGCATTATCGAACATGAAAGCTACCGACCGTTGGTCAGTGAGGAGAGTGAATCTCCTGCCGGCCAGGTAATGCCTCCAATGTCGCACAGCTTCCACTATGGCTTGGGCTTCCTTTTCCACTGAGGAGTGGCGGATTTCTGAAGCGTGGAGGGTTCGGGAGAAAAAGGCCACGGGAAGACCCTCACCAATAAATTCTGGTGGAGAGGAAACCCGAGACACTACACGTGTAGTGTCTCCCACCCACCCTCCTCCTCTAACCTAATAATAAAACCCATTGGTCTGAGGTAAGTACCATATTTTATTATATTATTATTATTTTTTATAAAAATTTAATTTAGTTGTTAGCCAGATCTTGGTAGAAAGTTAGAGGAATGGCAGGGAAGGGAGTGCAATGTTCCTCCTGCAGGATGTTTGAGGTGAGGGATGCAGTTAGTGTCCCTGCTGATTTTACCTGCAGGAAGTGCTGCCATCTCCAGCTCCTCCAAGACCGAGTTAGGGAACTGGAGCTGGAGTTGGAAGAACTTCGGATCATTCGGGAGGCAGAAGGGGTCATAGATAGCAGCTTCAGGGAATTAGTTACACCAAAGATTGGAGATAGGTGGGTAACTGTAAGAGGGACTGGGAAAAAGCAGTCAGTGCAGGGATCCCCTGCGGTCGTTCCCCTGAGAAACAAGTATACCGCTTTGGATACTTGTGGGGGGGGGGACTTACCAGGGGTAAGCCATGGGGTACGGGCCTCTGGCACGGAGTCTGTCCCTGTTGCTCAGAAGGGAAGGGGGGAGAGGAGCAGAGCATTAGTAATTGGGGACTCTATAGTCAGGGGCACAGATAGGAGATTTTGTGGGAGCGTGAGAGACTCACGTTTGGTATGTTGCCTCCCAGGTGCAAGGGTACGTGATGTCTCGGATCGTGTTTTCCGGGTCCTTAGGGGGAGGGGGAGCAGCCCCAAGTCGTGGTCCACATTGGCACTAACGACATAGGTAGGAAAGGGGACAAGGATGTCAGGCAGGCTTTCAGGGAGCTAGGATGGAAGCTCAGAACTAGAACAAACAGAGTTGTTATCTCTGGGTTGTTGCCCGTGCCACGTGATAGTGAGATGAGGAATAGGGAGAGAGAGCATTTAAACACGTGGCTACAGGGATGGTGCAGGCGGGAGGGATTCAGATTTTTGGATAACTGGGGCTCTTTCTGGGGAAGGTGGGACCTCTACAGACAGGATGGTCTACATCTGAACCTGAGGGGCACAAATATCCTGGGGGGGAGATTTGTTAGTGCTCTTTGGGGGGGTTGAAACTAATGCAGCAGGGGCATGGGAACCTGGATTGTAGTTTTAGGGTAAGGGAGAATGAGAGTATAGAGGTCAGGAGCACAGATTTGATGTCGCAGGAGGGGGCCAGTGTTCAGGTAGGTGGTTTGAAGTGTGTCTACTTCAATGCCAGGAGTATACGAAACAAGGTAGGGGAACTGGCAGCATGGGTTGGTACCTGGGACTTCGATGTTGTGGCCATTTCGGAGACATGGATAGAGCAGGGACAGGAATGGATGTTGCAGGTTCCGGGGTTTAGGTGTTTTAGTAAGCTCAGAGAAGGAGGCAAAAGAGGGGGAGGTGTAGCGCTGCTAATCAAGAGCAGTATTACGGTGGCGGAGAGGATGCTAGATGGGGACTCTTCTTCCGAGGTAGTATGGGCTGAAGTTAGAAACAGGAAAGGAGAGGTCACCCTGTTGGGAGTTTTTTATAGGCCTCCTAATAGTTCTAGGGATGTAGAGGAAAGGATGGCGAAGATGATTCTGGATATGAGCGAAAGTAACAGGGTAGTTATTATGGGAGACTTTAACTTTCCAAATATTGACTGGAAAAGATATAGTTCGAGTACAATAGATGGGTCGTTTTTTGTACAGTGTGTGCAGGAGGGTTTCCTGAAACAATATGTTGACAGGCCAACAAGAGGCGAGGCCACGTTGGATTTGGTTTTGGGTAATGAACCAGGCCAGGTGTTGGATTTGGAGGTAGGAGAGCACTTTGGGGACAGTGACCACAATTCGGTGACGTTTACGTTAATGATGGAAAGGGATAAGTATACACCGCAGGGCAAGAGTTATAGCTGGGGGAAGGGCAATTATGATGCCATTAGATGTGACTTGGGGGGGATAAGGTGGAGAAGTAGGCTGCAAGTGTTGGGCACACTGGATAAGTGGGGCTTGTTCAAGGATCAGCTACTGCGTGTTCTTGATAAGTATGTGCCGGTCAGACAGGGAGGAAGGCGTCGAGCGAGGGAACCGTGGTTTACCAAGGAAGTGGAATCTCTTGTTAAGAGGAAGAAGGAGGCCTATATGAAGTGTGAAGTTTCGGTTGGGGCGATGGATAGTTACAAGGTAGCGAGGAAGGATCTAAAGAGAGAGCTAAGACGAGCAAGGAGGGGACATGAGAAGTATTTGGCAGGAAGGATCAAGGAAAACCCAAAAGCTTTCTATAGGTATGTCAGGAATAAGCGAATGACTAGGGAAAGAGTAGGACCAGTCAAGGACAGGGATGGGAAATTGTGTGTGGAGTCTGAAGAGATAGGCAAGATACTAAATGAATATTTTTCGTCAGTATTCACTCAGGAAAAAGATAATGTTGTGGAGGAGAATGCTGAGCCCCAGGCTAATAGAATAGATGGCATTGAGGTATGTAGGGAAGAGGTGTTGGCAATTCTGGACAGGCTGAAAATAGATAAGTCCCCGGGACCTGATGGGATTTATCCTAGGATTCTCTGGGAGGCCAGGGAAGAGATTGTTGGACCTTTGGCTTTGATTTTTATGTCATCATTGGCTACAGGAATAGTGCCAGAGGACTGGAGGACAGCAAATGTGGTCCCTTTGTTCAAAAAGGGGAGCAGAGACAACCCCGGCAACTATAGACCGGTGAGCCTCACGTCTGTAGTGGGTAAAGTCTTGGAGGGGATTATAAGAGACAAGATTTATAATCATCTAGATAGGAATAATATGATCAGGGATAGTCAGCATGGCTTTGTGAAGGGTAGGTCATGCCTCACAAACCTTATTGAGTTCTTTGAGAAGGAGACTGAACAGGTAGACGAGGGTAAAGCAGTTGATGTGGTGTATATGGATTTCAGCAAAGCGTTTGATAAGGTTCCCCACGGCAGGCTATTGCAAAAAATACGGAGGCTGGGGATTGAGGGTGATTTAGAGATGTGGATCAGAAATTGGCTAGCTGAAAGAAGACAGAGGGTGGTGGTTGATGGGAAATGTTCAGAATGGAGTACAGTCACAAGTGGAGTACCACAAGGATCTGTTCTGGGGCCGTTGCTGTTTGTCATTTTTATCAATGACCTAGAGGAAGGCGCAGAAGGGTGGGTGAGTAAATTTGCAGACGATACTAAAGTCGGTGGTGTTGTCGATAGTGTGGAAGGATGTAGCAGGTTACAGAGGGATATAGATAAGCTGCAGAGCTGGGCTGAGAGGTGGCAAATGGAGTTTAATGTAGAGAAGTGTGAGGTGATTCACTTTGGAAGGAATAACAGGAATGCGGAATATTTGGCTAATGGTAAAGTTCTTGAAAGTGTGGATGAGCAGAGGGATCTAGGTGTCCATGTACATAGATCCCTGAAAGTTGCCACCCAGGTTGATAGGGTTGTGAAGAAGGCCTATGGAGTGTTGGCCTTTATTGGTAGAGGGATTGAGTTCCGGAGTCGGGAGGTCATGTTGCAGCTGTACAGAACTCTGGTACGGCCGCATTTGGAGTATTGTGTACAGTTCTGGTCACCGCATTATAGGAAGGACGTGGAGGCTTTGGAGCGGGTGCAGAGGAGATTTACCAGGATGTTGCCTGGTATGGAGGGAAAATCTTATGAGGAAAGGCTGATGGACTTGAGGTTGTTTTCGTTGGAGAGAAGAAGGTTCAGAGGAGACTTAATAGAGGCATACAAAATGATCAGGGGGTTGGATAGGGTGGACAGTGAGAGCCTTCTCCCGCGGATGGATATGGCTGGCACGAGGGGACATAACTTTAAACTGAGGGGTAATAGATATAGGACAGAGGTCAGAGGTAGGTTCTTTACGCAAAGAGTAGTGAGGCCGTGGAATGCCCTACCTGCTACAGTAGTGAACTCGCCAACATTGAGGGCATTTAAAAGTTTATTGGATAAACATATGGATGATAATGGCATAGTGTAGGTTAGATGGCTTTTGTTTCGGTGCAACATCGTGGGCCGAAGGGCCTGTACTGCACTGTATTGTTCTATGTTCTATGTTCTATGTCTGCCCGCTTGGTTAAGGGTGGCCGCTAGAGCTACGTCGGAGGCGTCGCTCTCGACCTGGAAGGGGAGGGACTCGTCGATGGCGCGCATCGTGGCCTTTGCGATATCCGCTTTGATACGGCTGGAGGCCTGGCAAGCCTCTGTCGACAGAGGGAAGGTCGTGGTCTGTATTAGGGGGCGGGCCTTGTCTGCATACTGGGGGACCCACTGGGCGTAGTATGAAAAGAACCCCAGGCAGCGTTTTAGGGCTTTTGAGCAGTGCGGGAGGGGAAATTCCATGAGGGGGCGCATACGTTCGGGGTCGGGGCCTATTATCCCATTGCGCACTACGTAGCCCAAGATGGCTAGCCGATCGGTGCTAAAAACGCACTTGTCCTCGTTGTACGTGAGGTTCAAGGCTTTAGCGGTCTGGAGGAATTTTTGGAGGTTGGCGTCGTGGTCCTGCTGATCGTGGCCGCAGATGGTTACATTGTCGAGATACGGGAACGTGGCCCGCAACCCGTGTTGATCAACCATTCGGTCCATCTCTCGTTGGAAGACCGAGACCCCGTTTGTGACGCCAAATGGGACCCTTAGGAAGTGGTATAATCGCCCGTCTGCCTCGAAGGCTGTGTACTTGCGGTCACTTGGGCGGATGGGGAGCTGATGGTAGGCGGACTTGAGGTCCACGGTGGAGAAGACTTTATATTGGGCAATCCGATTGACCATGTCGGATATGCGGGGGAGAGGGTACGCGTCTAGTTGTGTGTACCTGTTGATGGTCTGGCTATAGTCTATGACCATCCTTTGCTTCTCCCCTGTCTTTAGTACTACCACCTGTGCTCTCCAGGGACTATTGCTGGCCTGGATTATGCCTTCCTTCAGTAGCCGCTGGACTTCAGACCGAATGAAGGTCCGGTCCTGGGCGCTGTACCGTCTGCTCCTAGTGGCGACGGGTTTGCAATCCGGGGTGAGGTTTGCAAACAAGAATGGGGGCTCAACCTTGAGGGTTGCGAGGCCGCAGATAGTGAGTGGGGGTATTGGGACGCCGAATTTGAAGGTTAGGCTCTGCAGATTGCACTGGAAGTCTAATCCCAGTAATGTGGGGGCGCAGAGTTGGGGTAGGACGTAGAGCCTGTAGTTTTTGAACTCCCTCCCTTGCACCGTTAGGGTAACTATGCAGAAGCCTTTGATCTGTACGGAGTGGGATCCTGCAGCTAGGGAAATCTTTTGTGCGCTGGGACGGATGGTCAAAGAACAGCGTCTTACCGTGTCGGGGTGGATAAAGCTCTCCGTGCTCCCGGAGTCGACCAGGCATGGTGTCTCGTGCCCGTTTATCAGCACCTTTGTCGTCGTCGTCTGGAGCGTCCGGGACCGAGCTTGGTCCAGCGTCATTGAAGCCAGACGTGATCGTAATGTTTGAGCATCTTCTTCGAACCCCGTGGAGCCGTCGACACTGGGGTCCGTTGTTGCCGTCCAGGATGGCGGCGAGGGTGAGCAAGATGGCCGCCCCCATGCGTCGCACAGGTCTGGGGTGGTCCAAGATGGCGGCGCCCCTCCTCCCCTCGTGGTGGCCGGGACCCAAAATGGCGGCGCCTGCGGGTCGCACATGGGGCGCTGGGGGGGTTGGGGAGCATTAGGAACACGCAGGACTCCCTCTTCTCTGGGGACAGCGGTGGCCGGGACCCAAAGTGGATGCGCCTGCGGGTCGTACATGGGGCGCGGGTGGGGTTGGGGAGCGTTAGAGACGCGCAGAACTCCCTCTTCTCCGGGGACAGCGGTGGTCGGGACCCAAAGTGGTTGCGCCTGCGGGTCGTACATGGGGCGCTGGGGGGGTTGGGGAGCGTAAAAAGCTTGCAGGGCTCCTTGTTCTCCTGGGACAGCGGCGACCTCCCGGGACCGGCACACAGCCGCAAAATGGCCCTTTTTCCCGCAGCTCTTACAGATCGCTGCGCGGGCCGGGCAGCGCTGCCGGGGGTGTTTCGCCTGGCCGCAGAAATAGCAGCGGGCTCCCCCGGTGCGACTTGGCGTCTGAACCGCGCAAGCCTGTGGGGTGACCGGGGGGGGGGGTGTTTGTCGCGACGGGTGCGTACGGAGCCCAATGGGCTACCGCGCGGTCGGGGCCGTAGGCGCGGGCGTTTCGCGTGGCCACGTCCAGGGAGGCTGCTAGGGCCCGTGCCTCTGAGAGTCCTCGCGACTCTATTTCTAAAAGTCTTTGGCGGATTTGGGAGGAGTTCATACCTGCCACAAAAGCATCGTGCATTTACATGTCCGTGTGTTCATTTGCGTTCACCGGCGGGCAGCTGCAGGCCCGTCCCAAAATTAGTAGCGCGGCGTAGAATTCATCTATCGATTCTCCGGGAATTTGCCGTCTCGTTGCGAGTTGATAGCGAGCGAGGATCTGGTTTACTGGGCGAACATAGATGCTTTTTAGTGCTGTGAATGCCATCTGGAAATCCTCTGCGTCTTCGATGAGAGAGAAAATCTCCGTGCTTAACCTCGAGTACAGGATCTGTAGTTTTTGGTCTTCTGTGACCCGGCCGGGGGCCGTTCTGAGGTAGGCCTCGAAACAAGTCTGCCAGGGCTTGAAAGCTGCTGCTGCGTTCACAGCGTGGGGGCTGATCCTCAGGCATTCCGGGATGATCCTGAGCTCCATAGTCCTTTAGGCACGCTTAATAAATTGTAGCGCACAAAGACTCCGAGAGACGAATAGAGTGAAGTCGATGAGGCTTTATTAAGCGTGTCTGTTCCCCCGCAGTTCAGTAGCAGACTGGCCTGCGGGGGAGGACTCCTGGTTCTTATACTCCACCTTCAGGGCGGAGCTAGAGGTCAACGGCCAACCAGGACCCGGGATCTGTCAGCCAATGACATCACGGCTTCACAGTCCCACATGACCCCTAATGCATACTACCACAAAGGGCAAACAAAGCAAGAGAATACTCAATAAGTGGGAAGATATTGGGTGCAATTTAACAGGAATAAAAGAGCCCTATTTTGGGTGCATTTAGTGTTTCTTGGCGCCTACAGCACCGAGAATGACCCTGTTGTCAAATGGGACTCTTTTTTGGCCTCAACGAGAAATACCCTGCCAAGGCCGCACTTAAAATCATTTCCTGCACTGACAAGCTCAGCTCATCAGGAAGAGATCGGGTGTCATTTTTGATTGCCTCCCCGATCTCTCAACCCCGTCCCGCTCCCCCCCCCCCCTCCCCCCCCCCACCATGCACTCCGGACCCCCCAAAAAACACCCCAACTTACCTGTTAGTGGGTCCTAGAGCCTCCCCTAACCCATCTCATAAGGGCAGGGCATCTCCAGACCGATACCCAGCGCACCTCGGTGCTGCCAATTGGCACCCTGTCAGTGCCCCTGCCAGTCTGGGTGCCAGGCTGGCAGTGTCAAGGTGCCTGGCTGGCAGCAGGCATGCCAGGGTGCCACTCTATCCAGAACCCGACCAGCCGGGGGTCTCCAAGGTTCTGGGAGACCCCCCAGGTGCCATTACACCTGGTCTGCATTTGTGTGGACCAGTGCTAAATGGCATCATGGCAAGGTCTCCACAATTGTTAAGATGTAAATCTGGATCACCGCCAGTAAGGGCGAGATCTAGATCGCAACATCTTGCTTCACCTTGTGAGGCATTCCAATTGTTGTAAATCTCGGGAGGGGCTTGTCATGAGATTTGATTTAATGGCCTTGTTTCGTCACCAAGTCGGGCGGGACAAGGCTGTTCGATGTGCCCATTAAGAGTCTGGCATCTTTGAGTCTGGCATCTTTGAAGCTGTCGATATATATGTTTCTGGAACATACCTCTTCATTCACCTGAGGAAGGAGCAGCGCTCCGAAAGCTAGTGACATCGAAACAAACCTGTTGGACTTTAACCTGGTGTTGTAAGACTTCTTACTGTGCCCATGAAGAGTGGTAGAGGATGTGAGAGACCTTGGAGTGCATGTCCACAGGTCCTTGAAGGTGGCAGGAAAGGGGTCAAGGAAGGATATGTCTGGTAGGGTGGCCCCTTAAAGGGGGCGATCCTTCGTGGGCCATGTGACTTGCCTTGAGCCAATGGGGATGGAGCACGTAAACCATTTGTTAAAAATGTTTTTATTGGTTTTCACATTTTATGTAACAAATTTCAGTTCATACGTTAAATTACAAGTTTCATATCCGTGCATAATACCAAGCAAAAGCCAGCAAGCAGAGAGAAATTTACAAAAAAGAGATAAACCAAAGAGCGAGGAAGACAACACAAACAAACAACGATCACTATAAATATTTACATCTACTTGTCTTCCCTCCTCCCCCTCGGAACTGTGGATCCCATTTGGCCAATCTGCCTCAGCTACCCTTCCCTGTGTTGACCCAAGGGTGTATTAATCGGCCTATTGTTGCTCCCTCTGGTTTTCCACTTGCCCTCGGGCCCGTCCCGTGTGGCTTTGCCCTTTGTGCCTCGTGGTCGTTTTTGAGGGCTTTTGCCACCCCCCCCCCCTCTTCTTCCAGCTCCCCCATTCCCCTCCCTTCCTTTTCCTTTATGTTCTGTGGCTCGTCTGTGCTTCCCACTCCCTTCCCGCCTCCCCCTCTGCTGTACTGGTTGCTGGCTATGAATAGGTAATGGAACAAGTTGATGAAGGCTGTGGAAACCCTCCTCCGGCTCATGGATGGCGAGCTTTGTCTTCTCCAGTTGGAGGAATTCCGACAGGTCGGACAGTCAGTCTGCAGCTTTGGGAGGTGCTGCTGATCGCCAGCCGAGCAGGATTCTTCACTGGGTGATCATGAAAGCGTTGGCCCCCCTCCCCATGTGATGCCATTAGACATGACTTGGGGGGGATAGGTTGGAGAAGTAGGCTGCAAGTGTTGGGCACGCTGGATATGTGGAGCTTGTTTAAGGAACAGCTACTGCGTGTTCTTGATAAGTACGTACCGGTCAGGCAGGGAGGAAGGCGTCGAGCGAGGGAACCGTGGTTTACCAAAGAAGTGGAATCTCTTGTTAAGAGGAAGAAGGAGGCCTATGTGAAGATGAGGAGTGAAGTTTCAGTTGGGGCGCTTAATAGTTACAAGGTAGTGAGGAAGGATCTAAAGGGAGAGCTAAGACGAGCAAGGAGGGGACATGAGAAGTATTTGGCAGGTAGGATCAAGGAAAACCCAAAGGCTTTCTATAGGTATGTCAGGAATAAAAGAATGACTAGGGTAAGAGTAGGGCCAGTCAAGGACAGGGATGGGAAGTTGTGTGTGGAGTCTGAAGAGATAGGCGAGATACTAAATGAATACTTTTCGTCAGTATTCACTCAGGAAAAAGAGAATGTTGTGGAGGAGAATGCTGAGACCCAGGCTATTAGAATAGATGGCATTGAGGTACGTAGGGAATAGGTGTTGGCAATTCCGGACAGGCTGAAAACAGATAAGTCCCCGGGGCCTGATGGGATTTATCCTAGGATTCTCTGGGAAGCCAGGGAAGAGATTGCTGGGCCTTTGGCTTTGATTTTTATGTCATCATTGGCTACAGGAATAGTGCCAGAGGACTGGAGGATAGCAAATGTGGTCCCTTTGTTCAAGAAGGGGAGTAGAGACAACCCCGGCAACTAGACCGGTGAGCCTCACGTCTGTTGTGGGTAAAGTCTTGGAGGGGATTATAGGAGACAAGATTTATAATCATCTAGATAGGAATAATATGATTAGGGATAGTCTGCATGGCTTTGTGAAGGGTAGGTCATGCCTCACAAACCTTATCGAGTTCTTTGAGAAGGTGACTGAACAGGTAGACGAGGGTAGAGCAGTTGATGTGGTGTATATGGATTTCAGTAAAGCGTTTGATAAGGTTCCCCACGGTAGGCTATTGCAGAAAATACGGAGGCTGGGGATTGAGGGTGATTTAGAGATGTGGATCAGAAATTGGCTAGCTGAAAGAAGACAGAGGGTGGTGGCTGATGGGAAATGTTCAGAATGGAGTTCAGTTACAAGTGGCGTACCACAAGGATCTGTTCTGGGGCCGTTGCTGTTTGTCATTTTTATCAATGTCCTAGAGGAGGGCGCAGAAGAGTGGGTGAGTAAATTTGCAGACGACACTAAAGTCGGTGGTGTTGTCGACAGTGCGGAAGGATGTAGCAGGTTACAGAGGGACATAGATAAGCTGCAGAGCTGGGCTGAGAGGTGGCAAATGGAGTTTAATGTAGAGAAGTGTGAGGTGATTCACTTTGGAAGGAATAACAGGAATGCGGAATATTTGGCTAATGGTAAAATTCTTGGAAGTGTGGGTGAGCAGAGGGATCTAGGTGTCCATGTACATAGATCCCTGAAAGTTGCCACCCGGTTGATAGGGTTGTGAAGGGTAGGTCATGTTATTATTTAGATTTATATATTATATATTATAATATATTTATATATTATATATCATATATTATTTAGATTTAATAATGGGAGATGAGGAAATGGCTGAGGAACTGAACAGGTTTTTTGGGTCGGTCTTCACAGTGGAAGACACAAATAACATGCCAGTGACTGATGGAAATGAGGCTATGACAGGTGAGGACCTTGAGAGGATTGATATCACCAAGGAGGTAGTGATGGGCAAGCTAATGGGGCTAAAGGTAGACAAGTCTCCTGGCCCTGATGGAATGCATCCCAGAGTGCTAAAAGAGATGGCTAGGGAAATTGCAAATGCACTAGTGATAATTTACCAAAATTCACTAGACTCTGGGGTGGCCTCGGCGGATTGGAAATTAACAAACGTGACGCCACTGATTAAAAAAGGAGGTAGGCAGAAAGTGGGTAATTATAGGCCAGTGAGCTTAACTTCGGTAGTGGGGAAGATGCTGGAATCTATCATCAAGGAAGAAATAGCGAGGCATCTGGATGGAAATTGTCCCATTGGACAGACGCAGCATGGGTTCATAAAGGGCAGGTCGTGCCTAACTAATTTAGTGGAATTTTTTGAGGACATTAACAGTGCGGTAGATAACGGGGAGCCAATGGATGTGGTATATCTGGATTTCCAGAAAGCCTTTGACAAGGTGCCACACAAAAGGTTGTTGCATAAGATAAAGATGCATGGCATTAAGGGGAAAGTAGGAGCATGGATAGAGGATTGGTTAATTAATAGAAAGCAAAGAGTGGGGATTAATGGGTGTTTCTCTGGTTGGCAATCAGTAGCTAGTGGTGTCCCTCAGGGATCAGTGTTGGGCCCACAACTGTTCACAATTTACATAGATGATTTGGAGTTGGGGACCAAGGGCAATGTGTCCAAGTTTGCAGACGACACTAAGATAAGTGGTAAAGCAAAAAGTGCAGAGGATACTGGAAGTCTGCAGAGGGATTTGGACAGGCTAAGTGAATGGGCTAGGGTCTGGCAGATGGAATACAATGTTGACAAATGTGAGGTTATCCATTTTGGTAAGAATAACGGCAAAAGGGATTATTATTTAAATGATAAAAAATTAAAACATGCTGCTGTGCAAAGAGATCTGGGTGTGCTAGTGCATGAGTCGCAGAAAGTTGGTTTTCAGGTGCAACAGGTGATTAAGAAGGCAAATGGAATTTTGTCCTTCATTGCTAGAGGGATAGAGTTTAAGACTAGGGAGGTTATGCTGCAATTGTATAAGGTGTTAGTGAGGCCACACCTGGAGTATTGTGTTCAGTTTTGGTCTCCTTACTTGAGAAAGGACGTACTGGCACTGGAGGGTGTGCAGAGGAGATTCACTAGGTTAATCCCAGAGCTGAAGGGGTTGGATTACGAGGAGAGGTTGAGTAGACTGGGACTGTACTCGTTGGAATTTAGAAGGATGAGGGGGGATCTTATAGAAACATATAAGATTATGAAGGGAATAGATAGGATAGATGCGGGCAGATTGTTTCCACTGGCGGGTGAAAGCAGAACTAGGGGGCATAGCCTCAAAATAAGGGGAAGTAGATTTAGGACTGAGTTTAGGAGGAACTTCTTCACCCAAAGGGTTGTGAATCTATGGAATTCCTTGCCCAGTGAAGCAGTAGAGGCTCCTTCATTAAATGTTTTTAAGATAAAGATAGATCGTTTTTTGAAGAATAAAGGGATTAAGGGTTATCGTGTTCGGGCCGGAAAGTGGAGCTGAGTCCACAAAAGATCAGCCATGATCTCATTGAATGGCGGAGCAGGCTCGAGGGGCCAGATGGCCTACTCCTGCTCCTAGTTCTTATGTTCTTATGTTCTTATGTTCTTATGAAGAAGGCCTATGGAGTGTAGGCCTTTATTGGTAGAGGGATTGAGTTCCGGAGTCATGAGGTCATGTTGCAGCTGTACAAAACTCTGGTACGGCCGCATTTGGAGTATTGCATACAGTTCTGGTCACCGCATTATAGGAAAGACGTGGAGGCTTTGGAGCGGGTGAAGAGGAGATTTACCAGGATGTTACCTGGTATGGAGGGAAAATCTTATGAGGAAAGGCTGATGGATTTGAGGTTGTTTTCGTTAGAGAGAAGAAGGTTAAGAGGAGACTTAATAGAGGCATACAAAATGATCAGGGGGTTAGATAGGGTGGACAGTGAGAGCCTTCTCCCGCGGATGGAAATGGCTAGCACGAGGGGACGTAGCCTTAAACTGAGGGGTAATAGATATAGGACAGAGGTCAGAGGTAGGTTCTTTACGCAAAGAGTGGTGAGGCCGTGGAATGCCCTACCTGCAACAGTAGTGAACTCGCCAACATTGAGGACATTTAAAAGTTTATTGGATAAGCATATGGATGATAATGGCATAGTGTCGGTTAGATGGCTTTTGTTTTTTGACTTCCCATGTCGGTGCAACATTGTGGGCCGAAGGGCCTGTACTGCGCTGTATCGTTCTATGTTCTATGCTCTATAAAGAGTTCTGGCTGCTCTGAGACGGCAAAGCCTGCCACATTTGGGCATGGATCCAGCCTCACTCCCACAACCCTGGACATTGACTCAAAGAAGGTCGTCCAGAACCCAACAAGTTTGAGGCAGGCCCTGAACATGTGGGTGTGTTTGGCCGGGCCTCCCTGACACCGTTGGCATTTGTCCTCCACCTCTGGAAGAACCTGCTCATTTGGGTTCTAGTTAGGTGCGCCCTGTGCTTTAGCTGCATTGGGCTCAGCCCTGAACATGTGGAAGTGAAGTTTGTCCAGTGCAGTCCTTCGACCCAGAGTCCCCTCCCTAACTTCTATGCCTAGTTCTTCCTCCCATTTTGCCCTTGTCTTGTCCAGGGTGGAGTTACCTCCTCCAACAGTTACACATACAGGTCCCCCTCACCTAGGTCGTCTGCGTCTAACAGTTCCTTAACTAACGAGTGTCCTGGTGTCTGGGAGTACATCATTGTTTCCCTACAGAGGAAGATTTTGACGTGTATATACCTAATTTCTTTCCTTTGAGTTCCTCCAGGATCGCTAGTTTGTCATCTGTGTACATGTCGCTAACCGTGTCCCTCGTCCTGTCTCCACCTTTTGAAGGTGACATCCATTGTTGCGGGCGTGAACTTCTGTTTACAGATGGGAGCCACAGTGGACATTTCAGTTGGGCTGAAGCGTTGTCTCATTTGACACCACGTTCAGAGCGAGGTTACCACCACGGGGCTTGTCGAGTGTTTGGTGGTAGGGGTCGGAAGTGGGGTTGTGACTAGGGCTCGGAGGGACGTCCTGATGGAGGAAGGTTCCTCAATCCTCACTCATTCTGCTTCCTATTCCTTCACCCAACCCTTCACCCTTTCTGCTGTGGCAGCCCAGTGATAGAACAGTAAGTTTAGGAGGGCCATGCCTCCCATACTTCTTATCCTTTGTAGGACCCTTACTTTGATCCTCGGGTTCTTTCCCCCCCCCCCACACACACAAACGCCATGATTAATTTGTCTACCATGTTGAAGAAGGCCTTTGGGGATGTAGATCGGGAGGGATCTGAACAGGAAGAGGAACCTGGCCAGTACGTTCATTTTGATCGTCTGCACTCTCCCTGCCAGCGAGAGTGGGAGCGGGCCCCACCTCTACAGGTCCCTTTTGACTTCCTCCACCAGACTTGTCAGGTTCCACATGTGGATTTGTTTCAAGCCGTGGGCTATTTGGATCCCTAGGTAGCGGAATTTGTTTTGGCCTTGTTTGAATGGCAGTCTCGCTAGCTCTGGCCCTCTCCCTTGCAGGTTTGCCAGGAAGGCTCCAAACTCCTTTAAGAGCTTCATGATTCCTTCCATGCTGGCCTGGGAGTCCGAGATGTAGAGGAGTAAGTCATCCACATGGAGTGAGACTCTATGCTCTCTGTCCCCCCTCTGGATATCTGTCCAGCCTTTTGCCGTCCTGGGGGCGATCATCAGTGGCTCAATTGCCAGGGCGAACATCTGTGGGGACAGCGAGCATCCCTGCCTCGTGTCCCTATGCAACTGGAAGTATTTATAGCTGGTAGTGATTGTCCATATGCTCGTCATGGGAGCGCTGAATAGTAGTTTCACCCAAGTGGTGAACACTGGTCCAAGCCCAAACCCCTCCAGTACCTCTGTGAGGTATTTCCATTCAACTGGTGTGCTCTCCCCGGAGGGGGTCATTATCACGTTCAGCAGGTACCGATGTTCGATGTTAACTGCCTGCCCTTGACAAAGCCCGTCTGATCCCACGCGACCACCTCTGGCCACTAAGCCAAGGTTTTTGACAGGATTTTCACATCCACATTGAGCAGCGATATGGGCGTGTAGGACCTGCTCTCAGTCAGGTCTTTGTTTATTTTGGGTATCATCGATAATGAGGCTTGTGCTAGTGTGGGGGCAGGGAGCCCTTTACCAGTGGGTATGCGAACATCTCTCGCAAGTGCAGAGCCAATGCTCGCGCAAATCATTTGTAGAAGTCGGCTGGGAATCCATCCGGCCACAGCGCCATTCCGACCTGCAATAAGTTGATCCTCTCCTTGATTTCCCCCAGTGCTAATGGTGCTTCCAAACCCTGTCTCCTATCTTCTCCCACGACTGGCATGTTGAGGAACTTCTTCATCCCCGAGTTTCCCTCGAGGAGCTCGGAGGTGTCTCGTCCCCGGTAGAAGCCCTCTTTGACCTTTTCCGGCTCGGCTACCAGCCTGCCGCTGTTGTCTCTAATCTGCACTATTTCCTTAGTAGCTGCCTGCTTTCTCAGCTGGTGGGCCACAGGCGGCTGGCTTTTTCTCCATGCTCGTTAAAGGTCCCGTGTCTGGCGGAGTTGGTGCACTGTTTTCCTCGTAGAAGGTAGATCAAAGTCCATTTGTAGCTTTTCCCTCTCCGCCAATAGCTCTACGGTCGGGGCCGCAGAGTACTGCCTGTCCACCTCCAGTATGGAGCCAACCAGTTGTTGCCTAGCCACCCTCCCCGTCCTGTCTCTGCGTGCATTGTACGCAATAATTTCTCCCCTAATCACTGCCTGCAGCTCCTCCCAGAACGTGGAGGGTGAGACCTCCCCATTCTGGTTGTTGGTAACGTACCCGCCTATGGCCTGTAACATTGTTTCCCAAAATGCCAGGAGGGCTGTGTCCAGCCTCCATTGGGAGGGGGGGCTGAGCCCAGCCCGTATCCAACCTCCCTTCCATGTAGTGTGGACAGGGTCGGATTTCCCACTATAAAGAAGTCATCCTGAGTCTCCAGCCTCCTTTCCACCTTTTCTAGAGCCGCCTGCAGGGTAATCAGCGCCTCTGCCACTTTGACCGTTGCCCTCATCTCCGTTTTAATGGCCTCCTAGAGCTCCTGGAGTTCCTGTGTGAGGAACTTCCTCCATCCGTTCGTCGCGGCGGAGCACTGCGGCCTGGTGGTCCTTCTCATTCAGGTGTGGCTGGGGCCTCGCTGCCCGGCCTGCTTACCATCTCCTCATTCCTTCTTTCCAGGCTTTTGCTGCCTTTGCCGTCCTTTCAGCTCCTGGAGCAACTGCCGATTGGTATGCCTTGCCCTGGTAGTGTTGGAGGAGGGTGGGGGGGTTTTCTCCCGGATTTAGCAGGCTATTTTTGAGCTTAATTTCAAGTTGAGAGGAGGAGAACCACCTTTTGTGTATCTACTCAGCACACTACCGTCACTGGAACCGGAGCAGGTACACCTGAACCTAATGGATTCCAGGGTGTAAAATCCAGAGCAGGATATCATCAGAATAAGCCTGGGAGGCGAGGGAACCAACGTGTTGGAGTTGTGCTGTTCTGTTCAATAAGTTCTCCTTTTGTTTTCACCATTGTGATTGAACATTGCCTCATCACTTTGCCTCGCACTACACCAATGTGGAATGCTTTCCTTTATTAGAGAAGGTATTGAATACAAAAGTAGGGATTTAATGATGAATCTGTATAAAACACTGGTCAGGCCACAGCTGGAGTTTTGGCTGCAGTTCTGGTCACCACATAATTGCTCTGCAAAGAGTGCAGAGATTTACAAGAATGTCACCAGCGCTTGAAAATTGCAGCAATGAGGAGAGATTGAATAGGCTAGTGTTGTTTTCCTTCGAACACAGGAGGCTAAGGGGTGATCTAATTGAGGTGCACAAAATTATCAAGTGCCTAGACAGCAAAGAGTAGAGGGGTCACTATACCAGGGGGCATAGAACAATAGGTTTAAGATGATTGGTAGAATGATTAGAGGGAACATGAGGAAAAGCTTTTTCACCCAGAGGATGGTGGGTGTTTGGAATTCAACGACTAAGTTGGTGGTTGAGACTGAAACACTTAACTCATTTAAACTATCTAAAGTGCTGAAAACTGCAAGATTACGGACCAGTTTTTATTTTGCTCTTTTTGGCCGGCGCAGAAATGATGGACTGAATGGCCTCTTTCTGCACCCTAACTTTTCTGTGGTTCTAATCGTCCTGAGATTTTGACTAGTTTTCCACCTCTCCCAAGGCTTCAGAAAATCTGAAGGCTAATCATAGAATTGAAGCTAACCACTGTGCTACCATGCTGCCCGGCACCGTCCTGCCCAGCTATTACGGCACAGAAGGAAGCCATTCGGCCCATTGAGTCATACCAACTCTGTTGAGCAATTCAATCAGTTGCACTACCCCACTTCCATCCCAGTAATCCTGCAGCTCTGGTTCCTTCAAGTGCCCAATATTTCCATTTGAAATCATTGATCACCTATTAGTTCACCATCTCATAGGCAGCAAGTTCCAGATCATTGCCAGTGACTGCGTCAAAATGTCCTACTCACATCTTTAGTGCTGCAGTAGAAGCTGAGCCATTGGCTATCATTGGTGCATTACGGTTGGTCCGTAGGCTAGCCTGTCAGCATGATCTGGCAGCAAGGGGAATCCAGCTCTTACTTGTCGGAAGCCTTTCCTCAGAGATTGGAGCCAACTTGTTCCGGTGTTGAGGAGGTGAGCGACATGTCGTGATGCACAAGACATCAAGACATCACGTCTGTACATGACAGGCTGAACGTTGACCAATAGGCATTTTCCTGCCTGTCATTTTCTGTATTCTCCTAATAGGCACAAGACCGATAAATTGCCTCAGATTATGTTAATTACTGGATAGGTAGGATTTCACAGGTTGGAGTGATTTCTGGAAACTACATTAGCTTTTGGTACTTCCCGATTTAAATAGCCTGGACACTCGCCCCCTTGAGCACCCATTCATTGGAGCTGCAGTGTACATTAACTTCAGCATGCAACAAGACATGCTCAATGGAGCTCCCAAATATATAACCTCCATTACGTGGAATGGCAAAGGCAGCAGGTGCATGGGAACACCATCCATCACCTCCGAGTTTCTGTCTGAATTACACACCATCCTCATTTGGAGGCAATTTCTCAAAATTACGTTTACAGGCCACTCTCTCCTCTCCCTCTAATTTAATCACAGAAGACAACATGCCAGATATCATTTGAAATATCTTATCTTAAATATTCAGCGTTTTTCAGTACGTATAGGAAGGGAATCGAGAAAATGAGTCAGCTGTAGTTTCTGAAAAAGTAGAACTATTGGTTTAACCACACTGGTCTTTCCCAGCCTAGCACGTTTCCTGTGTTCCAAGCCATTATTTTCTATGCATTGACAGTGCAGAGCCAACCAATTTGTGCAGCCCGAATGCTGTACACTAGTGACGGGCAGCCTAGGCTGGTAAGTGGGCCGCATTAGTGGTCCCCCTTCATCTCATGTGGGCCGCGAGATTGAAATCAGGCTTGTTCACTAACCATCACCCCATGAATAAGATTAAATACATTTCATGCACGCCAAATATATCATAGTGGGTTATAAAAAAATGCTTAATCATTCATTTATTTGTCGAAGTGTCATCAACTTCAAATGGTAAAACAAAATAAATATTTATATTTACCTTACTTAAAGTACAAATGTAACATAAAAGTGCAATTAAATAGTCCACTGGAGTTGTAGACAAGACGGTCTCCTGCTGGCTGCAATTGCATACCGAGACTTTGCATGGTGTGCCAATTGAACCGTGGCAGATTGATTGAACGCATAGGGAGCGCACAACTGTAACAGTCATTGTGGGTAATCAGCATGCACCTCACTTCACGTGCCCTTGCTTCATGTGTACATCACTTCAGGCATACCGCAAGAAAAAAAAACTATGTGGACAGAAACTGGCAGAATCGGACTTCCGGTGGCGGCTGTAGTGATATGTATATATGATGGTATATAAAGAGTTAATGACTACATCATGGTGTAAGCCAGCCACTAGATGGCAGCACTAGATTCATGTATATATATGTGGACTCAAAGGATCTTGGGTCTCTTCGAACCAGGAGTGACTAGACAGCAGATTGTTGGTGAGATATAGCATAGTTAGCAAGTGTAGTTAAATATAGTTACTATTATTCTGAATTACTTTATCACCAGTTATAGTTCGGTAAGAGTGAACAAACTCAACTCAACATTATTTAATTCGATATTCAATTAAACGTATTTGCTTTAAGTTGAAGATTGGTAGTTTCTTTTGAATCCAACCATCAGACCATTCTGGAAGACGAAAGCAAATAGGAACGACATATTACAATAAAGCGGCCATGGAGTGAGTGGTCACACACAGTGCAGCTCCTGGTTGAAGGTGTTGGTTTTGGCCTTTGTCACCCGTGATTTGGGTAGATTCAGCAGAAACGTGGAGCGAGAGTGCTGGGGAAGAAGTTGTCCCCTGAATGGGCATGTTTACGAGCTATCAAACCCGGTTGAAGATAGTGAAGGACCTGGCGTAAGATTTGGAGGAGACTTGTGATGCAGTTCCAATTACGAAAATGGTGGAGGGGGGAAGCTCGACGGCTCTGGGAGGCTGCAGATGGAGCAATTGATGGACTTCATTAAAGAGGATCTCAGCAACAAAGGAAGGAAATGCAGAGCGACTGGTTGAAGGTAATTGAGGGGGCAGTAGCGCCGCTTCGTGAGACCTTGGAGCGGGTGGAAAAGTGCCTCGAAACGCAGGGGGCGACGATCCAGGAGGTGGAAAAGGTGGTGTCCAACCAGAGTGACCACATTATGTCTTTGGAGGCGGAGGTGGCGATCCAGGGGGATCTGTGCAAGTCGCTATGGACGAATGTGGAGGACCAGGACAACAGGTCCAGGTAACAAAACCTGAGGAACTTGGGCCACTTTGTTGAGGAAGAGAATGGGAGGGGGCTGGAGGTACGTGATAATGAGTGGAGTGTTAGCACTGGTGTTGGTGAACGCATATGCGCCTAAATGGGATGACGTTGGTTTTGTAAAGAGGTTACTGGGAGGAAGGGAGTACTCCTTCTTACCGCATGTGTGTAGGGTGCATTCTAGAATTGATTATTTTCATGGTGAGCCGGGCAGTGTTGAAGGGGACGGTAGGGGGCGGAATATACAGGGATTGTGAGCTCGGACTGTGCACTGCACTGGTTATATGTGAGGCTTTGTTCAGGATAGGTGCAGAGACCGGGGTGGAGGTTGGACGATGGACTTTTAGCTGATAAGGTGTTTTGTGGAAAGGTGAGCGTGGCGATTAAAAACTATGTGAGCTGAACCAGAATGGTGAGGTATCAGCGGCTACGTTTTGGGAGGCCTTGATGGCCGTGATCCGAGGGGAAATTATTTTGTTCAAAGTCCACAGAGATAGGAGGAGGAGGAGGAGGAAGGAACACCGGCAATTATTGGACGAGATAGTTGAGGTGGGCAGGAGACACTCGACAGCCCCCACGAGGGAGCTGTAGGCAGAGAGGAAAACCTTTCAAGGGCAATTTGATCAGTTGGCAATGGGTAAGGCGGTGGAGCAGTTGCAGAGAGCGAGGGGGGTGCAGTATAAGTTTGGGGAGAAGGCGAACCATATGCTGGCCCACCAGGTGCGAAGCCAGGCAGGTCCAGGGACATTTTGCAGCTGAAGGTGGATAAGGGGGTGATGGTGTCGGAGCCGGAATGGATAGATTAGGTATTTAGGGCTTTTTATGAGGGGTTGTAAAGGCTGAGCTGGTGGGGGAGGCGGAGGATGTGGGGTGGTTTCTGAATGGGTTGGAGTTCCCAGAGTTGGAGGAAGGCATTGGAGGAGCCACTGGGGTTAAGGGAGTGCATTAATAGAATGCAGTCGGGGACGGCCCCTGGCTGGACAGCTTTCCAGAAGAGTTTGCGACGGGGTTGACCTCTCACCTGGTGGGTATGTTTAGTGAGGCAGTGGAAAAGGGGAAGTTGATGGCTACATTAGCGAGGGCGTTGATTTTGTTGATCCTGAAAAAGGGGAAGTAACCACTGGAGTGTGGGTGCTACACGCCCATTTCGCGGAAAGTCCTGGCGAAGGTGTTGCGTGTAGGTCAGAGGGGTGCGTCCCAGAGATGGTTTCTGAGGACCAAACTGGTTTTGTGAGGAGAGGCAGCTCTCCAGTAACATTAGGAGGTTGCTACACCAAGCTGCTGGCTTCTCCTGGGCAGCAGAGTTTAGCAGTGAAATCAATCTCTGGCAGGTTAGTGACTGGAGATGGGATTGCACTCAGTAACCAGAAGGAGCCTCAACAGAGTCATCCTCCTGGTCAGGAATAAAGTGAAGGGCTGCAAGGAGAAGATACCACCCAAGATATTGGATGGATCGCCCAAATGTCAGCTACCTTCAGACCACCACAAAGCGGGCGATCCTCCAGGAGGTGTACTGCAGTGCACCACTAGAGTGGTCGATCCTCGTATGGGGTGAGGACCCTGAGGTCCTGAAACCTGACGCTCAACTGGGCCCTTTCCCACCGATTGTGCGGCAACTTCTTTTGTCGGGACACAGAGGGGGCATCATGACCTGAACGCTTCATGCATCGTGGGTGGGAGGGTGGACATGGTGGGGGACAGGCACGGGCACAACTGCAAGACATGGGTGGGGTGTGCTGGGGCATGGGCACGGTATTGTGCTGAGGGGGGGGGAGCGGTGCTAGCTGCAGAGTTGCTGAGGGCAAGGAGTCGAGGGATGGCAGGCGGGACAGGTGCCAGGGGGCTGATGCCAACTCACCCATGCAGCCCAGTGGAGGTCATTGATCTTCTTGCGGCACTGGGTGGCGGTCCTCCTGGTGACACTCCCCACACTGACAGCGGCTGCCACTGCCTACCAGGTGGCACTGGCTGACCCGTGGCTGCCCCCCCAACCCGATCGGGGGAACAGGGTGTGGATGGTATGTATTAGGGGTAATACGGTACACCATGTGTCGACAGGCTATTGGTGGAGGGATGCCAGGTCCTGATAGGGTCTGCCACCGACTGGACTCCACCCAGAAATGCCGGTATAAGAACCCAGTTTTTCCCTCCATTTCCCTCAGCAGTTGCATTCTGTAACCACGATGCTGGGGATAAAGTTCTGCTTAATAAAGCCTTCAATTAACATTACCTCAACCTGCCTCGCGTCATATTGATGGTGCTACAATTTATTAAGCAGAATTGAAATTGAAGAAAACGACGTGGGAACATGGAGCTCCGAATCACCCCGGATGCCTGCGCATCGCACCCCAAGCAGCTAACTCGGCCTCTATCTTCAAACACTGGATGGCATGCTTTGAGGGCTACCTCCGAACGGCCCCCGGCACACCGACTGACGAACAAAAGATGCAGGTCCTCTATTCCAGGGTGAGTCCTGACGTCTACTCCCTTATCGAGGACGAGGACGGTTTCACCGGTGCCATCGCCGCGCTGAAGGATATCTACATCCGGCCCGCCAACCAGGTTTTTGCTCGCTACCAGCTCGCCACACGACGGCAATTTCCGGGGGAAATCGCTGGAAGAGTTTTATAACGCCCTGCAGATCCTGGGTCGAAACTGCAAATGCCCGGCGGTAACAGCGAGTGAACACACAGAGCTCCTGGTCCGCGATGCATATGTGGCAGGTTTGGCCTCTTCCCAGATCCGCCAGAGGCTTCTGGAGAAAGAATCTCTGGGACTTACAGAAGCTCGGGCCCTGGCGGCATCCCTCGATGTGGCCTCGCGTAACGCCCGCGCCTACGCCCCCGACCGCACTACAGCCCCTTGGGCTCCGTGGACCCCCGCTGCGGTCGACTCTCCGACACCCCCCCCACCCCCGCAAACCTGCGCGGCCAAAACACCAGACCAACCGGGGGGGCCCCGCTGCTATTTTTGCGGCCAGCCGAAACACCCTCGGCAGCGATGCCCGGCCCGCGCGGCTACCTGCAAAAGCTGCGGGAAGAAAGGCCACTACGCGACGGTGTGCAAGTCCCGCGGGGTCGCCGCTATCTCCGGGGAAGAAACGAGACCACAGACCCAGCCCCCCCAGCGATCCACGTGTGACCAACGGACCCCGGACGCCACGAGGGAGAGATGGGCGCCGCCATTTTGTCCACCCCCGACCGCGCTCGATCCGTGGACGCCGCCATCTTGGCTGAAAGACCCCGACACAGACGGCCACATACTGCCTGATTACGATGCTCAACTTCAACAACCACGTCTGGCTTCGACGACCCTCGACCAGTCGCGACCACGGATGCTCCAGACTGCAACCACTACAGTCCTAGTGAATGGCTATGAGACACTGTGTCTTATCGACTCTGGGAGCACGGAGAGCTTCATTCATCCGGACACGGTAAGGCGCTCTTCCCTCGTAATTTGGCCAAGCACCCAGAAAACTTTCCTGGCGGCGGGATCCGACTCCGTTCAGATCACGGGGTTCTGCATCGCTAACCTAACGGTGCAGGGGAGGGAGTTCCGAAATTACCGGCTGTATGTCCTCCCCCATCTCTGTGCGCCCACACTCCTAGTGTTGGACTTCCAATGCAACCTCCAGAGTTTAACATTAAAATTTGGCGGCCCTATACCCCCACTGACTGTCTGCGGCCTCGCGACCCTCAAGGTTGAACCGCCTTCCTTGTTTGCGAACCTCACACCGGATTGCAAACCCGTCGCCACAAGGAGCAGACGGTACAGCGCCTAGGACCGAGCATTTATTCGGTCCGAAGTCCAGAGGCTGCTGAAGGGAGGCATCATCCAGGCTAGCAACAGTCCCTGGAGAGCCCAGGTGGTAGTTGTTAAGACCGGGGAGAAACAGAGGATGGTCATCGACTATAGTCAGACCATCAACAGGTACACTCAGCTAGATGCGTACCCTCTACCCCGCATATCCGACATGGTCAATCGGATTGCACAGTACAAGGTCCTTTCCACCGTGGACCTCAAGTCCGCCTACCACCAGCTCCCCATCCGTCCTGGTGACCGCAACTATACTGCTTTCGAAGCAGACGGGCGGTTATACCACTTTTTAAGGGTTCCATTCGGCGTCACGAACGGAGTCTCGGTCTTCCAATGAGAGATGGACCGAATGGTTGACCAGCACGGTTTACGGGCCACGTTCCCGTATCTCGACAACGTCACCATCTGCGGCCACGACCAGCAGGACCACGACGCCAACCTCCAAACATTCCTCCAGACCGCTCACGCCCTGAACCTCACTTACAACAAAGAAAAATGCGTGTTCCGCACCGATCGTCTAGCCATCCTGGGCTACGTAGTGCGTAATGGAGTGATAGGCCCCGACCCTGAATGCATGCACCCCCTCATGGAGCTCCCTCTCCCCCACTATGCCAAAGCCCTGAAACGTTGCCTGGGCTTCTTTTCTTATTACGCCCAGTGGGTCCCCCAGTACGCAGACAAGGCCCGTGCACTAATCCAGTCCACTACTTTTCCCCTGACGACAGAGGCATGCCAGGCCTTCAGCCGCATCAAAACGGATATCGCAAAGGCCACGATGCGCGCCATCGACGAGTCCCTCCCCTTCCAGGTCGAGAGCGACGCATCGGATGTAGCTCTGGCAGCCACCCTCAACCAAGCAGGCAGACCCGTGGCCTTCTTCTCCCGAACCCTCCATGCTTCAGAAATCCGCCACTCCTCTGTGGAAAAGGAGGCACAAGCAATAGTGGAAGCTGTGCGACATTGGAGGCATTACCTGGCCGGTAGGAGATTCACTCTCCTCACTGACCAACGGTCGGTTGCCTTCATGTTTGATAATGCACAGCGGGGCAAGATCAAGAACGACAAAGATCTTGTGGTGGAGGATCAAACTCTCCACCATCAATTATGAGATCTTGTATCGTCCCGGTAAGCTGAACAAGCCATCCGATGCCCTATCTCGCGGCACATGTGCCAAATGTACAAGTGGACCGTCTACAAGCCCTCCACGAGGACCTCTGCCACCCGGGGGTCACTCGTTTCTACCACTTCCTTAAGGCCCGCAACCTCCCTTACTCCGTCGAGGACGTCCGAACAGTCACCAGAAACTGCCAGATCTGCGCTGAGTGCAAACCGCACCTTTTCAGGCCAGATAGAGCACACCTGGTTAAGGCCTCTCGACCCTTTGAACGCCTCAGTTTGGATTTCAAAGACCCCCTCCCCTCCACCGATCGCAACGCGTACTTCCTGAACGTCGTTGACGAATACTCCCATTTCCCTTTCGCCATCCCCTGCCCCGACATGACCGCGTCCACGGTCATTAAAGCCCTCGGTACCATTTTTACACTGTTCAGTTTCCCCGACTATATCCATAGCGACAGGGGGTCCTCCTTTATGAGTGACGAACTGCGTCAATTCCTGCTCAGCAGGGGCATAGCCTCGAGCAGGATGACCAGTTACAACCCCCGGGGGAACGGGCAGGTAGAAAGGGAGAATGGAACGGTCTGGAAGGCCGTCCTGCTGGGCCTCCGGTCTAGGAGCCTCCCAATTTCCCGCTGGCAGGAAGTCCTCCCGGATGCCCTTCACTCTATCCAGTCCCTGCTGTGCACCACCACGAATCAAACGCCTCACGAGCGCCTCCTCCTCTTTCCTAGGAAGTCCTCCTCTGGAACGCCACTTCCGACCTGGCTAGCAGCTCCGGGACCCATTCTGCTCCAGGAAACATGTGCGGGCGCACAAGTCAGATCCGTTGGTGGAACGGGTGCATCTCCTTTACGCCAACCTGCAATACGCCTATGTGGAGTACCCCGATGGGCGACAGGACACGGTCTCCCTGCGAGATCTGGCGCCCACCGGAGCTACCCACACCCCCCCCCCAAACGCCAATCACCACCTCCTCACTCCCGCCGGTTCATCCCGCAGCCACCCCCTTCCCGGGGGGTTCGGTTCTCCTCCCAGACCTGCCCAGGAGTAAGGACACAGGCGACAGCGCTACGCTCCCAGAGTCAACGGGACTCGAGCCAGCGCCATCACCACCACGCCCGAGACGATCGGAAAGGACGACCAGGGCGCCCATCCGGCTCATCGAATCACTTTAACTCTCAACGTTTTCAGTTATTGTGTCTTATTATAGTTATGGCATCATGCCGACCCTGTTTGGCCCGTTGGCCCAGTTGAAGCGATAATTTTGTGTTTTGTTCAAAGTTACGGCACAGTACTGACTCTGTAAACCCCTACCACCATGAGAACCACCATTCCGCCGGGTTTTTTTCAACAAGGTGTGAATGTGGTGGTATGTATTAGGGGTAATACGGTACACCACGTGTCGACAGGCTATTGGTGGAGGATTGCCAGGTCCTGATAGGATCTGCCACCTACTGGACTCCACCCAGAAATGCCGGTATAAGAACCCAGTTTTTCCCTCCATTTCCCTCAGCAGTTGACTTCTGTAACCACGCTGCTGGGGATAAAGTTCTGCTTAATAAAGCCTTCAATTGACATTACCTCAACCTGCCTCGCATCATATTGACGGTGCTACACAGGGTATCTTTCCTGGACTCGACCGCACCCAGGAGCCTGGCTGGGTCAGCATCCCCAAATCGTGGAATTGGTTTGCGCAGTGGCATTGCTGCATGCTGTGCGGAATTTGCTCTGCGGGATTGATTTAAGTGCTGCTCCCCCTCATTAGTGCCCACTCTTGAATGGTATTAGTTGGTAATTTGGGCAGTGTGGTAATTCGGCGCAGAGTGGGAGGACATGCTGTTTCCCTTTTTGTTCTGTTTCCTTCGTTTGGCTTTGTAACTGGTAATCTGCAGGGAGATATCGAGATTGCATTCGGGGAAGCAGAGAGAAAACCAGGCAGCACCCTGGGAAGGCAGGTGATATAAAATCTTATCCCCCACGTTCCAGCGACCTTCATTTTCGGGAGCGGGAGAGACAGAGAGTCGGGGAGCAGCTTGGGAACAGGTAAGTGATAGATATTCTGCTATTCTGAGTGATCCGACTGGGAGGGGGAAAACTGAGAAGTGACATCACAGGAAAGCTGTGACCTGGTTGGCTGGTAGGGAATCTGCACTAAATGTAAAAATTAAACATTGTTAAACTAATTAAACATAATTAAGGAATTACTTCCATCATAATTTAGAGGGGTTTCTAAGCCAGAGACCTGAGAGTACTGTATTTAGCATTTACATTTACAGTAGAAATCTAGTACTAGGAAACATATTGTAAACAGTAACTTTTATTCAAAATTTATTTTTTAAATTTAATTTACTAATTAATTAATGTAATATCAATTAGAGGGGTGCAGTGCTCTGACTGTGAGATGTGGCAGGTCCGGGAGGCTTCCAGTGTCCCGGGTGGCTTCATCTCCAGAAACTGCACCCAACTGGGGCCCCTCACAGACCACATGGTTCGGTTGGAGCAGCAGTTGGATGCACTGAGGAGCATGCAGGTGGCGGAAAGCATCATAGACAGCAATTATATAAATGTGGTCACACCCAAGGTGCAGGCAGACTGAGCAACAAACAAAGAACAAAGAAATGTACAGCACAGGAACAGGCCCTTCAGCCCTCCAAGCCCATGCCGACCATGCTGCCCGACTAAACTACAATCTTCTACACTTCCTGGGTCCGTATCCCTCTATTCCCATCCTATTCATGTATTTGTCAAGATGCCCCTTAAATGTCACTATCGTCCCTGCTTCCACCACCTCCTCCGGTAGCGAGTTCCAGGCACCCACTAGCCTCTGTGTAAAAAACTTGCCTCGTACATCTACTCTAAACCTTGCCCCTCTCACCTTAAACCTATGCCCCCTAGTAATTGACCCCTCGACCCCAGGGAAATGCCTCTGACTATCCACTCTGTCTATGACCCTCATAATTTTGTAGATCTCTATCAGGTCGCCCCTCAACCTCCTTCATTCCAGTGAGAACAAACCGAGTTTATTCAACCGCTCCTCATAGCTAATGCCCTCCATACCAGGCAACATTCTGGTAAATCTCTTCTGCACCCTCTCTAAAGCCTTCACATCCTTCTGGTAGTGTGGCGACCAGAATTGAACACTATACTCCAAGTGTGGCCTAACTAAGGTTCTATACAGCTGCAACATGACTTGCCAATTCTTATACTCAATGCCCCGGCCAATGAAGCCAAGCATGCCGTATGCCTCCTTGACTACCTTCTCCACCTGTGTTGCCCCTTTCAGTGACCTGTGGACCTGTACTCCTAGATCTCTCTGACTTTCAATACGCTTGAGGGTTCTACCATTCACTATATATTCCCTACCTGCATTAGACCTTCCAAAATGCATTACCTCACATTTGTTCGGATTAAACTCCATCTGCCATCTCTCCGCCCAAGTCTCCAAACAATCTAAATCCTGCTGTATCCTCTGACAGTCCTCATCGCTATCCGCAATTCCACCAACCTTTGTGTCGTCTGCAAACTTACTAATCAGACCAGTTACATTTTCCTCCAAATCATTTATATATACTACAAATAGCAAATGTCCCAGCACTGAACCCTGTGGAACACCACTGGTCACAGCCCTCCAATTAGAAAAGCATCCTTCCATTGCTACTCTCTGCCTTCTATGACCTAGCCAGTTCTGTATCCACCTTGCCAGCTCATCCCTGATCCCGTGTGACTTCACCTTTTGTACTAGTCTAACACGAGGGACCTTGTCAAAGGCCTTACTGAAGTCCATATAGGCAACATCCACTGCCCTACCTCCATCAATCATCTTTGTGACCTCCTCGAAAAACTCTATCAAGTTAGTGAGACACGACCTCCCCTTCACAAAACCATGCTGCCTCTCACTAATACGTCCATTTGCTTCCAAATGGGAGTAGATCCTGTCTCGAAGAATTCTCTCCAGTAATTTCCCTACCACTGAAGTAAGGCTCACCGGCCTGTAGTTCCCTGGATTACCCTTCTTAAACAGAGGAACAACATTGGCTATTCTCCAGTCCTCCAGGACATCCCCTGCAGACAGTGAGGTTCCAAAGTTTTCTGCCAAGCCCTCAGCAATTTCCTCTCCAGCCTCCTTCAGTATTCTGGGGTAGATCCCATCAGGCCCTGGGGACGTATCTACCGTAATATTTTTTAAGAAACCCAACACCTCGTCTTTTTGGATCTCAATGTGACCCAGGCTATCTACACACCCTTCTCCAGACTCAACATCTACCAATTTCTTCTCTTTGGTGATTACTGATGCAAAGTATTCATTTAGTACCTCGCCCATTTCCTCTGGCTCCACACATAGGTTCCCTTGCCTATCCTTCAGTGGGCCAACCCTTTCCCTGGCTACCCTCTTGCTTTTTATGTTCGTGTAAAAAGCCTTGGGATTTTCCTTAACCCTATTTGCCAATGACTTTTCGTGACCCCTTCTAGCCCTCCTGACTCCTTGCTTAAGTTCCTTCCTACTTTCCTTATATTCCACACAGGCCTCGCCTGTTCCCAGCCTTTTAGCCCTGACAAATGCCTCCTTTTTCTTTTTGACGAGGCCTACAATATCTCTCGTTATCCAAGGATCCTGAAAATTGCCGTATTTATCCTTCTTCCTCACAGGAACATGCCGGTCCTGAATTCCTTTCAACTGACACTTCAAAGCCTCCCACATGTCAGATGTTGATTTCCCCTCAAACATCCGCCCCCAATCTATGTTCTTCAGTCCCCGCCTAATATTGTTGTCATTAGCCTTCCCCCAATTTAGCACATTCATCCTAGGACCACTCTTATCCTTGTCCACCAGCACTTTAAAACTTACTGAATTGTGGTCACTGTCCCCGAAATGCTCCCCTACTGAAACTTCTACCACCTGGCCGGGCTCATTCCCCAATACCAGGTCCAGTACCGCCCCTTCCCTAGTTGGACTGTCTACATATTGTTTTAAGAAGCCCTCCTGGATGCTCCTTACAAACTCCGCCCCGTCTAAGCCCCTGGCACTAAGTGAGTCCCAGTCAATATTGGGGAAGTTGAAGTCTCCTATCACCACAACCCTGTTGCTTTTACTCTTTTCCCAAATCTGTCTACCTATCTGCTCCTCTATCTCCCGCTGGCTGTTGGGAGGCCTGTAGTAAACCCCCAACATTGTGACTGCACCCTTCTTATTCCTGATCTCTACCCATATAGCCTCACTGCCCTCTGAGGTGTCCTCCCGCAGTACAGCTGTGATATTCTCCCTAACCAGTAGCGCAACTCCGCCACCCCTTTTACATTCCCCTCTATCCCTCCTCAAACATCTAAACCCTGGAACGTTTAGCTGCCAATTCTGCCCTTCCCTCAACCAGGTCTCTGTCATGGCAACAACATCATAGTTCCAAGTACTAATCCAAGCTCTAAGTTCATCTGCCTTACCCGTAATACTTCTTGCATTAAACCATATGCACTTCAGGCCACCAGACCCGCTGTGTTCAGCAACTTCTCCCTGTCTGCTCTGCCTCAGAGCCCCACTGTCCCTATTCCCCAGTTCTCCCTCAATGCTCTCACCTTCTGACCTATTGCTCCCGTGCCCACCCCCCTGCCATACTAGTTTAAACCCTCCCGTGCGACACTAGCAAACCTCGCGGCCAGGATATTTATGCCTCTCCAGTTTAGATGCAACCCGTCCTTCTTATGTCGGTCACACCAGCCCCGGAAGAGCTCCCAGTGGTCCAGATAACGGAAACCCTCCCTCCTACACCAGCTGTTTAGCCACGTGTTTAGCTGCTCTATCTTCCTATTTCTAGCCTCACTGGCACGCGGCACTGTAATCCCGAGATTACAACCCTCGAGGTCCTGTCTTTTAACTTTCTGCCTAGCTCCCTGAACTCCTGCTGCAGGACCTCATGCCCCTTCCTGCCTATGTCATTAGTACCAATATGTACTACGACCTCTGCCTGTTTGCCCTCCCCCTTCAGGATGCCCTCTACTCGTTTGGAGACATCCTGGACCCTGGCACCAGGGAGGCAACATACCATCCTGGAGTCTCTTTCACGTCCACAGAAGCGCCTATCTGTGCCCCTGACTATAGAGTCCCCTATGACTATTTCTCTTCTGCGCTTTGACCCTCCCTTCTGAACATCAGAGCCAGCTGTGGTGCCACTTCGCTGGCTGCTGCTGTTTTCCCCTGATAGGCTATCCCCCCCGACAGTATCCAAAGGGGTATACCTGTTCGAGAGGGGGACAACCACAGGGGATTCCTGCACTGACTGCCTGCCCTTTCTGGTGGTCACCCATTTCTCTGCCTGCATCTTAGGTGTGACCACATTTATATAACTGCGATCTATGACGCTTTCCGCCACCTGCATGCTCCTCAGTGCATCCAATTGCTGCTCCAACCGAACCATGCAGTCTGTGAGGAGCTCCAGTTGGGTGCATTTTCTGCAGATGAAGCCATCCGGGACGCTGGAAGCCTCCCGGACCTGCCACATCTCACAGTCAGAGCACTGCACCCCTCTAACTGCATTGCGTCAATTAATTAGTAAATTAAAATTAAAAGATTTTTTCGAAAAAAAAATTTCTTTAAAGTTCCCGTTAACTATCTGTTTCCTAGCACTAGATTTCTAATATAAATGTGAAAGCTAAATATAGTACTCTCCGATCTCTGGCTTAGGTACCCCTCTAAATTATAATTAAGTAATTATGTTTAATTAGTTACCAATGCTTAATTTTTTTAATTTAGTGTAGATTCCCAACCAGGCACTCAGGTCACAGCTTTTCTGTGATGTCACTTCAGTTTCCCCCCCCCACACACACAATTTGAAAAAGGTATAAAAGTAAAATGAGTAAAAATCACTTACGCAAACTTCTTACCCTCTGAGTGTCTTTGATGTTCTCAGGTTCTCTCCCTGACAGAGACTGCTCCTCCTCCTCCGAACGGCTCCCGAAACTAGGCCGCGATCTTTTAAAATCTCTGCTCCGACTCGCAGCTCCTGCTCTTTTTAAATCTCCGCTCCGACTCGCAGCTCCTGCTCTTTTTAAATCTCCGCTCCGACTCGCAGCTCCCGCGCTTTTTAAATCTCCCGCGCTTTTTAAATCTCCCGGCTCTCTCTCCTCCCGCGCTGTTTTCACTGTTCCTGATGGGTGACCACCAGAAGGGGCAGGCAGTCAGTGCAGGAATCCCCTGTGGATGTCCCCCTCTTGAACAGGTATACCCCTTTGGATACTGTCGGGCGGAATAGCCTATCAGGGGAAAACAGCAGCAGCCAGAGCAGTGGCACCACGGCTCGCTCTGATGTTCAGCAGGGTGGGTCAAAGCGCAGAAGAGCAATAGTCATAGGGGACTCAATAGTCAGGGGCACAGATAGGCGCTTCTATGGACGTGAAAGAGACTCCAAGCTGGCATGTTACCTCCCTGGTGCCAGGGTCCAGGATGTCTCAGAATGGTTAGCAAGCATCCTGAAGGGGGAGGGCAAATAGGCAGAGGTCGTGGTACATATTGGTACTAACAACATAGGCAGGAAGCAGGATGAGGTCCTGCAGCAGGAGTTCAGGGAGCGAGGCAGAAAGTTAAAAGACAGGACCTCAAGGGCTAATATCTCGGGACTACTCACTGTGTCACGTGCCAGTGAGGCTAGAAATAGGAAGATAGAGCAGCTAAACACGTGGGTAAACAGCTGGTGTAGGAGGGAGGGTTTCAGTTATCTGGGTCACTGGGAGCTCTTCCAGGGCAGGTGTGACCTGTATAAGAAGGATGGGTTGCATCTAAACTGGAGAGGCATAAATTTCCTGGCCGCGAGATTTGCTAGTGTCACATGGGAGGGTTTAAACTAGTATGGCAGGGGGGTGGGTACCGGAGCAATAGGTCAGAAGGTGAAAAAATTGAGGGAGAACTAGGAAATAGGGCCACTATGGCTCTGAGGAAGTGCAGACAGGGAGATGTTGCTGAAAACAGTGGGACTGGTGGCCTGAAGTGCATATGTTTTAATGCAAGAAGTATAACAGGTAAGGCAGATGAACTTAGAGCTTGGATTACTACTTGGAACTATGATGTTGTTGCCATTACAGAGACCTGGTTGAGGGAAGGACAGGATTTGCAGCTAAACATTCTAGGATTTAGATGTTTGAGGAGGGTTAGAGGGGGATGTAAAAGGAGTGGAGGAGTTGCGCTACTGGTTCGGCAGAATATCACAGCTGTACTGTGGGAGGACACCTCAGAGGGCAGCGAGGCTATATGGGGAAAGATCAGGAATAAGAAGGGTGCAGTCACAATGTTGGGGGTTTACTACAGGCCACCCAACAGCCAGTGAGAGATAGAGGAGCAGATATACGTAGACAGATTTTGGAAAGGAGTAAAAGCAACAGGGTTGTTGTGATGGGAGACTTCAACTTCCCCAATATTGACTGGGACTCACTTAGTGCAAGGGGCTTGGACGGGGCAGAGTTTGTAAGGAGCATCCATGAGGGCTTCTTAAAACAATATGTAGATAGTCCAACAAGAGAAGGTGCTGTACTGGACCTGGTATTGGGGAATGAGCCCGGCCAGGTGGGAGAAGTTTCAGTAGGGGAGCATTTCGGGAACAGTGACCACAATTCAGTAAGTTTTAAAATGCTAGTTGACAAGGATAAGAGTGGTCCTAGGATGAATGTGCTAAATTGGGAGAAGGCTAATTATAACAATATTAGGTTGGAACTGAAGAACATAGATTGGGGGCGGATGTTTGAGGATAAATCAACATCTGACATGTGGGAGGTTTTCAAGTGTCAGTTGAAAGGAATTTAGGACCGGCATGTTCCTGTGAGGAAGAAGGATAGATATGGCAAATTTCAGGATCCTTGGATAACGAGAGATATTGTAGGCCTCGTCAAAAAGAAAAAGGAGGCATTTGTCAGGGCTAGAAGGCTGGGAACAGACAAAGCCTGTGTGGAATATAAGGAAAGTAGGAAGGAACTTAAGCAAGGATTGCAACGGGATCTTGATCAATTAGGCCAGTGGGCTGACGAATGGCAGATGGAGTTTAATTTAGATAAATGTGAGGTGATGCATTTTGGCAGATCGAATCAGGCCAGGACCTACTCAGTTAATGGTATGGCGTTGGGGAGAGTTATAGAACAAAGAGATCTAGGAGTACAGGTTCATAGCTCCTTGAAGGTGGAGTCGCAGGTGGACAGGGTGGTGAAGAAGGCATTCGGCATGCTTGATTTCATTGGTCAGAACATTGAATACAGGAGTTGGGACGTCTTGTTGAAGTTGTACAAGACACTGGTACGGCCACACTTGGAATACTGTGTGCAGTTCTGGTCACCCTATTATAGGAAGGATATTATTAAACTGGAAAGAGTGCAGAAAAGATTTACTAGGATGTTGCCGGGACTTGATGGTTTGAGTTATAAGGAGAGGCTGGATAGACTGGGACTTTTTTCCTTGGAGCGTAGGAGGCTTAGGGGTGATCTTATAGAGGTCTATAAAATAATGAGGGGCATAGATAAGGTAGATAGTCAACATCTTTTCCCAAAGGTAGGGGAGTCTAAAACTCGAGGCATAGGTTTAAGGTGAGAGGGGAGAGATTCAGAAGGGCCCAGAGGGGCAATTTCTTCACTCAGAGGGTAGTGAGTGTCTGGAATGGGCTGCCAGAGGTAGTAGTAGAGGCGGGTACAATTGTGTCTTTTAAAAAACATTTAGATAGTTCCATGGGTAAGATGGGTATAGAGGGTTATGGGCCAAGTGCGGGCACCTGGGACTAGCTTAATGGTAAAAACTGGGCGGCATGGACTGGTTGGGCCGAAGGGCCTGTTTCCATGCTGTAAACTTCTATGATTCTATGATTCAAGGAGTCAGGAGGGCTAAAAGGGGTCACGAAAAGTCATTGGCAAATAGGGTTAAGGAAAATCCCAAGGCTTTTACGTACATAAAAAGCAAGAGGGTAGCCAGGGAAAGAGTTGGCCCACAGAAGGACAGGGGAGGGAATCTATGTGTGGAGCCAGAGGAAATGGGCGAGGTACTAAATGAATACTTTGCATCAGTATTCACCACAGAAAAGGTGGATGTTGAGTCTGGAGAAGGGTGTGTAGATAGCCTGGGTCACATTGAGATCCAAAAAGACGAGGTGTTGGGCGTCTTGTAAAATATTAAGGTGGATAAGTCCACAGGCCTGATGGGATCTACCCCAGAATACTGAAGGAGGCAAGAGAGGAAATTGCTGAGGCCTTGACAGAAATCTTTGGATCCTCACTGTCTTCAGGTGATGGTCCAGAGGACTGGAGAATAGCCAATGTTGTTCTTTTGTTGAAGAAGGATAGCAAGGATCATCCATGGAACTACAGGCCGGTGAGCCTTATGTCAGTGGTAGGGAAATTACTGGAGAGAATTCTTCAAGACAGGTTCCACTCCCATTTGGATGCAAGTGGTCGTATTAGCGAGAGGCAGCACAGTTTTGTGAAGGGGAGGTCGTGTCTCACTAACTTGATAGAGTTTATCGAGGAGGTCACAAAGATGATTGATGCAGGTTGGGCAGTGGATGTTGTCTATATGGACTTCAGTAAGGCCTTTGACAAAGTCCCTCAAGGCAGATTGATACAAAAGGTGAAGTCACACGGGATCAGAGGTGAGCTGGTAAGATGGATACAGAACTGGCTAGGTCATAGAAGGAAGAGAGTAGCAATGGAAGGGTGCTTTTCTGATTGGATGGCTGTGACTAGTGGTGTTCAGCAGAGATCAGTGCTGGGACCTTTGCTGTTCATAGTATGTTTCAATGATTTGGAGGAAAATGTAACTGGTCTGATTAGTAAGTTTGCGGACGAAACAAAGGTTGGTGGAAATGCGGATAGCAATGAGGACTGTCAGAAGATACAGCAGGATTTAGATCGTTTGGAGACTTGGCCGGCGAGATGGCAGATGGAGTTTAATCCGGACAAATGTGAGGTGATGCATTTTGGAAGGTCTAACACAGGTAGGGAATATACAGTGAATGGCAGAACCCTCAAGAGTATTGACAGTCAGAGAGATCTTGGTGTACAGGTGCACAGGTCACTGAAAGGGGCAAATCAGGTGGAGAAGGTAGTCAAGAAGGCATACATGCTTGCCTTCATTGGCCGGGACATTGAGTATAAAAATTGGCAAGTCATGTTGCAGCTGTATAGAACCTTAGTTACGCCACACTTGGAATATAATGTTCAATTCTGGTCGCCACACTACCAGAAGGATGTGGAGGCTTTAGAGAGGGAGCAGAAGAGATTTACCAGGATGTTGCCTGGTATAGAGGGCATTAGCTATGAGGACAGATGAATAAACTTGGTTTGTTCTCACTGGAACGAAGGAGGTTGAGGGGCTATCTGATAGAGGTCGACAAAATTATGAGGGGCATAGACAGACTGGATAGTTAGAGACTTTTTCCCAAGGTAGAGGTGTCAATTACTAGAGGGCATAGGTTTAAGGTGCAAGGGGCAAGGTTTAGAGGAGATGTACGAGGCAAGTGTTTTACACAGAGGGTAGTGGGTGCCTGCAACTCGCTGCCGGAGGAGGTGGTTGAAGCAGGGACGATAGTGACGTTTAAGGGCATCTCGACAAATACATGAATAGGATGTGAAAAGAGGGATCTGGACCCTGGAAGTGTAGAAAATTTTAGTTTAGATGGGCAGCATGGTCGGCGCAGGTTTGGAGGGCCGAAGGACCTGTTCCTGTGCTGTACTTTTCTTTGTTCTTTGTTATATTATATTACTACGCCTGGTAGCATGTTATATTACTGGTGTCATGTGAGAGTACCTTTAAGACATGGATGTTTAAGCAATGTACCTTTAAGAAAACAGTGATGTCAGAGAGTGGGTGGAGCTGAGGTCAGGTCAGCCATTTTGCAGTTTTTAGTTTTGCAGTTTGGAGGAAAAGAGCTGGGTGTGTGTCTGTGTTTTGCAGTGAGCTGGATCTCTGCCATGAAAGACTATCTCTGGATCATTTGGGTGATTTAAACTTATAATAGTGAAACCTTTAACCTGATGTGATTTTGTTTAAAGGTGTTTAGTCTCTTGGAAGTTTGAAGGAACATTTTAAGGAATTATTTACTGTTGCAATATTTTCTGAGTATTCTTTGAAGTTAGGGGTGTTAAGAGATCCAATGTTTATTTAAGATGTTAAGTTGAGTTCATGGAATAAACAGTGTTTTGAGTTTAAAAACCCACGTGTCCATAATTGTAATCCCACACCTAGGGAAAAAGCCGCGTGCTAGGAAAAGCAACAAATCCATTAAAGGGAGAGGTTGGTTGAACTCCATGATACATTTTGGGGTTCTGAAAACGCCTCGCCCATAACACTGGATTGAAGCAATATATGTTGTTACTGGTTGCTAATGATCCTGAAGAATACATGGCTCTTCGATGTAAAACAAATTAATTTATTAAGTAACGGTAAAACTAAGAAATGAGTTTGACACTCTACTGAACTATCTCTAGAAATCAAGTAATGAAATATAACTACATAAACTGTATCTTAACTAAACGTGTTGTCTAAGCTGTGATCTATCCATACTACACTACTGCTGTCTAGATACTCCTGTGTGGAAAAGAGAGCAAGATCCTCTGGGAGCTAGTGTATATAGTGGATCTAGTGGTGCCCTTTAGTGATAGTGCTACAGCTAAGTGTTGTGATTAACCCTTTAGTTACATGTCTGTCTACATATCATTGCATTAGTGACAATTACTTTTCTCTGTAGGGATATTAATAGTGGTCCCCACTATTGAGAGCAATGCCCACTTTAAGAGGTTTGATAAACCCGATTGATCACCAAGATAGTTACATTTCCAAACCAGACCACAGGCTCTGTAAATTCTATTGTTATTCACCAATGTTCTTTTGAATAAACTGGGGGTTGGTTTAGCTCAGTTGGCTGGACAGCTAGTTCATGTTGCAGAGCAATGCTGACAGCTCCGATTCAATTCCTGCACTGGCTGAGGTGATTCATGAAGGCGCTGCTTTCGCAACCTTATTCCTCACCTGAGGTGTGGTGACCTTCAGGTTAAATCACCTCCAGTCAGATCATAGAATTTACAGAGCAGAAGGAAGCCATTCAGCCCATCGAGTCTGCACCGGCTCTTGGAAAGAGCACCCTACCCAAGGTCAACACCGCCACCCTATCCCCATCACCCAGTAACCCCACCCAACACTAAGGGCAATTTTGGACACTAAGGGCAATTTATGATGGCCAATCCACCTAACCCGCACATCTTTGGACTATGGGAGGAAACCGGAGCACCCGGAGGAAACCCACGCACACACGGGGAGGATGTGCAGACTCCGCACAGACAGTGACCCAAGCCAGAATCGAACCTGGGACCCTGGAGCTGTGAAGCAATTGTGCTATCCACAAGGCTACCGTGCTGCCCGATCTCCCTGTCAAAGTTGAAAACAGCCGATGGTCACCTGGGACCACGGTGACTTTACATCTGAGTGAACGTCACTTTGCAGAGTAGCTGCTACAAGGTTAAGTTTTTAATTTTTTAAAAAGGATTGTTTTTTTTTAAATTTGTTTCAGGATTTTGGTGAAAGCAGCTCCCTAAGATGTGACCTCAAAGCGAATCTAATTCAGAAGGGTTGCCGAGAGAATGCGACCGAGTTTCCCCAGAGCTCCCTCCGAATTGAGAAGAATGTGCCCCTCAGCGAGAAAGAGTCGACTGCCAGACCAGAGGATATTGTGCAATTCTCTCCTCAAAATATAACTATCAGCATGCGTCGAGGTATGGAACACTCAAGGGCTGTGCCTCTAGTTTCATGGGCCACTAACCTCATCTCTCCCCTCTGGGCGGGAGCCCCTCCCCCATACCCCAGGCTGGCCCCACAGCTTGCCACCTCCAGCAGGTAACCCCAGAACTCCCCTCCGCAGTTTAGAAACTGGGTGTTACCATCTCAAAGGTAATCAGCACTGGGATGAGTTTGCCCGTGATTAATCGATCTTTGTCTCCCAGCGTACAGTGGTCACCACAATCTTTGATTATTCTCCCCAAAGCAACAGCAATGCAGACCAATGCCAGGTGCCATTCCCTTTTCCGAAGGGGAAAGAAAGAGCTTGTACTAAATTCCATGGCCATTCGGCCCATTGAATCTACTTCCCCATTCAATAAGATCATGGCTGATCTATTTGAATTTCACATTCCCATCTACCCAGGATAACCTTTGATCCCCTCGCCTAAAAACAACCTATCGCCCTCCGCCTTAAAAATATTCAGTGACCCCCACCTCCACCGTCTTCTGAGGCAGAGAGTCCCAAACTCGCACAGCGCTCTGAGAGAAAAATTCTCCTCATCTCCGTCCTAAAAAGGCGACCCCGAATTTTAAAACTGTGTCCCCTCGTTCTGGACTCACCCACAAGAGGAAACATCCTTTCCACGTCAACCTCGTCAAGACCCGTTCAAGATCCTATATACTTCAATCAAGTCACCCCTCACTCTTCTAAACTCCAGGAGTAACAAGCTCAAGTTTGCCCAACCTTTCCTCATGAGATAACCCACTCACTCCAGGTGTCAATCTAGCATACATTCTGTGCACAGCAAGATTCACAATCACCAAAGAGATTTACAAATAGGAGCATAGAGTACAAAAACAAGGAAGCTATGGTAACCCCCTGGAAAACACTGGTTCAACTGCAGCTGGAGCATTGCATCCAGTTCTGGGTACCACACCTCCAGAAGGATGTGAAGGAGTCAGAGGGCGCAGAAAAGATTTACAAGAATGGTTCCTGGGATGTGGAATTTCAGTTACACAAATAGATTGGAGAAGCTGGGGTTGTTCTCCCTGGAGAAGGGAAGATGAAGAGTAGATTTGATATGGGTGTTCAAAATCATGAGGGGTCGGGCGGCACAGTGGCGCAATGGTTAGCATTGCTGCCTCATGGCACCGAGGACCCGGGTTCGATCCCGGCCCCAGGTCACTGTCTGTGTGGAGTTTGCATATTCTCCCAGTGTCTGCGTGGGTCTCACTACCAGAACCTCTTCAACCCAAAGATGTGCTGGGTAGGTGGATTGGACACACTAAATTGCTCCTTAATTGGACAAATCATGAGGGGTCCAGGCAGAGTACTTCGGGAGAAACTGTTGCACTGGTGGAAGCATTGAGAAACAGAGTTTATGGATTTAAGGCTCACTGAGTTGTCTCCTTCTGTGGACACAAGAAGCAGGAGCATATGAAAAAATCGATCCAACTCAGCCTTGGATATAGTCAATGATCCACGGCCTCCACTGCTCTCTGGGGAAGAAAATTCCACAGATTAATCACCCCCTGAGAAAATGAAAAACTAATTTCAGTCATGAATGGGGGACTTCTAATTTTTAAACCACGTCCCCTAGTTTTGGACTCCCTCACATAATGAAACAACCTCTCAGCATCCACCCGATCAACCCCCCCTCAGAGGATTTTATGTTACAATAAGATCACCTTTCATTCTTGTAAACTCCAATGAGTATAGGCCCAACCTGATCAACATTTCCTCACCTGATTTTGTGAGGGCCACGAAGAATCCAGCACGAGTTTTAAGGATACAAAGTAATAACATTTATTTACAATAACATATATAACAGCAGCAGCAACTTCCCTTGCTGCATACTCCTTCCTGCTGGTTCCAAACTGGCCAGCTTTATTTATACATGGAGTTTACTAATGGTTTCTCCGCCCCCCTCATTGGGGAAGCTCATACTCCCACAGGATTGTGGGATTGTCATTAGTCCCCAGCCAATGCTAAGCAGGCAGGTTATAACATCCCTCCCCCCAAAGTCCAAGGAATCCACCGAAGACCCTGGCGAAGGAGGGCGTCGGACTCGTTTTGCCGCAGGCCGGACACCATTTGCACGCGGCGCTGGATCAGGTGGCGTGCAACGAGACGGAGACTGGCGCTTCCGTGATGAACGGCGTAACGGTTGTACATCCACGGCCCGTGGACCCGAGGATTCCCCCTCTAATGCGTCCTGTGTCTCCATCTCGGAGTCAGAGTCTGCTGCCTCCGTCATGTCAGCGTCTCTATCTCCATTCGGTTCTGTAACGACCTGCACAGGCTTTGAGTGAGGCACCAGAGGAAGATTGTGAGGACGACCTTCCATTGTCTCTGGTCTCTGCGGCTGTAGAAATGAGCTCCGGGGGCGGGGAATGTTTGGAGGGGATAGTGTTCTGGACCGGACGTGGTCTACATGTTTGCGCTGGAGACGACCCTGGGCTTGCACCTGGTAAGATATAGGGACCGTTTGGTGAAAGATTACGCCAGGAACCCACTGGCACCACCAGCAAAATTCCGAATGAACACTGGGTCACCGGGCGCAAACAGCCGAATCAGCCGATGCCGCGAAAATCCCTGTCCCTGCCGTTCTTGTGTGCGGCGTACTTTTGCGCCAATGTCTGGGAAAACCATACTAAGGCGGGTGCGAAGTCTCCGGCCCATTAGGAGTTCTGCGGGAGCTACCCCAGTCACCGCATGGGGGGTGGTCCTATACGTAAACAAAAAGCGAGCCAGTCTCGTGTCCATTGATCCGGAAGACTGCTTCTTTAGGCCTCTTTTGAATGTCTGCACTGCGCGCTCTGCCAACCCATTTGAAGCCGGGTGGTAAGGGGCAGTGCGGATATGGCATATGCCATTCATCTTTATGAACCTTGCAAACTCCTCACTTGTGAATGGAGTGCCGCTATCCATGACCAGCACCTTTGGGAGGCCATGCGGACTAAAAGACAAACGCATCTTTTCTATTGTTGCGCAGGACGTTGTCCCCTGCATCTTATGCACCTCTAGCCATTTAGACTGGGCGTCGATTAATAGAAGGAACATGGATCCTTGAAAAGGGCCTGTGAAATCTGCATGCAAGCGCGCCCAAGGCCGCCCTGGCCATTCCCAGTGATGTAGGGGCGCGGCCGGCGGAAGCTTCTGATGCTCCTGGCAAATGGAGCAGTTTTGGGCCACCTTCTCAATGTCGGTGTCGAGGCCTGGCCACCAGACATAACTCCGGGCCAACATTTTCATTTTGGTCACACCTGGATGCCCATTGTGCAAGTCTCTTAGTATCAGCTCCTGGCCTTTTTCCGGGACAATCACACGTGTCCCCCACAAGAGGATGCCGTCTTCCATGCTGAATTCTGACAGCTTGGAGGAAAATGCCCGCATCTCGCCTGGGAGCTGTCTATGCTGCCCACCATACAGGACTATGTGCCGAACCTTTGACAGGACTGGCTCTGTCTGGGTCCACTCACGGATCTGTGATGCCGTGACAGGCAAGGTGTCCATAAAATTTAGGGTTGCAAACACCTCACCGCTCATGGGGGTCGACATGGGGCCGGTCGATAAAGGCAATCGGCTCAGTGCGTCGGCATTTGCTATCTGCATTCCTGGTTTGTGCTCCAGAGAATACTCGTATGCAGCAAGCAACAAAGCCCAGCGCTGGATCCGTGCGGAAGCAATGGGCGGTATTGGCTTATCCTCTCTGAAAAGTCCCAACAGAGGCTTATGATCAGTCATGATAGTGAAATGGCAGCCATACACGTACTGGTGGAAGCGTTTCACCGCAAAAACCACTGCCAGGCCCTCCTTCTCGATCTGCGTGTACTTTTTCTCCGCTGCAGTCAATGTGCGGGAGGCGAAAGCTATCGGTCGCTCGGCCCCGTTCTCCATCTTGTGGGACAGGACGGCCCCAATACCATACGGGGATGCATCACATGTGACGAGCAAAGGCTTTCCAGGATCATAGTGGGTTAGTAACCCAGACAACGACAATTGTTGCTTTACTCGCCGGAAAGCAGTTTCTTGCGGCTGACCCCAAACCCAGGTGTGATTTTTCTTTAGCAAAAGGTGCAACGGGGCCAGCGTAGTTGCCAGATTGGGGAGGAACTTCCCGTAATAGTTTACGAGACCGAGAAAAGAACGAAGATGCGAAGTGTCAGTCGGGGCGGGGGCCTGTTGAATCGCACGCACCTTCTCTGCGACGGGGTGCAAACCTTTGCAGTCCACCCGATAACCTAGGTAGACTACTTCCTTTGCCTGAAATACGCACTTTGTGCGACGTAAATGGACTCCAGCCTCCGAAAGGCGTCTGACAGCCTCCAGATTTTCCAAATGTTCCTGCTCTGACGTCCCTGTAATCAAAACGTCATCTAAGTAGACAGCGACACGTGGTAAACATCTCAAAATGCCCTCCATAACACGTTAAAAAATAGCGCAGGCAGAGGATACTCCAAAGGGCAACTGTGTATATTCATACAGGCCCCGGTGTGTATTAATTGTGACATATGGCCGGGAGGCAAGGTCCAGCTCCAACTGTAGGTAGGCGTGACTCATATCCAATTTTGTGAACGAGAGTCCACCTGCAAGCTTCGCGTAGAGATCCTCTATGTGAGGCATTGGATATCGGTCGGGTCGGGAAGCCGTATTCACTGTAAGTTTATAGTCGTCACACAAGCAAACTGTGGCATCTGGCTTCATTACAGGTACAATTGGTGCTGCACAGTCAGCAAAACGGACGGGCCTGATAATACCCAAACTCTCCAAACGAGTGAGCTCCCCTTCTACCTTCTCGAGCAAGGGCGTAAGGCACCGGGGGCGCCCAGAAATAGCGCGGCGTGGCTCCTGGTTCGACTTGGATACGGGCTACGGCCCCTTTTATTTTCCTCAAACCAGGCTGGAATACATCTGGGTATCGTCCTAGCACCTCAGTCAACCCTCCAGAAACTGTTTGGAGGATGTGCTGCCATTGCAACCGCAAATGGCGCAACCAGTCTCGACCCAACAGGCTGGGCCCATGGCCGCGCCCCACGATAAGTGGGAAACGCCCATCCTGGTGTCCATAAACAACAGGGGTCATTGTAGTTCCTGCAATGTCCAGTGGTTCCCCCGTGTAGGTGGCCAACCTGGCCTGTGAGTCGGTTAATGTAAGGGTCTGTATACCCGGCTTGATGCAGTCGAATGTCCTCTGGGCGATCACGGAGACCGCTGCGCCAGTGTCCAACTCCATCTCAAGCGGGTGACCATTGACCCGTACTGTCACCTTAATGGGGGCCACATGGGGAGCTGCCACACAATGCAGCTGCAGGCAGTCGTCCTCCGTTTCCACGTCCTCAGGAGTAGTCGCCGCAGGTTCATCCACATGGAAGGTACGGCCCCTGGGCTGGTCCCAGTTTCAGCCAGAACGACGGCGCCTCTGGCACCCCCAGGACCGGCGTCCGCGACGGGGTCGGCGCCTACAAGTCTGACACGGATATGGCTCCTCATCCATTGGTTCTGGAGAAGGCTCCCTTCGGGGAGGAATGTCTGACGGCCACTGGCGTTGGTCCGGGCGTTGCCTCGCCCAAGGTACCGTAGGAGTGCGGGGGGACATTTTTGGACCGAAGGCTTGCGCCCCAAGGCATGCACTTCCATTCCCTGTAGCTCCTGCAATCCTCGTTCTGCGCTCTCTCGGGACAATACTATTTGAATGGCCTGTTGAAAAGTCAATGTTGACTCAGCTAACAACTTTCTCTGGGTGGCCGCATTGTTAATACCGCAAACCAAACGGTCGCGTAACATTTCTGACAAGGTCTCACCATAGTCACAGTACTCCGCAATCCTGCGTAGCCTGGATAGAAAGTTGGCAAGGGATTCTTCAGGGGTCCTCTCAGCGGTATTAAACCGGTAACGCTGGACTATCGTGGACGGGGTTGGGTTAAAATGTTGCCCCACTATATTCACAAGCTCATCAAACGTTTTGGTGTCCGGCGCAGCTGGGTACGTAAGGCTCCTAATCACCCCAAACGTATGCGGGCCACAGGCGGTGAGCAATATGACCAGCTGGCGCTCATTTTCGTGATATTGTTTGCCCGGAAATAGTACCGCATCCGTTGTGCGTACTGGTTCCAGCTTTCCAGCGCAGCATCAAAAACATCCAAACGTTCGTACAGAGGCATGGTATAATAGAAAACAACTTCCAACCTGTATCCAACAAAAATCCAGAGAGATGGCTTCAGCAGTGTAGACAGCTATTCACTTTAACCCATGTCGCCAGTTTTGTGAGGGCCATGAAGAATCCAGCACGAGTTTTAAGGATACAAAGTAATAACATTTATTTACAATGACATATATATATATACAACAGCAGCAGCAACTTCCCTTGCTGCACACTCCTTCCTACTGGTTCCAAACTGGCCAGCTTTATTTATACATGGAGTTTACGAATGGTTTCTCCGCCCCCCTCATTGGGGAAACTCATACTCCCACAGGATTGTGGGATTGTCATTAGTCCCCAGCAAATGGTAAGCAGGCAGGTTATAACACCTGACAAGCCCTTCTTTCTATGAATCAGCTGAATGAATCTGCTCTGAATTGGCTGGATGGCTGATTTATGATGCAGAGCGAGGCCAACAAAGCGGGCCAATTCCCGTACCGGCTGAGGTAATTCATGAAGTCCCATAAGACCATAAGACATAGGAGCGGAAGTAAGGCCATTTGGCCCATCGAGTCCACTCCACCATTCAATCATGGCTGATTTCAACTCCATTTACACGCTCTCTCTCCATAGCCCTTAATTCCTCGAGAAATCAAGAATTTTATCTACTTCTGTCTTAAACACACTCAACATCCCGGCCCCCACCGGCAATGAATTCCACAGACCCACCACTCTCTGGCTGAAGAAATTTCTCCTCATCTCTGTTCTAAAGTGACTCCCTTTTATTCTAAGGCTGTGCCCCCGGGTCCTAGTCTCCCCTGCTAATGGAAACAACTTCCCTACGTCCACCCTATCTAAGCCATTCATTGTCTTGTAAGTTTCTATTAGATCTCCCCTCAACCTCCTAAACTCCAATGAATATAATCCCAGGATCCTCAGACGTTCATCGTATGTTAGGCCTACCATTCCTGGGATCACCCGTGTGAATCTCCGCTGGACCCGCTCCAGTGCCAGTATGTCCTTCCTGAGGTGTGGGGCCCAAAATTGCTCGCAGTATTCTAAATGGGGCCTAACTAGTGCTTTATAAAGCTTCAGATGTACATCACTGCTTTTATATTCCAAGCCTCTTGAGATAAATTACAACATTACATTTGCTTTCTTAATTACGGACTCAAACTGTAAGTTTACCTTTAGAGAATCCTGGACTAGGACTCCCAAGTCCCTTTGCACTTCAGTATTATGAATTTTGTCACCATTTAGAAAATAGTCCATGCCTCTATTCTTTTTTCCAAAGTGCAAGACCTCGCACTTGCCCTCGTTGAATTTCAGCAGCCATTTCTTGGACCACTCTCCTAAACTGTCTAAATCTTTCTGCAGCCTCCCCACCTCCTCAATGCTACCTGCCCCACCACCTATCTTTGTATCATCGGCAAACTTAGCCAGAATGCCCCAAGTCATCTAGATCGTTAATATATAAAGAGAACAGCTGTGGCCCCAAAACTGAACCCTGCGGGACACCACTCGTCACCGGTTGCCATTCCGAAAAAGAACCTTTTATCCCAACTCTCTGCCTTCTGCCTGACAGCCAATCATCAATCCATGTTAGTACCTTGCCTCGAATACCATGGGCCCTTATTTTACTCAGCAGTCTCCCGTGAGGCACCTTATCAAAGTCCTTATGGAAGTCAAGATAGATAACATCCATTGGCTCTCCTTGGTCTAACCTATTTGTTATCTCTTCAAAGAATTCTAACAGGTTTGTCAGGCACGACCTCCCCTTACTAAATCCATGCTGACTTGTCCTAATCCGACCCTGCACTTCCAAGAATTTAGAAATCTCATCCTTAACGATGGATTCTAGGATCTTGCCAACAACCGAGGTTAGGCTAATTGGCCTATAATTTTCCATCTTTTTCCTTGTTCCCTTCTTGAACAGGGGAGTTACAACAGTGATTTTCCAATCCGCTGGGACTTTCCCTGACTCCAGTAACTTTTGAAAAATCATGGGCGCAATTCTCCACTCCCGCGCCGGTTGGGAGAATCAACCTGGGCCCCCAAAATTTCCCGGGACGCAGGTCCGACACCCTCCCGCGATTCTCCCAAGCGGCGGGAATGGCCCGGTCGAGTTTTGCGGGCCGCAGGCCTGAGAATCACCGGAGACACCCAAAATGTCGATTCTCCGGCACCCCTGCTATTCTCAGGCCTGGATGGGCCGAGCGGCCAGGCCAAAACGGCGGGTTCCCCCCGACGCCGTCCACACCTGGTCGCTGCTGTCGTGAGCGGTGCGTGAACGCTGGGGGGGCGGCCTGCGGGGGGGGCGAGGGGGGATCCTGCACCGGGGGGTACCTGAAATGTGGGGTGGCCCGCGATCGGTGCCCACCAATCGTCGGGCCATCCTCTCTGAAGGAGGACATCCTTCCTTCCGCGGCCCCGCAAGATCCGTCCGCATCTTCTTGCAGGGCGGACTTAGAGAGGACGGCAACCACGCATGCGCGGGTTGGCGCCGGCCAAGCCGCGCATGCGCGGATTACGCCCGTTATGCGGTGCCGGCCGCATCATCTATGCGGCGCCGGCCGCATCATCTATGCGGCGCCGCCTTTACGCGGGCGACAAGGCCTGGTGCATGTAGATGACGCGGTTCCGATCCTGGCCCATTGTCAGGGCCTGAATCGGTCGGGATCGGGGCCGTTTCGCGCCGTCGTGAACCTCGACGACGTTCACGACGGCGCGGCCACTTCGGCGCGGGAGTGGAGAATCCCACCCCCATTCTCCACTCCCGCTTTGAAGTGGCCGCGTCGTCGTGAACGCAGTCGAGGTTCACGACGGTGCGAAACGGCCCCGATCCCGACCGATTCAGGCCCTGACAATGGGCCAGGATCGGGGCCACGTCATCTACACGCGCCAGGCCTTGTCGCCCGTGTAAAAGCAGCGGCGCATAGATGACACGGCTGGCGCCGCATAACGGGCGTCATCCGCGCATGCGTGGTTGCCGTCCTCTCTAAGTCCGCCCCGCAAGAAGGTGTCTGACGGATCTTACGGGGCCGCGGAAGAAAGGAGGTCCTCCTTCAGAGAGGACGGCCCGACGATCGGTGGGCACGATCGGCGGGCCACCCACCCCACATCTGAGGTACCCCCCTGTGCAGGATGCCCCCCTCGCCCCCCCCGCAGGCCGCCCCCCCCCCCCCCCAGCGTTCACACACCACTCACGACTGCACTCGCGGTGTGGACGGCGCCGGGGGGAACCCGCCGTTTTGGCCTGGCCGCTTGGCCCATCCGGGCCTCAGAATAGTGGGGGTGCCGGAGAATCGCCATTTTCGGTGTCTCGGACGATTCTCCCGGCCTGCGTTCCCGCCGCTTGGGAGAATCGCGGGAGGGCGTTGGACCGGCGTCCCGGGAAATGTTTGCGGCCCAGGCGATTCACCCAACCGGCGTGGGAATGGAGAATCGCGCCCCATAACTAATGCCTCCACTATTTCTTCAGCGATCTTCTTTAGAACTCTAGGATGTAGCCCATCTGGGCCCGGAGATTTATCAATTTTTAGACCTCTTAGTTTCTCTCGCACTTTCTCCTTTGTGATGGCTACCATATTCAACTCTGCCCCCTGACTCTCCTGAATTGTTGGGATATTACTCGTGTCTTCTACTGTGAAGACTGACGCAAAGTACTTATTTAGTTCCTCAGCTATTTCCTTGTCTCCCATCACTAGATTACCAGTGTCATTTTGGAGCGACCCAATGTCTACTTTTGCCTCCCGTTTGTTTTTAATGTATTTAAAGAAACTTTTACTATCATTCCTAATGTTACTGGCTAGCCTACCTTCATAATTGATCCTCTCTTTCCTTATTTCTCTCTTTGTTATCCTCTGTTTATTTTTGTAGCCTTCCCAATCTTCTGACTTCCCACTACTCTTTGCCACATTATAGGCTTTCTCTTTTGCTTTGATGCATTCCCGCCTGAGGTGTGGTGAGCCTCAGGTTAAATCACCAACAGTCGACTCTCCCGTTCAAAGGGGAAAGCAGTCTATGGTCATCTGGGACTGTGGCGGCTTTACATTTTTCCTCTTTAATTAAGGAGACCAAGACTCGTAAGGTGTGGTCTCGCCAATGCCCTATACAGTTGTAGCAAGACTTCTCCACTTTTATGTTCTATACCCCTCATAATAAAGGCTAATATTTGCCTTGTAATTTTTGCAAGCTGACCTTTTGTGATTCATGTTCAAGAAATGCCCTCATCCCACACACTCCATTTAAATTTAAAATGTATATAATTCTGACAGCGAGGGACAAACTGGGTACAAGGGTGATGTATCCCCTGGCTGAGTGGTGGGGTGGGGGCTGGGGGGGGCGGACGCACGGGTGGTCAGGAACAAGGGGTCATAGTCTCAGGATAGCTCATTTAAGACTGAGATGTGGAGAATCTTTCTTCACTCAAAGGCTGGTGAACCTTGGCTGCGGATGCCAAGTCACTAAACACATTTAAGAAGGAAATAGATAGATTTCTAGACACTGAAGGTCTCAAGGGGTATGGGGAGAGTGCAGGAGTATGGCATTGAGATAGGGGATCAGCTATGATTATGTGGAATTGCAGAACAGACTCAATGGACTGACTAGCCTATTCCTATTCCTATTTTCTATGTTCCAAAATAACATTCTGCTTTTCCATTCTTCCATGGTGGCACAGTGGTGAGCATTGCTGCCTCACAGCTCCAGGGACCCGGGTTCAATTCCAGTTTCAGGTCACTGTGTGGAGTTTGCACTTTCTCCCCATGTCTGCGTATGTTTCCTCCGGGTGCTCCGGTTTCCTCCCACAGTCCAAAGATGTGCAGGTTAGGTGGACTGGCCATGCTAAATTGGCCCTTGGTGTCCAAAAGGTTAGATTGGGGGTTACGGGGATGGGGTGGGGGCGTGGGCTTAAGTAGGGTGCTCTTTCCATGGGCCAGAGCAGATTCGATGGGCTGAATGGCCTCCTTTTGCACTGTAAATTCTATGATTTTATCAAATACACAACCTCCCATTTTCCCACATCATACTCCATTCACAAAACGTTTGCTCACTCACTTAACTTTTTTAAACCCCTCCCCAGTGGCATCTTCAATGAAATGGCTTGAACACCACGGTAGTTGTTGTCCCTGGGACTTTCCCGGTGTTGGCTGGTGGAACACCAGGTTGGTGAAGGCCCAAGGCGGAATAAGAATCACCGAAAAGGGCGATAGGAGTTCCAGCAAGGGAGAAAAAAAGTAATGGGTGCTTCAATTTCCTCTTTGTACTCGACTTGAGTTGTGTAGAGGAGAAAGGAGAGTATTAACTGGAAGGGATTGGTGAGAGAGGCACACCAGCATTAACGGGTGAAGAGGAAGAATACCAACTTGTGTTGATTTGGAGGGGGAGAAACACCACATGTAATTGTGGGGATAGAACGCCAATGTGAGCTGGAGGATTGACGTTAGAGAGAGCCACTCGGTGAAAAAGTAAGGTGTTTGCTGGGGATGGTATTTTTGACCTGGGACCAGAGGGGTTAACATATCTCTGTAAACTCAGGCCGAGGTGGACTCGGGACTGGATATGAACAAATGACTGTTGAAGCGACGTTGGGGAGCGATGGCCTGTTTGTTCAGTTGATTACCTTTTATTAAGATCAAAAATTGACCAGTTGTCAATCATCAGCACGGTAGCATAGTGGTTAGCACAGTTGCTTCACAGCTCCAGGGTCCCAGGTTCGATTCCCGGCTTGGGTCACTGTCTGTGTGGAGTCTGCACGTTAGGTTGGGTTACAGGGATAAAAGGGTGGAGGTGTGGGGCATAAGTATGTATGGTGCTCTTTCCAAGGACCGGTGCAGACTCGATGGGCTGAATGGACTCCTTCTGCACTGTAAATTCTATGATTCTATGATCCAGTTGTCAAGAGACTTCCGGTGGTGGCCATGGTGTGAACAGTAGCACATTTGGCAGCTCCCGCTCGAGGCTGTATTTTTTGGACCTTTTCCCCATTTGGAGGGCGGATATGTGGCTGAAAAAGGTGTAGGACGTGTCAGAGGGGAGATTGATTCCGCTGGTGGGGCGGGTGAATGGATCCACGGAACAGAAGTGGGTCAAGGAGAAGGGAGCAGCTGGAGCAGGAGAATCTTTGTGCGCCACAGCTTAAGATGGCGGAGGGTGTGGGACCGGCGCTGCTTACCCAGTGGTCGATGGACCAACTGGTGGATTTCACTGGCAGCCGCGATGGGAATAATGCGAGGTACAAAAGGCGGCTGCAGAAGACAGTGGAGAACCTTAAGAACCATTCCTGGAGACAAAACTTGAGAATTGCAGGGATGCTTGGAGGCATCGAGGGAGCGGACACTGCCAAGTACATGGATGGACGTTTGGAGAAGCTGATGAGAGTGGGGGCCTTTGGCCGGCCCCTTGAGATTGACTGAGTGCACAGGGCGCTAATGAAGAGGCTGCAGGCGAATGAGCCGCTGAGGGCATTGGTGGTGCGTCTTCACCGGTTCCTAGATAAGGAGAAGATCTTGAGATGGGCGAGGTAGATAAGGAGATACACCTGGGAGAAAAGTGAGCTGCAAGTGTATCAGGCCCTGGGCTTGGATCTGGTGAAGAGAAGGGCTGGGCTTAACCGGGTGAAGGATGCTCTCTTTAAAAAGGGGGTGAAGTTTGGGATGTTGTAGCTGGCTCACCTCTGGGTGAACACCAGAGGAGGTGCCAGAATTTTTGAGGGACAATAGACTGGCAGGAGAAGGGGGGCATTGAACTGTGGAGGGGGTGGTGTGGAGAGGAATGTGGTTTCTTTTATCCTATTCTTGGTATTTCTTGTATTTTCTTCGGTTTGGTGGGTGATTGGGGAACTCTTCTCCTCCGAGATGTTTTGAGGTGATGAGGGGGTGAGTACACCTTTTTGATTGTTGGGGTTTTTATGTTTTTCTGTAGTTTATTGTTGCACTGTTGTGAGGAGAGCGAGCGGGGGGAGGAGGGGGGTAGGAGGCGGTGACACCTTGGGCAAGAGTTGGCAGGTTAGCTGGGCAGGCTAGTTAACAGGAGCGCAATGGGGGGTGGTGATCAGGTGGGTAGTGTGGCAGTGGGAGATTGAGTTGTTTTGTTTAGGGGAGGGGGAGGAGGGAGGGGAGGGTCTGCTGACAAAGGTGTTGTTCCTGTGGCATTATATGGGAGGGCGTGGTGATGGTGGACATCCGGGGGTGGGCCTGGAGGGTCACGTGGCACAGCTGGCCTAAGAAGAGATATGGTTGATCGGCAGGGGGGGAGGAGCGGGAAGGCCTATGACCAGGCTGGTCACATGGAACAGAAGGGGGCTGAATCGGCCTGTCAAACGGTCCTGTGTTTTCGCGCATCTGCGGAGTTTGAAGGCGGATGTGGCCTTTTTGCAAGAAACACATCTGAAGATCGGGGACCAGACAAGGCTAAGCAAAGGGTGGGTAGGGCAGGTTTTTCATTCGGGGTTGGATATGAAGACGCATGGAGTGGCGGTGTTGGTCAATAAGCGGGTGGCGTTTGAGGTGGGGAATATGATAGAGGATTCGGGGAGGGCGGTTGTGATGGTAAGCGGGGAATTGGAGGGGATGTCACTAGTCCCAGTTAATGTTTATGCCCCAAATTGGGACGATGTGGAATTTATGAGGCGAGTATTGGGGAAGATTCCGGACCTGGACTTACACTGGCTGATCATGGGGGGGGTGGGGGGGGACTTTAAAGTGGCCATTGACCCGGGGATGGACCAGTCGAGTTCGAGATCGGGGAGGGTGGCGAAGGAGCTGAAGGGGTTTATGGAGCGCTTGGGGGAAGTGGACCCGTGGAGGTTTGGGAGGCCGAAGATGAAGGAGTTTTCAGACTTCTCCCGTGTGCATAAGGTCTCCTCGCGGATTGATTTTTTTGTGGTGTGTAAGTCGTTGCTGGTGGAAGGGGTGGTGGGCTATTCGCCGATCGTGGTCTCAGACTTGCGAGTAGATCGAGAGGGGGGGCTCAGCGCCCACAGTGGGGGTTGGATGTGCAGCTGCTAGCGGAGGAGGAGGTCTATGAGCGGGCAAGGGCCATCCGGGGGTACGTGGAGGTAAGCGATACAGGTGAGGTCTCAGCTGCCACGCTATGCGAAGCACTCAAGGCAGTGGTCAGGAGGGAATGTATATCAATTCAGGCCCACAGAGAGAAGGCTGAGCGTGCAGAGATGTCAAGGTTGGTGGACGAGATTATGCGCGTGGACAGTAGGTACGCTGAGGCCCCGGAGGCGGGATTGTTGAAGGAGAGGCAGAAGCTCCAGATGGAGTTCGGGTTGGTGTCCATGAGCAAGGCAGTGGGGCAGTTGTGGTGGGCCAGAGGGGCAGAATGGGATTGGATCTGGTGGGGTTGAATGGGGTGTTTGAGGCGTTCGATAGAAGTTCTATAGGAGGCTTTATGAATGCGAACCCCCGGCTGCGGGAGAGGGAATACGGGATTTTGTGGATGAGCTGCAATTCCTCAGGGTGGAGGAGGGGCTGGTAGAGGGGCTGGGGGCGCCCATTGGATGGGTGGAGGTACTGGAAGGTATGGGGGAATGCAGGCAGGGAAAGCCCCGGGTCCAGACGGTTTCCCAGTAGAGTTTTATAAAGAGTTTTTGGGTGACCTGGGGACCCTGCTGGTGAGGGCATTTAATGAGGCGAGGGAGAAGGGTGAGCTCCCCCGTAATGTTGGCACAGGCCTCAATATCGCTGCTCCTAAAAAAGGATAAGGAACTGGAGCTGTGTCGGTCATACCGTCCAGTATCGCTGTTGAATGTGGATGTCAAGTTGCTGGCTAAGATTCTGGCCTCGCAGATTGAGGACTGTGTGCCGGGGAGGACCAGACAGGATTTGTAAAAGGGAAGGATGTGGAAGCTCTGGAAAAGGTGCAAAGAAGATTTACCAGGATGTTGCCTGGAATGGAGAGTAGGTCTTACGAGGAAAGGTTGAGGGTGCTAGGCCTTTTCTCATTAGAGCGTAGAAGGATGAGGGGCGACTTGATAGAGGTTTATAAGATGATCAGGGGAATAGATAGAGTAGACAGTCAGAGACTTTTTCCCCGGGTGGAACACACCATTACAAGGGGACATAAATTTAAGGTGAAAGGTGGAAGATATAGGAGGGATATCAGAGGTAGGTTCTTTACCCAGAGAGTAGTGGGGGCATGGAATGCACTGCCTGTGGAAGTAGTTGAGTCGGAAACATTAGGGACCTTCAAGCAGCTATTGGATAGGTACATGGATTACGGTAAAATGATATAGTGTAGATTTATTTGTTCTTAAGGGCAGCACGATAGCATTGTGCATAGCACAATTGCTTCACAGCTCCATGGTCCCAGGTTCGATTCCGGATTGGGTCATTGTCTGTGCGGAGTCTGCACGTCCTCCCCGTGTCTGCGTGGGTTTCCTCCGGGTGCTCCGGTTTCCTCCCACAGTCCAAAGATGTGCGGGTTAGGTGAATTGGCCAATGATAAATTGCCCTTAATGTCCAAATTGCCCTTGGTGTTGGGTGGAGGTGTTGAGTTTGGGTAGGGTGCTCTTTCCAAGAGCCGGTGCAGACTCAAAGGGCCGAATGGCCTCCTTCTGCACTGTAAATTCAATGATAATCTATGATTAATCTAGGACAAAGGTTCGGCACAACATCGTGGGCCGAAGGGCCTGTTCTGTGCTGTATTTTCTATGTTCTATGTTCTATGAAGCACATGTCGGCCAATATCCGGCACCTGCTAAGTGTCATAATGATACGGAGGGACGAAATGTGGAGGTGGCGGCTGCGATGGACGTGGAGAAGGCCTTTGATCGGGTAGAGTGGGAGTATTTGCGGGAGGTACTAGGGTGGTTCGGGTTTGAGCAGGGGTTTGTAGATTGGATTTGATTGCTGTACTTGACGCCGGAATCGAGCATCAGAATGAATCGGGTGAGTATGGGGTACTTTAGGTTGTACCGGGGGACAAGGCAGGGATGTCCGCTCTCCCCATTGCTTTTCGCCTTGTCGATAGAGCCATGGTGATGGCGCTTAGAACGTCCTGGTGTTGGAAAGGGAAGACCTGCTGTTGTATTTATTGGTCACACCGGAAAGCATAGGGGTTATCATGGACATTTTGGTGAAATTTGGTCGGTTTTTGGGGTGCAAACTAAACATGGAGAAGAGTGAGATCTTTCCGGATTCAGGCAAGGGGGCAGGAGAGGAGGTTGGGCAGGTTGCCGTTTAATGTAGTGGGGGCAAGTTATAGGTATTTAGGTATCCAGGTGGCGAGGGGGTGGCAGCAACTACACAAATTGAATGCGGCTCGGTTGGTGGAGCAAATGAAGGGCGAATTTAAAAGGTAGGATTTGGCAGGGCAGGTGCAGACCGTAAAGCTTTTTAAAAAAAATTTAGAGTATCCAATTCATTTTTTCCAATTAAGGGGCAATTTAGCATGGCCAATCCACCCACCTTGCACATCTTTGGGTTGTGGGGGCGAAACCCACGCAGACACGACGAGAATGTGCAAACTCCACATGGACAGTGACCCAGGGCTGGGATCAAACCTGGGACCTCGGCACCATGAGGCAGCTGTGCTAGTCACTGCACCACCGTGTTGTCTGCAGTCCCCGTAAAGATGGCTTTTACCATCTGTTGCTTTCTGTTTGCATTCCAGAACCTCCCGATTTTTATCCCCAAGGCCTTTTTAAAGGTGGGATGTGCTTCCGTTGTCATCGGCGGGGCGGGTGCAGTCCGTAAAGGTGACGGTTCTCCCGAGGTTCCTGTTTGCATTCCAGAATCTCCTGATTTCTATCCCCAAGGCCTTTTCAAGAAGGTTAACTCATTGATATTGGGATTTGTGTGTGCAGGGAAGGCCCGTCGGGTAAATAAGATGCTGTTGAGTGAGGACGAGGGGGGCTGGGTTAGCCTTGCCAAATTTAATGAATTATTATTGGGCGGCAAATATAGCCATGGTAAGGATGTGGGTAGTGGGGGAGGGGTCGGTTTGGGAGCAGATGGAGGCAGCTGCGTGCAAAGTACTAGTTTAGGAGGGTTGTTGACAGCGCCTTTGCCATTCTCGCCGGCCTGGTACTCCACACGTCCAGTATCAGTGACGGCCCTGAGGATGTGGGGACAGTGGCGACAGCACCCGAAGCTTGAGGAAGCCTTGGTTTGGGCCCCGATCTGTGGGAATCATAGGTTCGCTGGACGGGGGTTGTTCAGGGTTGGCGGCAGGTGGGGATTGAGTGGTTTGGAGATTTGTTTGTGGAGGGCAGCTTCCTGAGTTTGGAAAGACCGGTGGAGGATTATGAGTTGCCCAGTGGAAACGGATTCTGATACTTACAGGTGCGGAACTACATGAGAAAGCAGGTGCCATCTTTTCCTGATCTGCCACACCCAGGATTGCAGGACAAGGTGCTGTTGAGTGCAGGGGTTGAAGAGGGCAGGGTGTCAGAGATATATAAGGAATTGATGGATAGTGAGGGCGCCCCGATATGAGTAGTTAAGCGAAAGTGGGAGGAGGAGCTGGGTGGTGAGTTGTTGGCTGTGTTATGGGAGGAAGCTTTGAGAAGGGTGAATGGGTCCTCCTCATGCGGCAGGTTGAGTCTCGTCCAATTTAACGTCATCCTTAGGGTGCATATGACGGTGGCTAGAAAGAGTAGGTTCTTTGAGGGGGTGGAGATAGGTGTGGGCGGTGTGCGGGGAGGCCCGTGAACCATGTTCACATGTTTTGAGCCTGCCCGAAGTTGCAGGGATTTTGGCGGGGGTTCGCTGGCATGATGTTGGAGGTACAGGGGGGATGTGGTCCCGAGTCCCGAAATGGCAGTGTTGGAGTGTCGGAAGACCCAGGAGTCCAGGGGGTGAGAGAGGCCGATGTTCTGGCCTTTGCTTCTCTGGTAGCCCGGAGACGGATCCTGTTGGGGTGGAGGGTCCCGGAGCCTCGGAAGCCGGGGGTATGGGTGAGCGACCTCGCGGATTTTCTTAGGCTGGATAAAATTAAATTTGCCTTAAGGGGGTCGATGGAAGGGTTCAGCCGGAGACGGAAACCGTTCATTGACTTCTTCCGGGGAGGGGGGATGGAGGGGAGGGGTGGTGTTTAGGGTTAACAAGAAAAAGTGGAGGCAGAGAGGGTGGAAGTATGGTAGGGAGGATTGCGGTTGATGGCTATTTATTGAGTTATGCTGTGTTCTGTTTGTTATTTGGTGGTTATCTTTTTTATCTTGGTTGTGGTTTTATTTGATGTTTATTTATAAATGCCTGAATAAAAAATATATTTTTTAAATATCATCAAGTTGTCACTTTAACAATGTTATGGGCCAGGGTTTAGAGAACCCCAAAGGGTATCATGGAGTTCACCTGACCCACAACTTTTAATAGATTGTGGTATGGGGAGCACACGGCCCACTCTACAGATGTGGTACAGCAGAAATGGAAAAGTATTTATTAAAGCAAAACAATGTTTATTCTATGAACTCAAGTTAACCTTTTTAAAACATACAGTGAACATCTTAGCGACCATCAATTCAAATACAACCCCTCAAAGAATAGAACATTCCAAGTAATACTTAAACTTCCCAAACATCCCTAAGACTTAAAAACACCTTTTAACAGAAGCACATCAGGTTCAAATTCACTACTGCGAGCATTTATAATTCTGAGTTCACCAAATGATCAAGAGATAGTCTTTTCATGGCAGAGAGTACACCTGCTTTGTCTGGCTTCAGCTCCAACACTGAAACGAAACCAAAAAAATACAGACACATCCAATCATTTCTCAAAGTGAAACTAAAAGCTGACAGCCAGCCCAGCTCCACCCACACTCTGACATCACAGGCAGCATGGTAGCATAGTGGTTAGCACAATTGCTTCACAGCTCCATGGCCCCAGGTTCGATTCCTGGCTTGGGTCACTGTCTGTGCGGAGTCTGCACGTTCTCCCCGTGTGTGCGTGGGTTTCCTCCGGGTGCTCCGGTTTCCTCCCACAGTCCAAAGATGTGCAGGTTAGGTGGATTGACCATGCTAAATTGCTCTTAGTGTCCAAAATTGCCCTTAGTGTTGGGTAGGGTTACTAGGTTATGGGGATAGGGTGGAAGTGTGAGTGTGGAAGGGTGCTCTTTCCAAGAGCCGGTGCAGACCCGATGGGCCGAATGGCCTCCTTCTGCACTGTAAATTCTATGAAATCTATGAAATCACTGCAGTAATAAACACCCATTTTTTAAAGGTCACCCACTACAGTTATTCTATAAAAACACCCATTTCTTAAAGGTACTCTCACATGACAACAATAATACAGTAACTACATTGAAGCGTCCTTGTGACAATAAGTGATTATTATTATTTTCGCCTATGTAGTTCAGCTGATAACAATCGATGAGTTGACCCACTTTTTATAGATACCTTCAACTAAATAGAAGCATGCCCTCAGTAACCTTCCACTGAAATGAACGTGCTCACTGGTATTTACTCTATCTCCATATCCAAGTCACAGCTTGAAAATCAGAAAATCCACATAACTGTTAGAGTGAGAGCAATTTCCCTCCAACATGAAAAAAGTGCTGAGTGCATTGCACCCGACTCACTGTCAGCAATGCGGAACTTCAAACGAACTGAGGAAATTAATTTGTATCTTCACTGACTGATGCAGTCTTAGAGATAATCAGATTTTTCAGATGTGTTTCTTTTTTAAAAAATATATTTATTAAAGTTTTTTAACACAATTTGTCTCCCTTACAAACAATAACACCCCCCCCCCCTCGTAACAAAAAAAAACGAGAAATCGCGCAGAGCAAGATATATACATGGCAAAATGATATATTTACACAGCTTTGTACACTGGCCCTCACCCGTACATGCCAGTTTCCCCAACCCTTCATGTTATCTCTTGCTCATCCACCCTCCCAGGCAGTCCCCCCTTTCCCCCCCCCCCTCCCCCCCCCCCTCCCAGGACGTCCCCTCCACCCCACCCCCATCCCCCCCAAGGTTGCTGCTGCTGCTGACCGACCTTCCTCTAACGCTCCGCGAGATAGTCTAGGAACGGTTGCCACCTCCTGTAGAACCCCTGCGCAGACCCTCTCAAGGCAAACTTAATCCTCTCCAAATTTATGAACCCAGCCATATCATTTATCCAGGCCTCCAGGCTGGGGGGCTTCGCCTCCTTCCACATTAGCAAGATCCTTCTCCGGGCTACTAGGGACGCAAAGGCCAGAATGCCGGCCTCTTTCGCCTCCTGCCCTCCCGGTTCGTCCACTACTCCAAATATTGCTAGCCCCCAGCTTGGCTTGACCCGGACTTTCACCACCTGAGATATTGCTTCCGCCACTCCTCTCCAGATCCCCTCCAGTGCCGGGCATGACCAAAACATATGGACATGGTTCGCCGGGCTCCCTGAGCACCTTCCACATCTGTCCTCTGTGGTGTTGGGTGTTCTGACACACAGATGAGCCAACACAGTTGCATATGGTACAACGCTTCTTTATTTAAACTCACTATTTACAACTTGGTCTTTGCACTCTGCACGTGGGGGGCTCCCTGCTTGTGGTGTTTCAACAGCTCTTTCTTGTTCCCTTCTTCCCAGACCTACCGACCTCCAGGTGTCGTGCTCGTGCTTTTTATGTGGTTGGTGTTCTTGTCTGTGATTGGTTGTGGTGTTGTGTACTCTGATTTGCCTGTTAGTGTGTCCATCATGATGTGTGTGTTTGAATATCATGACATCCCCCCTTTTTACAAAGATATGTGCCTACGTGGTAATAAATATGATCGTGACGTGAGTGCATCTAAGAGTGTGTGTGTGTCGTGTGCAGCATGTGTCTATGACGGAACTATGTACATGGGGCGATGTCGAGTGCGTCACATGAATCCAGTTGTACCATAACATAACAGAAATGCGAACGAGAGAAGAAGAAAAAAAATTTGAACAGTTGTCCAGTCAGACGACATCTGGAACGATAAACAACAACAGGTTATCATGTAAAATTGTCCAACTTATTAAACATATGAACTGTATTATAAGTCCATTCTAATGGGTTTGCGACGAATTCGGGTTGACCGTCAGGGTGGCACACCACTCATCGGCTGGATTGATGGCATTGACCTTGTTGACATCAATGACGGCAACTCGGAAGGCATCCTGGTCATCTGCATCACTTAACTGGAAGTCTTGATGCGTGGGCTGGACGGTCCTGACTCGTGCGCGAGGTTGTCGAGGATGCGCCGGATCTATGGGTTGAGCCGCACGACAGCGGGCTGCGTAGTGGCCCATCATGGCACATCTGTTGCACTGTCGGTTTTTTGCAGGACATTGCCCTTTTAAGTGTAGACCTCCACAATTGCTGCACGTCATGATGTCACGGCATTCGTTGCGCCACTGCGCATGCGCAGTGCGATCTTGCGGTGGACGCGCCTGCGCAGTGCGTCCTTCGTTGTGGCCGTTATTTTTGGTGCGCACCTGCGCGGGAGACCGCGAAAAGCGCGGGAAGCGGCCGCTGTCGTCCGGGCCGTGGGGCGGGAAGAAATCGACGGCCTGGATGCGTTCGACGTCGTGGGCGGCCTGGCTTGCCGATTCGACGGCTGGGGACCCCCTCCGTGCCAACTCGGACGCCTGAAATCGGGCAAAACGGCAGGTAGCATTTTCATGGAGGACACAGGCTTCCACAGCAGACGCTAAGGTGAGGCTCTTTATTTTAAGAAGCTGCTGGCGTAGGCCACTAGAGGCAACGCCAAAAACAATCTGGTCCCTGATCATGGACTCTGTAGTGGTGCCGTAACCGCAGGACTGCGCTAGAATCCGGAGGTGCGTCAAAAAGGGTTGAAAAAGCTCCTCCTTACCTTGCAGGCGTTGCTGAAAGATGTATCTTTCAAAACTTTCATTTACTTCAACTTGAAAGTGCTGGTCCAGTTTGAGGATGACCGTGTCATATTTGGCCTGGTTTTCGCCTTCTTCGAACACCAGTGAATTAAAGACATCGTTTGGGTGGGGGCCTGCGTAGAAGAGGAGCATTGCAATCTTCGAATCATCCGAGGCATTCTGTTTTTCGGTGGCACGGATGTACAGGTCAAATCGCTGCCTGTAGAGCTTCCAGTTGGTGCCTAGGTTCCCCGTGAATTGCATCGGCTGCGGTTTGCCGGTGTGGTCCATGTCCAGAATGGCAGGTTAGTAGGCAGGTATCGATCCACTCCTGTACCATGTGGTGTTGGGTGTTCTGACACACAGATGAGCCAACACAGTTGCATATGGTACAACGCTTCTTTATTTAAACTCACTATTTACAACTTGGTCTTTGCACTCTGCACGTGGGGGGCTCCCTGCTTGTGGTGTTTCAACAGCTCTTTCTTGTTCCCTTCTCCCCAGACCTACCGACCTCCAGGTGTCGTGCTCGTGCTTTTTATGTGGTTGGTGTTCTTGTCTGTGATTGGTTGTGGTGTTGTGTACTCTGATTTGCCTGTTAGTGTGTCCATCATGATGTGTGTGTTTGAATATCATGACATCCTCTACCCCAAAGAACCTACTCAACCTCGCCCCCATCAAGTGCACTCCGTGGACCATCTTAAATTGTATCAGGCTGAGCCTGGCACACGAGGAGGAGGAATTAACCCTACCTAGGGCATCAGCCCACAGACCTTCCTCGATCTCCTCCCCCAGCTCCTCCTCCCATTTGCCCTTCAACTCTTCTACCAGCGCTTCCCCCTCTTTCAACTCCTGGTGTATTTCCGACACCTTGCCCTCCCCGACCCATACACCCGAGATCACCCTATCTTGAACTTCTTGTGCCGGGAGCAACGGGAATTCCCTCACCTGTCGCCTCACAAAGGCCCTCACCTGCATATATCTAACGGCATTTCCTGGGGGTAACTCGAACTTCTCCTCCAGTGCCCCTAGGCTCGCAAACGTCCCGTCGATGAACAGCTCCCCCATTCTTCCAATCCCCGCCCGATGCCAGCTCTGGATCCCCCCGTCCATCTTCCCCGGGACAAACCGGTGGTTACCCCTGATCGGGGACCACACCGATGCTCCCATTGCATCCCGGTGCCGTCTCCACTGGCCCCAGATCCTTAGCGTTGCCGCCACCACCGGGCTCATGGTATACTTTGTCGGCGAGAGCAGCAGCGGTGCCGTCACCGACGCCCCCAGGCTCGTTCCTTTACAGGACGCCATCTCCATCCTCTTCCATGCCACCCCCTCTCCCTCCATAACCCACTTGCGGATCATCACCACATTTGCTGCCCAGTAGTAGCTCCCCAGGTTTGGCAACGCCAACCCTCCTCGGTCCCTACTGCGTTCCAGGAACCCTCTCCTTACTCTCGGGGTCTTATTCGCCCACACAAACCCCATAATACTCCTGCCTACTCTCTTAAAAAAGGCCTTAGTGATCACGATGGGAAGGCACTGAAACACAAACAGAAACCTCGGAAGGACCACCATTTTGACCGACTGCACTCTACCAGCGAGAGCGGTAACATGTCCCATCTTTTGAAATCCTCCTCCATTTGCTCCACCAACCTCGTCAGATTCAGTTTATGTAGGGTCCCCCAACTCCTGGCTACCTGGATCCCCAGATACCGAAAGCTCCACTCCGCCCTCCTCAGCGGTAGGTCCCCTATCCCTCTTTCTTGGTCCCCCGCCTGTAATACAAAGAGCTCACTCTTCCCTACATTGAGCTTATAGCCCGAAAACTCCCCAAACTCCCTTAGAGTCTGCATGACCTCCACCATCCCCTCCATTGGATCCGCCACGTACAGCAACAGGTCATCCGCAAAAAGTGACACCCGATGCTCTTCTCCCCCTCGGACCACCCCTCTCCATTTATTAGACTCCCTCAATGACATGGCCAATGGTTCGATCGCCAATGCGAACAACAGGGGGGACAGGGGGCACCCCTGCCTCGTCCCTCGGTGCAGTCAAAAGTACTCCGAGCTCCGCCGGTTCATCACTACACTCGCCATCAGGGCTCTGTAAAGGAGCTTAACCCAATTGATAAACCCTACGCCGAACCCAAACCTACACAGCACCTCCCAGGGGTTCTCCCACTCTACTCGGTCAAAGGCCTTCTCCGCGTCCATAGCTGCCACTATCTCCGCCTCTCCCTCCTCCGATGGCATCATTATCACGTTTAAGAGCCGCCGCACATTGGTGTTTAGTTGTCTGCCCTTTACAAATCCCGTCTGGTCCTCGTGGATTACCCCCGGGACACAGTCCTCGATCCTCGTGGCCAGCACTTTTGCCAGCAACTTTGCATCCACATTGAGGAGCGAGATCGGCCTGTACGATCCACATTGCAGTGGGTCCTTGTCCCGCTTTAGGATCAAAGAAATTGTCACTTCCGACATTGTCGGGGGCAGGGTCCCCTCCTCTCTTGCCTCATTAAAGGTCCTCAACAGTAGCGGGGCCAACAGGTCTGCGTACTTACTGTAGAACTCCACCGGGAATCCGTCCGGTCCCGGGGCCTTCCCCGTCTGCATGCTCCCCAAAACCTTGCTCAGCTCCTCCAACCCAATTGGTGCCCCCAAACCAGCCACCTCTTGCTCCTCCACCCTCGGGAATCTCAGCTGATCTAGGAATCGTCTCAACACTCTTCCTCCGCTGGGGGCTGGGATCTGTACAGCTCTTCATAAAAGGCCTTGAATACCTCGTTTATTTTCGTTGCACTCCGAACCGTGGCTCCCCTTCGATCTTTGACTCCCCCTATTTCCCTCGCTGCCATCCTCTTACGGAGCTGGTGTGCCAGCATCCGACTAGCCTTTTCCCCATACTCGTAGGTCGCCCCCTGCGCTTTCCTCCACTGTGCCTCCGCCTTCCCTGTGGTCAACAGGTCAAACTCCGTCTGGAGCCGTCGTCTTTCCCCAAGTAATCTTTCCTCCGGGGCCTCTGCGTATCTCCTGTCCACTCAAAATCTCCCCCACTAACCTCTCCCTTTCCATACCCTCTTTCTTCTCCCTATGAGCCCTAATGGAAATTAGCTCTCCCCTGATCATCGCCTTCAACGCCTCCCATACCACCCTTTGTCGTTGGCCTCCAAGTACCTTTCGATACACCCCCTCACCTTCCCACACACCACCTCGTCCACCAGCAGTCCCACATCCAGCCGCCACAACGGGCGTTAGTCCCTCTCCTCTCCCAGCTCCAGTTCCACCCAGTGCGGGGCATGGTCCGAAACGGCTATAGCCGAATACTCCATCCCCTCCACCCTCGGGATGAGCGCCCTACCCAGAACAAAGAAATCTATCCGGGAGTAGGCTTTGTGTACATGGGAGAAGAAAGAAAATTCCCTGGCCTGCGGCCTTGCAAACCGCCATGGGTCCACTCCCCACATCCGATCCATAAACCCCCTAAGTACCTTGGCCACCGCCCGCCTCTTTCCAGTCCTTGATTTGGAGCGGTCCAGTGCTGGATCCAACACTGTATTGAAGTCCCCTCCCATTATCAGGCCTCCTATCTCCAGGTCCGGAATGCGCCCCAACATGCGCTTCATGAATCCTGCATCATCCCAGTTCGGGGCGTATACGTTTACCAACACCACCCACGTCCCTTGCAGCCTACCGCTCACCATTACATATCGCCCTCCATTGTCCGCTACAATAGTCTTGGCCTCAAATGACACCCGCTTTCCCACCAATATTGCCACCCCTCTATTCTTCGCGTCCAGTCCCGAGTGGAATACCTGTCCTACCCATCCCTTTCTTAACCTGACCTGGTCCGCCACCTTCAGGTGTGTCTCTTGGAGCATGGCCACGTCCGCCTTCAGTCCCTTTAAGTGCGCGAACACTCGAGCCCTCTGCACCGGCCCATTCAGGCCCCTCACATTCCACGTTATCAGCCGGATTGGAGGGGCTCTCACCGCCCCCCCCCCCCCCACCACGCCCCACCGACTAGCCATCTCCTTTTCTGGGCCAGTCCCGTGTCCACGCCTCCCTCACCCTCCAGTCCCCCAGAGGGGGGACCCCCGTCCCGACCACCTCTTCTGTGTCCCATTCCCTTTCGGCCAGTGCAGCAGCAACTATTTCCCCCCCCCCCCACTTCCCCTCTCCCCTCCCCCCCGCTAGACCCCTGCCTAGCTTTTTTGCTCCCCCCATGTCACTCCCGTAAGTCAGCTGACGCCTGCTGACCCCGGCTTCCCCCACTGTCCCATTGACCTCCCCGCGTGGGAGTCTCCCAACCCATATGCATTCCTTCGTTCCCCTTCCCGCCTTTCTTCCCGCGCGCAGGAAAAAACCCCGCGCTTTCCAAAGCCCGCTCCGCCCCCTCTGCGCAGCTCCTGTCGCGGCCTTGTCTCTCTCCCCCAGCCCATGTAACATTTCCTGCGCATGATTGACCCCCTATATACAACAACCATCACACATCAAACCCCAAAACATCCCCCCCACCCTCACAAACCCTCAGTTAGAGTCCAACTTTTCGGCTTGTACAAAGGTCCACGCCTCTTCAGGTGTTTCTAAGTAATAGTGTTGGCCCAGTCGCGCTGGCTGCAGCATTCCGAATTTCACTTCTTTCTGGTACAACGCCGCTTTGGCCCGGTTGAAACCCACTCTCCGCTTTGCAACCTCCGTGCTCCAGTCCGGGTATATTCGGATCTCTGCATTGTCCCACTTACTGCTCCGCTCCTTCTAGGCCCATTTCAGGACCCACTCTCTGTCTGTGAACCGGTGGAACCTCACCACCATCGCCCTTGGCGGCTCATTTGCCTGGGGCTTCTTCGCCAGCACCCGATGTGCTCCGTCCAACTCCAGCGGCCTCGAAGGGGCCTTCGTGCCCATCATCGCCTCGAGCATCGTGCTCGCGTATGCCCCGGCATCAGCCCCCTCCACTCCCTCAGGGAGAACCAGAATTCGCAGATTCTTTCTCCTCGACCTGTTCTCCAGGTCTGCGAATCTTCCCGCCCACCTCTTGTGTAGCGCCTCGTTCTGCTCCACTCTCACCGCCAGGCCCATGAGCTCGTCCTCGTTCTGACTGACTCTTTTCTGTACCTCCTGGATCTTAGCTTCGTGGGCCTTCTGCATGATCCCGAGTCCTTCAATTGCCGAAAGCATAGGCGCCAACATCTCTTTGCGCATCTGCAGCGCTTGATGAACTCCTGCAGCTCCCCTTTGTCCCTGGCCGCCGCCATTTTGTTTTCTTTCCCTCGCTTCTCCCGTTGCTCCAGTGCCGCTCCTTTGGCCGTTACACTTCTGGTTCGTTTCATAGAAGTTGGCAGTGTTTGCTTCACCAGTCTGCCGCAAAAAGTCTATGGAAACTCCTGAAAAAGGTCTGAGAGTCGGCTCCAGACGGGAGCTGCCGAATGCACGACCTACTCCTCCGTGGCCGCCACCAGAAGCCTCGTCCCCGCCTCTTCAATGGCCTTGGTAGATCCTTTCACAGTTGTTCCCTCTGCTGCTAGAATTCACCTTTGATAGAGTCAAGCCAGATTGCAGCTTTAAGCTTGCCCTTCCCCCGCCTGCATGCTGGAAGAGGCCCTCGTCTACTGCTGCAGCTCAAGCCAAATCTTTCACTGTTTATGCCGGGTCTGGTAGCCAAAAGACACAACACTCCTGGGGGACACTGTCAGGGGAATGCTGCAGCCTTCTTCCCACACCGGGAAATGTCAAACAAATGCCGTGGGGGCCCTGTAAAAGAGCCCAAAAGTCCGTTCCAAGCGGGAGCTGCCGAATGTGCGACCTAGCTCTGCATAGCCGCACCCGGAAGTCCCTTTTCAGATATGTTTCTTAGTTATCTCCAAAACTCAGCAATTATTGACACTATGTTGGAGTCAGTCACTAGAGGAGTCCTGTCAGTACTGATGATATACAAAAAGGTATCTTGAATTGACATAGCACCTCGAAACCTCAGGATGCCCAGACTGATTTCTTGCTATGAAGTACTTGTGAGGTTTAATCACAGTTGCAATGTAAGACAAGTGGCAACCAATTAGCATAGTGTAAGCTCCCACAGACAACAATGAGATAAATATCCATAGCGGGAATCTCCGGTTCGCCACCCGTTTTTTCCTGGGCGACATGCCCTCACCGCCACTGGGATTCTCCGTTACCGCCACCTGTCAATGGGGTTTCCCATTGTGGCCACCCCAAGCCACCAGGAAGCCAGTGGGCGTGGGTGTGCTGCCAGCGCAACGGAGAATCGTGCCGGTGGAGAATCCCCTGCATATCTTTATTAATAATGTTGGTTGAGGGATAAATATTTTCCAGGGCACGGACACACCTAGTCATTAACGAGTGACAGTGGCTTAGGCCTATACTCTCTCGAGTTCAGAAGAATGAGAGGAGATCTAATTGAGGTATATAAGATGATAAAAGGTCTTGACAAAGTAGAGGTGGAGCAGATGCTTCTTCTTGTGGGGCAATCTGTAACGAGAGGTCATAGTTTTAGGATAAGGGTTGCAGATTTAAAGCAGAGATGAGGAAAAATTAGTTCTCTCAAAGGGTTGTGAACCTGTGGAATTCACTACCCCAGATTGCGGTGCATGTTGGGAAACTGAGTAAATTTAAGGAGGAAATAGACATGTTTTTAATTAGTAATGGGTTGAAAGGTTACGGAGAATGGGCAAGAAAGTGGGGTTGAGGCCGAGAGGAGATCAGCCATGATCATATTGAATGGCGGAACGGGCTCAGGGGGCAGAAATGCCTACATCTATCCTAGAACAAAGAACAAAGAAAAGTAAGCACAGGAACAGCCCCTTCGGCCCTCCAAGCCTGCGCCGACCATGCTGCCCATCCAAACTAAAATCTTCTACACTTCCGGGGTCCGTATCCCTCTATTCCCATCCTATTCATGTATTTGTCAAGATGCCGCTTAAATGTCACTATTATCCCTACTTCCACCACCTCCTCCGGCAACGAGTTCCAGGCACCCACTACCCTCTGTGTAAAAAACCTGCCTCGTACATCTCCTCTAAATCTTGCCCCTCACACCTTAAACCTATGCCCCCTAGTAATTGGCCCCTTTACCCTGGGAAAAAGCCTCTGACTATCCACTCTGTCTATGCCCCTCATAATTTTGTAGACTCTTTTTGACTACTAATTTTGTAGTTCTTATGTTTTTTATACCCACTTGAGGGGCAGGCATGTAGCATCTTTTCCTAAAGAAATACACCTCCGACAGTGCATCATTCCCTCAGTACTGCGCTGGAGTGTCAGCCTAGATTATGTGGTCGGGTTGCTTGAGCATACTGACTCCGAGATGGAAGTGTTTACACTATGCCAGGGCAGAAACATTATAAAGACATCCCTCAGCTTGTTAGCAACAGAACACACAACCTTGCATGGATCCTCCCACCACCTTTCTGTCTTGTGCTGCACTCAATCAATTCAGCAGATTAAAACTCTACATCAATGGGTCTCTGTTAATTGGTCAGCGGGCATTGTCTGAGAGAAAACGGCATTTGATTTGATTTGCAAAATAGGAACAACGCTTAAAAGAAGTGACCAATTGTGAAGCAAATAGGTGTTCTTGACAGTGATACGGATGCAGGATCTGGCCCTGTCCTCCGCTGATTCGCCTTTATTACTTCCCACAGGTGAGTCCGTATCATTCACAGTACAAGTGCGTCAGGTGGAGGACTATCCTGTGGATATCTACTACTTGATGGACCTCTCGTTCTCTATGAATGATGATCTGAAAACCATCGGGAACCTTGGCACAAAGATAGCCAATGAAATGAAGAAACTGACCAGCAAACTCCAGCTGGGCTTTGGAGCTTTTGTGGACAAGCCCCTTTCTCCATACATGTATATAACAACAGGAAATGAAATTGCAAACCCCTGTCAGAGGTAAGGAAGGAATGATTTGCATATATCTATGCTTATGTTCTTTAAAATAATTGAAGAAAACTGTGCGGACCAGGCAGATAGCGGCCCCCAACGAATCTCGTATTAATGGTCAAAAAACCACTAGACAAATAACTTTCTCTCTTGTTCATAAATGAGACTTGCACACAAAAGCCTTGCTCCACTGCAATGCTGAGGGATTGCTGTATTGCCAGAGGCACCATCTTTCACTTGAGATTTTAGGCCAAGGCCCCATCTGTCCACTCAGGTGACCATAACAATCTGATAGCTCTACTTTGAAGTAGGAGTTAACTCGCTGTCTAATTCTCTAGTGGTGCATGAAGGCAGAATTTCGCCGATTTCCATAGCGAGTAATTCTGTCACCAGGGGTTTATATCTTGAGGGGCCCCACTCCACATCAAACATGGCTGAGCAGGATATCTCCCACTCTTACCACCAGACATTGGTGTGTTTCGAAGGGTTTGCAGGTTGATACTCAACCTGTTTGACCACGTTATGAACCTTGGCTATCAAGTCCTGGAATGGAATTCCAACCCGGAACTTCTAGCTTAGAGGCAGGGATGCTACCCACTGCACCACAAGATCACTGTTATCCCACTGTCCTGGCCAATAATTATCCCTCAACCAACATCGTTTAAAATAAACTTATTTTTTAAAAAAGGGTTATCTGGTCATTATCGCATTGCTGTTTGTGGGAGCTTTTTGATGTGCTCATTCAACATACAAATTGGCTGTTGGCTTTCCTGTGTGACAATAGTGATTACATACCCAAAGATACGACATTAGCTGTAAACTGGGGTTCTCAGGGGGTGGGGTCATGGGGAGAATGGAAAAATGGGGGTCGGCAGCAAGGCCACAAGGGGTGGCTGTCAACGCCACCCCCGTGGAGCTGGGAAGATTGCAGCGGAAGCGAGAAGAGGCCCTCATTTGGTCGTCAATTGACCACTTAAGGGGTTTAAGTAGAGGCGGGGTGAGATGGTCGACCATGAGCCCTCCCACCCAGGAATTTCTTCCAGTGGAGGCAGGAAAGCGTTGGGTATCAATCCCGATGCCAAATTCTCAGGACTGCCTGCCTCGTTCATCACCCCCTGTGTAGAAGAAGGTTCGAGCCATTAACATCTGCACAGATGCAGCCTGACCTGCTGAATATTTCTGACTTTATTGCAGATTTCCAACATCCGCAATATTTTTATTATTGTACAGAACTGCTTTACATTGATTGTTCGGGACAGAGTTGAAGAAAATGTAATCAGCAACAAGTCAGAAAGGGTTAGAAACACTCAACAGGTCGATGAGCACTGGCAGAGGGGAGGAGAGAATTACTAGTTTAGGTGTAGACCTGCCATTAGCTTGATGTGTAACTTGTATTGTACTTGGCCTGGGAGAGCTCAGTATTTAAATAAAACAGAGGAAATGTCCCCTTCCCGGTATAATAGACCTCAGCACTGAGGACTACCAGGGACAGATTTAAGGAGGAGATAGATAGTTTTTTATTAGTAGCGCGATGAAGGGTTATGGGGAGTGGGCAGAAAGGTGATGAGGCCGAGAGGAGATCAGCTATGATCGTATTGAATTTCGAAGCGGGCTCGAGGGGCTGAATTGCATCTCCTGCTGTTAGGGGCGCCACGGTGGCACAGTGTTTAGCACTGCTGCCTCACAGTGCCAGGGGCCCGGGTTCAATTCCGACCTTGGGTGACTTCTGTGTGGAGTTTACACATTCTCCCTGTGTCTGCATGGGTTTACTCCGGGTGCTCCGGTTTCCTCCCACAGTCCAAAGACATTCAGTTTAGGTGGATTGGCCACGTTAAATTGCCCCTTTGTGTCCAAAGATGTGCAGGCTAGGTGGGGTTATGGGGATAGGGTGAGGGAGTGGGCCTGGTTGGGTTGCTCCTTTGGAGGGTCGGTGCATACTTGATAGGCCAAATGGCCTCCTTCTGCATTGGAAGGATTCTATGCATTATGTTCATATTATGCTCTTTGGTTAACAGGCGGACTTTAATGAAATGGAATGACTTGAGACACTGTGATTACACTTCTTTCAACTGCGAAGGTTAAGATGAAATATAACGATGTTCAAAATTATGATAGGATTTTGACAGAGTACGATAAGGAGGGACTGTTTACAGTCCCAGAGGGCACAGAGTTAAGATAATTGCCAAAAGAAAACAGGGGGAAATGAAGAAAATCATTTTTAACCCAACAAGTTGCTACAATTTGGAATGCGCTGTCTAAAAGGCCTGGGAAAACCGGGCTCAATCGTAAGTTTAAAATGGGAATGGATAGATACTTAGAAAAGTTGTCAGAGATTAGGAAAAGGAGCAAGGGTGTGACACTAATTGGATAACTCTTCAAAGAAACAGCACAGGGACAATGAACCAAATGGCCTTCTTGTATGTTGTTAACTTTGAAGCAGAAATGAAATTCAAGACCAATGCTTATTAGGATTTTTGCAAATTTTTTAAGGGTTCATATACCATGTGCACCGATGTTTGGATATAGAAACGTGCTCAAACTGACAGAAGAAGTGAGCAAGTTTAATGAGGAAGTAATCAAACAGAAGGTCTCACGAAACCGCGACACGCCGGAAGGGGGAATGGATGCCATACTTCAGGCTGCAGTGTGCAATGTGAGTAGAGCTCTCAGACATCTGCTGGAACTCCTGCTTGAAGCAGGTTATCAGAGGGAAGCACCCACACCGTAGAGCACTTCCATTAATAGTTCTTGCAGGACAGTGGTTAGCACTGCTGCCCACAGTGCCAGGGACCCGGGTTCAGTTCCGGCCATGGGTGACAGTGCACGTTCTCTCCGTGTCTGCGTGGGTTTCTTCCGGGTGCTCCGGTTTCCTCCCACAGTCCAAAGATATGCAGGTTAGTTGGATTGGCCATGCTAAATTGCCCCTTAGTGTCCAAAGGTTGGATGGGGTTATGCGGATGGGGAGGGGAGTGGACCTGTGTAGGGCGCTCTTTCAGCGGGTCGGTGCAGAATTGATGGCCTCTTTCTGCCCTGTAGGGATGTGCCCAGCTTTCACTACTCCCCCTCTCCTGCTCCTGATATCATGTGTGTGGCGGGGTTCAACAATCAATTCCCAATTCTGGACAGACCCGTAAAGGAGGCCACCTGCATGTAGAATTCGAACAAAATGTCAATACAGAAACAGGCTGTTCACCAGTCTTGTTTGTTATTTAACCCTCACATTTGGGTGTCACGGTGTCACAGTGGTTAGCACTGCTGCCTCACAGTGGCAGGGACCCAGGTTCAATTCTGGCCTCAGGTGACTATCTGCGTGGAGTTTGTACATTTTCTTGTGTCTGCGTGGGTTTCCTCCGGGTGCTCCGGTTTACTCCCACAGTCCAAAGATGTGCAGGTTAATTGGATTGGCCATGCTAGATTGCTCCTTAGTGTCCAAAAGGTTGAGAGGGGTTGCGGGGATTGGGTAGGGGCCTGGGCCTGGGTGGGGTGATCTTTCAGAGTGTCGGTGTGGACTCGATGGGCCAAATGGCCTCCTACTGCACTGTCGGGATTCTATGATTCTATGTGCTCTTGCCCAAATCAAATGTGCGCCATCTGCCTGAGTATTGGCAGTCCCAATATTGACACTCTGTTTGGTAACACTGGCAGTCATTTAGAGTGTCGCAGTCCGCGAGATTCAATTTCCATCTGACATCCACATTAAAATGAACTGTTATCAGGCATATAAAGCAAAGCTTATTTCTTTTGGCTTTTGTGTCCCAGAGTCCTGAGGCCAATATTAGCAACCTAACAGTAACGCCCAATAGAAGTGAGCCCGCTCTGCTCCCGGGATTGAACCTGGGACTCTCTCACCATGTGTGGTGGTGCTTTGACTATGAGATCATCGAGGAGACCAGGATTTATAAGCCCAAATAGGCCCAAATCCCACCAGGGTAGCGGGTAGAATTTAAAATCATAAAATCCGGACAGTGCAGAAGGAGGTCATTTGGCCATAGAGTCTGCACCAATCATCCAAAAGAACACTCTACCTGGACCCAATCCCTTGCCCAATAAAATGAATTCAATTAAATAAATTAAAATATTTTCTCCATAATGATGGCCGTGACAACTATTATCTATTGTGGTAAAAATGTAATCTCGAAGGTCTCTGTCGTCCGTACCCAGTCTGGCCTACATGTGACTCCAGGTCCACAGCAACGAATTTGACATTTAACCACCCTTCAAAATGGCTTAGCAAGCCACTCAGTTTGAGGGCAATTAGGGATGAGCAATAAATATTGGCTCAGCCACCAACACCCACATCCCATATAAGAAAAAAGAGAAAAAATAAACCTTTGCCCCGAATATCTCAGTAACTTCCTGGTTCATGAGGAATTGAGAAGGAAACTGTTTTGGTTTCTTTTGTGAGGGCCACGAAGAATCCAGCACGAGTTTTAAGGATACAAAGTAATAACATTTATTTACAATAACATATATATATAACAGCAGCAGCAACTTCCCTTGTTGCACACTCCTTCCTGCTGGTTCCTAAACTGGCCAGCTTTATTTATACGAGGAGTTTACTAATGGTTTCTCCGCCCCCCTCATTGGGGAAGCTCATACTCCCACAGGATTGTGGGATTGTCATTAGTCCCCAGCCAATGGTAAGTAGGCAGGTTATAACAGTTTCATGAAGAATGGCCTAGCATTCAGTTGCAGATGGCTAGGCGATATGTGTTGCGGCCTTGTCATTGAAGCCATATCCTGCAATTTATTTTTAAAATAGTATAAATTGAGTGTCTTTCCAACAAAGAGGAAATAGTCCTTCTAGCCCCAGAAATTGGGCTTGAATCCAGCCTATACTGATGCCAGTGAAGTTGAATACCACTAGATAATGATTCCATCAGCCCTGAATGTGGTTGATGAGAAGAAGATCTGTATATTGGCAGTGTGGGGAGTGGAAGGTGTCTGCCTCCTTTCCACTTTGTCACACTGTTTTTCCTGCAGATCAGGTTACCTCATCCCTGGCTCAAAGGGGACTAGTGATGATGAAAGAGCCATGAGTAGTGAAAATAAATCAAAGAAATATGAAAATAGGAATAGACCATTCAGCCCCTCCAGCCTGTATACAACATGTTAGATGACTATTACACAGTCTCCATTACTTAAGTGCTGCTGATAAAGGAAACATGAAATATTTTTGTCTTGCTCTCAGCAGGACACTTTGCGAGAATACCAAAACAAGGGGGAAGCAACCATTTTTATTGTATAAGACAGTGCTCATTGGTTAGCAAATGAACTGTTGATTGGTAGAGGTGTTGCCGTGGTGAATGCACCAGTTGATGGTGACTATCAGTTAACTGCCAAGCAGTGTTTGAAATTTAAACCAGGCACTGACTGGTCAAGGCATTGCCCTGGGAAATAAATCAGCGAATGGCCATCACTTGTTTTCATAGATTATCATAGAATTTACAGCGCAGGAGGAGGCCATTCCGCTCATCGAGTCTGCACCGGCTCTTGGAAAGAGCACCCCACCCAAGGTCAACACCTCCACCCTATCCCCATAACCCAGTAACCCCAGCCAACACTAAGGGCAATTTTGGACACTAAGGGCAAATTATCATGGCCAATCCACCTACCCTGCACATCTTTGGACTGTGGGAGGAAACCGGAGCACCCGGAGGAAACCCCACGCACACACGGGGAGGATGTGCAGACTCCGCACAGACAGTGGCCCAAGCCGGAATCGAACCTGGGACCCTGGAGCTAAAACAGGTGCAATGTGTGTAGATGTAATTTCTGTCTGCAAAAACAGTGCCCAGTGTATTAATATATGTAACTTTCAGCAGTGGAAAATGTGCCACAATGCAAGCAAGACTGACAATCCTAAATTACTTGTCAGTGTAATTTTTAACACATGGAGGATTATTTAGCAAATGATCTCAAATCATGGAATCACATCTAATGTTGAACACTGTGTTTTAGGTTTTACAACCAAGGTCTGGTTGGGTACGGTCTGCACCTGGCCCATTGCGAACAATGGCTGGGACATGCTGTTTGATATGATCTGCATTGTAAATTCTATGATCTATGATCTATGATCTAACTGCCAGTCTTTGGGCCATGCAGCCTACATACCTAGCAGATCGCTGGCACTGAAATTCTTTTTTTTTGTTGTTCTTCAGAACATTTTCCAATTAAAGGGCAATTCAGATGGCCAATCCATCTACCCTACACATCTTTAGGTTGTGGGGGTGAGACCCACATAGACACGGGGAGAATGTGCAAACTCCATACAGTCAGTGATCCGAGTCCCGGACCAAATCTGGGTCCTAGGTGCCATGAAGCAGCATTGCTAACCACTGCGCTACTGCGCTGCCCTGGCACTGATATTCATATACCACATTATTCATTTGTGTGATAGGCAGAGTGTCCTTTTGGCTTGACGGCTTGTCCTGTTAGTGGCCAAAAACAATAAGTGACAGCCATTCGCCGATTCATTCCTCAGGATAAACCAGGGTCAAGCTACCTGGTTTAAATTTCAAACAATGCTTGGCAGTCAACTGTCAGTCACCATCATCTGGTGCATTCTTCATGGTAACACCTCTACCAATCAGAATCCACTTGCACACCAATCAGCATACAATTTTCTCATACAATATAAGTTGTTGTTTTCCCCTTAAACTGGCAAAGTGTCCTGATGAAATGAAAATAGAACATAGAACATAGAAAATACAGCACAGAACAGGCCCTTCGGCCCACGATGTTGTGCCGAACCTTTGTCCTAGATTAATCAAAGATTATCATTGAATTTACAGTGCAGAAGGAGGCCATTCGGCCCCCTGAGTCTGCACCGGCTCTTGGAAAGAGCACCCTACCCAAACTCAACACCTCCACCCAACACCAAGGGCAATTTTGGACATTAAGGGCAATTTATCATGGCCAATCCACCTACCCTGCACATCTTTGAACTGTGGGAGGAAACCGGAGCACCCGGAGGAAACCCACGCAGACACGGGGAGGACGTGCAGACTCCGCACAGACAGTGACCCAAGCCGGAATCGAACCTGGGACCCTGGAGCTGTGAAGCAATTGTGCTATCCACAATGCTACCGTGCTGCCCTTAAGAACAAATAAATCTACACTATATCATTTTACTGTAATCCATGTACCTATCCAATAGCTGCTTGAAGGTCCCTAATGTTTCTGACTCAACTACTTCCACAGGCAGTGCATTCCATGCCCCCACTACTCTCTGGGTAAAGTACCTACCTCTGATATCCCTCCTATATCTTCCACCTTTCACCTTAAATTTATGACCCCTTGTAATGGTTTGTTCCACCCAGGGAAAAAGTCTGTCTACTCTATCTATTCCCCTGATCATCTTATAAACCTCTATCAAGTCGCCCCTCATCCTTCTCCGTTCTAATGAGAAAAGGCCTAGCACCCTCAACCTTTCCTCATAAGACCTACTCTCCATTCCAGGTAACATCCTGGTAAATCTTCTTTGCACCTTTTCCAAAGCTTCCACATCCTTCCTAAAATGAGGTGACCAGAACTGTACACAGTACTCCAAATGTGGCCTTACCAAAGTTTTGTACAGCTGCATCATCACCTCACGGCTCTTAAATTCAATCCCTCTGTTAATGAACGTGAGCACACCATAGGCCTTCTTCACAGCTCTATCCACTTGAGTGGCAACTTTCAAAGATGTATGAACATAGACCCCAAGATCTCTCTGCTCCTCCACATTACCAAGAACTTTACCGTTAACCCTGTATTCCGCATTCATATTTGTCCTTCCAAAATGGACAACCTCACACTTTTCAGGGTTAAACTCCATCTGCCACTTCTCAGCCCAGCTCTGCATCCTATCTATGTCTCTTTGCAGCCGACAACAGCCCTCCTTACTATCCACAACTCCGCCAATCTTCGTATCATCTGCAAATTTACTGACCCACCCTTCAACTCCCTCATCCAAGTCATTAATGAAAATCACAAACAGCAGAGGACCCAGAACTGATCCCGGCGGTACGCCACTGGTAACTGGGATCCAGGCTGAATATTTGCCATCCACCACCACTCTCTGACTTCTATCGGTTAGCCAGTTCGTTATCCAACTGGCCAAATTTCCCACTATCCCATGCCTCCTTACTTTCTGCAGAAGCCTACCATGGGGAACCTTATCAAATGCCTTACTAAAATCCATGTACACTACATCCACTGCTTTACCTTCATCCACATGCTTGGTCTCCTCAAAGAATTCAATAAGATTTGTAAGGCAAGACCTACCCCTCACAAATCCGTGCTGACTATCCCTAATCAAGCAGTGTCTTTCCAGATGCTCAGAAATCCTATCCTTCAGTACCCTTTCCATGACTTTGCCTACCACCGAAGTAAGACTAACTGGCCTGTAATTCCCAGGGTTATCCCTAGTCCCTTTTTTGAACAGGGGCACGACATTCGCCTGGTACCACCCTTGTTGACAGTGAGGACGAAACGATCATTGCCAACGGCTCTGCAATTTCATCTCTTGCTTCCCATAGAATCTTTGGATATATCCCGTCAGGCCCGGGGGACTTGTCTATCCTCAAGTTTTTCAAAATGCCCAACACATCTTCCTTCCTAACAAGTATTTCCTCGAGCTTACCAGTCTGCTTCACACTGTCCTCTCCAACAATATGGCCCCTCTCATTTGTAAAGACAGAAGAAAAGTACTCGTTCAAGACCTCTCCTATCTCTTCAGACTCAATACACAATCTCCCACTACTGTCCTTGATCGGACCTACCCTCGCTCTAGTCATTCTCATATTTCTCACATATGTGCAAAAGGCCTTGGGGTTTTCCTTGATCCTACCCGCCAAAGATTGTTCATGCCCTCTCTTAGCTCTCCTAATCCCTTTCTTCAGTTCCCTCCTGGCTATCTTGTATCCCTCCAATGCCCTGTCTGAACCTTGTTTCCTCAGCCTTACATAAGTCTCCTTTTTCCTCTTAACAAGACATTCAACCTCTCTTGTCAACCATGGTTCTCTCACTCGACCATGTCTTCCCAGCCTGACAGGGACATACATATCAAGGACACGTAGTACCTGTTCCTTGAACAAGTTCCACATTTCACTTGTGTCCTTCCCTGACAGCCTATGTTCCCAACTTATGCACTTCAATTCTTGTCTGACAACATCGTATTTACCCTTCCCCCAAATGTAAACCTTGCCCTGTTGCACTCACCTATCCCTCTCCATTACTAAAGTGAAAGTCACAGAATTGTGGTCACTATCTCCAAAATGCTCCCCCACTAACAAATCTATCACTTGCCCTGGTTCATTACCAAGTACTAAATCCAATATTGCCCCTCCTCTGGTCGGACACTCTACATACTGTGTTAGAAAAGCTTCCTGGACACACTGCACAAACACCACCCCATCCAAACTATTTGACCTAAAGAGTTTCCACTCAATATTTGGGAAGTTAAAGTCACCCATGACTACTACCCTGTGACTTCTGCACCTTTCCAAAATCTGTTTCCCAATCTGTTCCTCCACATCTCTGCTACTATTGGGGGGCCTATAGAAAACTCCTAACAAGGTGACTGCTCCTTTCCTATTTCTGACTTCAACCCATACTACCTCATTAGGGTGATACGCCTCGAACTGCCTTTCTGCAGCTGTTATACTATCTCTAATTAACAATGCCACCCCCCCCCACCTCTTTTACCACCCTCCCTAATCTTATTGAAACATCTATAACCAGGGACCTCCAACAACCATTTCTGCCCCTCTTCTATCCAAGTTTCCGTGATGGCCACCACATCGTAGTCCCAAGTACCGATCCATGCCTTAAGTTCACCCACCTTATTCCTGATGCTTCTTGCGTTGAAGTATACACACTTCAACCCATCTCCGTGCCTGCAAGTACTCTCCTTTGTCAGTGTTCCCTTCCCCCACTGCCTCATTACACGCTTTGGCGTCCTGAATATCAGCTACCTTAGTTGCTGGACTACAAATCCAGTTCTCATTCCCCTGCCAAATTAGTTTAAACCCTCCCGAAGAGTACTAGAAAACCTCCCTCCCAGGATATTGGTGCCCCTCTGGTTCAGATGCAACCCGTCCTGCTTGTACAGGTCCCACCTTCCCCAGAATGCGCTCCAATTATCCAAATACCTGAAACCCTCCCTCCTACACCATTCCTGCAGCCACGTGTTCAACTGCACTGTCTCCCTATTCCTAGCCTCGCTATCACGTGGCACCGGCAACAAACCAGAGATGACAACTCTGTCTGTCCTGGCTTTTAACTTCCAGCCTAACTCCCTAAACTTGTTTATTACCTCCACACCCCTTTTCCTACCTACGTCGTTGGTACCAATGTGCACCACGACTTCTGGCTGCTCACCCTCCCTTTTAAGGATCCTGAAGACACGATCCGAGACATCCCTGACCCTGGCACCTGGGAGGCAACATACCTTCCGGGAGTCTCGCTCGCGACCACAAATGAAGACAAATAGCTTTGACATGTTTCTTTTTTCAGCAATACTAAGTTCTGTACTACCAAAAGACTATCTCCATTATCCTCCTTGGCTTCTTATTTCCGCCTATCCTATGTAACAGAAACCCATCAATGTCTTTTAATTATTTGAAATGGAGCAGATTTGATGAGTGGCGGTGAAACGGCATACATTCTTTGAGCACTTATTTCACAGTTGTGAGACATTCAGGTCTTTAAGGTGTTCAATGAACACAGTAATATATGTTCTATTTAGTATATTTGGGGGGGGGGGAGTGTTTGTAACATTTCACTGTGTGTGAGGACACCTTTAAAGTCTCCCTTTAAATTGTTCTAATAAATCCTTTATTTGTTTCAGGATGATATCGGTTGGCGTAACGATGCCACACACATGTTGGTCTTTGTCACTGACGCCGACTCGCACTTGGCACTGGACGGGAGGCTGGCCGGTATCACTCGTCCCAATGATGGGCAGTGCCACATAGGTCTGGACAACCAATACAACGCCTCCACCATCTTGGTAGGCTCTTACGGGAATATGGTTCTTGCGACACGAGGGTGTGGAATGAGAATAGGTCATTGGTCCCACAGGCAGTCCAATATTTTTCCACTGTACAATCCGCTCCAGCCAGTTAATCGCCTGGGCGAACATTCTGAACGTGTCTTGATTTCCAAAGAGTATTCGTCCATTCTGACCTCCCCAGGTCCACTCCCCTCCCTTCCCTGCACCCACCATGCCATCCCCCACCCCAACCCAGCCATTTCAATGTCTCGCCAGCCCTGCCACGGTGGAACCTGTGGCTGGGGGGTTTTGGGGGGGGGTTTGGGGGGAGCTGAAAAGTTTCCGTCCTTGCCTCTGAGTAAGTTCGTTGTGGCTTTGAATGGCACCCCAGTGCAACTTAGTACCGTGCATCCTACTGGATGAGATGTTAAGCGAGGCCCCACCTGCCTCCTCAGGTGGTTGTAGCACTATTGTCCACTGGTGTCCACAGCTGAGAAGAAACAGATGCCCTGGTCATTTGTGTCACTGTCATTTGTCATTTAACTGAATAATCAGCCAATCGGGTAACAAAGGGCCTGCCTGCTTTCCCATCAGCATGGGAAGGTTGTGAGGGTGTCAGGGAGCCATTAACAGCAGTGTCGGGCAGGGCTTTTGGAGGAACAGGTTCATCTGATGTCTGAAAACAAATCCAATTCGCAAACAGGTCATCATTCTAATCTCTTAAGATTCAGCAGTGAGATATTAAAGTTAAACCATTGCTAAAGAGATGAGCTTGTTCGGTCTGACTTATCGGTCTCACACCACGAGTGCAGAGTTGGGAAATTCACAACTAAAATAAAAACAGCCTTCACTCTTCACACCCACTCACCCCCTCCACACACTCCCCATGCCTCATCCATGTCACTTCATGCCCCCACCCACCCCGCGGTTATTCATAGCCTCCATGCCAACTTATGCCAGATTAGTGCTCCCCATCCATCACCCTTTGCTAGAATAACCTCCCATGCCAACTCACCTGGTATCCAGCATGGGCAGACCTCTGGGCCCATGCCGAGAAGAAATGAATTAAAATCCTTAACTGTCAATTGATGAATTCACTGAAAGTTATATTCTCTTTGATTAATAAAAACCCGTTCACTACATTTAACTTAATGCAACTACTTAATTCCTTATAAAAATAAGCAATTGTACAGCTGGCCCCACTTTAAAAGCACTTTGAGGTGTCAATCAAACTTTGAACTGACAGGGACTCCCACTGTGATATTGATAGGTTGAGCAATCAATCATGCAGCACAGATCCTGGAATGATAATCCTCAGGCTTATGTCAACAGACAACGTGAAATAGAAAGCACTCTTTTATGTGGTAGACATGCTTTTTTGAAATAAAGGGCAGGGAATTTAAACTCCTTAAATGTTTGACAGTTTGACAGCTACCTTGACAATTCCCCTGACAGCTTAAGTTACAAAGAATTGATCCACTTTTTAATGTACATTCTTGACTACCTTTAACAATACAAAAGCGTACTTTATTAAAAAAATAATTTTTATTAAATGTTTTCATAAAATATCAATAACAAAATGAAAAAAAGAACCCAACAGGGTTAAGTACAAAACACAATCTAGAAAAGCAACCCCCCCCATACCGCCCCCCCCCTACATAAATAATAAATTAACATTAACACCCCGACTTAACACAACAGGTATATACACCCCCTCAGACCCTTCAGTGTAAATAACAAAAACAAAAATAAAGCTCTCCCCCCCCCGCTCCGAGCTGCTGCTGCCATTGACCAATGTCTATCGTTCTGCCAGGAAGTCTAAGAATGGTTGCCACCACCTAAAGAACCCTTGTACTGACCCTCTCAAGGCGCATTTCACCCTCTCCAACTTAATGAACCCTGCCATATCACTGATCCAGGATTCCACGCTTGGGGGCCTCGCATCTTTCCACTGAAGAAGAATTCTTCGCCGGGCTACCAGGGACGCAAAGGCCAGAATTCCGGCCTCTTTCGCCTCCTGCACTCCCGGCTCCTCTGCCACCCCAAATATTGCGAGCCCCCAGCCCGGTTTGACCCTGAATCCTGCCACCCTCGACACCGTCCTCGCGACGCCCTTCCAAAATTCCTCCAGCGCTGAGCATGCCCTGAACATATGGGTGTGGTTTGCTGGGCTCCCTGAGCACCTAACACACCTGTCCTCACCCCCAAAAAAACGGCTCATCCTTGTCCCGGTCATGTGTGCCCTGTGCAGCACCTTAAACTGTATGAGGCTGAGCCTCACGCACGATGAGGAAGAGTTCACCCTCCCCAGGGCATCTGCCCACATCCCTTCCTCAATTTCCTCTCCCAACTCCTCCTCCCACTTACCTTTTGCCTCCACCACCGAGGCCTCCTCCTCCTCCTGCATCACCTGGTAAGTTTCCGAGATCTTCCCCACTCCCACCCAACCCCCCGAGAGCACCCTGTCCTGTACTGTTTGTGGCATTAGCCACGGGAATTCCACCACCTGCCGTCTGGCAAACGCCCTTACCTGTAAGTACCTGAAGGTGTTCCCCGGGGGAACTTCTCCTTCAGCTCACTCAGGCTCGCGAACTTCCCGTCCACAAACAGGTCCCCCAACTTTCGTATTCCTGCCCTGTGCCAGCCCGCAAAGCCTCCACCTGTTCTTCCTGGGGCGAACTGGTGGTTCCCCCTTAATGGGGTCCACGCTGAGGTCCCAACTTCCCACGCCGAGGCCCCAATTTCCCCCCTGTGCTGCCTCCACTGCTCCCAAATTTTGAGGGCAGCCACCACCACCGGGCTCGTGGTATACCTCCTTGGAGGGAGCGGCAGCGGCGCCGTTGCAAGCGCCCCCAGACTCGTACCTACGGAAGACGCTGTCTCCAGCCTCTTCCATGCAGCCCTCTCCCCCTCCATCACCCACTTGCTCATCATCGTCACATTGGCGGCCCAGTAGTACCCACAAAGATTGGGCAGCGCCAGTCCCCCCCTATCTCTACTCCGCTCCAGGAACACCCTTCTCACTGTCGGAGTCCCTCACGCCCACACAAACCCCATTATACGCCTGTTAACCCACCTGAAAAAAGCCTTCGGGATAAACACGGGGAGGCACTGGAACAGGAACAAAAACCTTGGAAGCACCGTCATTTTGTTTGACTGCACCTACCCGCCAAGGACAGCGGGGCAACGCGTCCCACCTCTTGAACTCCTCCTCCATTTGCTCCACCAGCCTTGTAAAATTAAGCCTATGCAGGGCCCCTGAGCTCCTGGCCACCTGGACCCCCAAGTACCTGAAGCTCCTCTCCGCCCTTTTTAGTGGGAGCTCGCCAATCCCCCTCTCCTGGTCCCCTGGATGAACTACGAACAGCTCACTCTTCCTCATGTTGAGCTTGTACCCCGAAAAGTCCCCAAATTCCCTAAGAATCCTCATTACCTCCGGCATTCCTCCCACCGGGTCCGCCACATACAGCAGCTGGTCGTCTGCATAAAGTGACACCCTATGCTCCTCCCCACCCCGCACCAACCCCCTCCAGTTCCACCACTATCTCTGCCTCCCCCTCCCTCGCCGGCATCATGATAACGTTCAAAAGCCTCCGCACATTCGCGTTCAACTGTCTCCCCTTCACAAACCCCGTCTGGTCTTCATGGATGATCTGCGGCACACAATCCTCAATCCTCGTGGCTAAGACCTTCGCCAGCACCTTGGCATCTACATTTAGCAAGGAAATCGGTCTGTAAAACCCACATTGCAGGGGATCCTTGTCCCGCTCCAGGATCAAGGAGATCAGTGCCCGGGACATCATCGGGATGATGCCCTTGCCTCATTAAAGGTCCTGACGAACAGCGGGCCCAACAGGTCCATATATTTTTTATAGAATCCGACCGGGAAACCGTGCGGCCCCGATGCCTTCCCCGCCTGCATGCTTCCTATCCCTTTGATCAGCTCCTCCAGCCCAATCGGGGCCCCCAATTCCGCCACCAGTCCCTCTTCCACCTTTGGAAACCTCAATTGGTCCAGGAAGCGGCCCATCCCTCCCTCCGCCCGTGGGGGCTCGGATCGGTACAATTCCTCGTAAAAGTCCCTGAAGACCCCATTGATGCCAACCCCACTCCGCACCACACTCCCTCCCCTGTCCTTAACTCCCCCGATCTCCCTAGCTGCGTCCCGCTTCCGAAGCTGATGCGCCAGCATCCGGCTTGCCTTTTCCCCATACTCGTAAATTGCCCCCTGGGCCTTCCTCCACTGCACCTCCGCCTTCCTGGTGGTCACCAGGTCGAATTCGGCCTGGAAGCTACGCCTCTTCCTCAACAATCCTTCCTTGGGCTCCTCCGCATATCTCCTGTCTACCCTCACCATCTCCCCCACCAGCCTCTCCCTCTCCCCCCGCTCCCTCCGCTCCTTGTGGGCCCTAATGGAAATCAGCTCTCCCCTCACCACTGCCTTCAGTGCCTCCCATACCATCCCCACTCGGACCTCCCCGTTGTCGTTGGACTCCAAGTACCTCTCTATACTTCCTCGGACCCGCTCGCTCACCTCCTCGTCCGCCAACAGCCCCACCTCCAAGCGCCACAGTGGGCGCTGGTCCCTCTCCTCCCCCATCTCCAAGTCCAGCCAATGCGGGGCGTGGTCCGAAATGGCTATTGCCGAATACTCAGTATCCTCTACTCTCGCTATCAGCGCCCTACTCAAAACAAAAAAGTCGATTCGGGAATAAGCCTTGTGGACATGTGAGAAGAATGAAAATTCCCTAGCCCCCAGCCTTGCAAATCTCCAAGGGTCCAACCCTCCCATCTGGTCCATAAACCCCCTCAGTACTCTAGCCGCCGTCGTCTTCCTACCCATCCTAGACCTGGAGTGATCCAGTGCCGGATCCAGTACCGTATTAAAGTCTTCCCCCATTATCAGGCCCCCCACTTCCAAGTCTGGGATTCGACCCAACATACGCCGCATAAAACCCGCATCGTCCCAGTTCGGAGCATACACATTGACCAGTACCACCCTCTCTCCCTGCAACTTACCACTTACCATTATGTACCTACCGCCATTATCTGCCACAATGCTCGACGCCTCGAATGACACCTTCTTTCCTACCAAGATCGCCACCCCTCGATTTTTTGCATCTAGCCCCGAGTGAAACACCTGACCTACCCACCCTTTCCTCAGTCTTACCTGATCTGCCACCTTCAGGTGTGTCTCCTGAAGCATAACCACATCCGCCTTGAGCCCCTTCAGGTGCGCGAACACGCGGGCCCGCTTAACCGGCCCATTCAGTCCCCTTACATTCCAGGTTATCAGCCGGATCAGGGGGCTTCCCGCCCCCTCCCCCACCGACTAGCCATGACCCCTCCTCGGCCAGCCACGCGCCCGCATCCCACACCCGGCCCGTTCCCCACAGCGGCATACCCCCGTCTTGACCCCTCTCACTTGCTCCAGCTCCTCCTTGACCATAGCAGCAGCAACTCGATTCCCCACCCCCAACTCCACCCCCCCCTCCATTCCCCCCACCACCACCCCCCCCCCCTCCCCCCCCCTCCCGGCTAGGACCCATCCTTTCCTTTGACTCCTCCCATTGTGTGGCACACCCTCCTCTCCTATTCCCCATCCATAGGCTCTCCCTCCTCCCCCTTCCGTTCTAAGCACGGGAAACAACCCTCGCTGCCCCGACCCGGCCCCGCCCCCTCCAGTCTTCAGCGCGGGAAAAAGCCCGCGCTTTCCACCTACCCGGCCCCGTCACCTCTGACGCAGCTCCTTTTACACGCCCAGTCCCCTCAACCGTGACTCGGGCCTCCCCCTCCTCCGCGGGGCCCCATCTCACCACCGGCCACCACCCCTGTTCCGTTTACCTACCCCCCACCAAGAGCCCCCCCGACCAACCTAACCAAAACAGTGCCCAACCCGCCCCAGCCACCCTCACCAACCCGAAAGAAAAAAACACAGAGAAAAAGAAACCTGGAGCAATACAAAGGCACCCCCCTCGAGAAAAAATAAAATAAAATAAACATAACATATCAACCGCAGTCCCCAATCGCCCATCCCGACCCTCAATCTGTGTCCAACTTCTCGGGTTTGTGAGGGGTAGGTCTTGCCTTACAAGTCTTATTGAATTCTTTGAGGAGGTGACCAAGCATGTGGATGAAGGTAAAGCAGTGGATGTAGTGTACATGGATTTTAGTAAGGCATTTGATAAGGTTCCCCATGGTAGGCTTATGCAGAAAGTAAGGATAGTGGGAAATTTGGCCAGTTGGATAACGAACTGGCTAACCGATAGAAGTCAGAGAGTGGTGGTGGATGGCAAATATTCAGCCTGGATCCCAGTTACCAGTGGCGTACCGCAGGGATCAGTTCTGGGTCCTCTGCTGTTTGTGATTTTCATTAATGACTTGGATGAGGGAGTTGAAGGGTGGGTCAGTAAATTTGAAGACGATACGAAGATTGGCGGAGTTGTGGATAGTAAGGAGGGCTGTTGTCGGCTGCAAAGAGACATAGATAGGATGCAGAGCTGGGCTGAGAAGTGGCAGATGGAGTTTAACCCTGAAAAGTGTGAGGTTGTTCATTTTGGAAGGACAAATATGAATGCGGAATACAGGGTTAACGGTAGAGTTCTTGGTAATGTGGAGGAGCAGAGAGATCTTGGGGTCTATGTTCATACATCTTTGAAAGTTGCCACTCAAGTGGATAGAGCTGTGAAGAAGGCCTATGGTGTGCTCGCGTTCATTAACAGAGGGATTGAATTTAAGAGCCGTGAGGTGATGATGCAGCTGTACAAAACTTTGGTAAGGCCACATTTGGAGTACTGTGTACAGTTCTGGTCGCCTCATTTTAGGAAGGATGTGGAAGCTTTGGAAAAGGTGCAAAGAAGATTTACCAGGATGTTGCCTGGAATGGAGAGTAGGTCTTACGAGGAAAGGTTGAGGGTGCTAGGCCTTTTCTCATTTGAACGGAGAAGGATGAGGGGCGACTTGATAGAGGTTTATAAGATGATCAGGGGAATAGATAGAGTAGACAGTCAGAGACTTTTTCCCCGGGTGGAACAAACCATTACAAGGGGACATAAATTTAAGGTGAAAGGTGGAAGATATAGGAGGGATATCAGAGGTAGGTTTTTTACCCAGAGAGTAGTGGGGGCATGGAATGCACTGCCTGTGGAAGTAGTTGAGTCGGAAACATTAGGGCATTAGGGACCTTCAAGCAGCTATTGGATAGGTACATGGATTACGGTAAAATTATATAGTGTAGATTTATTTGTTCTTAAGGGCAGCACGGTAGAATTGTGGATAGCACAATTGCTTCACAGCTCCAGGGTCCCAGGTTCGATTCCGGCTTGGGTCACTGTCTGTGCGGAGTCTGCACGTCCTCCCCATGTCTGCGTGGGTTTCCTCCGGGTGCTCCGGTTTCCTCCCACAGTCCAAAGATGTGCAGGTTCGGTGAATTGGCCAATGATAAATTGCCCTTAATGTCCAAAATTGCCCTTGGTGCTGGGTGGGGGTGTTGAGTTTGGGTAGGGTGCTCTTTCCAGGAGCTGGTGCAGACTCAAAGGGCCGAATGGCCTCCTTCTGCACTGTAAATTCAATGATAATCTATGATTAATCTAGGACAAAGGTTCGGCACAACATCGTGGGCCGAAGGGCCTGTTCTGTGACGTATTTTCTATGTTCTCGGCCTGAACAAAGGCCCACGCCTCCTCCGGAGACTCAAAATAATGGTGCCGGTCTTTGTACGTAACCCAGAGTCGCGCCGGCTGCAACATGCCAAACTTCACCCCCTTCCTGTGGAGCGCCGCCTTCGCTCGATTGTACCCGGCCCTCCTCTTCGCCACCTCCGCACTCCCGTCCTGGTATATTCGAACCTCCGCGTTCTCCCACCTGCTGCTCCTCTCCTTCTTGGCCCACCTGAGCACACACTCCCGATCGACGAACCGATGGAACCTCACCAGCACCGCCCGCGGAGGCTCGTTAGCCTTGGATTGGATTGGATTGGATTTGTTTATTGTCACGTGTACCGAGGTACAATGAAAAGTATTTTTCTGCGAGCTGCTCAACAGATCATTAAGTACATGAGAAGAAAAGGGAATAAAAGAAAATACATAATAGGGCAACACAACATATACAATGTAACTACATAAGCACTGGCATTGGATGAAGCATACAGGGTGTAGTGTTAATGAAGTCAGTCCATAAGAGTGTCATTTAGGAGTCTGGTGACAGTGGGGAAGAAGCTGTTTTTGAGTCTGTTCGTGCGTGTTCTCAGACTTCTGTATCTCCTGCCCGATGGAAGAAGTTGGAAGAGTGAGTAAGGCGGGTGGGAGGGATCTTTGATTATACGCCCGCTTTCCCCAGGCAGCGGGAGGTGTAGATGGAGTCAATGGATGGGAGGCAGGTTTGTGTGATGGACTGGGCGGTGTTCACGACTCTCTGAAGTTTCTTGCGATCCTGGGCCGAGCAGTTGCCATACGAGGCTGTGATGCAGCCTGATAGGATGCTTTCTATGGTGCATCTGTAAAAGTTGGTAAGAGTCAATGTGGACATGCCGAATTTCCATAGTTTCCTGAGGAAGTATAGGCGCGTTGTGCTTTCTTGGTGGTAGCGTCGACGTGGGTGGACCAGGACAGATTTTTGGAGATGTGTGTAGCACCGTCAATATGACGCGAGGCAGGTTGAGGTAATGTCATTGAAGGCTTTATTAAGCAGAACTTTATCCCCAGCAGCGTGGTTACAGAAGTCAACTGCTGAGGGAAATGGAGGGAAAAACTGGGTTCTTATACCGGCATTTCTGGGTGGAGTCCAGTAGGTGGCATCAGGACCTGGCATCACTCCACCAATAGCCTGTCGACACGTGGTGTACCGTATTACCCCTAATACATACCACCACATTGTGCACCCCTCGGAATTTGAAACTGCTAACCATCTCCACCTCGGCCCCGTTGATGCTGCTAACCATCTCCACCTCGGCCCCGTTGATGCTGACAGGGGTATGTACAGTACTTTGCTTCCTGAAGTCAATTACCAGCTCTTCAGTTTTGCTAGCATTGAGTGAGAGATTGTTGTCGCTACACCACTCCACTAGGTTCTCTAACTCCCTCCTGTATTCGGACTCATCGTTATTCGAGATCCGGCCCACTATGGTCGTATCGTCAGCAAACTTGTAGATGGAGTTGGAACCAAGTTTTGCCACGCAGTCGTGTATGTACAGGGAGTAGAGTAGGGGGCTAAGTACGCAGCCTTGCGGGGCGCCGGTGTTGAGGACTATTGTGGAGGAGGTGTTGTTGTTCATTCTTACTGATTGTGGTCTGTTGGTCAGAAAATCGAGGATCCAGTTGCAGAGTGGGGAGCCAACTCCTGGGTTTTCGAGCTTTGATATGAGCTTGGCTGGGATTATGGTGTTGAAGGCGGAGGTGTAGTCAATAAATAGGAGTCTAATGTCGGAGTCCTTGTTTTCGAGATGCTCTAGGGATGAGTGTAGGGCCAGAGAAATGGTGTCTAATGTGGACCGGTTGCAGCGGTATGCGAATTGCAGTGGATCAAAGCGTTCTGGGAGTATGGAGGTGATGCGCTTCATGATCAACCTCTCGAAGCACTTCATTACGACTGAAGTCAGGGCCACTGGTCGGTAGTCATTGAGGCACGTTGCCTGGTTCTTCTTTGGTACCAGTATGATGGTGGTCTTCTTGAAGCAGGTGGGGACCTCGGAGTGGAGTAGGGACAGGTTAAAGATGTCCGTGAATACCTCTGCCAGCTGGTCCGCGCAGGCTCTGAGTGCACGACCAGGGATCCCGTCTGGGCCCGTCGCCTTCCGAGGGTTCACTTTCAGGAAGGCCAATCTGACTTCGGAAGCTGTGATGGTGGGTATGGGTGAATTATGGGCTGCTGGGGCACTCGCCAGCGGATTGTTGGTTGCCTGCTCGAACCGAGCATAGAATGCATTGAGTTCATCGAGGAGGGGTGCGCTGCTGCCAGAGATACTGTTCGGCTTCGCTTTGTAGGCCGTTATGTTGTTTAGTCCTTACCACAACCGCCACAACCATCCTTGGGCCTCCTCGCCAGCACTCTATGGGCCCCTTCCAGCGCCAGGGGCCCCTGGAAGAACCCCGCTCCCATCAGCGAGTTCAACATGGTGACCACATAGGCCCCCACGTCCGGCCCCTCCAGCCCCTCCGGGGGGCCCAGAATCCGCAGATTCTTCCGCCTCGACCGATTCTCCATCTCCTTGAACCGCTCCTGCCATTTCTTGTGGAGCGCCTCGTGCGCCTCCACCTTTACCGCCAGGCCTAAGATCGCATCCTCATTGTCAGAGATCTTTTGTTGAGCCTCGCGGATCGCCACCCCCTGGGCCGTCTGTGTCTCTAGCAGCTTATCAATAGAAGCCTTCATCAGCTCTAACAAGTCCGTTTTAATCTCTCTGAAGCAGCGCTGGATACCCTCCTGCTGCTCCTCCGCCCACTGCATCCACGCTGCCTGGTCTCCGCCCGCCGCCATTTTGTCCTGCTTCCCTCGCACCTTCTTCGGGTCCACCACCACCTTTTTTGTCGCCCCTCTCCTAGTTGAAGCCATATACTGACGTGGAGCTGTTGTAGACTCCTTCCCACACCGGGAAACGTCGAAAAAGTGCCGTTGGGGGCCCTGAAAAAAGCCCAAAAGTCCGTTCCAAGCGGGAGCTGCTGAACGTGCGGCTTAGCTCCGCATAGCCGCAACTGGAAGTCATACAAAAGCGTACTTAACCGCTCCCAAAGCTGCCCATGAAACTATGCAGAAGGGTAACTTACCTCCCCAAAGCTGGCAACTTTAGATCTTCTCCTAAAAAGTCTAAAGCAAGGCGGGCTTTGGGCGCCCACTGGTGGAAATTGGATGACACTGAAAGAAGCTGCAGTTTAACATGCACATTTGCCTCCATGAGTCACATATGTGCAAAATATAACTCATCCTCATTTTCTTTCTTACTCCCACTCCCCAAGCTGCCTGAAAATGGTGGGGGGCATGTTGTCAGGCGGGACTTCGGGAATCAGGCTTTTTTGGCTATAACATGACCTTCGCAAGAATTCAAGTGTCTAGAATCAATGTCCGACTTTCATCGTCACATGTTTTATATTTCAGGATTACCCATCACTTGCGATGCTGATTGAAAAACTTACAGAGAACAACATCTTCCTGTTCTTTGCAGTAACTAACCCGGTGAAAGACACATACAAGGTAGGCTTTAGAAAAGTGAAAGTCCTTCAGGCAAACAAGCACTGTCAGCCGAGAGACCGATAGATGTTCCTGATTCCATCGCCAGTTCTGTTAATGGATTCACAATGTTCTTTTCTGTCACAGAAATGGAGGTCGCTAGATTACAATAGGAGATGTCCACTGAGCTGAATTCTAAATCCCAAGTGATCTTGTCTGACTCGGTTCAGATTTGAAATTGCGCAAAGTCATTTAGGCTCTTGGGGTTTCTCCTGGTTTATTTATTGCTTTCAGGTCTTATTATTTTCCTCTTTTGAGTGACCACAGACTAATCCGAGGCAAGTGGATAAGTGAAATTGGATTTATTATGAAATAATAGTATGTACAATGCTCGACAGATTCCAGCCGGGTCTGCGGCCAACCTTTATAATATAGATTATTAGAGTGCCACGGGCACCCAGCCCCTCAGCAGGGAGATCGTACTCAACAAGGCTCACGGGGAGGCTAATTGCTTCTACCCCATAGGTCTTGTGTAAGTTCTTCCACCCTTCATTCATTTTCCTTTACAATCAACTGTCCTCAGTGTTATGGGCCAGGGTTTAGAGAACCCCAAAGTGCATCATGGAGTTCACATTTCCCACAACTTTTAATAGATTGTGGTATAGGGAGCACACGGCCAACTCTACAAGTGTGGTGCAGCAGACAGCAAACAGTAATTTTTAAAGCAAAACAATGTTTATTCTATGAACTTAAGTTAACCTTTTTAAAACATACAGTGAACATCTTAGCAACCATTACTTCAAATACAACCCCCAAAGACCACAACACTAAGTAATCCTTTAAGTTTTCCTTTTAATATCCATAAGACTTAAAAACAAAACCTTTAACAGAAGCACTTCAGGTTTAACTACACTACTGAGAACAGTTACCACGTTGAAATCAGCAAATGAACATTCATAAACTTGCAGAGATTCATACACATCCTGCTGTGATTGCAGCTTCTCCAAAACTAAAATTAAACCAAACCCAACCTGCAGCAAAAAGCCTAAAGCGAAAGTAATAAACTGACAGACAGCCCAGCTCCACCCATTCTCTGACATCACTACAGTAATAAACACCCATTTCTTAAAGGTACTCTCACTCCAGATATTTATATACACACCCATTTATAAACACCCATTTCTTAAAGGTACTCTCATGTGACATCAGGAAAGAATTGCCAGTCCCACACCCAGGCCATTTCCGTGTACCAGACCCCACCCTGGCCTCTCCCGTGTACCCGCTCGCACTCAGGAATCACCAATGCACCAATCTACCCAACGTCCTCCAGTGTACCAGCCCACTCCCAGGCAGTGCCAGTGGACTGGCCCACTCCCAGGCTGTGCCAGTGGATCGGCCCACTCCCAGGACGAGCCAGTGTACCAGCCCACTATCAGGCTGTGCCAGTGGACTGGCCCACTCCCAGGCCGTGCCAGTGGACTGGCCCACTCCCAGGCTGTGCCAGTGGTTCGGCCCACTCCCAGGCTGTGCCAGTGGATCGGCCCACTCCCAGGCTGTGCCAGTGGTTCGGCCCACTCCCAGGCTGTGCCAGTGGATCGGCCCACTCCCAGGCTGTGCCAGTGGTTCGGCCCACTCCCAGACCGTGCCAGTGGACTGGTCCACTCCCAGGCTGTGCCAGTGGACCGCGCACTCCCAGGCTGTGCCAGTGGATCGGCCCACTCCCAGGCTGTGCCACTGGATCGGCCCACTCCCAGGCTGTGCCAGTGGACAGGCCCACTCCCAGGCCGTGCCAGTGGACTGGCCCACTCCCAGGCTGTGCCAGTGGATCGGCCCACTCCCAGGCTGTGCCAGTGGTTCGGCCCACTCCCAGGCTGTGCCAGTGGATCGGCCCACTCCCAGGCTGTGCCAGTGGTTCGGCCCACTCCCAGGCCGTGCCAGTGGACTGGTCCACTCCCAGGCTGTGCCAGTGGACCACGCACTCCCAGGCTGTGCCAGTGGATCGGCCCACTCCCAGGCTGTGCCACTGGATCGGCCCACTCCCAGGCTGTGCCAGTGGTTCGGCCCACTCCCAGGCTGTGCCAGTCACAGAAGGAAAAAACAGTAAAATGGGGAAATAGAAATGCTGGCCCAAACTGTTTTTTCTTTCTGGTGGTGTATAGGCCCATGACCAGGCCTCTCCCATTTACCAGTCTACTGACCAGCAACTCCACCCAGCAGAAGTCCCACTGGACAGTGACCATAATAATTGCTCTCTAACGTGTTAGAAATTTCTTGAATCCCCATTTCTTATGTAAGTGCGCAGTCTGGAGGTGATTTGGAAAGTGACACTAAATCGTTGAGCAGTTCATTTCCTGCCTCTCAGCACTTCCGGGATCTCCTGGTTCCTTGATCAATGGAAGTAATTTTCTAGATTATTCTTCCTGCCCATCCCCCGGCCACAGGTACAATCTTTGGGGATTTGGGAAACATTTTACCTCGCAGTGTGTTCGGACCAGTGTCCAGTATTCTTATTTCTCCACTTTACTGTTTTTTCCTTTATATTTTTGGTTAAGAACATGTCCACCCCCATTCTCCATCAGCTCTCTTCCCACTACAGATCTTGCTCTCCTCCCCTCCCACCCATTCTTTGTTTTCAATTTCCTGGTCTGCTGCCTTCTTTTACCATGACTTTGGCAGCTCAGTCCATAATCTCTGGTATTCATGTACAAAACCTCGCTGCCTCTCTCTACTTAATTCCTCTAATTTAAAAGCTACTTAAAACTCTCTTTAAACCAGCTTTTGGTCACCTGTCCTGAAGTCTCCCTTTTTGACTCATGTCGGATTTCCATTGGTCTGATGCTCCTATGAAACATCTTGGGAAGTTTTCCTATGTAAAAGGCGCTATATCGACGTCAGTTGCAGTTATTAAAAGTCTCAAGCTGGGATTTTCCATGCCCGATCGAGTCAGGCGCGTCCCGTGCCACGACTGGAAAATACCCCTAGGCTCTCTCCCCGACCAGCCGTGTAAATCCAGGTGTAAAATGTCCCCTCCCTTCGTAAATGGTGGGCCATGTTTCCCACCTTCGTACGTCAGGAACTAATTCTAATAAATTTGCATCTAATTTTTGAGGCATCACGCTGGAATCATTCCCCACGTCAAATTAGGTCTCACGCCGGTGTGTTTTCATAAAGGCTTGGTTCACAACTGTCGTTGAAGGGTGTGCACCTGTCAGCCTGAACTTCCAGGAGAACCTGGAAATGCGTGCACAGAATTTAGCACAGCGCTCGCAAGGGTCCCAATGCAAGGAAGCGGCCTTATAGGTACAGGGGCAGGGGCGAGGGGGAGGAGGTCAGAGGCAAATCTCCACAGCGGCTTGTCATGGTTGGCTTGTTATATTGTGGCAATAGCAGGGGTGCAAAGGGGTCCCGGGTGGGGCGGCGGGGGGGGGGGGGGGGGGGGGGGGGGCATTTCGAAATTGGCCATTATCCCACAGCTGAGACAGTTCAGTATCAGCTCCATTGCCGTGCTTGGAGTCTGGCTCCTAAAGCGATTAAGTAGGACTAATTCCTGAGAGTATCAATGATGGCTCCTGCAGTGTTAACCCTCGAACGCAGAATGCAAAATCAATTGAGTCTTATGGGGCTGCAGAACCATTGGGCAACTGGGCAAGTTTGAGGATCCTCTTGCAACAGGTTGGCATGGATCACACACTAAGGGTGGCACTCAGAACACACAGCATTGTAGTTATTTCCGCATGGAACATTAACCCTCATAAGTCCAAGTAAACCACTCAGCCTAGAAGTGCAGGTTAGACTAATGTCAGCAGTTGTGCTGAGAGCATAGGATGGCATTGAGTGGCCGAAGCTGCCCCCATTCTGTCATGTGGTGTGGGGCAGATGTGGGTCGAGTTTTGGTCAGGCATTAAACAAACTGAAGACTGGGCATCCATTTGGTGGCCAGGACTTTCCAGAAGCTTCTGGTCACCTGACAGGTGCTAGCTCTCCGCAGGGGCGCCCTTCAAGTATAGCCCCTGGATTAATGAACGTCTGTGGTCACGGTGGGGTGGGCGAATCAGATTCCACCCCGCCAGCTATCTGATGTTAAACCCCTCCTTGTGCATTTTTTAAACAATGTCCTGATACAATTCGATGGGAAAAGCCGCCACACCACTTTACTAACCCGAAATGGGACTTATCCCATTTCTGGGACGATTCCGCCTTCAGTAACTGCAGCAAACCAGAAAAGCTGGAGCTAAAAATATCCACTCAATCTCTACTCTCTGGCATGTCACGACAACCACGCACTTCAGTGAAGGTTCTATCATCCTCAGAGCTGATATTTTAAGGGTGAATTAATATTCCGTTTATCACTTGCATTTGATTCTCCGGGTCGGAGAATCGCCGGGGGCTGCCGTGAATCCCGCCCCCGCCGGTTGCCGAAGTCTCCGGCACCAGAGATTCGGCGGGGGCGGGAATCGCGCCGCGCCAGTTGGCGGGCCCTCCCGCTCGATTCTCCGGCCCAGATGGGCCAAAGTCCCGCCGCTAAAATGCCTGTCCCGCCGGCGTAAATTAAACCACCTACCTTACCGGCGGGACAAGGCGGCGCGGGCGGGCTCCGATGGCCTGGCCCGCGATCGGGGCCCACCGATCCGCGGGCGGGCCTGTGCCGTGGGGGCACTCTTTCCCTTCCACCTCCGCCACGGTCTTCACCATGGCGGAGGCAGGAGAGACTCCCTCCACTGCGCATGCGTGGGAAGCTGTCAGCGGCCGTTAACGCTCCTGCGCATGCGCCGCCCCGGGATGTCATTTCCGCCAGCTGGCGGGGCGGAAATTCGTCCGGCGCCGACCTAGCCCCTCAATGTTGGGGCTCGGCCCCCAAAGATACGGAGCATTCCGCACCTTTGTGGCGGCGCGATGCCTGTCTGATTTACGCCGTTTTGGGCGCCAGTCGGCGGACATCGCGCCGTTTCCGGAGAATTTCACCCCTGATCACAGTTGTATCATTTACCACAAATGGAGGCTCTGTTTAAACACTCTATTTGACTGGGTGGGTGCAGCACGAACAATTCTGTTGGCAAACTCTTGAATAGTTCAGAAACAATGGAGCAGTTATAGTCGGGGATTTCAAGTACATTAATATTAACTGAGATCAAAACACAAAAGGGTTTAGAATTTAGAATAAAGGGCAGAATTCTTCACATGAGTTCAGGAGAATTACTTAGCCAATATGTAAAAAGTCCAACAAGAGAAGGGGATTTAGTTTTGGGAAATGTAGTCGAGTTGGTGTGAGTGGCTTCGATAGGAGAGAATTGCGGTGGTAGTAATCATAATTCCACTAGATTTAGGGTGAGATTCTCCATTTCGGAGGCTACGTGCGGAGGGTCTGTTGCATTTATGTGGAAGAAATCGTTGGCTCCCCCTCAGTGGTCGCAGCAGCTGCGCCACGTAAAACCCCTGGCCTCCACGAAATAAACAGCCGGAGAATGGCTGAGTCCGTGGCCGCGCATGCGCACGGCGACGCCCTGCTGCTGTCGTGCCGTAAAACATGGCACCGGCCGTGCGCGGACCCGACCTGCCAAATACTGCCTCCCGGCCATCCCCTGGCCACATCCCACCAGTCCCCCCAGCCCTCGAAGAAGCCCCCCCAGCCAGTAGCATGGCTGCTGCGACTGTGGTGGCGCTGGACACAGTCCGCAGACACTACGCTGTGTTCCCGACCGCTGAGATCACATGTCCCCCACGCGGTCGGGAACTTGGCCCATCGGGGGCGGACCATCAGGGGAGTGCCTTCAGGTGACGTGCGGAGGCCGTCCCAATAGCGTGCAGCGTGCAGCTGCTGTTTCAGAGGGGGTGGAGCATATACAAAACCTGCGTCAAACAGGCACTGCCCTCGATTTCGACGTCAAAAGGGATTCTCCGCCCGTTCACCGATTACAAAATCGGCGCCGGGGAACAGAGAATCCTGCCCGATGTTCTCCCACCAGAGGAGAAATTCTACTGATTTACATTCCCCCTGCAAATTCATGTATGGCGAGGAATACGAGGGACTCCTGAGGGTATCGCGCTATCGGGCCGTCATTCCCAGAGGACGGCCCAATAGTGAAGTCCCGTCGGCCACCACCTCTCCCCCACACCGTAAATCAAACTCCACCACCCCTCTGCCCCCGCACCACAAATCAACCCCCCACCAACCACCCACCCCCGCACCACAAATCAATGCCCCACCACCCCCCACCCCATAACTAAAGGAACCCTCCCCCACAGGGACCCCCTAATTGAAGGGATCCCCCGCAGGGACCACTGTCTAAAGGAACCTCCCCCCCCCCCCACAGAGACCCCCTAATTAAAGGGACCCCTCACAGGGATCCCCTGACTAAAGGGGCCCCCTCACAACCCGCCCACAGATGACCCCCTCCCCCCAAAAAATGACTCCTATCTGGAAGCTAGGGAGTAGTTCAGTCAGGGGCAGTGAAAAGAATTACAGCTGTAACTCTTACCTGAAAACTCCACTTGTCCATTCCTGGAAGGAGAACAGCTGTGACCAGTGTTTCAACACCTCAGATCCATTAGCTGCAAGCCATTCAATCATTTCTAGTAGTGGGCTGTGATTGACAGTTTCCAAAAAACAGCTGCAACCTTGATTTATTCATCTCCCTTCATGGGACTGACTCTAAGTGCTGAAAACACAATTATTTACAAACATCAACCACATCAAAGAGAGGTAAGTGCATTCCAATCACTAAGTGCATTCCAATCACAAGCATGATTGCAATGCACTTACCACACTTTGATGTGGTTGATGTTTTTTCAATCACTAGAAATGGTTTCTCCTATGCCTGTGGGGGGGGGGGGAGAGTTTATTTCAAATGCAGATCTGGGCGCCCTTTAAAGATGATGCCCTGAACTCTCTGCAGCCGGCGTTGCCAGCTCTATCAGGCCCCATCCCTGTCTAGATCCATGCTCCTAGATTTTCTGTGCACAGGGTACCGGAGAACCTAGAGATAAAACTGTGCAGCAACTGTGCTCGCTGAAACCGACACTCTGACAGACTATCGGAAGATTCCACCTGATGAGTCGGGAAGATCCCCCCCCCCCCCCCCCCCCCCCCCCCCCCCCACAGCAGGAGGAGTCGAAAACTTTCAGACTATGACACTCTTCTTCAATGTCACTGGGTCAACATCCTGGAAACCCCCTCTGCCAAGAGCACAGCGGGTGTATCTACACCACAGAAACTAGTTCGAGACAGCAGTTCCCCACTACCTTCTCAAGTGCAACTAGGTGGGTCAATAAGCATTGGCTTAGCCTGCAACCTCTAAAAGAATAAAAAGAGAACCACCCTTTATCAATCTTCAGTTTATGCAGAGTTAGTTGAGCTCAACCATGGCAGTCGGAAATACTTCTCCATCTGGGCTCAGTGTCCCTGGCTAGATATTTATCACAGTCCAGTAATCCCAAAGACTAAAGGACTGTTACCTAAGGTAGATCCATTTAAGTAAGGTAGAAGAACAGAATTGAAAGGCAGTCATGCTAAAGTTGTACAGAACTTGGATCAGACAACATTTTGGAATTCTGTCCACGGTTCAGGTCTCCATATTACAAACAGTTTGGAAAGGTGAAAAATGTAACTGGTGACAGCAAATCCAAGGGGTTTTAATTATCAAGGTGACTGAACAGACTGGAGCTTCCTCTCCCAAACATACAAGGCTGAGGTAGTGACCTGATTACGGCCTTGCGAATTATAAAAATGTTTGATAGGATGACAAAATAGTGTTTCCATTAGCCAGGGAGATGAAAGCTGGACCACATCAATACAAGACAGTCACAAATAAATCCAGTAGAGAATTCAGGAGAAACATTTTGCTGAGAGTAGCACCCGCTACCACACAAAATAGTCAAGGCAAGCAGTACAGATGCATTTAAAGGGAAGTTGGATAAATGCATGGAAGGGTTTGTAGAGCCAGTTTGGAGAACCAGAGTGGTAGACATCAGATAGACAAGAGAGAAGAACTCGCCATATGTGAATTCCTGATCCACACAGATGTAGTAGTGGCAGGAGGAAAGTTACAACTAAATATTTAGTTTATTGCTTAGTGTTATGTCAGTGTAAGTACTTTGTTTGTTAGTTAGTGTGTTTCGTGGTTAGTAGTTAGCATTTATTAATGCTTCATGTTTTAGCATTAATTAAATTGGATTGAATCGCCTTAAAGCTAAAACAAACAGTTTTAAATAACATGACAGGATACCTGGGGCCTATCGCATGTGCATCGTGAGCCTTGTGAAAATCCCAGAAGAGTTTGAGTGTCCTACACAGAAAGTGCTGCCAACTGCTCAAGTTTGAGGTCAAATTTTCAGGGCTTGACGGATTTTTGGAATCGTGACAGTGCATGGGAAACTGAGAGTTCTGTGCATTGCACATCTCAGGAGGTGGTCACATGTCAGGTACAGAGGAACAGACAGGCAGTGCAAAAATCGCCTTGCAACATAACATCCACACCTCACATTTCAGTGTTGAGTGTCAGTGAGGGCGATGGCGACTAAGGAGAATGTGATAGAAACATCGGAATAATGAAAATAGGAGCAGGATTAGGCCATTCAGCCCTTCAAGCCTGCTCCGCTATTCAGTATGATCATGGCTGATCCTCTATCTCATCGCCATAGTCCCGCACTCTCCCCATAATCCTTGATGCCTTCAGAGTCTAGAAATCTATCCATTTCCTTCTTAAATATATTCAGTGACTTGGCCTCCACACCATTTTGTGGGAGAGAATTCCACAGGATCACCACCCTCTGAGTGAAGAGGTTTCGTCAGCAGTAAACCCACCGAAAGGGGAAATTTGACTGTACAGGAAGCACAAGAAAATGTAGAAATGCAGTGGTGTAAGAGGGAAGGCTTCAGATTCCTGAGATAGTGAGGCCAGTTCTAAGACAGGAGAGATCTGTACAAGCTGGGCAGGTTATACACAACCAGGGCTGGGACCAGTGTCCTCACCAGAGTTAACTTGTGCTGGCTGGGTGAGAGGCACCAGGGTGCAGAAGCAGAAAGGAGAGACAAAGGGGTGGATTCTCCACCCCACCGCGCCACATTTCTGCTTCAGCCAGCCGGCGGGATGCTCCGTTACGCCAGCCCGTCAATGGGGTCTCCCATTGTGGGGCAGCCCCACACCGTTGGGAAACCCCCGGGTGCCGGCAAAACGGAGCATCCCGCGGGCGGAGAATCCAGCCCATGAAGCATGAGAAGCTGGGATGGGCAAACAGCAACAGGAAAGATGAAAGAAAGAATGAAAGGTCAACTGGCATGCAGTTTGATTAAGATGTAGAGCTTTAAAGGAAAGGATGATGAACTTCAGGTGCACGTTACCACATGGGTTAATATAATAATAATCTTTATTAGTGTCGTAAGTAGCCTTACATTAACACTGCAATGAAGTTACTGTGAAAATCTCCTAGTCGCCACTTTCCAGCGCCTGTTCGTGTACACAGAGGAAGAATTCAGAATGTCCAAATTACCTCACAGCACATCTTTTGGGACTTGTGGGAGGAAACCAGAGCACCCGGAGGAATCCCACGCAGACACAGGGAGAACGTACAGATCCACACAGACAGTGACCCAAACTGGGAATCGAAGTTGGGACCCTGGCGCTGTGAAGGAACAGTGCTAACCACTGTGCTACCGTGCCGCCCTATATAGTGCATAAAATGGAGTCCTGATGAAAAGATAGGCCGGAATAGAGCTAAACCTTCCTGGCTATAATGCCTTAAGAAAGGGTCAGGAAGGGAGAAAGATGGGGTGGCAAGATCGCTCAAGGATGATATTACAATTCCACAGAGAGACAATATACAACAGGGTTTAAAGACTGAGAGTCTGCACCGCCGAGAACGACCCCACTATTAAACTGGACTTTTATTTCGGGTCTTGGTGACGACTGTCCCGCCAAGGCTGCACTTACATTAATTTCCTTCGGTGATGAGATTTACAATGCTCGAGACGTCACGCGAGCTCAGATTTAATGCCTCGCCGCATCATCGAGTCAGTCATGCTGAGGCCGTTCAATCACTGAGTCTATTTGGGTAGAGATGGGGAACACGACAGGAATTGTTATAATTTTGGGTGTTGGCTATGGACCCTCAAATAGCAAGAGGGGCTTAGTGGAGCAAATCTTCAGGTAAATTTCATAGTGATGTAAAAATAATAGAGTAGTAATAGTAGGAGATTTCAATTCACCCCTTGTAGACTGACAGGGTAGATGGTGGGGAGTGTGATAATTATCGGAATTTCAGATGTATCGTATTACAGGTATTTGATGCAGTAAGGGTTAAACACCTGAGTTAGTGTGTGTGTGACTGCTAGAATCATGATTTAAACAAAATCCTGATTTGAAAGGCAAGTATACTATGAGAGCTAAGGGTGCAATCAAACCATCATAAAGGGCTTAGGCTAACACAGTTTTGTTTGGATTAAGGGGATTCGCTGTGGAGTTAATTAGATTTCAGCTTGGTAAGACGATGTCATTACTGGGTGGAGCTGAGGCATCGGGCATTTTGCAGGTAAAACAGGTTCAATTGTGAGCTGAATGAAGCTGTGACCAGAAGACAAGCAGTTTGCTGTCACTGCAGTTCAATTAAAAGGGATTAATATTTAAATCGGAGCAGACTGGAGCGAGAAATCCTTTCCTCACAGTCTTACAACATTAAAATAAAATATTGGGGTTTCTGTCCAGCATCCTAGTCACTGTTGGGATCTGTTTGGGATTGCAATAGCAGACTGGCACTGTAGATTGGGGAAAGCAGTGGCGTAATGTTATTGTCACTGGATTAGTAATCCAGAGACCCAGGGTAATGATTTGTTGACCTGGGTTCAAAGTCCACCATGGCAGATGGTGGAAATTGAATTGAATAAAAATCTGGCATTAAAAGTCTAATGATGATCAATTGTCGTAAAGACCCACCTGGTTCACTAATGTCCTTTAGGAAAGCAAATCTGCCATCCTTACCTGGCCTACATGTGACTCCAGACCCAAATGGCCTAGCAAGCCATTCAATTATATCCAATTCTACAAGGAACAAAAACTAGACTTAAGCTACAGAAACGACCTGTTGACCCTGTGATGGATCTTTGTGTCTATTTGGAACCCTAGATAACCATTATCCCTTCTCAGTTCCCAAATAACAGAGGTCAAGTCTGTGCTTTTTGGCAAAGTCCACTTGTACTTTATTTGTCAGCTGTGCCACTGGTAAATTTATTTTCAATACAAAATTTAGAAAATTTCCAACTAGCCCTGCAGCAAGCTAGTCAGATTGATTGTCTTTAGTAAATACAGTAGTTGAGTTTTTATTCAATTACAGATCATAGTAATTCTTCAAATCATAATACACAGGATAAAATAACGAAGTAATTTAAACAAAATAAAAATGGCGATTAGCAAAAGCAAGCAGCAAAGGAAATAGGTTTCAGAAATATAGATGGGGTGATCCTGGGATGAGTTTTTCCATCCCGGTAAGTGATTCTTAAGGAGATTATTATCTTAAGGTCCAGCCTTCTTTTTACTTCTCATTGGCTTTAACTAATTTATAATTTACTCAATTCGGCCAAAATGTCTGTCCATCAATTTAAGAGATATATGTATTTAAATGTATTGGTGCAAATTTCCCATTCCATCGCTTGCCAATTTTCCAAATTATCCACACCTGCATCTAACATTAATTAGAAAACACAGTTTTCGTTGAGACATTATCACCCTAGACTGACTGTTACCATAGAAACGGGACTACCCATGCTGGGGCAGCAGCACCAGTTCTTACAATACAATGGGGCCTTTTAGCTAGTTGATGTCACTGACCTTGCAGATGTGAAACTTAAGTTTAAGAAATAAATTAAAGTGTATGATCTGCATTAACCCTCAGTGGATTCCCAGCTATTGTTGCACTCAAGTAATGTTTAATATGATTATAGTTAATTATTCTTAATGAGTTCTCATTTAACCCTTTTACCTCTATCATCTTCCCTTACTGTCATGGTTATAGCTGACTAGAAAAGTCAATTTCTATCACCCTGTAAAGCCCTCCTTACTAACATCTGGGGGTTTGTGTCAAAATTGGCAGAGCTATCTCCCAGACTAGTCTAGCCTGATATAATCATGCTGATTGAATCGTACCTTACAGACGATGCCCCAGACACACTATCACCACCCCTGACCCACCGGCAGGATGGCAGATGAGGCAACAACGAGGGTTGATGAGAGTGTACATGGCCTTGCAACGTAAAAGGCTTGTCAGCAAAGCTAAAATTCTTGAATGAAATGGACAAAGTTGGCTTTGTGATGTAAATCAGAGAGTAGTAGTTGTTTTTTTGGACTGCACGAAATGGAGTTCTCCATGGGTCAGTACCAGGATCATAGCTTTTCTGGACACATGGGCTAGACTCAAGTACACAGGGCATAATTTTCAAATTTGCAGATGTCACAAAATGTGAACATATTATCAACTGTGAGGAGGATAGGGATAGACTCCAAGAGGACAAAGGTGAGCTGAGGAAATGGGCAAACAAGTTGCAGATTAAATTTAACATCGAGAAGTGCAAAGGAGACATTTTGGTTGAAGGAACGAGGAGAGGCAATATAAAATAAAGGATACAATTTTAAAGATGATGCAGGGGCAGAGGGATCTGGGTGTATATGGGCAGCAATCATTGAAGGTGGCAGGGCAAGTTGAGAAAGTGGTTGATAAGACATATGGGATCCCGGACTTTACAAATAGAGGCTTAGAGCACAAAAGCAAGAAAGTTATGATGAATCTTCATGAATCACTGGCTCAGGGCAGCACGTGGCACAATGGTTAGCACTGTTGCCTACGACACTGAGGACCCGGGTTCAAAACCCAGCCCTGGATCACAACCCATGTGGAGTTTGCACATTCTTCCCGTGTCTGCGTGGGTTTCACCCCCACAACCCAAAGATGTGCAGGTTAGATGGATTGGCCGCACTAAATTGCCCCTTAATTGGGAAAAAAAAATTGGGTACTCTAAATTTAGTTTTAAAAAATTAAAAATGAAACACTGGCTCACTCTCAACTGGAGTATTATGTCCAATTGTGGAGATCACACTTTTAGAAGAGTATGAGGGGAGAGGGGAAGAAATGATTCACAAGAATGTAATTCTGAGTTCCAGGGATGAGGGGCTTCAGTTTCAAGGCTAGATTGGAGAAGCTGGGGTTAGTTTCCTTAGAGAAGAGGGTGAGAGGAGATTTGATAGAGGTGCTCAAAATCATGAGGGTCTAGACAAGAATGGATGCAGAAAAACTGTTCCCATTGGAGGAAAGGTTGAGAGCCTGAAGATAAAAGAAAAATACTGGAGATGCTGGAAATCTGAAATTAAAACAGGCTGGAAATACTTAACAGGTCTGGCAGCATCTGTGGAGAAAGAGGCAGAGTTATTGGGCATGATTCAGTAGACAAAAGTTAAAGTCCACTGTCAAACGTGTTTATCCCCACATTTTAGGAGGTTTCCTGCTGGGGAGATCAGCTCTCCAGCAGGAACGGTTCCTCACAGATCAGAGCGCCATTTTGAACGGCAGCCCCACTTTATTGACCCCCTCCCACTTCATCTCCCAACTTTGTCGAGGACCCCCAGGCCTGAACCCTGGCAGTGACAACCTGGCACCTGGGCAGTGCCACTTGGGCACCCTGACAGTGCCACCCAAGCACCCTGATAGTGCCAGGGTACCTATATGGCACTGCTAGTTTGCCAGGCTGGCAGTGCCAAAGTGTTTATATGACAGGGAGAGTGCCAGGCTAACACCCTGCCCTGTCCCTGACCACCTGGCATTCTCTAATGGCTTGCCAGATCCCTGGAAGTGCCATTACGCCATCCACGTTTATGGAGATCAGTACAAAACGGCGCCCTGGCGCGGTCTCGCAAACTTGGCCGTTGACTCCCGGGTGCCAGGTGCACACAGCGTCAAGTCGAGATCCAGATCGCGCAGGGTGAAGCGAGTTAGGTGACTCGCTGCCCGATTTGGGCCTCTTGCGCGATTCATCCATTGCGCCCGGATCCACGCCGTTTATTGCCCATCCCATAAGACCATGAGACATAGGAGCGGAAGTAAGGCCATTCGGCCCATCGAGTCCACTCCACCATTCAATCATGGCTGATTTCAACTCCATTTACCCGCTCTCTCTCCATAGCCCTTAGTTCCTCGAGAAATCAAGAATTTATCAACTTCTGTCTTAAAGACACTCAACGTCCCGGCCTCCACCGCTCTCTGTGGCAATGAATTCCACAGACCCACCACTCTCTAGCTGAAGAAATTTCTCCTCATCTCTGTTCTAAAGTGACTCCCTTTTATTCTAAGGCTGTGCCCCCGGGTCCTAGTCTCCCCTGCTAATGGAAACAACTTCCCTACATCCACCCTATCTAAGCCATTCATTATCTTGTAACTTTCTATTAGATCTCCCCTCAACCTCCTAAACTCCAATGAATATAATCCCAGGATCCTCAGACGTTCATCGTATGTTAGGCCTACCATTCCTGGGATCATCCGTGTGAATCTCCGCTGGACCCGCTCCAGTGCCAGTATGTCCCCCCTGAGGTGTGGGGCCCAAAATTGCTCACAGTATTCTAAATGGGGCCTAACTAATGCTTTATAAAGCTTCGGAAGTACATCCCTGCTTTTATATTCCAAGCCTCTTGAGACGAATGACAACATTGCATTTGCTTTCTTAATTACGGACTCAACCTGCAAGTTTACCTTTAGAGAATCCTGGACGAGGACTCCCAAGTCCCTTTGCACTTCAGCATTATGAATTATGTCACCGTTTAGAAAATAGTCCATGCCTCTATTCTTTTTTCCAAAGTGCAAGACCTCGCACTTGCCCACGTTGGATTTCATCAGCCATTTCTTGGACCACTCTCCTAAACTGTCTAAATCTTTCTGCAGCCTCCCCACCTCCTCCATACTACCTGCCCCTCCACCTATCTTTGTATCATCGGCAAACGTAGCCAGAATGCCCCCAGTCCCGTCATCTAGATCGTTAATATATAAAGAGAACAGCTGTGGCCCCAACACTGAACCCTGCGGGACACCACTCGTCACCGGTTGCCATTCCGAAAAAGAACCTTTTATCCCAACTCTCTGCCTTCTGCCTGACAGCCAATCGTCAATCCATGTTAGTACCTTGCCTCGAATACCATGGGCCCTTATTTTACTCAGCAGTCTCCCGTGAGGCACCTTATCAAAGGCCTTTTGGAAGTCAAGATAGATAACATCCATTGGCTCTCCTTGGTCTAACCTATTTGTTATCTCTTCAAAGAACTCGAACAGGTTTGTCAGGCACGACCTCCCCTTACTAAATCCATGCTGACTTGTCCTAATCTGACCCTGCACTTCCAAGAATTTAGAAATCTCATCCTTAACAATGGATTCTAGAATCTTGCCAACAACCGAGGTTAGGCTAATTGGCCTATAATTTTCCATCTTTTTCCTTGTTCCCTTCTTGAACAGGGGGGTTACAACAGCGATTTTCCAATCCTCTGGGACTTTCCCTGACTCCAGTGACTTTTGAAAGATCATAACTAACGCCTCCACTATTTCTTCAGCTATCTCCTTTAGAACTCGAGGATGTAGTCCATCTGGGCCCGGAGATTTATCAATTTTTAGACCTCTTAGTTTCTCTAGCACTTTCTCCTTTGTGATGGCTACCATATTCAACTCTGCCCCTTGACTCTCCGGAATTGTTGGGATATTACTCATGTCTTCTACTGTGAAGACTGACGCAAAGTACTTATTTAGTTCCTCAGCTATTTCCTTGTCTCCCATCACAAAATTACCAGCGTCATTTTGGAGTGGCCCAATGTCAACTTTTGCCTCCCGTTTATTTTTAATGTATTTAAAGAAACTTTTACTATCATTCCTAATGTTACTGGCTAGCCTACCTTCATATTTGATCCTCTCTTTCCTTATTTCTCTCTTTGTTATCCTCTGTTTGTTTTTGTAGCCTTCCCAATCTTCTGACTTCCCACTACTCTTTGCCACATTATAGGCTTTCTCTTTTGCTTTGATGCATTCCCTAACTTCCTTTGTCAGCCATGGCTGCCTAATCCCCCCTCTGATAACCTTTCTTTTCTTTGGGATGAACCTCTGTACTGTGTCCTCAATTACTCCCAGAAACTCCTGCCATTGCTGTTCTACTGTCTTTCCCACTAGGCTCTGCTCCCAGTCGATTTTCGTCAGTTCCTCCCTCATGCCCCTGTAGTTACCTTTATTTAACTGTAACACCTTTACATCTGATTCTACCTTCTTTCTTTCAAATTGGAGATTGAATTCTACCATATTATGATCACTGCCTCCTAAGTGCTCCCTTACTTTAAGATCTTTAATCAAGTCTGGCTCATTACATAACACTAAGTCCAGAATGGCCTGTTCCCTCGTGGGCTCCATCACAAGCTGTTCCAAAAAGCACTCCTGTAAACATTCAATGAATTCCCTTTCCTTGGGTCCACTGGCAGCATTATTTACCCAGTCCACCTGCATATTGAAGTCCCCCATGATCACTGTGACCTTGCCTTTCTGACATGCACTTTCTATTTCGTGGTGCATTTTGTGCCCCCGGTCCTGACCACTGTTAGGAGGCCTGTACATAACTCCCATTATGGATTTTTTTCCTTTGTGGTCCCTCAACTCTACCCACACAGACTCCACATCATGTGACCCTATGTCATTTAGTGCTATTGATTTAATTTCATTCCTAATTAACAAGGCAACCCCGCCCCCTCTGCCCACCTCCCTGTCTTTTCGATAGGTTGTGAATCCCTGGATGTTTAAATGCCAGTCCTGAACCCCCTGCAACCATGTCTCTGTGATGCCTACCACATCATACCTGCCAGTCACAATCTGGGCCACAAGCTCATCTACCTTGTTCCGTACACTGCGCGCATTTAAATATAGCACCTTTAATTCTCTATTGACCGTCCCTTTTTGTTTTCTTAGTGTGGTGGACCTTGGTTTACTGAGCCTTTCCATACACTGTGTCATATTTTGTGGGATGGGGACTATCGTAACCTCTCCTGAGTTCTGTCTTTTTGTGCTTTTTTGTATTCCTAAGCAGCTACGCTTCCCACTGATTACTTCACCTCTTGGTTCCCTGTCTTTCCCTTCCCCCCCAATCTTTAGTTTAAAGTCCTATTGACCACCCTATTTATTCTTTTCGCCAGAACACTGGTCCCAGCTCGGTTCAGGTGGAGACCATCCCAACGGTATAGGTCCCCCCTGTCCCAAAACTGATGCCAGTGTCCCATGAAAAGGAACCCCTCTTTCCCACACCACTCTTTCAGCCACGTGTTAACTTCCCTTATTCTTGCCTCCCTATGCCAATTTGCACGTGGCTCGGGCAGTAATCCGGAGATCATGACCCTTGAGGACCTGTTTTTTAATTTGAATCCTAGCTCTTTATAATCTCTAAACAGGTCCTCTTTCCTAGACTTGCCTATGTTGTTGGTACCGACATGGACCACAACAACTGGATCCTCCCCCTCCCTCTCCAGTATCCTTTCAAGCCGGTCAGAGATGTCCCGCACCCTAGCACCGGGCAGGCAACATACCATGCGGGACTCTTTATCCTGCTCACAAAGCATACTATCTATCCCCCTGATAATAGAATCCCCTACAACTACAACTTGCCTATTTACTCCCTCCCCTTGAATGGCCTGCTGAACCATGGTGCCTTGGTCAGCTGACTCATCCTTCCTGCAGCCCTGTTCGCCATCCACACAGGGAGCAAGTGCCTCATACCTGTTGGACAGAGTCAAGGGCTGAGGCTCCTGGTAGTGATGAGCCGCCTTCTTGAAGTGCTGTAGTCCATGTGGTGTAGGTACACCCACAGTGCTGTTAGGAAGGAAGCTCCAGGATTTTGACCCAGCGACAGTGATGGAACGGCGATATATTTCCAAGTCAGGACGGTGAGTGACTTGGAGGGCAACCTGCAGGTGGTAGTTTGCCCCTGCATTTTCTACTCTTGTCCTTCTACGTGGTAGAGGTGGGTTCGGAAGATATTGTCAAAGGAGATTTGCTGAATTGCCGCAATGCATCCTGTATGGTACATTCTACTGCCAGTGTGCAACAGTGGTGGAGGGAGAGAATGTTGAAGGTGGTGGATGGGGTGACAATCAAGTGGGCTGCTTTGTCCTGGATGGAGTAGAGCTTCTTGAGTGATGTTGGAGCTGCATTCATCCAGGCAAGTGAAGAGTATTCCACCACATTCCTGACTTGTACCTTGGTGAACAGGCTTTAGGAAGACAGGAAATGAGATACTCACTGCAGAATTTGCAGACCTGCTCTTGGCAGCCACAGTATTTACTTGGCAGGTCCAGTTCAGTTGTTGGTAACTGTTTACCCCCAAGATATTGATGGTAAGGGATTTGGCGATGGTGATGCCGCTGAATGTCATGGGAAGATGGATAGATTTTGTCTTGTTGGAGATGATCATCAGCTGGCACTTGCCACGAATGATACTTGCCACTTATCAGCCTAAACCAAAATGTTGTCCAGGTCTTGCAGCATGTGGCACAGATTGCTTTAGTATCTGAAAAGTTGTGAATGGTATTGAAAACAGTGAAATCATTAGCAAATGCTCTGAGACTATTTTCTTTTCTGCGATGTGTATGACTCTGACCAGTGGAGAGTTTTCCCCGATTCCGACTGACTCCAGGGGCTGGATTCTCCGAAATTGCGTTCGGTGAACCGTCGGCGAATCCAAATTCCCAACAAAATCGGGGGTGGCGCCGCTTTCGCGATGCTCCACCCCCTCCAAAGCGGCGTACTCTGCGTGTACTCTGCACCACGTATGGACGGCCTTAGGCCATTGCCTGAGGCCCACCCCCCGATACTCGCCCCAAACGGCCGAGTTCCCGACGACGCGGGACACGTGTGGTCTCATCCGTTGGGAACTCGGAGTGGCAGCTGCAGACTCAGTCCAGCGCCGTCATAGTCGGGGGAGGGCCGATCCGCAGGCAGGGGGTACATATTCGGGGCTGGGAGCACTATGGTGGGGTGGTCCGGGGCACACGAGCCGGCTGAAGGGGGGGACTATTTCGCGGGCCGGGTCCGCGAGTGGCCTCCGCCATGAAGCATGGTGCGGCTGCTGCAGGCCGCCACTATGCGCATGCGTGGCCACGGCCCCGGCAATTCTCCAGGCCATATCAACAGCTAGAGCCGGGTGCTCTACGCTGCCTCCCTGCTAACCCCTAGCAAAACGGGGAATCGGTGGCCCTTTGCGCTAGTTTTCCCGTTCCCACGCTGGCTTGGGGACATAGCCCCAGAACTGGAGAATCCAGCCCCAGATTTGCTGGGTTCCTTGAGGCCACACTCAGTCACATGATGCCTTGATGTCATTCTTGATGCAAAGAAACAAATGCTAATGTTAGTGATAAAATACAATCACAAGAGCTGCTCCATTATTATTATTATTCCATAACAGTAAAAGTTCAAAATTAATCATGGTTATTCTTTTGTGTTTTCAATGTTATTTGAAGCTATTCAACTCAGCAAAATTGGACAGTGTTAATGTTCTTAATGCCAGCCATAGTCCCAGATTTATTAACAAGGATTCATTTTATTCAATTATAAAATAACATGGGCTGGATTCTCAGCACCCTGGGTCGGAGAATTCATTTCCACGCATGGAATGGGGACCGACGCCGATTCCCCGATCCTCCAGCCCCTCAAAAGCGGCGTACTCGGGGAGTATCCCCTACCTGCGGCCATTTCCAGAGGCCCGCTCCGCGAACGTCCGCCCCTGACTGGCCAAATTCCCGACAACGTGGACCACTCATGGTCCTGCCATTCGGGATACTCGCATGGCGGCTGCGGACTGAGTCCGCGGTCGCCATGGTTGGGGGCGAGCCAATCGGTGGACAGGGTGGCCTCATACGGGACCGGGCTATTTTTGGGAGGCCGGTCCAGATCGGGCAGGCGGCCGATCCGGGGCACTATATACCAGTCCAGCTCCATGGTCTGAGTCCACCATGGAGCATGGCACACGTGGCCACTGGAGGCCACCGCCATGCGCATGCGCGCCCTCTGACCCAGAAGTGTGGGGCTACGAGTCTCATGTTGTTCACCCTGGGGTAACGGTAAAGCATACACCAAATGTAGGCATTGGTTCAATATGATTTATTGAACTTCTGTAACAATGCACACAGCTGGCTGTGGGTTGACACTCTACTACTCTAAGTGTACTAACTCTAACTTACTAGACCAGGCTAGCTCTGATCCACGTGTAGACGGTGCTGACTGATATATACACCCTGACTGTCACTACAGTTGTCACCAGTGGAAAGAGGCAGAATGCTGATGCCTCGTGTGTTTTATACTTGGAAGCCCCCCACTGGTGTTCTGTCTGGTGATTGGTTGTGTTCTTTCCTGTATGGTGATTGGCTAACCTGGGTGTCTGTCACTGCCTGTTTTTACCTCATGATGTGCATGGGTGCATATTATGACAGCGAGCTGCGAGTTTCACGTCGGGTCCCTGCTAGCCCCTGCAGGGCTGTGAATATGTGGCCTTTTGATGCCAGTTTTTCTGGCGTAAAAGGCCACAGTTTTCACGGCGCCGTGGGGACATAGTCCCTGAAACAAAGAATCGAGCCCCATGATTGAAAGTAGCAGTCAGGGAGTTCAATCTCTTGTGCCAAACTCCATCTTCAGGCTTGTGCATGCTAGCTCCCATCAACCCAATTGCCTGATTAATGCACTGATGTGTACAAATTGTTAAAATGGATGTCTCTCAGTTACACACTCAACGTCTAGAAAACCATGGAGCTCTCTGAAGTAGTGAAATGTCTGCGAGTGTTAGCATTATTGCTAATGCAGGTCACTATAAAGAACCTGGAATGAGAGTATACGTCACTACAAGGGGTTGACTTGAAATTGGTGAATATGTTGGGTCTTCAGTGAAATTGGTTGACTTGAACAACTGGCTTGATGGTCAATGGGAGGGGATATTTTTAAGTTTCAGATCATTGAAATTTTATGTTGCGTAATCCTGTTTCTCCACAGAGTTACAGTAATATGATTCCTGGCTCTAACGTCGAGATTCTCTCTCAGGACTCCAGCAATGTCTTGAATCTCATTGTGAAGGCTTATCAGGTAAGTTTGAACAAAACACGGTGAGCAACTCAGAGGTAATTGTTTAAAACTATGGAGTAATTCCCTTGAGGAGATCGGATTCTGACTCCAGTTACTGTCCCTGCACCAGTTCCAGACAGGCTCCAGCTCCTTTTAACCAGCTCCGCACCAAATGACACACATTCCTAAAGGAGGTTGGGAAGGAGAGGTCAATTGAAATGGGAAAAGTGCCCCCTGTAGTAGTACGGTCTGGTGCATAGAGGGTTAATGTGGGGCGGAGTACAGTACTACACACATAGTAATGTGAGAAGGCAAACGATCCAGAGCCAAGTCAATCTAGAGATGGACAGAGATTGGTAAAGACCTACAGTGTCATTGTACCTGTACCCTCTACTGTAGGTTACAAGTTGTTAATAAAGACGGTAGCACAGCGTTTAGCACTGTTGCTTCACAGCTCCTGGGTCCCAAGTTTGATTCCCGGCTTGGGTCACTGTCTCCACGTTCTCCCCGTGTCTGCACGTTCTCCCCGTGTCTGCGTGGGTTTCCTCCAGGTGCTCCAATTTCCTCCCACAGTCCAAAGACGTGTAGGTTAGTTGGTCTGATCATGCTAAATTACCCATAGTGTCCAAAAAGGTTAGTTGGGGTTACTGGGTTACGGGGATAAGGGGGAGGTGTGGACTTAAGTAGGGCGCTGTTTCCAAGGGCTGGCACAGACTCAATGGGCCTCCTTCTGCACTGTAATTTCTAATTGCTGTTAACATACTCAACACTTTGAACTCCATGACATCCAGAGCAGGATTCTTCATGGTGGCGGCATTGGGATCAATACGCCCATCCTCTCAAGAATGCTGAGAAACTAGGAAAAAGGACACTTTCAGTGAAGTTTGCACTGAACCTAACTCACAACAGAAGTCATAGGCGTTGACAAAAATCACCAGAAAAAATAAGGAAAACGCTCCAGAGACAGAAGTGCCTGGAAGTGGATGAGAAAAGGTGGAAAGTTTACGTAAGCAGATTGCATCTTTCTTGGAGGTCCAGCTTCAGCAAGCAGATTCCGCAGCCAGGTGTCCCGAAGAAGCCTCTTTTTAAGTCATCCAGACAGAGGAGCCGTGTGGAAGCAGCACATGGCTAAACCCAGCCCCAGACTCTGAGACTCAACACGTGGCTCCCACATCCAGCAAAAACAAAATTGTGAATAATTAATTTTCACCAATCCGAGTACCTCGCAACCGTCCACATTCAGAAACAACAAACCCGCCGTTCTTTTCCAAGAGTCACAACCCGTAATGCAATACCGCTGAATGACTTAAATCAACAGTCAGCCCACCAAAACCGCCATTGCAGCCCCTTCTTCTGCCAGAAGCAGGCCTCCACCATTTTGGAAAGCTTGTCAAAAACCGGCAAGTGCAGGAAGATCCCTTGTTTGGCATGACCAGTCAGGTCATCTCGGAGCTGTCCACACATTTTTTGAAATCATCAAAAATGGTTTGCAATTCTACCAGCTCCACTAGGATTCGCCCATGGCCTGCACCAGACACACAATTGGAGTCTTTGGAGGAGGAGATTTTTAAGATACTGCAATAAAAAAATCAGAGGCATATCAAGTCAATACACTTCTTCATGCAATTGGGCCAATAGCAGATGACATCATTGCATGACAAGCTGTTGATGAATTGTCTGCCAAATTTGATGATGTTTTGAAATCTTTCAATGTCAATTTCAGCTTGAGATCCAATAGTGGCACGGTAGCACAGTGGTTAGCACTGTTGCTTCACTGCGCCAGGGACCCGGGTTCGATTCCTGGCTTGGGTCACTGTCTGTGTGGAGTCCGTACGTTCTCCCCGTGGCGGCATGGGTTTCCTCCTGGTGCTCCGGTTTCCTCTCACAGTCCAAAGATGTGCAAGTTAGGTGGATTGGCCATGATAAATTGCCCGTGGTGTCCAAAGGTTAGATGGGGTTACTGGGTTACGGGGAGAGAGCGGAAGTATGGGCTTAAGTAGGATGCTCTTTCAAGGGCCGGTGTAGACTCGATAGGCTGAATGACCTCCTTCTGCACTATAAATTCTATGATCTATGATCTATGAAAATACTGGCAAGAGCTAAATATAGTGAGAGCCTCGCATCCAACAGAGGGTAGCAGTGAGAAGTGACTGAGGAGGACTCGAGAAGTTGGCTCGCTCATCACAACTGAGAAAGGGATCGCGGAGAACCCAGTGGACCTGGTGCTCAACACGAGGAAGGGCATCCAACAGATGGCAGCAGTGAGAAATGACTGATGAGGATTCTGGGAGAAGTCGGTTCGCTCACAACAACTGAGAAAAGGATCGCAGAGAACTCAGTGTCAAAAAACGTTAAATTGCCAAACATTACATTGCTGTAGTGTTTCCATCATGTCTCCTCCTCAAACCAAAAAGAGAGAGAGAGGCTGGTAGAGAATTATTTGTGGCTTAGAAACAACAGAGCTGGACTTCCGGTGAGGGGGATGTGCCGAGCAGACACAGGAAAGGTGGCTTTCCTCTGGGAGCTCAGGAAAATGCCATTTTTAATGCAAAACCCATTGACCACCCTCCCCCACCCTCTCACAAGACAGCCGCAACCACCAAGAAATGACCGGCAACAACTCCAGGACCCAGAGGATGGCAGAGTCAGCCAAAGCTTGGAGAGGAGGAACGGGACGATGGTGAACACAAGGAGTGAGTCGGAGCTGGCCACACCCGAGCGAGCTGAGCCACCGGGACCCACCAAACTATCCAGTAAGTGAGCGAATGGACCTCATGAATCAGGAGCTCCAGAAACACAGAGATGTCATCAAGCTGGAAATGAGGGCGACAGTGAAGGTGGCGATCGCAGTCGCCCTGGCCCCCTTCAAGGTGGCGTTGGAGAAAACAGTGTGCCAACTGGAAGCACAGGAGGCAACAATCAGGGACCTAGAAAAAGCAACGACTGAACAAAGTGACCAAATCACCTCCCTGGTGATGAGGTTGGTGGCATCGCAAGGGGCACTGAAGGCGAAGGTCGAGGACCAGGAGAACCGGTCGTGCCACCATAATCTCCGTATGGTGGGAGGGCATCGAGGTCAGAAACCCCACAGAATATGTGGCGCAGATGCTGGGTAACCTGGTCGGAAGGGCTTCCCCAAACCCCCGGAGATAGACAGAGCCCAAAGGTCATTATGGGTGAAACCTAAAGCGGGGGCACAGCCAAGAGCTTTAATAGTGAAGCTGCACCAATGCCAGGATCGGGAGAAGATGCTGAACTGGGAAAGGCACACTCGGCCCTGCCAGTGGGAAGGCCATTCAATCCAACTCTACCAGGACATTGGGGCAGACCTGGCCAAGCACCATGCTGAGTTTAATACAGCCAAGGCGGCAATGTACAAGAATGGGGTGCGATTTGGGATGCTGTACGCAGATAAACTGTAGGTAACCTTCCAGGGGAAGGATTTCTACTTCACTGTGCCGGCCGAGACGGACAAGTTGTGCGCAGACATGAGCTGGAATGGCAGCAACAAAAGTGCCAACAGTGATGACGAACTTGTTTTAAAAAGAAATTGACCCGGGACAGAACCGCATCGCTTTCGACCCAGCTTTAAGTACCAGGAAGAAGGGGGTGAGAGCGGAGAGTGAAGAAACAGGAGTGGGGGAGAAAGATGGAAGGGAAAGAACACAACAGTGGGGAAGAAAGGAATCGCTCCCGGGGGGAGGGGCCACTAGCGAGCAAGCCAATGCAGGAAAGTACAGCGAAGGGGAGACCATGGCACAGCTCCCGACCAGGAGGGAGTGCCTGGCAGAGGGTGGGGTCAGCGCTAGAAAATGGGGTGGAGGGAGGAAGGGGGGTCGCACAGGATCATGGACAGATGGAGAGGGGGGGACCCAAGAAAGGGAACCGGGGGGATGGGGGGTGGTTAAAATTCTGGCATCAACGGGTAGCATATGGTGGCAGCAAAAACAGCAACACAAAGAGCAGCCATCAACAAAGGGAAACCCCGGAGTGCAGGCCCCAGCCACATGGAGTAACTGGCAAGGACGGCCATATTGGATGGCCCCCAAACAAAGAGAAATCCCAGAGTTCAGGGGCACAGGCTAAAGGTAAGTATGGTCGATCCTGCGGGTGGGGGTGGAGGGTTGGGGGGGAAGGGGGGGTGACAGAAACTTCCCATCAGGATAATCACCTGGAATGCCAGGGGACTGAACAACCCAGTGTCTTTGCCCATCTGAAAAGTCAGAGGGCCAATGTTAACTTCCTCCGGGAGACACACCTGAGGGAGAAGGACCGACTGCGGGGAGGAAAGAGCTGGGTGGGTCAGACGTACCAATCGTGTTAGGGGACAAGAGCTAGGGGAGTGGCCACACAACTGAACAAGAGGACTGCTGATACACAAAAAAGGACAAAGACCCGACGGAGTGCAAGTCCTACAGGCCCATTTCACACCTTAATGCGTTTCAAAGATCCTGCCGAAAGCCCTGGTGAGCGTGTGCCAGAGGAAGTCGTTGCGGACCAGACGGGCTTTGTCAAGGGCAGGCAGCTAACATCGAACATCAGGGCCGGGATTCTCCGACCCCGCGGCATGTCGGAGAATCCCCAGAGGGACGTGAGAATCACACCCCGACGCCGGCTTCCCGATTCTCCCCCACCGATTCTCGGGAGCCCGCGGGATTCCCACAGCGCCGGTTGGCAGTCCCGGCGATTCTCTGGGCCCCGATGGGCCGAGTGGCCACCGAGTTCGGCCGAGTCCTGCCGATGTGTGTGTGGTGAATGTATAGTGCTAATAATTCACCAGTGCATTTGTATCATGTTCTGCTGTTGTGTTATGTTGTTAACCCTGTGGGCTCCAACTATGGACCATTGTGTGGCTTAACCCACAGGGGGATATGTTGGGGCATGTACGGGCTCTGCCCATGGCTCCTCCCCTTAAGAGGAAGTATAAAGAGCAGCTGACCTGCAGGCAGTTCCCAGTATTGTACCAGTCGCAGGCAGGCACAGTTCTAAGCTGATTAAACCACGGTTTACTTCCCCGCGTTGTCGTGTTGGGTGCTCTGCTACACAGATGAACCAACACGGTTGCGGATGGTACAACTCAGTTTTATTACTAACAATATTTACAATAGTAAGCTGATTACTGTGGTTGGTTCATTACCCTTGAATCTGTGGACCTATCCCTAACACTATCTTGGAGTGGCACTCAGCACATGGTGGATGTCTGAGTGGCTTGCTGTGAGCTCTGTGCCCTGAGCTGTCTCCTGCTGGAATGCACGGGAAGTGTCGTGTTCCCCGTTTTATAGTGTGTATGCTCTTGCCTGTGATTGGCTGTGGTGTTGTGTGTGTATTGATTGGTCCGTTGATCTGTCCATCAGTATGTATGTATGTTTGCACCATGATGTTTACCTGAATATCATGACATCCCTCCTTTTGCAAGAACATGTGCCTATGTGGTTATAAATAGAGATGTGTACTGAGTGCAGCTGAATGTGTGTGTGTGCAATATTTACAGCATGTACATGGGGCTAAACTATATACAAGGGGCGATGTCGTGTGCAACATAAAAACGAGGTTGCACCACAAACAAAACACGTGGAAATGTTAAACGTCAAAACAAACTCCTGTAACGACAAGGAAAAAGAGAAACATATTAACACAGTGCTATGATACATCTGTGAGTTCAGTGTTCAAACAGACTCATAAGTCCAGCCTAGTAGGTGGGCGACGAATTCGGGTTGGCCGCCTCAAGGGTGGGTCAGGATTCACTGGCTGAGGAATGGGCCTGGCCACGGGCGACAACGGAATGGGCATGGTGGCAGGAAGCTCCACGAAGTCGACATCAGGAACAACAGGAGGGCGTGGCATCGGTGTAAGTTCCCATAGCGAGCGTGGAAGCAGGCGAAGAGCCCGGTGATTGCGCCTGCGAACGGAGCCATCAGGCATGCGAACCAGGAACGAGCGGGAGCCACGCGTCGGAGAACGTCAGCAGGTGCTGACCAGCCACCTTCTGGTAGGTGGATGCGGACGTCGCCCCCAGGCGCCAGGGCGGGAAGATCAGTTGCCCCTGTGTCATGTGCCACCTTCTGGCGAACGCGCTGCTGTCGCATCCTGTGCAGTACTGGAGCATGGTTGGTTGTGGGGACCAGAATGGACGGCACAGTGGTCCTGAGGGCGCGACCCATCAACAGCTGGGCTGGTGAGAGGCCAGTGGCTAGTGGGGCCGAGCGATAGGCTAGCAGGGCTAAGCAGAAGTCCGATCCGGCAGCAGCAGCCTTGCAGAGGAGCCGCTTGACGATGTGAACGCCCTTCTCCGCCTTTCCATTGGACTGGGGATGCAGAGGGCTGGACGTCACGTGTGTGAAGCCATACGAAACAGCAAAGGAAGACCATTCCTGGCTGGCAAAACAGGGCCCATTGGCCGACATGACAGTAATCGGAATGCCGTGGCGTGCGAAGGTGTCTTTGCAGGCCCTTATGACAGCGGACGATGTCAAATCGTGCAGGCGTATGACCTCTGGATAGTTTGAAAAGTAATCTATGACGATTACATAGTCCCTGCCGAGCGCGTGAAAAAGGTCCACACCCACCTTCGCCCAGGGGGACATCACCAACTCATGGGGCTGAAGCACCTCAGGAGGTTGCGCCGGCTGAAACCTTTGGCAGGTGGGGCAGTTGAGCACCATATTGGCAATGTCATCACTGATGCCCGGCCAGTATACTGCCTCTCGGGCCCTCCGTCTGCACTTCTCGAGCCCCCAGATGGCCTTCGTGTAGTTGGTCGAGGACCAGCTTGTGCATGCTGTGTGGAATCACAATCCAGTCCAGCTTTAGGAGGACACCACCAATGACTGCCAAGTCGTCCCAGACATTGTAGAGCTGCGGGCACTGTCCTTTGAGCCACCCTCCCGTCATGTGGCGCATCACACATTGTAGAAGGGGGTCAGCTGCAGTCTCACGGTGAATACGGGCCAGACTGGAGTCATCAGCTGGCAGATTTGCCGATGTGAAGGCCACCTGCGCTTCGACCTGACAGACGAACCCCTCCGAGTCGGGCGGTGTGCTCACTGCTCTAGATAGGGCATCCGCAATGATAAGGTCCTTTCCCGGGGTGTAGACCAGTTGGAAGTTGTACCTCCTGAGTTTGAGTTGGATGCACTGGAGGCGAGGGGTCATCTCGTTCAGGTCCTTATGTATGATGCTGACCAGGGGGCAATGGTCAATCTCAACGCTAAATTGGGGGAGACCATACATGTTGTCATGGAACTTGTCTATTCTGGTTAGCAAACCCAGGCACTCCTTTTCGATCTGCGCGTAGCGCTGTTCTGTGGGGGTCATGGCCCGCGAGGCATAGGCGACCAGGGCCCATGACGCAGTGTCATCCCGCTGTAGGAGTACCGCCCCAATGCCGGACTGGCTGGCATCAGTCGAAATTTTAGTGTCACGAGATGTGTCGAAAAACGCCAATACCGAGGCTGTGGTGAGCTTAATTTTGAGCTCCTCCCATTCCTTCTGGTGTGCGGGCAGCCACTGGAACTCCGTGGACTTCTTGACTAGGTGGCGAAGAGCCGTCATGTGGGAGGCAAGGTTGGGAATGAACTTCCCCAGGAAGTTGACCATGCCTAGGAAGCGTAGCACTGCTTTCTTGTCTGCCGGCTGCGGCATGGCTGTAATGGCGCTCACCTTGTCTGCATCCGGACGGACCCCTGACCGGGATATGTGGTCCCCCAGAAACCTCAGCTCGGTTTGGCCGAAAGAACACTTGGCTCGGTTGAGGCGCAGGCCGTTTTCCCATATCCGCGCAAAGACGCGCTGGAGACGATTGATGTGCTCCTGTGGTGTGGTGGACCAGATGATGACGTCGTCCACGTAGACCCCCACCCCTTCAATGCCCTCCATCATCTGTTCCATAGTCCTGTGAAAGACCTCGGATGCCGAGATGATGCCAAACGGCATTCTGTTATAGCAGAACCTGCCGAAAGGAGTGTTGAAGGTGCACAGCTTCCTGCTGGACTGGTCCAGTTGAATCTGCCAAAAACCCTTCGAGGCATCCAGCTCTGTAAAGATTTTAGCCCGGGCCATTTCGCTCATGATCTCTTCCCGTTTGGGTATGGGGTAGTGTTCCCTCATGATGTTGTTGTTCAGGTCTTTCGGGTCAATGCAGATCCGGAGTTCACCAGAGGGCTTCTTAACACACACCATGGAGCTGACCCATGGCATGGGCTCCGTGACCCGGGATAGCACCCCTTGGTCCTGGAGATCCTGCAGCTGCTGCTTGAGGCGGTCTTTGAGTGGCGCTGGGACCCTGCGAGGTGCGTGAATGACCGGGGTGGCGTCCGGTTTGAGTCGTATTCTGTAGGTATAGGGCAGTGTGCCCATGCCCTCGAACACCTCCTGGTTGTGGGCATTGAGCGATTGAAGCTGTGCCCTAAATTCTGCATCCGGGAAGTCTGATGTGCCTTCTGGGGACAGAGCGTGGACCCGCTGCACGAGGTGGAGAACCTTGCATGCCTGTGCGCCTAGCAGGGAGTCCTTTGATGATCTGACTATTTCGAAGGACAGTGTGGCCGTGTGTGTGTTGTGTGGCACCTGGAGCTGGCAGGATCCCATGGCCGGGATAACGTTTCCATTGTAGTCGACCATCTTGCAACGGGATGGCCGAATTGGTGGTCTGACCTTCAAGGTGTAGAAGGCTGAACATGCTATTAGGTTGGCGGAGGCACCAGTGTCCAGACGGAATGTTATCGGTGATCGGTTGACCATTAGGGTGGCACACCATTCATCACCCGGATTGACGCTGTTCACTGGCATCGGCTGTTGGGTCCTGCCTGGCGACATCCGGTTCCTATCAATGACCGCAACACGGAAGGCGTCCCGGTCGTCTGGGTCACTGGTTTGGATATCGTCTGGGCGTGACTCGTAGTACGGAGGCTGAATGGTCCGCACGTCCCTGCGAGGTTGTCGGAATTGGGGAGCATTGGCAGGTTGAGCTGCTCGACAGCAGGCAGCGTAGTGGCCCATCTTGCCACAGCGGAGGCATTGTCGGTTTTTGCCGGACATTCCCGCTTTAAATGTGCGGCTCCGCAGTTGCCGCACGTTGTGACGTCATGCGTTCATTGCACCACCTCGCATGCGCAGTTCGGTCTTGCGTCGAGCGCGCCTGCGCATTACGTTCCCTCTTGGCGCGCACAAATGCGGGAAGCTGCGGAAAGCGCGCGAAATGGCCGCTCTTGTCCGGGCCGCGGGCCGGGAGGAACTCGATCGCCTGGACCCGTTCGGCCTCGTAGGACGCCTGCCTTGCCGATTCGGGCGCGTAGGACCCCTGCCTCGCCGATCCGGCCGCATAGGACGCCTGCCTCGCCGATCCGGCCGCGTAGGACGCCTGCCTCGCCGATTCGGGCGCGTAGGACCCCTGCCGTGCCGATTCGGCCACTTGAAATTGGGAGTAGCGGCTGGTCGCGTTTTCATGAAGGACACAGGCTTCGATTGCGGAGGCTAGGGTGAGGCCTTTAATTTTGAGGAGCTGCTGGCGTAGGGCGCCCGAGGTGACCCCAAAAACAATCTGGTCCCGAATCATTGAATCGGAGGTGGTGTCATAACCGCAGGACTGCGCGAGGATGCGGAGGTGTGTAAGGAAAGATTGAAAGGGCTCATCCTTACCCTGCAGGCGCTGCTGGAAGAGATACCTCTCGAAACTCTCATTTACCTCGATGCTGAAGTGTTGCTCGAGTTTGAGAAGGACCGTCTTGTACTTGGTCTTGTCCTCACCTTCCGCGAACACCAGAAAGTTGCAGACATGGATGGCGTGTTGCCCTGCCGTGGAGAGGAGGAGGGCGATTTTTCTGGTGTCCGAAGCGCTCTCCCTTTCGGTGGCTTCCAGGAAGAACTGGAAGCGCTGTTTGAACAGCTTCCAATTGACGCCGAGGTTTCAAGCGATTTGTAATGGCTGCGGCGTGCTGACGGTGTCCATGGCGCAGGATGGCGGATTCCTGAGGATTCGTAAGAACAGTTACCGGGTTCCAATCCTGGTACTATGTCATGTTTTATAGTGTGTATGCTCTTGCCTGTGATTGGCTGTGGTGTTCTGTGTGTATTGATTGGTCTGTTGATCTGTCCATCAGTATGTATGTATGTTTGCACCTGATGTTTACCTGAATATCATGACACGCGTGTCTTTGAGTGAATTGATAGTCGCATCAATTTAATCAGCTTAAACACAACTATGGAATCAGCTCTCAAACCTGACAGACTGGAACTCGATCCGCAGGCCACGGAGGCGGAAGAAATGTTTTCGCACTGGCTTCGATGCTTCAAGGCTTCAAGGCCTACCTCGCCCCGTCGTCCATGCCATCCGTCCCTGATGAACAGAAGCTGAGCCTCCTCCACTCACGGGTGAGCCTTCGCATTTCTGTCCAGCTCGACGAGGCCGCCTCCTATACAGATGACCTCGCGCTGCTCGAACGCCTCTACATACGGCCTGTGAATGAGGTCTACGCGCGGCACGTCTTCACCACTCGCCGCCAGCGCCCCGGGGAGTCGCTACATGACTACCTACACGACCTCAAATCCCTCGCACGCAACTGTAATTACCAGGCCGCTACGACCACTCAGCACATGCAGCTCGCCGTCCGAGACGTCTACGTGGCGGGTGTCCGGTCGAATTATGTGAGACAGCGCCTGCTCGAAAAAGGGGCCCAGGACCTGGACGACACGGTAAAGTTAGCCACCTCTCTGGAGGTTGCTTTTCAGAGCCTTACTATGTTCCCGGCCGACCACGCGACACCCTCGTGGACCCCCGACCAGAGACTAACCCAGGCCTGTGCCGCACGGCTGCCCGCCCATCATGGAGAGCTACCCTGCTATTTCTGCGGCCAGTCTCAACACCCCCGGCAGCACTGCCCGGCCCGCAGCGCGAACTGCAGTAGCTGCGGGCGAAAAGGACTGCCTGGTCTGCCTGGCCAGGTCTAAGAACTCTAACTCACAGACCCGATCCTCAGACTCACAGTCCCGCAGACCCCGCAATGTGGCAGCGTGTCTGACAACTTCGCCCCCTCACAGCACGTGCGACTCACGGGGGCCACCATCTTGGCCATCCACCCCCAGGCGGCCAGCCACGTGATGGGGGTCGCCATCTTGGACGCCATCTTCCTCACCGCCCGCCACGCTCGACCAACGGGGGCCGCCAACTTGGCCGCCATCTGCTACGCCGTTCGACGTTTACAATCTACAGACAGTCATCGCGGGGCCGCCCCAGCACCTCCGATCACGCCGCCGGCTACCCGCAACTCAGCGCGGTCACCCTCGACCAGTCGCAACCCAAGCACCTCCGGAGCTCCATGATGGCCGTCCGGGTTAATGGGCACGAGACGCCCTGCCTTTTCACCCGGACATGGTAAGACGCTGCTCGCTCCCAATTTTCCCAACGCAACAAACCATCTCCCTCGCCTCTGGGTCGCACTCGGTGCAAATCCAAGGGTGCACTACTGCAACCCTAGCAATACAGGGCACTGAGTATGCTAATTTTAAATTATATGTGCTCTCAGACCTCTGCGCTCCTCTCCTATTGGGACTCGACTTCCAATGTAACCTCAGGAGCCTTACTCTTAAGTTCGGTGGGCCCCTGCCCCCGCTCACCATATGCAGCCTCACGAGCCTAAAAGTCGACCCTCCCCCTCTCTTCGCAAACCTCACCGCCGACTGCAAGCCAGTAGCCACCAGAAGCAGGACAGGACATTCATTAGGTCCGAGGTCCAGCGTCTCTTGCAGGAGGGTGTCATCGAGGCCAGCAATAGCCCCTGGAGAGCTCGATGTGGTCATAAAGACCGGGGAAATGTTCCAGATGGTAATTGATTACAGCCAAACCATTAACCGGTACACGTAACTCGATGCGTACCCCCTTCCCCGGACTGCAGACATGGTAAATCAGATCACACACTACCGGGTGTTCTCCACGGTGGATCTGAAGTCTGCATACCACCAGCTCCCAATCCGCCCGGAGGACCGCCACTACACGGCTTTTGAGGTAGACGGCCGCCTTTTCCATTTCCTCCGGGTCCCCTTTGGCGTCACGAATGGGGTTTCGGTGTTCCAAAGAGCAATGGACCGAATGGTGGACCAGTACGGGCTGTGAGCCACATTTCCGTACTTGGACAATGTCACCATCTGCGGCCATGATTATCATAGAATTTACAGTGCAGAAGGAGGCCATTCAGCCCATCGAGTCTGCACCGGCTCTTGGAAAGAGCACCCCACCCAAGGTCAACACCTCCACCCAATCCCCACAACCCAGTAACCCCACCCAACACCAAGGGCAATTTTGGACACTAAGGGCAATTTAGCATGGCCAATCCACCTAACCTGCACATCTTTGGACTGTGGGAGGAAACCGGAGCACCCGGAGAAAACCCACGCACACACGGGGAGGATGTGCAGACTCCGCACAGACAGTGACCCAAGCCGGAATCGAACCTGGGACCCTGGAGCTGTGAAGCAATTGTGCTATCCACAATGCTACCGTGCTGCCCCTCAATCAGCAGGACCACGATGCCAACCTCCACCGATTTCTCCAAACCGCCCAAAAACTCAACCTCACCTACAACAAGGAGAAATGCGTTTTCCGCACAACCAGACTAGCCATCCTCAGCTACGTCATGGAGAACGGGGTCCTAGGTCCCGACTCTGATCGTATGCGCCCCCTCCTGCAACTCCCTCTCCCTCACTATCCCAAAGCCCTAAAGAGGTGCCTTGGATTCTTCTCCTATTACGCCCAGTGGGTCCCCCAGTATGCGGACAAAGCCCGCCCACTAATTAAGGCCACCATTTTTCCACTGGCAACTGAGGCCTGACAGGCCTTCAGCTGCATCAAGGCGGACATTGCCAAAGCCGCGATGCGCACGGTGGATGAGTCCGTCCCCTTCCAGGTAGAGAGCGACGCATCGGAGGTCGCTCTTGCCGCCACCCTCAACCAAGCAGGCAGACCGGTAGCGTTCTTTTCACGCACCCTCACCACCTCTGAAATTCGACACTCCTCGGTCAAAAAATAAGCCCAAGCCATCGTGGAAGCCGTGTGGCACTGGAGGCACTACCTCGCTGGTAGGAGATTTACCCCCATCTCCGACCAACGATCGGTAGCCTTCATGTTCAACAATACGCAGTGGGGCAAAATCAAGAATGATAAGATCTTGAGGTGGAGGATCGAACTCTCCACCTATAACTACGATATAGTATATCGCCCTGGGAAGCTCAACGAGCCCCCAGATGCCCTGCCCCGCGGCACATGCGCTAGCGCGCAAGTTGACCGACTACGGGCACTCCACGATGACCTCTGCCACGCGGGGGTCACCCGGCTCGCCCATTATATCAAGGCCCGCAACCTGCCCTACTCCACCAAGGAGGTCAGAGCCATGACCAGGGACTGCCAAATCTGTGCGGAGTGTAAACTGCACTTCTATTGACCGGATAAGGCCCACCTGGTAAAGGCATCCCGGCCCTTTGAACGCCTCATTATCGATTTCAAAGGGCTCCTCCCTTCCAATAACCACAATACATACTTTCTCAAAATCATAGATGAGTTCTCGGACTTCCCATTTGCCATCCCCTGCCCCGATATGACCACTCCCACTGTCATTAAAACCCTGCATAGTGTCTTCACCCTGTTTGGTTTCCAGTTATGTCCACAGTGACCGGGGCTCGTCGTTCATGAGCGACGAACTGCGTCAGTACCTGCTCAGTAAGGGCATCGCCTCGAGCATGACGACCAGTTATAACCCCAGGGGAAACGGGCAGGTGCAGAGGGAGAATGCGACAGTCTGGAAGACCGTCCTACTGACCCTGCGGTCCAGGAATCTCCCAGTTTCTCACTGGCAGGACGTCCTCCCCGATGCGCACCACTCTATCAGGTCCCTCCTTTGCACTGCCACAAACCAGACTCCTCATGACCGTTTGTTTGTTTTCCCTAGGGGAGCTACCTCAGGGGCCTCGCTTCCGTCCTGGCTGAAGACACTGGGTCCAGTCCTCCTCCGAAAACATGTTCGGAGACCGACCCTCTGATAGAGAGGGTCCAGCTCCTACACTCCAACCCACAATAGTCTTATGTCGAACACCCCGATGGCCGACAAGATACCGTCTCTCTCCGGGACCTGCCGCCCACCATCACCACCACCACTGCAGCCCGTCCAACCTACCTTGTCCAGCGCCCCCAACCCTATATGGCTCCCGCGCTCCCTCCCACCCGCCACACCGGTCCACAGGAGCGAAGCTCCAGGACAGCCGCTCCCGGGGTCCACGCCTGTGCCCGCACCAGACCCACTTCCACAGCCACCCGGACCGGCTGCAACACCAGTGCTTCGGCGATCGCAGCGCACAATCCGTGCGCCGGACCAGCTGAACTTATGAGCCCGTCACCCCTGCCAGACTTCATTTTTTAACAGGGGGTGAATGTGGTGAATGTATAGTGCTAATAATTCACCAGTGCATTTGTATCATGTTCTGTTGTTGTGTTATGTAGTTAACCCTGTGGGCTCCACCTATGGGCCATTGTGTGGCTTCACCCACAGTGGGATATGTTGGAGCATGTACGGGCTCCACCCATGTCTCCTCTCCTTAAGAGGAAGTATAAAGAGCAGCTGACCTGCAGGCAGTTCCCAGTATTGTACCAGTCATAGGCAGGCACTGTTCTAAGCTGATTAAAACCACGGTTTACTTCTCCTCGTGTCTTTGAGTGAATTGATGGTCGCATCAGTGGGTTACTCAGGTTCTCAGCGGGACGTGGAAGGTGTCTCTGCGGGGGCTGTCCTGGAGGAAGGGCGGGGGGATCCGACCCCAGGGAGGGGCCCCCTCGGTAGCCTGGCCCGTGATCGGGGCCTACCGATCGCGGGCGGGCTGGTTCTGTGGGGGCTTATGTTCCTCTGTAGGGCTCCGCCATATTGCCCGGGGGCCAGCGCGGAGAAGGGAACCCCTGCGCATGCGCGGAAATACACCGGCCGTAGCGCGGAAGAGCGAACTCGCGCCGGCCGTTCCACGCCGGCTGGGGCTGCAGGGACCACTCTGGCGCTGACCTAGCCCCCTTGGAAGGGGAGCATTCCCCATTATCAGGGACTGTTGACGCCAGAGTGGTTGCCGCCGCTTTTCACGCCGGCGTGGGGACATAGCCCCATTATTGGAGAATCCCCCCGCAGGTGTCTGCTGAATGTGAAAATGACCCCATCCAGGGAGAACATCAGAAGTGAGCATATCCCTGGTATCCAAAGCATTCACGGCGACAAAGACGGTTACGGACAAGAGGACGGGTGGTATGTGATGCTCTGGAAGGAGCACCAGTGGTCCTCGTGAACATCTAGGCTCCCAACAGGACGGCGCAGAATTCATAATGAAAACCATGGCGGAAATCCCCAACATAGATACACATCAACTCATCATGGGGGGACTTTAACTGCGTACAGGACCCACAGATGGACAGATCCAACCCCAAATCGTGGAAATTAACGAATATGGCAAAGGAGCTGAACACCTTCCAGGAGCGGATAATCTCCGACCACGCTCCACGCTACATGGATGTGAGGTTGGAGACGGGCCAGGCTCAACGCCCCCTCATGGGCACTGGACACGGCCCTCCTTGCTGATAATGCTTTTTGCGATCGGGTATCACAGGCCATAGACGGGTATGTAACCAACAACCAGAATGGCGAGGTCTCATCCTTCACACTCTGGGAGACGCTGAAGGCGATGATAAGGGGGGAAATTATCGCATTAAAGACGCGCAAAGGCAAGGAGAAGAGGGCAGCCAGGCAACAGCTGGTCCTCTCTATACTGGAGGAGGACCAGTGGACCTCCGCAGCCCCAACCGTGGAACTGCTGGCGGAGAGGAAAAAGTTACAAATAGACTTCAACCTACTTTCCACCGGGAAAACAATCAATCAGCTCTACCAGACACGAGCTATGAGCTTGGAGACAAAACCAAACGCCTGCTGGCTCACCAGCTGAGAAAGCAGGCAGCCATGAGGGAAATAGATTAGGTTAAAGACAGAGGAGGCAGCCCAGTCCCTGTGCCAGAAAAGATCATTGAAACCTTCGCAACCTTCTACCGAGGCCTGTACCCTGTGGACCCCCAGAGGGGGACTCGGAGATGAATCAGTTGTTCAATGAACTGGGAATGCCGGTTGTGGGGGAAGATCAGAGACAGGGCCTGGAAGCACCATTAGAACTGGGGAAGCCATGGGGAGCACTAACTCTATGCAGGCGGCAAGGGCACCAGGACCAGATGGATTCCCGGCGGACTTCTACTAAACATTTATGTCAGCACCAGCACTGCACCTGCAGGAGATGTTCGCAGACTCACAGGTTGCTAGTAAGGGGCACCCTGCCACCAACACTGGCCCAAGCCCCAATATCGTTGATACCCAGAAAGGACAAATACCTGACAGAGTGGGAGTCCTACAGGACCATCTCATTCCTTAGCACGGATTCAAAGATCCTGGCAAAAGCCCTGGCAAAGCGGCTGGTGAACTCTGTGCCAGTGATAGTCGTGGAGGACAAGATGGGCTTAGTCAAGGGCATGCAGCTAGCATCGGACATCAGGCGCCTGCTGAACGTGATAATGACCCCATCCGGGGAGAGAACACCAGGGTGATCATCTCCCTGGACGCAGAAAAGGCCTTCAACAGGGTCGAGTGGAAATACCTCATAGCGGGACTAGAACGGTTTGGGTTTGGGCCAGAATTCACCTCCTGGGTGAAACCACTGTACAGTGCTCCCATGGCGAACGTACGGACAAACACCATCAGCTCTAGATACATCCGGCTGCACAGAGCCACGAGGCAGGGATGCCCACTATTCCCTCTATTGTTTGCTCTGGTATTCAAGTCACTGGTGATCATTCTCAGAATGGCAAAGGGGTGGAGAGATATCCAAAGGGGGAACAGAGCGCATAGAGTCTCACTCTATGCAGATGAACCGTTCCTCTACATCTCGGACCCGGGACCAGCATGAACGGGATAAGGAGTTTGGAGCCTTCTCAGGCTAGAAGCTTAACCTCAGTAAGAGCAAGATCTTTCCTGTGAACCAACAAGTGGGAGAGGCAGAGCTGGAGGGACTGGCATTTAAACTAGCTCAGACCAAATTCCACTTATCTGGGGATCCAAATAGCCCACGATTGGACACAGATCCATATATGGAACCTGACAAGTCTTGTGGAGGAGGTAAAGAGGGAACTGCAGAGGTGGGGCCCACTCCCACTTTTCCTCTCAGGGAGGATACAGACGATCAAAATGAATGTACTGTCCAGGTTCTTCTTCCTGTTCCGATCCCCCCCTGATCTACATCCCCGAGGCCTTTTTCAACACAGACGACAAGCTAATATTGCCATTTGTGTGTGTGTGTTGGGGGGAGGGGAGAGAGTGCCCGAGGATCAAAAAGAAAGTCCTGTAAAAGAGGAGAAATGTAGGAGGCCAGGTCCTTCCGAACCAGCAGTTCTACCACTGGATGGACACACAGAAAGAGTACGGGGATGGGTGAAAGAAATGGGAGCAGATTGGGTGGGGATGGAGAAATGTTTCTGCCCAGGGACATCCCTCCGAGCTCTAGTCACAACTGCATTCCCAACTCTCTCTCTCCCCCACCCCCACCCCACCCCCGGCAAAATACTCGAGGAGCCCAGTGGTAGTAGCCACGCTCCGAATATGGTACCAAATGAGGCAACACTTCGGCCTACCATGTCTACCATGGCTCCCATCTACAACAACCATAGGTTCACTCCTGCAATAATGGACAGCACCTTCAAAAAGCGGAGACAGGATGGTTAGGGGATGTACACGGACGATGGAGTAGCGACCCTGGGGGTACTCATGGAGAGGTTCCAGCTCAGAGGGATGGCCCTGTGCAGGAACTCTCCTCCAATAAAGTTTGTTTTAATAAACCATATCCTTATTTCTTCATGAAATCACTCCTGGAGCGGGGTATCCTTTCCTCACAGTCTTACAAAATTTAAATGAATCCTATCAGAACCATGCAGAAACTTTGGCTGTATTTCTCCAGAAGATGCTTCTTAACTTATTTCAGCTCACCTCCTAATCAGGCAAGTCTGAACTGCTTGGAAAGACTGCTAATCTGTCCACCGACATATCTTTAACTGAACTGCAGTGGGAGCCAAATGTCAGACTTCTGATCACAGTTCCATCTAACTCTCAACTGAAACTTTGCTTTCCCGCAAAATACCTGGTACCTTAGCCCCACCCAGTAACTATATCATCTTGCCAAGCTGGAATCTAATTAACTTCACAAGGAATCCGCATTAATCCAAACAAAACTGCATTAGCCCAAGGTTTTTATGATGCTTTGGTTTTACCCCTGGCTCCCAAAATCTTTCAAACCAGGATTTATTTTAAAACATGACTCCAGCAGTTGCACACAGTCTAACCCAGGCTTTTAACCCTTACTGCACCAAATATCTGTAATACAATGCATCTAAAATTCCTTCATTCATCACACCCTCGGCTATCCAGCTAGCAAGACTGTCCGAGCTATGTGAACAACACAGGACCATCCTAAGGGGAGAGGACACTCCATGTCCACCGTACCAGATCACAACTACGTCAGGGAGAATAACACCTAAAGTGCTCAGCAGAGTGGCCTTGTCAGTGCTGTGGTGCAAAGCACCCTCACAGGAAAGATCAATGTCCCATTGCTTCCTGCAACAGACAGGATCAACTTTGGTAAACTGCACTAGTCAAGACCCCAGCACTGCACAGATACCCCAAAGGTGATCCATGAGGTCGAGATTAAACACCCTGAAGACATATAACCATGCTTCTTGGGTGACACCAGAGAATGAGGCCCTTCGTTTTGGAATAGTGGCATCCTGGTGAATGGTCATGTTATAAATTTTAAATGAAGTTCAGAAATCAGCATGATCATCCTGTCAGATGAGGAACCATGACTCCAGGGCCTTTGAATTTAAACGATGAACTCTCCACTGTATGAAGCGAGGCCGGTTGCAGTTTTCGGTATGATCCTTGAACCACTGAAGTATGACGACAAACAAATCTTTGAGCTGATGTATGTTGTCGGCCTTTTTCTTCTGAGCAGAGAGGCCTGCGTAACCCTCTATCGTCTCCAGTCAGCTGAAGATGTCAAGACCACCACTGACATTAGCTTGCCAGACAGCACGGTCCCAATTCACTCAAATACCCAAGACTGTTCACTTGGGATCCCTCTTCTCTTCCTGCAGAGCACGTTTGTCCATCACCACATCCCTCAGCATCTCCAGTGATCAGCCAACTATCCCACGCATGAGATTACCAATGCAACTCAGGTGGAAGTGGTACCAGATAAGGATCAACAGTCACAGGTGCCTCTACCTTCGTCTACAATGACTGTACAGTTGGCAGACACACTAACCACTGTGTACACACACCCAGCCAATGTGCCAAAACCACAAGGGATGTTGGAACCTGATAGCAGTTGTCCACCATCAACACCAAAAAGCAGAGATGAGCAATGCTACTCAATCTTCTCTGAGTCCACAACCTCTTAAATGGCAAAGGAAGAAGAACAATATGCCGGCATGTTGACGAACACCATTATCGTTCTACCTGCAAGAACCAGTCAGGATAAACAACAACAATGCACTACCAAGCCACCAGACCTACCAAGCTTGGTTTAACCTTCTGAAATGGAAGTAATGAATCAAACTACTCCCAAACAACACTCAAACCTCCAAGACAACAATAAGAACAAGAAATACCAGAACGAGATTAAAGTCCAACAGGTAATCTGGTGTTGTAAGACTTCTTACTGCGCTCACCCCAGCCCAATGCTGGCATCTCCACATCAAGAAATACCAGAGTTTACCATTCTCCTGCCAGAACACAAACAAGATGTGGGAGGGTTATAAGGTATCCAGACCGCCTGAACGTCTCATCCCAAGGACTCAAAGGGGTAGTGAGAATGTTGTTAATGTTAATACTGTGATAGTAATAATGTTAGAATAGCGTTAAGACTGTAACAATAAAGTTAATGCACAAGACTTATAACAATGTAAGACTTGAAAGTGAAACAACGTAACTCTATATCCTTGGAATGAAGACATAAAGGGAGGTGGAGTAGTAGGATCTGGTATATAAAGGGTTAATGTGGGACTGAGTACAGTATGCCCACACAGTGATGTAAGAAGGCACATGACCTAGTCACAGTCTATAGATGGACAAAGATGCATAAATACTTAGGCTGACGTCAGCTCCATAACTGTACCCTCGACTGTATATATGTTCATAGTTATGAGTTGTTAATGAAGACTTGCTCAAGACTACAAAGCCTACTCCATGGTGTCCGATGCAGGATTCTTCACCACCAAGGACTGGAGGTTGGAATATGTTTCCCCTGCTCAAATAGCGGAAAATAGAGCAAGAAAATTGTGCCAGGAAATTACAAACTAAGGAGCTACAGTCCAGGAAAACATTGGTCAGGGAACTGTAGCCCAGGGAACACTAGATGAGGAAAAGTTATCCAGGGACAAAAGAGACAATGGCTGGCAAATAATTAAGAATAGAATTGGTCTTTTAACTGATCTATGTGTTTGTTTCTTCCTTGTCTTCAGGACATCCGCTCTCGGGCAGAAATGGAGGTTGTGAATCTGCCCAAGGAATTGTCAATATCCTTCGATGCTTTCTGTGGGAATGCTGAATTCGTAGAAGGAAGCAAATCCTGTTCAGGACTGAATATTGGAGACACGGTGAGTTGAGTAAAATAATAATAATATTATAATAATCTTTATTAGTGTCACAAGTAGGCTTATATTAACAGTGCAATGAGGTTACTGTGAAAATCCCCTAGTCGTCACACTATGCCGCCTGTTTGGGAACACTGAGGGAGAATTCAGAATGTCCAATTCACCTAACAAGCACGTCTTTCGGGACGAGCATTGCACTGTACTGAGCTTGACACCATTTTGCTACCAAGAAACCTGCTACACCTACCCCCTCATTTAATGTCTAAGATGTTACAAGAGAGCTGGTTTTGAATCAGAAATATCGCACTGCTACAATTAGGTACTATGATGCTCAAAATCCGAAAAACCACGGACGCGGTTTTCCCACCGCATTTCGCTCGTCGTTGATCCCTTTATGCCAGGTGCGTAATGGACGAGGGGTTTCGCGCCAGGCGCAGAGCCGTGTGTGATGCACCCAACCCTCTATGTCCAACGCGATCTGGATCATGCCCTCACTGGGCATATTTAAATGAGTCATTAGGCTCATTAGAGTCTTAGGGTGTTGTGTAATAATAATAATCAATTATTGTCACAAATAGGTTTCAATGAAGTTACTGTGAAAAGCCCCTAGTTGCCTCATTCCAGCACCTGTTCGGGGAGGCTACTATGGAAATTGAACCCGCGCTGCTGGCATTGTTCTGCATTACAAGCCAGCTGTTTTGCCCACTGTGCTAATCCAGCCCCTGGTTGTAGTGTGATGACCATTGCAATAATGTATACGGAACATCTAGTTGTTTAACTAGATGGATGGTTTATTAACAAACACGTGGAAAGATAACTGGCAAACTGTAATTTTGATGATGCCTACTAAATGAATTCGGTGAATTCTCCTGGAGCTACTCTAAGTGCGACTATCCTCTTGTACGTCTTAATACCAACTGGCAGGTGTCTCGAGTCACATGATGAATCTCTATCGCCACCTGGGTTGGAGGTCGCATTGCTAACCATATACAGAACTGTGCATATAGGCATGTCACCACATCCCCCCTTCCTCTGGAACTGTTAACATTTATATTCAAGTATTTTTTTAAAATAAATTTAGTGTACCCAATTCATTTTTTTTCCAATTAAGGGGCAATTTAGCGTGGCCAATCCACTTACCCTGCACATCTTTGGGTTGTGGGGGCGAAACCCAAGCAAACACAGGGAGAATGTGCAAACTCCACACGGACAGTGACCCAGAGCCGGGATTGAACTTGGGACCTCGGCGCCGTGATTTACATTCAAGCATAACAGTGTCTTACAAAACAGGATCTGCATTATCATTTTACACAAGTCATATGTATAGATACAACTGTGCTTCACACAACATGATATGCCTGATGGCCTTTTGAGCGTGTCCCTTGTGCACAGCTTATTGGACATTGACAGCGACATCGCCCCGTGGGTCTTTTGAACATTGATCAGCTGATCGATGTTGCTTTGACTTTCTGAAGACCGGTTTTCTTGCTGGTCTTATCCGCATTACCAACTTTTTCAACCTTCTAGCGCAATGCTTTATTTTCTTTCTTTGTGCGCTTTCTTGTCTGTCGTGCCACATTGCCTATGCCTTCTTCTTCAGTGTCATGGCTGATCCCCGGTCGATCCACTGAATCATTCTTTTATTTCTTTTCCTTCTCATAAGAGGGATTCTCTAACTGCGTCATTTTTCTTTTTTACACTAATGGCATCTGTCATGCTGCTGGACTCTGCTATGGGACTAGTTACTGCCATAATATACATCAGTACATTATGGTGCAATCACATACACACACTGATGGACATGCTGTGGGACCAACCAGCATACATAACACCGCAGCCAATCATCAGTGAGAGCACAAGCTCTATAAAGACAGGGGACAGGAGAGTTCCCGGTCATTCTAGCAGCAGCCAGCTCAGAGCACAGAGCTCACAGCCTGCATCACAGATATTCACCATGTGCTGTGTGCCTCACCATAGCTAGTGATAGGAAAGGGTCCACAGTTAAGCTGGTATTGCAGTATGTTAGCATAGCTGAACAGTTAATAAAATTGCGTTACTCCACTTCCAGCATTGTTGGCTTGTTTGTGAACCAGAACACCCAACACGACAGTTACTTCTGCCGATTTTGTTAAGGTAACAGGTTTTGGATCATCTGCGGTGCAGGCTGACCCTGTTTTTTCTGCCACAATTGCTGATTTCGGACCTTTAGCTGGTTCGAGGAGTTTTGGTTGATCCATGGTTGTGTCCACACGCTGAGCTGCATGCCTATCACCTGGTGAAATGTCCAGTGTCGGCAAACATCTGGATGATTGCGCAGTTGCAGTCAAGTCTGCAACTTCAGGAACAACCTGGAAAGCCTCGCACTCCAGTGCCTTGGCTGGATCAATGTCCCCAACATTTGATGTTTGAGCCGCTCATCCTCACTTGATATGATGATATGTGGTTCATCTTTTGCTAGAGAGCCAATTATTGGCTCATCCTCATCTAATATGACGATATATGCGTCCTCATTCATTGTGGAACTGCACTCAGATGCATTCATCTATTCTTCCAGCATGTCTTTTGGTGGAATGGCCTCAAGTATTGGGGAGTCCACTGCAGGAACCATTTCGTGGGCATGAGATGATTCATCGTACACCTCTGAAGCCAATTTCTTCAGTTATCAATGTCAGTTATGACATTACGCGTGGAATTATGTTCACGCAAGAAGTGACCAATTTCCAAGTCAGCAGCGAGTCTTGCTGTAGAACCTTTATCCAGGGCACAGTGGTTAGTACTGTTGCTTCACAGTGCCAGGGACCTAGGTTCGATTCCCCACTGGGTCACTGTCTGTGTGTAGTCTGCACGTGTGTGCGTGGGTTTCCTCTGGGTTCTCCGGTTTCCACCCACAGTCCAAAGACATGCAGGTTAGATGGATTGGCCATGTTAAATTGCCCCTTAGTGTCCAAAAGAATAGTTAGGTGGGGTTACTGGGTTACAGGGATAGGGCAGAGGTGTGGGCTTAAGTAGGGTGCACTTTCCAAGGGATGGTGCAGACACGATGGGCCGAATGGCATCCTTCTGCACTATAATTTCTATGATTCTATGACTCCATGCTTTGAGCTTCAGGAGGACTGAAAAAGTTGAAGAAGAATCATTTGGTACAGTTTTCGTGATTATTTTACCAGTGCCCCAACTCTTATGCTTCTGCTTCATTTTAATGGTTTTCAGTGTGATGTTGTTTCCTTTCTTCCAGTCGATCTGGCAACCTGTGCATCCCCTGATTTTTGGTTCATCAAAGAATAAAAAGTCTAACTTGTCAGGCCGTGATTCCAACTGATGCACTTTTGTGACAACCTCATTTGTGAAATACGCATTCAGCTCGAACTTAAACTCCAGAGTGAAACTCATTGGCTGTTCAGGCTCTGAACATTTTATGTTTACATCTGGGAGATGCTTTAAGATAGGCTCATCATGCTCCTGTATCATGTCGCTGAGCGTATTCACATTTTACAAGACCGTTAACGAGAATTCTGGAATTCCCTTTGGATCCTCCAACACATCATCTGGTTTGTCGTCCTCCATTCTGACCTTTGCTCGTATCTCATCGGATAACTGCGCCATTATAACTCATCGCAAGTCACAATGATCCTCCGTCACAGCACTGTCTGGAATGTACAACCGCTCAACTAGGTTCAGGACCTGACACACATCCGCTGCTATGATGGACTCGTGTTCTGAGTCCACAATGGAAAATGGTATGATGTGGCGTCTGTTGTGTACCCATGCTTCAAGTTCACATACACCCAGCGTCGCAATCTCATCCCCATTGTAGTCTTTTAACTGGCGACTTTCCGTTTAACCCGAAGCCCGTGCAAATCGGACAAAACTGAGGAAGTTGGCCCTCGCTCCTGTGTCGAGCTTGCATTTTATCACTGTGGCGTTCAGCATCACTACAATTGTCCATCTGTCTTTGATAGTATCAGCTTCACCAACACTATTGTTGCAACTGGTCAGTAAGACTTCTTCATTTTTCATATTCGGACTCATCAAGTCCTTGGTCGAAATCAGACCAATAAAAAAACATTCTTCAAGGGACATCTCATCAACTGCGTTGACTAATCCTGTTTGGTCCACAGTTGGATGCGAAAAGCATCACTTCGCAAAATAATTTGTACGGCCACACTTGGAACATACTTTCCCAAATGCTGGACATTGCCATGGCCCATGTCGATTGCCACATCACTCGCATAAGTGGCAGGCCCGGTTGGCTGTTTAACATGGCCATCCGCACTGAGACCACGTTTTTTTATTGAACTGAATCACATGGTTCTTCTAGACTGGCACCAAAATGTTTCAAGTTGAGTGTACTGATCTACTGTGCAGCTAGCTCACTTTTCTAATGTCAGGTCTTCTTCCCTTAACAACATTTCACTTTATCATTCAATATTCCAAACATTTTCTGGTCGCAGATCATAAACGACTTTAGAGTACTAAAATTGCACGTCTGCGCCTTCAACCGTAAGTCGGTTACAAAACTATATCAAAGGATTTGCCGGCTTTTTGGGTACAAGTACGAAATATGCAACATTCAAATGTTTCGCTTTTCTTTGGAGAGCAATGCCGATCAAAGTACTTTATTACTTCATCGAAGCTCCTGCTGTCCTCTTCGCGTCGAACGAGAAGGTGTATATTTCTACAGCTTGAGGACCTGCTACCGAGAGCAGCAATGCAATACGCCTCTCATCAGGCTGAGCCTGCAGGCTAAAGGCTGCAACATAGAGCCTAAAATGCTGCCTGAAAACATGCCAATTTTGGGGCAGCACGGTGGCACAGTGGGTTAGCCCTGCAGCCTCACGACGCCGAGGTCCCAGGTTCGATCCTGGTCACTGTCCGTGTGGAGTTTGCACATTCTCCCCGTGTTTGCATGGGTTTCACCCCCACAACCCAAAGATGTGCAGGGTAGGTGGATTGGCCACGCTAAATTGCCCCTTGATTGGAAGAAATGAATTGAGTACTCTAAATTTATAGGAAAAAAAAGAAAACATGCCAATTTTCTTCTACGTTACCCGAGACTTGAAGCTGGTGGCTTGTCTTCAAACTTTCCATCTCTAACACCACAGTCTTTTGTTGCGTTGAGCTCCAGTCAGCCATAGTTCACCAGGTCGGCGGAACTTTCTTCAGCCTATTTTGCCCTGTCTTCTCCGTTGTTATCTTTAATTGTTCTGAACTCCTGTACCATGTTGTGTTCTGTGTGATGATCGTTGTAATAATGCACACAGAACATTTAGCTGTTTTACTAGAAAGATGATTTATTAACAAATACGTGAATTCTCCTGGAGCTACTGTAAGTGTGACTATCCTCTTGTACGTCGTGCTACCAACTGGTGGGTGTCTCGAGCCACGTGATGGATCTGTATCACCACCAGCTGGTTGGAGGTCGCATTGCTAACTATATACAAAACTGTGCACAGGCATATCACCACAAGGGGGAGGGGCTAAAAGGGGGGGCCTGAAAGGTGGGGGATGCTCAGCGGTCCCATAGCAGGGTATGGAACAGTGGAGGCAATGCCCCAATGCCCACCAGGATAGATGGATGTAGGCCCGGGTCACCCTCATGCCTGGGTGGTGTGGGGGTGGAGATGGGGTCACGTGGACTTTTACTGAAGGGCAGAGGTTGCTCCTCCGGTGTGGAGGGTTGGGGGTGTTGCCCATGTATGCAGGGGGTTGCGCCCAAAATGGAGTCATTTTGGGGGGAATTGTGCCTCACACCCTGAAATTTGTTCTGTGGTGTCACAGTCTTCATGCTGCCAGTTTGCACCATTGTATGCTTGCTCTTTGAGATTAATGTTTCAACCTCACTTTAGATCTGAGACTCCCCGATCTTTGAGGAGCCAGTCCGGCTTGCGAGATTAGTTCTCTAATTCGAAGTTTGGGATTTTCTAGTGAGAAACTCCCCAAGCTCCAAAATGACAACTATGTGTGTGTGAAATCTGGATTGCACCCAAACACCTGGTGGGAATCACCCTGCCCAAAATGTAGTCATTTTTTTTTGGGGGGGGGGAATTATGCCTCACACCCTGAGACGTCTGCACCGACATCCCACCACCGCCGCCGCCCCCCCCCCCCCCCACCCCCACCCTCTCCCCGAGAAATGCGAACATTTGAGCATTGCAAAGGTGTAATTGAGGAATGTTTTTCTTCATATCGCCCTTGTTTACGTCAGTTTATAATATCAGATTTGTATTTTGTACCCTTTGCTGGCCGTCTATGACACCAAGTCCAACGAGCTGCAGGATTATTGGGGCTACATGGCATTCAGCTCTGAAGTCTTTTGTCGTTTGGGGTACTGATGGACCTTAGCAACAGACACCATAGCAACCACCAGTCTCTCACTTAGTGTGTGAGGTACTGAAGGAGCTCTTGATCTTCAATCAATCTTACCCAAACAGCAATACCAGCGACGACATCACGTTCTTTCAATAATAAGTGCAATTAAGTCGTAAATTCCTTTTGCATAATAAGGAATTAGTCAGGGTATAATTACAGCATTTCTCGAACTGCAAAGGTGAGCTAATTAAAATAGTATCCCTGTGGCCTAATCCCAGTGATTAATTAATGTGATTAAAAGGCAACAGGAAGTTTCCATGAAGTTTGGTTCAATCAAAATGAACAAAATATTTTAACACTTAATGTATCAGGCTCTTCTTGAACCTAATGTTTTAGTTTGAACAACAACACTACAAAATATTCAGAACAATGCATTCCATTTTGGTGTTTAAGCTACAAGCAAGCCTCCTCCTGTAACCCCCCCCCCCCCCCATATCAAAAGAACAAAGAAAATTACAGCACAGGAACAGGCCCTTCGGCCCTCCCAGCCTGCGCCGATCCAGATCCTTTATCTAAACCAGTCGCCTATTTTCCAGGATCTACTTCCCTCTGTTCCCCGCCCGTTCATATATCTGTCTAGATGCATCTTAAATGATGCTATTGTGCCCGTCTCTACCACCTCCGCTGGCAAAGTGTTCCAGGCACCCACCACCCTCTGCGTAAAAGACTTTCCACGCACATCTCCCTTAAACTTTCCCCCTCTCACCTTGAAATCGTGACCCCTTGTAATTGACACCCCCACTCTTGGAAAAAGCTTGTTGCTATCCACCCTGTCCATACCTCTCATAATTTTGTAGGTCTCAATCAGGTCCCCCCTCAACCTGTGTCTTTCCAACGAAAACAATCCTAATCTACTCAACCTTTCGTCGTAGCTAGCACCCTCCATACCAGGCAACATCCTGGTGAACCTCCTCTGCACCCTCTCTAAAGCATCCACATCCTTCTGGTAATGTGGCAACCAGAACTGCACGCAGTATTCCAAATATGGCCTAACCTAAGTCCTATACAACTGTAACATGACCTGCCGACTCTTGTGCTCAATACCCGTCCGATGGAGGCAAGCATGCTGTATGCCTTCTTGACCACTCTATCGACCTGCGTTGCCACCTTCAGGGTACAATGGACCTGAACTCCCAGATCTCTCTGTACATCAATTTTCCCCAGGACTCTTCCATTGACCGTATAGTTCGCTCTTGAATTGGATCTTCCAAAATGCATCACCTCGCATTTGCCTGGATTGAACTCCATCTGCCATTTCTCTGCCCAACTCTCCAATCTATCTATATTTTGCTGTATTCTCTGATAGTCCTCCTCGCTAACTGCAACTCCACCAATCTTAGTATCATCTGCAAACTTGCTAATCAGACCACCTATACCTTCGTCCAGATCATTTATGTATATCACAAACAACAGTGGTCCGAGTACGGATCCCTGTGGAACACCACTAGTCATCTTTCTCCATTTTGAGACACTCCCTTCCACCCCTACTCTCTGTCTCCTGTTGCCCAGCCAGTTCTTTATCCATCTAGCTAGTACACCCTGAACCCCATGTGACTTCACTTTTTCCATCAAACTGCCATGGGAAACTTTATCAAACGCCTTACTGAAGTCCATGTATATGACATCTACAGCCCTTCCCTCATCAATTAACTTTGTCACTTCCTCAAAGAATTCTATTAGGTTTGTAAGACATGACCTTCCCTGCACAAAACCATGCTGCCTATCACTGATAAGTCTATTTTCTTCCAAATGTTAAAAGATCCTATCCCTCAGTATCTTCTCCAACAGTTTGCCTACCACTGACGTCAAGCTCACAGGTCTATGTGACCCTGGATTATCCCTACTACCCCTCTTAAACAAAGGGACAACATTAGCAATTCTCCAGTCCTCCGGGACTTCACCCGTGCTCAAGGATGCTACAAAGATATCTGTTAAGGCCCCAGCTATTTTGTCCCTCGCTTCCCTCAGTAACCTGGGATCCCATCCGGACATGGGGACTTGTCCACCTTAATGCCTTTTAGAATACCCAAAACGTCCTCCTTCCTTATGCCGACTTGACCTAGAGTATTTAAACATCCATCCCTAACCTCAGCACCCATCATGTCCCTCTCCTTGGTGAATACCGATGCAAAGTACTCATTAAGAATCTCACCCATTTCCTCTGACAACCCCCTCTTGCGCTCATCCATGTTGTTCATCTCAACTACTGCTTTGGCACATGACTTGTACCTCGGAAAGTAGGAAATTGATAGAGGTGAGTGAAAGAATGGTCAGATTGGAGTTGAGAAGGTTTCTGAAGGAGGCAGGAGAGTTGGAGAGTGTTCCGCAGCAGAAATCGTCCAGGGTGGAGTGGAAAATATGACAGACCAGCCGAAGGTCCATTATCTTTTTGAGTGGGACTAGAAAATCTAGAGCCTTAGTTATGCAATTCGCCAAGACTGGTCCCAGCTTGATTCAGCTGAAGACTGTTCCATCAGAACAGCTCCTTCCTTCCCCAGTACTGGTGCCAATGTCCCATGAATTGAAACCTATTCCTCCCACACTAACCTTTGAGCTATGCATTTACCTCTTTAATCTTATTGACCCTGTGCCAATTAGCTCGTTGCTCAGATAGTAATCCGGAGATTATTTCCTTTTTGGTTCTGCTTTTTAATATAGCCTCTGCACATATTCCTTCAGCAGAACCTCTATTCTTGTCTACATATGTTGGTGGTACCTACGTGGCCTACGACAACTGGATCTTTACCCTCCCACTCCAAGTTCTTCTGCAGCCCAGTTGAGATATCCCGAAACCGAGTACCAGGCAGGCAACGCAAACTTCGGACTCTCAATCCAAGTCACAGAGAACCAGTGTCAATGCTCGTAACTATACTATCCCCAGTCACAATGACATTTCTTTTCTCTTCCTCCACTTGAATGGCTCCCTGTACCACAGTGCTGTGGTCAGTTAGCACATCCTCCCCAAAGTCCCCGATCTCATCCGCACAGGGAGCAAGAATCTCAAACCTGTTTAACACGGACAAGGACTGAGGCTCCTGCAACTCTACCTCCTGGATCCCTCTATCTACCTCACTCGCAGTCACACCCTCCTGTCCCTGACCACTGGCCGAATTCAAGGAAGTTAATCTAAGGGGTATGACTGCCTCCTGAAACACAATGTCCAGGTAACTCACCCCCTCCCTGATGTGTTGAAATGCCTGAAGCCCATATTCCAGCTCATCAGCTCTGAGTTCCTCAAGCAACCAATACATGCTACAGATGTATTCACCAGGAACCACAATGGGATCCACCATTGCCTGGCCCTGTACCTCTATTTTATTTAACTAGTTTTTAATTTAGTTATTTAATTTAAATTTCCAGCTGGGTATTAGTCTTTCTGACTGGAAAATGTTCCTCCTTTTTACCTCAAACTGAAAGTAAATTAGAATACGTAACGCAAATTTGCATTTACTTACCAGCCAATGAACTTACCACTTTCCTATGACATCACTCTTTGTTTTATCCACACCTCACTCCCCGGCACCACCTCTCTCCCCCCGGCGCCGCCTCTCTACCACCACCCCCCCACCCGGCACCGCCTCTCTCCCCCCGGCACCGCTGACAGTGACCCGCTGGCAGTGACCCGCTGACAGTGACCCGCTGACAGTGACCCGCTGACAGTGACCCGCTGACAGTGACCCGCTGACAGTGACCCGCTGAAAGTGACCTGCTGGCGGTGACCCGCTGAAAGTGACCCGCTGAAAGTGACCTGCTGGCGGTGACCCGCTGGCAGTGACCCGTTGGCGGTGACCCGCTGGCAGTGACCCGTTGACGGTGACCCGCTGGCGGTGACCCGTTGACGGTGACCCGCTGGCAGTGACCCGCTGACAGTGACCCGCTGGCAGTGACCCGCTGACAGTGACCCGCTGGCAGTGACCCGCTGACGGTGACCCGCTGGCGGTGACCCGTTGACGGTGACCCGCTGGCGGTGACCCGCTGGCGGTGACCCGTTGACGGTGACCCGCTGGCGATGACCCACTGACGGTGACCCGCTGAGAACCGCTGACGGTGACCCGCTGACGGTGACCCGCTGGCGGTGACCCGCTGGCAGTGACCTGCTGGCAGTGACCCGCTGACAGTGACCCGCTGGCAGTGACCCGCTGGCGGTGACCCGCTGAAAGTGACCTGCTGGCAGTGACCCGCTGGCAGTGACCCGCTGGCAGTGACCTGCTGGCAGTGACCCGCTGGCGGTGACCCGCTGGCAGTGACCCGCTGGCAGTGACCCGCTGACAGTGACCCGCTGGCAGTGACCCGCTGACAGTGACCCGCTGGCAGTGACCCGCTGGCAGTGACCCGCTGGCAGTGACCCGCTGGCAGTGACCCGCTGACGGTGACCCGCTGGCAGTGACCCGCTGGCAGTGACCCGCTGGCTGTGCCAACACGGTCCCATCACCCTGGGAGAGTGGAACACGGTGCGGGGGCAGGTGAAGGGAACGGGGGAGGAGGGGCAAAATGGTGGATGCAGCTATGTTCTCTGTGAAGGATGAGGTCCAGCGGGTCCTCCCTGGGTTCGTCCTCCAGCCCCTCCTGGTCGTGTGCCTCCTCGGAGGTGGCCGCATGTTCCTCTCCCTCCACCTCCAGCACATCGCCCCACTGCTGTACCAGCTTGTGGAGCGCACAGCAGACCACCAGAAAGTGGGCGGCGCTGTGTACTGCTGTGCACCACCAGAGCGGTCGAGGCATTGGAACCGCACTTTGGGTTCGCTGCACCGCTCAATGACAGCCAGGGTGGCAGCACGGGTCTTATTGTATCGGGTCTCCACATCGGTCACCATCCTCCGTACCAACGTCACCAGACAAGTCCTCAGCAGGTATCCCTTATCGCCCAAGAGCATGCACACTGCCTGGGAAGCATACACAAAGGCACGTGATCTTGATGTGGTGGTCACACACGAGCTGGACGTTCAGGGAGTGGAACCCCTTCCTAAAATAGACATAGAGCATAAAACATACAGTGCAGATGGAGGCCATTCGGCCCATCGAGTCTGCACCAACCCACTAAAGCCATCACTTCCACCCGATCCCCGTAACCCAATAACCAATCCTAACCTTTTTGGTCACTAAGGGCAATTTATCATGGCCAATCCACCTAACCTGCACATCTTTGGACTGTGGGAGGAAACCGGAGCACCCGGAGGAAACCCACGCACACACGGGGAGGATGTGCAGACTCCACACAGACAGTGACCCAAGCCGGAATCGAACCTGGGACGCTGGCGCTGTGAAGCAATTGTGCTATCCACAATGCTACCGTGCTGCCCAACCTAACCTGTTGATGTAGTGCACTCCCTGATGACCTGATGCGTGCAAGGTGACATGCGTGCCATCTATTACCCCCTGGGCCTGGTGCATCCCAGCAATGGCGGAGAAGCCTGCTACCCGGGCATCGTGATGGACCTGGTCCAGATCAAAATTTATATAGTTTGCTGCCCGGGCATCTGTGACTTGATGGATGTACTAATGGGCTGTAGCTTGTGAGATGCCGCACAAGTCCCCGCTCGAACCCTGGAATGACCCTGAGGAATGACCCTGAGTCATAGAGGTTCAGGACTGTGGTGACCTTGATGGCCACCGGAGCGGGTATCCTCCTTCTCCACATGGTGCCAAGTCCACAAGTCTCACTGTCCCCTTGTTGAGGTGGAGCCTCCTACAGCACATGCTGTCAGTCATCTGTTCAAAAGTGTCCAAAATTGCCCATAGTGTTGGGTGGGGTTGCTGGGTTATGGGGATAGAGTAGAGGTGTGGACCTTGGGTAGAGTGCTCTTTCCAAGAGCCGGTGCAGACTCGATGGGCCGAATGGCTTTCTTCTGCACTGTAAATTCTATGAAATCTATGAAAAGACCAACGGCGCCTGTACATCTTGGGCCGTCGCCAGCCTCCACCTCTGGGTTCCTCCCTGACCTGATGGGCAGCCAGTTCTTCAGGGTGTGGAGTGGGGTCCTGGGTCCTGCACGTAGGCCACCGTCTCAATCGTTTGTCAATGCTGCTGCCACTGCCTTCTCCAGCATCTGGCCGCCTGGCCTGCCAGCAACACCACGACGGCAGCCTCCACGGGGTCCAAGATATCATCCATATCATGTAATATCCATAAGGAACTGGAGAGGGTGAGAGACTGACAACCAGTGGCGTCTTCCACCCCAGGACCTTCCATTCCCCCATTGCAACCCCCCACATTCCCTTCCATCCGACACTCCCTGCCCATGAATGTCCGGCTGCAGCAGGACCCCCTTATCACCGGAACCCAGACCCTCTACCCCAGACACCTGCACGTACCATTACCTGGACCGGGTGCTAGTCCCATCCTCGGAGCACATGCCCATCCTCTGGTCATGGAGTTCTGGTGTTGGCTGCTGCATCTACGTTGTTGCTTCCTGCAGTGCTCAGGCACAGTGTCCAGGCCTCATGGTCTGATTGGGATTCTAGGCAATAACTCCCACATGGCACACCTACCCATGGGAATCCACTTGGAGGTGTGAAGTGAGGCCTCCATGGTTAGTGGAAGTTATGGATGGTCGGTGGGACAGACAGCAGGGGCTGGGGTTGCCCCCGTAACCCCGTAATGAGTACTCGCGACCCAGAGGATTGCATGGCGGACCTGCAGGTACTGAGATACCTCCTCCCCCCAACCCCAGGGGTGCCCCCCCATCTAAGCCCCCCCCCACCCACACACACGCGCACACACACACACACGTACACACTGCTGGTTATTGATTGCTCGCCAAGCCATGGCGGGATCCTGATTTTGTCAAAGGAAGTGGGCCGGTTAGTTCTCAAACCTATTGCCGCCCAGTGTGGTTCTAAGTTCTGGCCCAAGGACAGGCCCTTCGGCCATTCAAGCCTGCGCCGACCATGGTACCTGCCTAAACTAAAACCGCATGCACTTACGGATTCTGTATCCTTCCATTCCTACCCTATTCATATATTTGTATGGATGCCCCCTAAATGCCACTATCGTACCCGCTCCCCAGGCAACGCGTTCCATATATTTACCACCCTCTGTGTAAACTCTTGCCTCGCACATCTGTTCTAAAAATTTTCCCACGCACTTTAAACCTATGTCCCCTAGTACTTGACTCTCTTACCCTAGGGCAAGAGCATCTAACTATCCACTTTGTCCATGTCACTCATAAACTTGTAGACCTCTATCAGGTTGCCTCTCAACCTCTGCCGTTTTAGTGAGAACAGACAGAGTTTATCTAACCTCTCCTCATAGCTAATGCCCTCCACCCCAGGCAACATCCTAGTAAACCGCTTCTGTATGTCTCCAAAGCATCCACATCCAACAGGAATACATCAAATTTTAGCAAAATCCAAAGAAAAGCAATTCATAGAACCATAGGTAAAAGAAATCTACAATCTGATGGTGATCTAGAGAATAATCACAGACACAATGTCAGTCCCAAGTTTAATAAAAACCTATAGAGCATTAGTGACCTATGAAGTATTCCACTATGTATTAAGAGAGACTTTTAAGATTCCATGGCCAATGTTTGAAGAGAAGTTGGGAATTATCCTTCTGGTCTGGCCAACATTCTTGTTTAGTCAATTCTACCTCAACTGTTCTGGTCATTCATCTCATTGCTGATTGAATACTGGCATAAATGAACTGAAACAATAACCTTCAGTGACTGCCTTTCAAAGTAATCTATTGGATGCAAAGCATCTCTGTACATCTGGATCTTTATATTAATGCAAGTACTTCCTTTGTTCGCAGGTGAATTTTACAGTAACACTAGAGGCTGTCGACTGTCCGAAGGATGGGAAATCTAAGACATTTATAGTGAAGCCCATTCTGTTTAAGGATACGCTGGAGGTGACCGTCAATTTCAACTGTGATTGCGACTGTGAAAACAGTGCAGATGAAAGCATCACTCAGTGCGCCAATGGTAATGGGACTTATGAGTGTGGAGTTTGCAAATGTCTCCCTGGCCGTCTTGGACCTCACTGTGAGTGTAGAGAGAGCGATTCCTCAGCGACTGACCAGGCCACCTGCTTCCCAGTGAAAGGCGACCCCATTTGCAATAATCGTGGGGAATGCCTTTGTGGACAGTGCGTCTGCCACAGTAATGAATTTGGGATCATATCTGGCAAGTTCTGCGAATGCGACGACTTTTCATGTGGACGTTTCAAGGGGAAGCTGTGCTCAGGTGAGTAACCGAATCCTCTGCTTGTTGAAAATATTGCACACAAAAGGGGCAGGGGGGAGGGGAGGCGAAGGAACCCAAGGGAAGCACAAAACAAAGCATGGGTTCAAGGGAAGGAGGGGAAGGGCCCTGCAGACCATCCCCCCCCCCCCCCCCCCTTGTGCATCAGTCACTGAAGGTAAGCATGCAGGTGCAGCAGGAGGTAAAGAAGGCTAATGGTATGTTGGCCTTCATTGCGCGAGGTTTTCAGTACAGGAGCAGGGATGTGTTGCTGCAATTATACAGGGCCTTGGTGAGGCCACACCTGGAATATTGTGTTCGGTTTTTGTCTCCTTCTCTGAGGAAGGATGGTCTTGCTTTCAAGGGAATGCAGCAAAGGTTTACCAGACTGATTCCAGGGATGTCATATGAGGAGAGGTTGACGAGGTTGGGATTGTTCTCGTTGGAGTTCAGAAGAATGAGGGGGGATCTCATAGAGACTTATAAAATTCTAACAGGAATGTTCCCAATGGTGGGTGTCCAGAACCAGGGGTCACAGTCTGAGGATTCAGGGTAAACCATTTCAGACAGAGATGAGGAGACATTTCTTCAACCAAAGAGTGGTGAGCCTGTGGAATTCATTACCACAGGGTAATGCCCAGTAGTTGATGCTAAAACATTGAATATATTCAAGAGGCGGCTAGATATAGCATGAATGAGATCAAAGGCTATGGGGAGAAAGCAGGAATGGGATCAAGGCTATGGGGAGAAAGCAGAAATGGGATCAAGGCTATGGGGAGAAAGCAGGATTGGGCTATTGAGTTGGATGATCCAGTCGTCATATTTTGGCCTACTGTGCCGTGTGGATAATGCCCCTCCTATAATGGCCGACAGCAGAAGAACATCCTCATCCCAGTTGAAGCATCTCTGTTGGGGTAAGTGGATATTAACTAGTGCTGTAACCAGGTTTCACTCGGTCAGCAATATTTAATCCATGATAAAACACCATATAGAGCCTGTTGCCTTGGGCTGAACCCAAATTAGGAGAATGACTCAGAAAATACACGGCTACAGGAAAAATGTATCCCTAATTGTGAAGTATTGCACTAAAGGCCCCATTGTAAATATGACTTTAGAATAGTTTCAGTCAAATCCCCGTAATTATACATGTGCAGAAAGACACTGCATCAGAGTGGGCAGGGACATTACACCTGACCAGAGTCTGGGTATTGCACCCTGTATATCATAGAATTTAGAATTTACAGTGCAGAAGGAGGCCATTCGGCCCATCGAGTCTGCACCAGCTCTTGGAAAGAGCACCCCACCCAAGGTCAACACCTCCACCCTATCCCCATAACCCAGTAACCCCACCCAACACTATGGGCAATTTTGGACACTAAGGGCAATTTAGCATGGCCAATCCACCTAACCTGCACATCTTTGGACTGTGGGAGGAAACCGGAGCACCCGGAGGAAACCCACGCACACACGGGGAGGATGTGCAGACTCCGCACAGACAGTGACCCAAGCCGGAATTGAACCTGGGACCCTGGAGCTGTGAAGCAATTGTGCTAACCACTATGCTACCGTGCTGCCCAGAATATACTATTCTGAGTGGAATGTTGACGTTGCTTCATGTTGATACCACACACAGGCTTGGTCTTATGTGTGAAATGACTTCAATTACCAATCACAGATTGATGTTTCACAACATTCATCAAGCCAAAGGGCTCCAAAGTTAAGGTGCACAGGAAGTCTGCCGTGGTTTCACGAAGAGTACAATTTATAGACATCAAACAGACTGCCTCCACTTGTTCCTTTGGCTCGGTCAGACTGGAGGTGTATCTTCTCCCCATAGTCCCACTCACCAGATCGGAGCCTGAGTCAAACCAAAGAAATTACTGGCAAAGATCCTAGTCATATCTTGGCACATCTCTAAGTTTCATAATTCTGGGGTGGAGATCTCATTCAATTGTGCGATGTTACCCAATAACCCAAATTCAAAAAGGAAGGAAAGAATTTAGGAGCAAAATCCTCATCCAATATCTATCTGAAAAACATCTTACCTTCTTATCACTCTCCAAAGATATTGTACCTTCTCCTTCAGAGAGAGGCGAGTGTGATCTCTTTGGGGGTCACGGTGGCTCCAAAGTAACACACCTGGTAACTCGAGCTCCGAACCCAAGGTCGCGTCCTACAATCTGGTACTCCGTAATCCTATGCCTAAACTACATAAATGCCCATTTTGTGATTGCGTTAGTAACTTGGCTCACAAATAGATAAACTGTCACAAACGAACACCACAAAACCATTCGGCCCATCAAATTTATGCAACTCTTTCAAAGAGCAATGCAGTTGCTCCCCCATTTCCGTGCATTCCAAATCCCAAATTGCTTTTCCTCACATCACATCTGGTTCTTTTGGCAATCACCTGAAATCTGTATCTTTATTATTGACCCTTCAGCCATTGGAAATAATTCCTCTTTATTTACTGTTTAAACCCTTCATGATTTTATGAAACACCTTCCGCCCCATCAAATCTCCCCAACCCCAACCCTATTTTAAGGTCACTATTTTAAGGAGAACACCAGCAACTTCTCCAGCCCAACTAGACACACAACTAGAATACATCATCCAGGGAACCATTCTGGTCTAGCTCTCCATTGTTTTCACATCCTTCCTGAAGTGAGGCCCCCAAATTGGACATACTATTTAAACTGGAGTTGAACTAACATTTTGCATAGGTTTAGCATAACCTCACAACCATTGCTGGTCAATGCTTCTATTTACAATGTCTAGGATTTCCGATACTTTATTGACTTCATTGTTAACCTGCCCAGCACCTTTAGGAATGTGTGTACAAACATTCCCCGAGTCTCTCTTTTCTTGCACCAGCTTCACTGCTGTCCCCTTTCTGGAGAGGCAAGCTGGCAATCCTTTTGCCCCACACCAGATAAACATTGGTCACACAATAGGACCAGACAAGCAGCAAGAGAAAATAACCCTGTGCATAAAATAAATGTAAAATGCAGTGGATGCTGAAAATCTGAAATAAAAACAAAAGACTCAGCAAGTCGGGCAGCACCTGTGGCGAAAGAAACAGAGATAATGTTTCCAGTCCGTGCGACTCTCCTTCAGTCCTCTAAAGAGTCATATTGGACACTCAACGTTGACACAATATTTTCTCTCGTCACATACGCTGCCAGACCTGCTTAGTCTTTCCCAGCATTTTCTGTTTTTAACCCTGTGCGTAGTTGGCGATCTCAAGCTTTAACTATGTCAGAAGTGGGATGCGTCCCTTCGAGGAGCGATTATGCAGTCCCTATAGAGCAAACAAAACACATTAGATGACCCTGGACTTCTCAGCAGGTTACAGGAAGAACTGACTGGAATGCTAATGGGTTGCTCTGCTGATCAAAAAATATGCATAACGTCACTGCAGCATCTTCAAGCATCCCGAGTCTTTAGCCTTCTCCACAGTGTGTCTCATTGGAATGGAATGATGCCTTCCACTTTAATGGGAACAGGCACCTAACAGTGGCCGGAGAAGTATCCAGAACTGGCACAAAACCTGCAAAGTTCACCGCTCAGCGTTGGGATGATGTGACTGAATCAGAAAAGCCACACCCCATTGCACAGAATGGGCACATTCCCATAATGTCACAACCAGAATAATTAATTATGTATGTGGGCTGGACACAGTTCAAACTTAACATACTCAGAATATGATTCAACATTAAAGATGTAAAGGTCCCTCAGAAAGAAAGTTACACCAGTGCTATTTTTAGAATTCTTTTTTTACACTGTTGATGGGTTATCTCCCCCTCTGTTTAGTTGTTTTATTCTATCGTCAGGATATTCATCGTTTCCATAAGTTCCCAATAATTGTGCTGAGGCCAGTGGGAATCTACTCATATCTTCCAGTTCTGACTTCATTAATTACAGACCCCGAGGGTTTAGCACCAAATTCCGTGGTGAGGCGGGCATGATGGTTCATGTCCCACCATCATATCTCGGTGGCATTTTGAAAAGACACCCAACATCACTGACCTACTGTTGAAGAAAGAAGATAAATCTCCAGGAACATTCGGAGGCTTGAAGATGGACCTCCTCAATGACACAAAATCTGGAAAATCCACCTGTGGATGTACCTCCCACCCATGGTGTTGGTGTTCCAGGTTGCTGGTGACCTCCATCCTGAACCCCGGAGGAAGCCACAGGTATTGTTTGGGTAAGACACGACATCTGCATGCCAGATTGTTCCAGACATGTCCTGGACCAGCGTGTTTTCCCACTGGCATCATGAAGAATCCGGCATGAGTGGAAGATTGCAGTCAGGTCTTCGTCTGTATCCAATTAGTGAGATGTTTCACACCGGCTTCCAGAGGGTTTCCTGATCCACCATGGCGGGAACCAGTGGAAAGTCCTGCGAGAAATTCACTTTCATGTAAAACTGATTTTGGGCTCTTGCCAAATTACCCCCTCCCACGTGTCTGCCATTCAACCCGCCGACAGAGCTATGGGAGAATTCTGCCCCTATCCTTCATCAGAGAATAGCAAGAACATTACAAATGGGTGGGATTTTCCTGCCCCTTTTGCCGTGTTTTCTGACAGCGGACGTGGCTTGCCATTGGCCACCAATGGGATCTTCCAGTCCTGCCAATGTTTACGCCGTTTTGCATGGTGCACCCATCCTGCCATTGGGGAACACACTGCGCCGGGGTGCCGGGGGGGGGGGAGGTGGGCACCATTGTCAGGGCCGGAAGATCCCTTGACAGGAAGGGCTGGAAAATCCTTACCCGGTCTGGCCTAGATGTGACTCTAGACACACAGCAATGGGCCGACTCTTAAGTGCCATCTGAAATGGCCCTAGCAAGGCATTGTAAGGTTACAGTGTGCAAGTTCCAAACAGTCGCCCAAGACCGGGATCAAACCCGGGTCCCTGGCGCTGTGCGGCAGCAGTACTAACCACTGTGCCATCATGCCATCCTTCCATTGTTGCTCCATTCTATGGATTCTGTGGAGATGTTTAGCCCTAGAAATCTGAACCAGAATATTGTGGAGAAACACATAGGAGGTTCACTAGATTGAGTCCAGAGATGAGGGGTTTGTCGTATGAAGAGAGATTGAGCAGTTTGGAAGAATGAGGGGAGATCAAATTGAGGAATATAAGATGATAAAAGATATGGATAATGTAGGCGTGGAGCGGATGCTTTCTCTTGTGCGGCATACTAGAACGAGAGGTCATAGTCTCAGGATCAAGGGTAGCAAATTTAAAATAGATGAGGAGAAACTACTTCTCTCAAACTGTTGCGAATCTGTGGAATTCGCTATCCCAGAGTGTGGTGGATGCTGGGACAGTGAATAAATTTAAGGAGGAATTAGACAGATTTTTATTTCGTAATGGATTGAAGGGTTACGGAGAATGGGCAGGACGGTGACGTTGAGGCCATGATGAGATCAGACATGATTAAAAGGTGGAGCAGACTTGAGAGGCTAAATTGCCCACTAATGCTCCTACTTTTTATGTTCTTATGTCATGAGAAATAACTATTCTGTCTAATTCCACCTTCCAGCTCTTGGTCTGCAGCCCTGTAGGTAACAGCGCCTCAAGCACAAATCTGGTGTTCTCGATTAATGAGGGGATTTCTTGATTAATAAGGGATCAGAGGTTATGGGGAGAAGGCAGGACAATGGGGATGAGGGACATTTCAGCCATGATTGAATGGCGGAGCAGACCTGATAGGCCGATCGGCCTAATCCTGCTCCTCTGTCTTATGGTCTTATGAGCAACTATGCTGGAAGAGAATCTTCATTGAGAGAGAGAAGGCAAGTTAACCTTCAAAGTAGAGATTCCAATCGGAGAAAGGTAAGAAAAGTTGGGACAACTGTTCTACAGAACTGAGTAGAGGAAAAAGGGCAAAGGTCATGGGGTCAGCAGTGCCAATTAAAATTGGGATTTTCTTTTAACTTTTTGGTCAGCCCAGGTGTCTGTCACTGAGGTGAAATCACCTCAGTGTTTACCTGAGAGGGTTTCGATTTGCTCATAGGGAGTGTGCACTTCCTCCCAATGGCAACATGGCCCACTCCCCTCAAACCAGAGAACATAATCATAGCCTGATGACAGTCGAGGGTTAGGAACACCGAAGATAAATGATTTTTTTAAATCCCCTAATTACACCACATTCCTGGATTGGGAAGGGAAGTGGTTAGGCTGACCTCAGGGCTGTCTCTGTAGCTGCCTAAAAGCACACAAAGAGATGCAGACTCTTGGTATGCCTGACTGTGCACATTAGAGCAAGATGATCACACAGGGGAGTGACACTTGGCCGCTGATGGTCTCTCAATCTTTTATCCTTTCTGATCCTTTAAATAGTTTTCTTTCAGAAAACATGATTTAACGATATAGTATACGAGTAATTTGAGATAGGATGTGTGGTGAGTGGGAGGAGCAAGTGACTTTGGGCCTATGGTTCTACCACTACTCCCCTCATGACCAGATCTGGTGTTGACTTGTTGTCCGGGATTTTCCAGCCCTGTCATTGTGGAGATTCGGCAGCCCGGCCAAAGTCCATTGACCTTCGGCGGGACTGGACATTTCCAGCAGAGGGCGGGGCTGGAAAAAAATCCCACCCATCGTTAGAAATTGGTCACTGTGATTGCTCAATAATTCCATTCTAGGCCGATACCAGGATGATGGAAAGTTAAGCAGAAACATTTTGGTACATTCTCCCCGTGTTTGGTGGGTTTCGCCTCCACAATCCAAAGATGTGCAGGATAGGTGGATTGGCCACACTAAATTGCCTCTTAATTGGAAAAAATGAATTGGGTACTCTAAATTTATTTTTTTTAAAGAAAGATTTTGGTATTTTCCGATTAATCTTGCCAACTGTGATTTAATGTATTTCTGGGGGTTTCATTACAGCTCCATCCCTCTCCCCCTCCTCCCCACCAATCACATTCGGTGGGCAACACATCCATAGAACATAGAACAGTGCAGATAGAACAGGTCCTTCGGCCCTCGGTGTTGTGCCGAGCTTTGTCCAAAACCAAGATCAAGCTATCCCACTCCCTGTCATTCTGGTGTGCTCCATGTGCCTATCCATTAACCGCTCGAAAGTTCCTAAAGTGTCCGACTCCACTAACACAGCAGGCAGTCCATTCCACACCCTAACCACTCTCTGAGTAAAGAACCTACCTCGGACATCCCTCCTATATCTCCCACCCTGAACCTTATAGTTATGCCCCCTTGTAACAGCTACATCCACCGGAGGAAATAGTCTCAGAACGTCCACTCTATCTATCCCCCTCATCATCTTATAAACCTCTATTAAGTCGCCTCTTATCCTCCTCCGGTCCAAAGAGAAAAGCCCTAGCTCCCTCAACCTTTACTCATAAGACCTACCCTCCAAACCAGGCAGCATCCTGGTAAATCTCCTTTGCACCCTTTCCAATGCTTCCACATCCTTCCTATAGTGAGGTGACCAGAACTGCACACAATATTCCAAATGTGGTCTTACCAGGGTCATGTACTGTTGCAGCATAACCCCAAGGCTCTTAAACTCAAGCCCCCTGCTAATAAACGCTAACACACTATAGGCCTTCTTCACGGCTCTATCCACTTGAGTGGCAACCTTCAGAGATCTGTGGACATGAACCCCAAGATCTCTCTGTTCTCCCACATTCCTCAGAACCCTGCCGTTGACCCTGTAATCTGCATTCAAATTTCTCCTACCAAAATGAATCAGCTCGCACTTATCAGGGTTGAACTCCATCTGCCATCTTTCGGCCCAGCTCTGCATCCTATCAATGTCTCTTTGCAGCCTACAACAGCCCTCCACCTCATCCACTACTCCACCAATCTTGGTGTCATCAGCAAATTTACTGACCCACCCTTCAGCCCCCTCCTCCAAGTCATTGATAAAAATCACAAATAGCAGAGGACCCAGCACTGATCCCTGTGGTACACCACTGATAACTGGTCTCCAGTCTGAACATTTTCCATCCACCACCACCCTCTGTCTTCTATGTGCTAGCCAGTTACTTATCCAATTGGCCAAATTTCCCTCTATCCCACACCTCCATACTTTCTTCATGAGCCGACCATGGGGAACCTTATCATACTTGTGACATAACGATTTCCTATGGTAATTAAATAAACAAAAAAGCAAGGAGAAATGTTCAAAGAAAATGACAAAAAAAATCCTTTTTTAATGTCCTGGTGATTTTTCTCCAGTGTCACACACATCAGTGTCCTCTAGATATATCTTCAATTCCTGGAGACACCAGGACAATCCTGGAGGGACAATCCCATCCAGTAATTCCTTCTCTTTCTTTCATTCTCTCATCCCCTCGCGGTCTTGTGTTTCATTCTATCCTCCTTTTTTTAATCCCCTTATCCCTTCTGTTATGGGCCAGGGTTTAGAGAACCCAAAGTGTATCATGGAGTTCACCTGACCCACAATGTTTAATAGATTGTGGTATGGGGAGCATACGGCCCACTCTACAGGGGTGGTACAACAGAAATGGAAAAGTATTTTTTAAAGCAAAACGATGTTTATTCTATGAACTCAAGTTCACCTTTTTAAAACATACAGTGAACATCTTAGCAACCATTAATTCAAATATAAACCCTAAAGAATACAAAACAAAGTAATCCTTAAGCTGTACTTTTAACATCCATAAAAACCTTTAAAACACAAAGATCAGGTTTAAATTCACTATTGAGAGCAGTTGTTAGTTTTAAATCACCAAAGCATCGAATTACAGTCTTTAGATTACAGAGAGATTAATACACCTTCTGGCTGTGACTGCAGCTATCCAGCTCTGAAAATGAAACTAAAACACATCCTGCAGCAAACAGCCTAAAACGAAAGTAAAAAGCTGACAGGCAGCCCAGCTCCACCCACACTCTGACACCACTGATAAACACCCATTTCTTAAAGGTACATTTCTTAAATACCCATTTCTTAAAGGTACTCTCACATGACACTTCCCTCTCTCATTCTCTCGAACATTCTCCTATTCCCCCTTCTGTCTAGTTTTTATTCCCACCCTCTGACTTTTCTTTCTTTCTCATTCTCTTTGCCTCATTCTTTCTCTCCCAACAGGTGGACTTTCCAAGCTTGGTTTCCATGGGTAGAACTTTAAAGATGACGAGCGGTTGGCCCCGATCAATCTGATTGGCCGACAGCTCTCCAACCCGTCTAGACACAGCGCTGCAATGGCCAGACCTGGTACTGCAGCACTCTGCCTGGAACACGTCCCGAGAACGTCCTCAAGAGGGAGCATTCAGATTGAGACCGTACCCCCCCAACATCCTCCCCCCCGCTTCCCACCCAAGATTCATAGAAGTTTTTTTTATCTGCTTCCCACCCTCCCTGCATCCTCCAGCCTAAAAATAGAGTCTGGGCAGGAAAAGGCACCCAAGTGGCCAAGGACCTTAGCAGCTGAGAGGGCAGGTTTCCCATCAGAGGCCCCTACCCGCCGAAGCATGAAATTGTGTCTGGGTCAGGATGGGCGTGTTCCCAGGCAGGAGTCCCATCCATTCAATTCTACCTTCCCTCGCCTCAGAATCCACCCTGGGGAGCATAAAATACTACCCCATGTCTGTTTAACAAAGAAAAATTGACACAGAGCCAGGTAAAGAGATATTAGGGCAAATGAGGTAAAGCATTGGTAAATGGGGTAGGATGTAAGGAGTGTCCTAAAGGGAGAAATGGCAGGGCAGTGAGGAAAATAAGAACTAGGAGCAGGAGTAGGCCATCTGGCCCCTCGAGCCTGTTCCACCATTCAATGAGATCATGGCTGATCTTTTGTGAACTCAGCTCCACTTTCCGGCCCGAACACCATAACCCTTAATCCCTTTATTCTTCAAAAAACTATCTATCTTTATCTTAAAAACATTTAATGAAGGAGCCTCTACTGCTTCACTGCACAAGGAATTCCACAGATTCACAACCCTTTGGGTGAAGAAGTTCCTCCTAAACTCAGTCCTAAATCTACTTCCCCTTATTTTGAGGCCATGCCCCCTAGTTCTGCTTTCACCTGCCAGTGGAAACAACCTGCCCGCATCTATCCTATCTATTCCCTTCATAATTTTATATGTTTCTATACGATCCCCCCTCATCCTTCTAAATTCCAACGTGTACAGTCCCAGTCTACTCAACCTCTCCTCGTAATCCAACCCCTTCAGCTCTGGGATTAACCTAGTGAATCTCTTCTGCACACCCTCCAGTGCCAGTACGTCCTTTCTCAAGTAAGGAGACCAAAACTGGACCAATACTCCAGGTGTGGCCTCACTAACACCTTATGCAGTTGCAGCATAACCTCCCTAATCTTCAACTCCATCCCTCTAGCAATGAAGGACAAAACTCCATTCACGTTCTTAATCACCTCTTGAACTTGTAAACCAACTTTTTGTGACTCATGCACTAGCACACCCAGGTCTCTCTGCACAGCAGCACGTTTTAATATTTTATCATTTAAATAATAATCCCTTTTGCTGTTATTTCTACCAAAATGGATAACCTCACATTTGTCAACATTGTATTCCATCTGCCAGATCCTAGCCCATTCATTTAAACTATCAAAATCCCTCAGCAGACTTCCGGTATCCTCTGCACTTTTTGCTTTACCACTCATTTTAGTGTCGTCTGCAAACTTGGACACATTGCACTTGGTCCCCAACTCCAAATCTTCTATATTAGAAAGACGTGCTTGTTAGGTGAATTGGGCATTCTGAATTCTCCCTCAGTGTACCCGAACAGGCGGAGTAGCGTGGCGACTGGGGGATTTTCGCAGCAACTTCATTACAGTATTAATGTAAGCCTACTTGTGACAATAATAAAGATTATTATTATAATTTCCGGAATTCTCTGGTTTCATAGATTTCATGCATTTTGAGTGTAGAAGGAGGCTATTCTGCCAATCGAGTCTGAACCGGCCCTTGGAAAGAGCACCCTACTTAAGCCCACACCTCCACCCTATCCCCATAACCCAGTAACCACTTCTAACCTTTCTGGACACTAAGGGCAATTTATCATGGCCAATCCACCTAACCTGCACATCTTTGGACTGTGGGAGGAAACCGGTGCACCCGGAGGAAACCCACGCAGACACGGGGAGAACGTGCAGACTCCGCACAGACAGTGACCCAAGCCGGGAATCAAACCTGGGACCCTGGAGCTGTGAAGCAACAGTGCTAATCACTGTGCTGCCATGCCGCCCATGGTTGTGCGTTTCCCAGTGGTGTGGGGTGACAGTGGATAGACAATGGCAAACATTCAAGGAACGCACGGAGGAACTACAGCAACACGGTAGCACAGTGGTGAGCACTGTTGCTTCACAGCTCCAGGGTCCCAGGTTCGATTCCTGGCTTGGGTCGCTGTCGGTGCGGAGTCTGGGCATTCTCCCGTGTCTGCGTGGGTTTCCTCCGGGTGCTCCGGTTTCCTGGTGGGGACTTTGTTGCAAATCCAATTGACAAGCTGCGGGAGTAGAGAATCCCACTGCCAGTGAATGGAACGGCCAAATACTCCACACTCGTTAGTAGCGGACACGCAACGGAGATTCCCGGCCCATAAATCAGCCCCACCTTCATGAGGAACCCTTTGTGTGTCACCTTATTGAATGCCATTTGGAAATGCAAGTCTGCTACATCTGCACTGTTTGAGTCTAACCACCATTTTACATCCACCACAGGGAATGGCAAGTGCGAGTGCGGGGAATGTAGGTGCTTCGCAAATTGGAACGACATTTACTGCAACTGCACCACCAAGACCGACAGCTGCATCACGGCCGTTGGATCGGTCTGCAGCAGGCGAGGGAGCTGCGTGTGTGGGAAGTGTGTTTGTCAGGATGCAGCATATGGAGACCACTGTGAGAAATGCCCCACCTGCCCTGACGCCTGCTCCATAAAAAGGTGAGTTCACAGCCCCCTCACCCTCCACATTGTCCACACCTCGAGAGAGGTGTGGGCAGCACGGTAGCACAGTGGTTAGCATTGTTGCTCAGCAGCTCCAGGGTCCCAGGTTCGATTCCTGGCTTGGGTCGCTGTCTGTGTGGAATCTGCACATTCTCCCGTGTCTGCGTGGGTTTCCTCCGGGTGCTCCGGTTTCCTGGTGGGGACCTTGCTGTATGCAAATTCTCTGTCGTATTTCTGATCTTCCAACAGTATACACAAGTCAAAGATGCTTAATTGCATTAGGATGAGCTGAAAAGGCTCATGATCCTAGAGGAATGCAATTTTTTCTTTTCAGCAGGCAGAATGAACCAAAAAATAAAGATGAACACTAACTGAAAAGACAACAGATTTCCGGGGACTCACAGAGGCACAGGATCAGCGGAGGATTAGGTGTGATTGGGATGTCATTCATGGTGGGATAACATTAGTGGGTGTCATATATAGACGCCCAACCTGCAGTGGTGGGGTTGGGAATGGCATTAACAAGAAATTAGAGATGCATGTAACAAGGGAATATCGGTGGAACTTCCGGTTGCGGCTATGCAGAGCTAAGCCGCACGAATCGGCAGCTCCCGCTATCACGGACTTTCGGGCTCGTTAGAGGAGCCCCAACGGATTTTTTTTCGAAGACAACCCATGGGGAAGGGAAGAGAGAGGTCCCCCTTCAACTTTTATGGACCGGACCAGAAGTGAAACAGCCAAAAAAATCGGCATTGGAGCAGCGGGAGAAGCGAGGGAAGAAAAGCAAAATGGCGGCGGCTGGGGACAAAGCGGAGTGCGGGCCGGAGCTGCAGGAGTTCATCAAGCGCTGCTTCGAGGAGCTGCGGAAGGAGATGCTGGAGCCTATGTTGTCGGCAATTGAAGGACTAGGGATGACCCAGAAGGCCCACGGGGTAAAGATCCAGGAGGTACAGAAAAGAGTCAGTGAGAATGAGGACGAGATCTTGGGCCTGGCGGTGAGAGTGGAGGAGCACGAGGCGCTGCACAAGAGGTGGGCGGGAAGACTCGAAGACCTGGAGAACATGTCGAGGAGAAAGAACCTGCGGATCCTGGGTCTCCCTGAAGGAGTGGAGGGGGCCGATGCCGGGGCATACGCGAGCACGATGCTCGGGGCGATGATGGGCCCGGAGGCCCCTTCGAGGCCGCTGGAGCTGGATGGGGCACACCGGGTGCTGGCGAGGAGGCCCAAGGCAAATGAGCCGCCAAGGGCGATGGTGGTGAGATTTCACCGGTTCACGGACAGAGAGAGGGTCCTGAAATGGGCCAAGAAGGAGCGGAGCAGCAAGTGGGACAATGCAGAGATCCGAATATACCCGGACTGGAGCACGGAGGTTGCTCAGCAGAGAGCAGGTTTCAACCGGGCCAAGGCGGTGTTGCACCGGAATGGAGTGAGATTTGGAATGCTGCAGCCAGCGCGACTGTGGGTCACACACAAGGATCAACACTATTACTTCGAAACGCCTGAAGAGGCGTGGACCTTCATACAAACCGAAAAGTTGGACTCAAACTGAGGGTTTGTGAGGGTGGGGGGGATGTTTGAGGTTTGAGGTTTGCTGTGTGATGGTTGTTGTATATAGGGGGTCAATCACGCGCAGCAAATGTTACATGGGCTGGGGGAGAGGCTTTGAAAAGCGCGGGGTTCTTCCCGCGCTAGGGAAGAAAGGCGGGAAGGGGAATGGAGGAACGCATACTGATTGGGACACACCCACACGGGGAGGTCAATGGGATGGCGGGGGAAGCCGGGGTCAGCAGGTGTCAGCTGACTTACGGGAGTGATATGGGGGGGAGCAAAAAAGCTAGACAGGGGTCTAGCGGGGGGGAGGGGGTTAGGGGGTTCCCCGGCTGGGGGACTGGAGGGTGAGGGTGGCGCGGACACGGGACTGGCCTAGAAAAGGAGATGGCCTGTCGGCGGGGGGGGGGGGGGGGGGGGAGGGAGTGGGGTGAGAGCCCCTCCAATCCGGCTGATAATGTGGAACGTGAGGGGCCTGAACGGGCCGGTGAAGAGGGCCCGAGTGTTCGCGCACTTAAATGGACTGAAGGCAGACGTGGTCACGCTCCGAGAGACACATCTGAAGGTGGCGGACCAGGTTAGGTTAAGAAAGGGATGGGTAGGACAGGTATTCCATTCGGGGCTGGATGCGAAGAATAGAGGGGTGGCAATATTGGTGGCGAAGCGGGCGTCATTTGAGGCCAAGACTATCGTAGTGGATAATGGAGGGCAATATGTGATGGTGAGCGGTAGGTTGCAGGGGACGTGGGTGGTGTTGGTAAATGTATACGCCTCGAACTGGGATGATGCTGGATTCATGAAGCGCATGTTGGGGCGCATTCCGGACCTGGAGGTAGGAGGCCTGATCATGGGTGGGGACTTCAATACAGTGTTGGACCCATCCCGAGGGTGACGGGGACGGAGTATTCGGCCATAGCCATTTCGGATCACGCCCCGCACTGGATGGAACTGGAGCTGGGAGAGGAGAGGGACCAACGCCCGCTGTGGCGGCTGGATGTGGGACTGCTGGCAGATGAGGTGGTGTGTGGGAAGGTGAGGGGGTGCATCGAAAGGTACTTGGAGGCCAACGACAACGGGGAGGTGCGGGTGGGGGTGGTATGGGAGGCGTTGAAGGCGGTGATCAGGGGAGAGCTAATCTCCATCAGGGTTCACAGGGAGAAGACAGAGGGCTTGGAAAGGGAGAGGTTAGTGGGGGAGATTTTAAGAGTGGGCAGGAGATACGCAGAGGCCCCTGAGGAGAGATTACTTGGGGAAAGACGACGGCTCCAGACGGAGTTTGATCTGTTGACGACAGGGAAGGCAGAGGCACAGTGGAGGAAGGCGCAGGGGGCGACCTACGAGTATGGGGAAAAGGCTAGTCGGATGCTGGCACACCAGCTCCGTAAGAGGATGGCAGCGAGGGAAATAGGGGGAGTCAAGGATGAAAGGGGAGCCACGGTGCGGAGTGCGACGAAAATAAACGAGGAATTCAAGGCCTTCTATGAAGAGCTGTACAGACCCCAGCCCCCAGCGGGGGAAGAGGGGATGAGATGATTCCTAGACCAACTGAGATTCCCGAGGGTGGAGGAGCAAGCGATGGCTGGTTTGGGGGCACCAAGTGGGTTGGAGGAGCTGAGCAAGGGTTTGGGGAGCATGCAGGCGGGGAAGGCCCCGGGACCGGACTGGTTCCCGGTGGAGTTCTACAGGAAGTACGTAGACCTGCTGGCCCCGCTATTAGTGAGGACCTTGAATGAGGCAAGAGAGGAGGGGACCCTGCCCCCGACAATGTCGGAAGCGACGATTTCTTTGATCCTAAAGCGGGACAAGGACCCACTGCAATGTGGATCGTACAGGCCGATCTCGCTCCTCAATGTGGATGCTAAGTTGCTGGCAAAAGTGCTGGCCACGAGGATCGAGGACTGTGTCCCGGGGGTGATCCACGAGGACCAGACGGGATTTGTAAAGGACAGGCAATTAAACACCAATGTGCTGCAGCTCTTAAACGTGATAATGATGCCATCGGAGGAGGGAGAGGCGGAGATAGTGGCAGCTATGGACGCGGAGAAGGCCTTTGACCGAGTAGAGTGGGAGTACCTCTGGGAGGTGCTGCGTAGGTTTGGGGTCGGGAGAGGGTTTATCATTTGGGTTAAGCTCCTTTACAGAGCCCCGGTGGCGAGTGTAGTGACGAACCGGCGGAGCTCGGAGTACTTTCGACTGTACCGAGGGACGAGGCAGCGGTGCCCCCTGTCCCCCCTGTTGTTCGCATTGGCGATCGAACACTTGGCCATGTCATTGAGGGAGTCTAGGAAATGGAGGGGGGTGGTCCGAGGGGGAGAAGAGCATCGGGTGTCGCTTTATGCAGATGACCTGTTGCTGTATGTGGCGGATGCAATGGAGGGGATGGTGGAGGTCATGCAGACTCTCAGGGAGTTTGGGGAGTTTTCAGTCTATAAGCCCAATGTTGGGAAGAGTGAGCGTTTTGTACTACAGGCAGGGGACCAAGAAAAGGGGATAGGGGATCTACCGCTGAGGAGGGCGGAGGGGAGCTTTCGGTACCTGGGGATCCAGATAGCCAGGAGTTGGGGGGCCCTACATAAACTGAATCTGACGAGGTTGGTGGAGCAAATGGAGGAGGACTTCAAAAGATGAGACATGTTACCGCTCTCGCTAGCGGGTAGAGTGCAGTCGGTCAAAATGGTGGTCCTTCCGAGGTTTCTGTTTGTGTTTCAGTGCCTTCCCATCGTGATCACCAAGGCCTTTTTTAAGAGAGTAGGTAGGAGTATTATGGGGTTTGTGTGGGCGAATAGGACCCCGAGGGTAAGGAGAGGGTTCCTGGAATGCAGTAGGGACCGAGGAGGGTTGGGGCTGCCAAACCTGGGGAGCTACTACTGGGCAGCAAATGTGGCGATGATCCGCAAGTGGGTGATGGAGGGAGAGGGGGCGGCATGGAAGAGGATAGAGATGGCGTCCTGTAAAGGAACGAGCCTGGGGGCGTTGGTGACGGCATCGCTGCCGCTCTCGCCGTCAAAGTATACCACGAGCCCGATGGTGGCGGCAACGCTAAGGATCTGGGGCCAGTGGAGACGGCACCGGGGTGCAATGGGAGCATCGGTGTGGTCCCCGGTCAGGGGTAACCACCGGCTTATCCCGGGGAGGATGGACGGGGGTTTCAGAGCTGGCATCGGGCGGGGATTGGAAGAATGGGGGACCTGTTCATTGACGGGACGTTTGCGAGCCTAGGGGCACTGGAGGAGAAGTTTGAGATACCCCCGGGAAATGCTTTTAGATATATGCAGGTGAGGGCGTTTGTGAGGCGACAGGTGAGGGAATTCCCGTTGCTCCCGGCACAAATTTCAAGACAGGGTGATCTCGGGTGTATGGGTCGGGGAGGGCAAGGTGTCGACAATATACCAGGAGATGGAAGAAGAGGGGGAAGCGCTGGTAGAAGAGCTGAAGGGTAAATGGGAGGAGGAGCTGGGGGAGGAGATTGAGGAAGGTCTGTGGGTTGATGCCCTGGGTAGGGTTAACTCCTCCTCCTCGTGTGCCAGGCTCAGCCTGATACAATTTAAGGTGGTTCACAGAGCGCACTTGACGGGGGCGAGGTTGAGTAGGTTCTTTGGGGTAGAGGACAGATGTGGAAGGTGCTCAGGGAGCCCGGCGAACCATGTCCATATGTTTTGGTCATGCCCGGCACTGGAGGGGCTGTGGAGAGGAGTGGCGGGAGCAATATCTCAGGTGGTGAAAGTCTGGGTCAAGCCAAGCTGGGGGCTAGCAATATTTGGAGTGGTGGGTGAGCAGGGAGTGCAGGAGGCGAAAGAGACCGGCATTCTGGCCTTTGCGTCCCTAGTAGCCCGGCGAAGGATCTTGCTCATATGGAAAGAGGCGAAGCCCCCCAGCGTGGAGGCCTGGATAAACGACATGGCTGAGTTCATAAAGCTGGAGAGGATTAAGTTCGCCTTGAGAGGGTCTGCGCAGGGGTTCTACAGGCGGTGGCAACCGTTCCTAGACTATCTCGCGGAGCGTTAGAGGAAGGTCGGTCAGCAGCAGCAGCAGCCTAGGGGGGGGTGGGGGGGAATGGGGGCTTTCCTGGGAGGGTGGATGAGCAAGAGATAACATGAAGGATTGGGGAAACTGGCACGTGTGGGAGAGAGCCAGTGTACAAAGCTATGTAACATATCATTTCACCATGTATATATCTTGCTCTGTGCGATTTATTTTGTTACGGGGGTGGGGGGGGGGGGGGTTTATTGTTTGTACGGGTGAAAAATTGTGTTAAAAAACTTTAATAAATATATATATTTTTTTAAATGGAATATCGGTGATCATGGGTGATTTTAATCTTCACATAGACGGGGCAAATCAAATTAGCCACAATGTCGTAGAGGAGGAATTCCTGGAGTGTATACGGGATGGTTTTCTTGACCACTATATGGAGGGACCAACTAGAGAGCAGGCCACCTTAGACTGGGTAGTGTGTAATGAGAAGGGAATTATTGCCAATCTGGTTGTACGAAATCCCTTGGGGATGAGCGAACATAACATGATAGAATATTTTATCAAGATGGAGAGTGAAGTAGTTGATTCGGAGACTAGGGTGCTGAATCTTAATAAAGGGAACCAGTAGGATATGAGGCGTGAGTTGGCCTTGATAGATTGGGGAGAGTTACTTAAAGGGATGACAATGAATAGACAATGGCAAACATTCAAGGAACACATGGAGGAACTACAGCAACTGTTCATTCCTGTCTGGCACAAAAGCAAAGGAGGTAAGAGGGCCAATCCATGGCTTACAAAGAGATACAAGGAAGAAGCATACAGATTGGCCAAGAAAATTAATAGGTCTGAGGATTGGGAGCAGTTTAGAATTCAGCAAAGAAGGACAAAGGGATTGATTGTGAAGGGGAAAGTACAGTACGAAAGGAAGCTTGCAGGGAACATAAAGTCTGATACTAAGAGTTTCTACAGATCTGTGAAGAGAAAGAGATTGGTAAAGAGAAATATAGGCCCCCTACAGACAGAAACAGGGGAATGCATAATAAGGGACAAAGAAATGGCTGAGCAATTGAATACATACTTTGGTTCTGTCTTCACAAATGAGGACACAAATCAGATCCCAGAAATGTTGGAGAATGAAAGGTGTAGTGAGAGGGAAGAAATGAGGGAGATCAACATTGGTACAGAAATGGTGCTGGGAAAACTGATGGGATTGAAGGCGGATAAATCCCCAGGGCCTGAGAATCTGCATCCCAGAGTGCTTAAGGAGGTGGCTCTGAAAATAGTGGATGCATTGGTGGTCATCTTCCGGGATTCTATAGACTCTGGAACTGTCCCTGCAGATTGGAGGGTAGCTCATGTCACTCCGATATTCAAAAAGGGAGGTAGAGAGAAAGCAGGGAATTATAGACCAGTAAGTATAACATCAGTAGAGGGGAAAATACTTGAATCCATTATCAAGGACTTTATAGCGGAACATTTAGAAAGCAGGGGCAGGATCAGTCAGAGTCAGCATGGATTTATGAGGGAAAATCATGCTTGACAAATCTGTTGGAATTCTTTGAAGAGGTAACCAGTACAGTTGACAAGGGGGAGCCAGTCGATGTGGTATATTTGGACTTTCAGAAGGCGTTTGGCAAAGTCCCGCATAAGAGATTATCTTATTAAAATTAAAGCGCATGGGATTGGGGAAATGTATTGAGGTGGATCGAAAACTGGTTGGCAGAGAGGAAACAAAGAGGAGGGTTTAATGGGTGCTTTTCAAATTGGCAGACAGTAATTAGTGAGGTACCACAGGGATCGGTTCTGGGACCCCAGCTATTCACAATATATATTAATGATTTGGATAAGGGAACAAAATGTACCATCTCAAAGTTTGCAGATGATACCAAATTAGGTGGGAGGGTGAATTGTGACGAGGATACAGGGATCCTACAGGATGATCTGGGCAGGTTGGGCGAGTGGGCAAACCAATAGCAGATGCAGTATAATTTGGATAAGTGTGAGGTTATTCATTTTGGAAGCAAAAACAGGAAGGCAGATTACTACCTGAATGGTTATAAATTGGGAGAGGGGAGTGTGCAGCAGGACCTGGGTGTCCTTGTGCACCATTCACTGAAGGTAAGCATGCAGGTGCAGCAGGCGGTAGAGAAGGTTAATGGTATGTTCGCCTTCATTGCAAGAGGTTTTGAGTATAGAAACAGGGATGTGTTGCTGCATTGTACAGGGCCTTGATGAGGCCACACTTGGAGTATTGTGTGCAGCTTTTGGTCTCCTTCTCTGAGGAAGGATGTTCTTGCTCTCGAGGGAGTGCAGCGAAGGTTTACCAGACTGATTCCAGGGATGGTGGGACTGTCATATGAGGAAAGATTGACTAGGTTGGGATTGTTCTTGCTGGAGTTCAGAAGAATGAGGAGGGATCTCATAGAAAGTTATAAAATTCTAACAGGACTAGACAGGGTAGATGCAGGGAAGATGTTACCAATGATGGGTGTGTCCAGAACTAGGGGTCACAGCCTGAGGATTCAGGGTGAACCATTTTGGACAGAGATAAGGAGACATTTCTTCACACAAAGAGTGGTGAGCCTGTGGAATTCATTACCACAGGAAGTAGTTGATGCTAAAACTTTGAATATATTCAAGAGACGGCTGGATATAGCACTTGGGGAGAATGGAATCCAAAGGCTATGGGGAGAAAGCAGGATTAGGCTATTGAATTGGATGATCAGCCATGATCGTGATGAATGGCGGAGCAGGCTCGAAGGGCCAAAAGGCCTCCTCCTGCTCCTATTTTCTATGTACCTATGTATCTATGTAACCTATATACAACAACCCTATATACATAACCTGAAGGCCAGCATTAGTGAGGGCCACGAGAGGGAGGGGAGAACCTTGGAGAACAATTTCAAAATGAACGATTTGGGTTTCACAGAGGTGTAAATTCTCATATTTTGTTCAATCTCTTCCCCCTCCCCTCCCCTTTTCCCACAGTGACTGTGTCAGGTGTAAGGTGTTTGATACTGGGGAGCTGAAGAAGAACGGCACATGCCACAAGGTGTGCACAGATGAGATTCGACAGGTGGAGGATCTGGGTGAGTTTACACATTGATGTGGCAAGTTAAGCTACCAGCAGTCCTGCTTATTGGTTGTCTAATCAGGACATGACCCCTCCTGGGCACAGCACCTTCCCCCTACAGGCACAGTGTCACCAATAAACCCTCCCCCCACAGGCACAATATCACCAAAAACCCTCCCTCCACAGGCACAGTGTCACCAATAAACCCTCCCCACAAGCGCAGTATCATCAACAAACCCGCCCCCCATTGACACAGTGTCACCAAAATACCCTCCCCCTCAGGTTTAGTATCATCAATGAATGCTGTGGTGATGTGCATCAATGTAAATACATGTAGGCTAGCTAGACACTAGAGGGAGTACCAGAAACACACACACACAGACACTCAACCAATAGAACAGTTAGATAGGAGATGACCAATGGACAATCACGATACACAAGGAGGTGACACGACCACAGGGTGGCATTACACCAACCCATATATAAAGGATACCACACACATGATCTGCCTCTTTCCAGTGGAAACAGTCAGTGAGTACAGACACAGGGTTGATTCAATATTACACCCACCACGTGGATTGCAGCAACTGGTTAGTCAGTCTGGGTAGCTATAGTAGGATTAGCAGTAGTGTCGAACCAGAGTAATAGAAGTGTAAATAGTTTAATAAACGTGTTGAAGTTATCTCCACGTCTGAACCTTCCTTTGGCAAGTGCACCACAAGGAAGCCACTTATGTTACACATACAACCTAACAAATCATGGTACCAGAAGTGAACTGTTTCAATCCATATAGCCATACCTCAGCGTACAGTGACAACCAGCAATAATACCCAGGCAAGATGTTCGAGATCCCAGTTCTGCAGCAGCTCCAGTGCCACGGCGATCTCCGCCAAAACTGGCGGGCATTCCGGCAAAAGTTTGAAATCTTCCTGGTGGCAGCCGAACTAGAAGAATTGGCCGATCCTGAAAAAACAGAGCTTCTCCTCACCATCGCCGGTGCCAGAACAGAAGAGATCTTTTAAAAATTCAAGTTCTCCAAAGGGCAAAACAGGAGCGACTTCCAGGCAGTCCTGGACAAATTCGGCAAATACTGTGAGGAAAATAAACTCCAACCAGCAAGAAAAGGTAAGAGAAGCACCAGTACTCACCTTGAGGCCCAAATCCCAGAGCAGAGAACAATTTTGGTCGGTGGCCATCTTTCTAAAGGGTCTGCACTTGCGCAGTTGCGTGAGAAGCGCGCAGAACGGAATGTCGTTTGCGCATGCGCGAAAAGCCATGCGTGCGCAATAACGAAAACGGCCCGATGTAATGGAACAGCGATCTGCACATGCGCAATCGCTTCCTAGGCGCTACATCACGCGTGTCATGACGTCAGAGGCCCAGGACCACGCCCATTTAAAGGAGAAACATCCCAAATCATACAAAAAATCTTTTAAAGCTGTAAAACAACCTTCCTTCACCTGGAATGCAAGCACAATGCCTCAAATTGAACCAGGAAATAAAATAAACCTCTGAAGAACCCTGCAACAAGCAGTTATCTATGCCCAAACCGATGATTCCGACCCTGAATACTTCAATACCGACCGTTACATTTTCTCTGGACCTCGCGAGCCCAATGGCAGCTCCGACGCAAACAGTGATGATATGGTCATAGAAGACTACGACTCGGACGAACCTTTCACCTTGGGAGACTACCCCAGTACCAAATTCGAACTGCAACTAGACGTTTTGCACATTGGCGACCCCCATATTGAATCTGACGCAGACGCGGATTCGTTCTTCGGATTTGAGGATCTTCAGCCCAGCAGATATGACATCCCGACTCGTGAGCGCAGGTTGATGCTGCAGCCTGAAACTTAGAGACAGAGGGCGGTACAAGCCCACAGAGAGCGGCCTGCTGCCACACAAAGAGTGGTCCACGCACAGCTCAGGGTTCCCGACTCTACGAAAGAAGACATGCAAGACTCCACACCCCAGTCCTTGCATGAACAAGAAGTGACTCCAGTGTCACAAGCCTCCGCAGCGAGCTTGTGGACAGCCTCCACAACAGAAGCACCTCAAGACTCCGACGCGCAGCCCTTGCAGGAGCAAGACCACGAGGGTCTAGCAACCTCGTCTGACTAACTATTGGCAGATGATGCAAGTCTGCCATGCTCAAGTAAACAGCAGGAAGACTACGACAGTCTACCACGCTCCAGTGCACAGCAGGACGACCATGCTACAGGTCTATCATGCTACAGTGAAGAACAAAGCGACAATGACAGTCCAGGGACAACAGCAAGACAATGACAGTCCACCCACATTGTTTGCGCCACCAGATAAAGACTCTGACAATTTACCCAACCCAAGTGAACAACAAGCAGCTACTGAGGCTCTACCCACAGTATGTGAGATGACTGACGACAGCATCCCACTTCCCATGCAAGATATGCAAAGTCACAGACCTCAGCTAATGTGTACAGAGGCACTCGACGATCACTGTGAGACCACTAGTGACTCCGGTGACACCACGATACTTCCACCCTCATTCGCTCAAACCTCTCCACAAGTCAATGCATTCCTGCATATTCCGATTCCAGACGTGCAGCTTCAAGAAATCTCAGCTGACTCCAGTGAACCTGCTAAGACTCCGGACGGGGAGCATCAACAAACCAACACTGACTCAGTTAAAACAGACCAGACTCCAGATGGGGAGCAACCAAACGCCGACTCTGATTCACGTAAGCCGGACTTTACTCCAGACAGGGAGTGCCGCAACCTCAGTGATGGCACGCTCAGCGTGACAGCAGATGCCACAACGACAGGAGATGGATCACTTAACAATTACACTGGGCCAGTAATAACAAGCAGCGGCTATAGTCCAAGAGGAATACACCAATATTCACCACAGCAATATACACACATTTTTTCCACACCAGCAGTGCAGCCAATGACAGCTGATGCTGGACAAACCCAGTATTCAGGCATGCAGCAGCCAGCAGTCTATGCAGCATATTCTCAAATAGGCCAGCACTACAGATTGCCCACTAATGGAATCAAGACCGAAGGAGGACTACCGCAAGTGCAATCTGCACTACAGACTGGATGCCTTAGTTACAGTCCAGGATTTGCTGCACCCCAGCGTGGCCATGTGGCATATTCCTATCAGATGCAAGGTTCTAGTTTCACACCATCACCAGGTATTTATGCGAGCAGCAATTCTGTTTCCAATTCGACAAGCTTCAACGGTTCTCAGCAGGATCACCCTTCCAGCACAGCACGTGGCCAGAACCAATATGTACAGTCTTATCCAACTTCAACATATGGCACATCCATGACCATGACTGTTGATGGTACCTCTTCAATGTCAACACCTTATCAGCTACAAGATGCCATCCGACAGCAACATCACAAACATCGAAAAAAGAAAAAGACTCCAAATCAGACAGCAAAGTGATTTGACCACTTCTTGGTTCCTGTGGCACAGGGACGTTGATGGCGTTCATAACCAAGAGAGACATTTGACCATGATGATTGATGGTTTATGGACTCACACAAATGATTTGGACTTATTGTTTAATCACTGTTCCCATGACTTGTATATACCTTACCTTATCTACCTGTTCTTTGTTCAATTTTCTTAAAGTGTACAGAAAATATGAACATATAAAAAAGGGGGGATGTGGTGATGTGCATCAATGTAAATACATGTAGGCTAGCTAGACACCAGAGGGAGCACCAGAAACATCACACACACACTCAGCCAATAGATCAGTTAGATAGGAGACGACCAATGGACAATCACGATACACAAGGAGGTGACACGACCGCATTACACCAACCGATATATAAAGGACACCACACACATGATCTGCCTCTTTCCAGTGGAGACAATCAGTGAGTACAGACACAGGGTTGATTCAATATTACACCCACCACGGGGATTGCAGCAGCTGGTTAGTCAGTCTGGGTAGCTATAGCAGTAGTGTCGAACCAGAGTAATAGAAGTGTAAATAGTTTAATAAACGTGTTGAAGTTATCTCCACGTCTGAACCTTCCTTTGTCAAGTGCACCACAAGGAAGCCGCTTATGTTACACCAACAACATAACAAATCAAACCCTACCCCCATAGGCGCAGTATCACCAACGAACCCTTCCCCCACAGGCACAGTGTCATCAATAAACCCTCCCCCAACAGGCACAATATCACCAATAAACCCTCCCCCCACAGGCACTGCCACCAATAAACACTCCCCCCACAGGCACTGTCACCAATAAACCCTCCCCTCACAGGCACAGTATCACCAATAAGCCCTCCCCCCACAGGCACTGTGTCACCAAAAGCCCTCCTCCTAGAGGCGCAGTGTCATCAATGAATCCTTCCCCACAGGCACTGTGTCACCAATAAACCCTCCCCCCACAGGCACTGTGTCACCAAAAGCCCTCCTCCTAGAGGCGCAGTATCATCAATGAATCCTTCCCCCACAGACACAGTGTCATCAATAAACCTCCCCTCCCCCAAAGGCACAATATCACAAATAAACTCTCGCCCCACAGGCACTGTGGCACCAATAAACCCTCCCCCACAGGCATTGTGTCACCAATAAACCCTCCCCCCCCCCAATCGGCACAATATCGCCAATAGGGGCAGCACGGTAGCATTGTTGTTAGCACAATTGCTTCACAGCTCCAGGGTCCCAGGTTCGATTCTGGCTTGGGTCACTGTCTGTGCGGAGTCTGCACATCCTCCCCGTGTGTGCGTGGGTTTCCTCCGGGTGCTCCGGTTTCCTCCCACAGTCCAAAGATGTGCAGGTTAGGTGGATTGGCTATGATAAATTGCCCTTAGTGTCCAAAATTGCCTTAGTGTTGGGTGGGATTACTGGGTTTGTTTCGGTTATGGGGATAAGGTGGAGGTGTTGACCTTGGGTAGGATGCTCTTTCCAGGAGCCAGTGCAGACTCGATGGGCCGAATGGCCTTCTGCACTGTAAATTCTATGAATCTATAAAAACCCTCCCCCACAGGCACAATATCACCAATAAACCCTCCCCCAACAGGCACAATATCACTAATAAACCCTCCCCCCACAGGCGCAATATCACCAATAAACCTCCCCAACAGGCACAATATCACTAATAAACCCTCCCCCATAGGCACAATATCGCCAATAAACCCTCGCCCCACAGGCACTGTGGCACCAATAAACCCTCCCCCCACAGACACTGTGTCACCAATAAACCCTCCCCCCACAGACACTGTGTCACCAATAAATCCTCCCCCCACAGGCACATTATCGCTAATAAACCCTCCCCCACAGGCACTGTGTCACCAATAAACCCTCCCCCCATCGGCACAATATCGCCAATAAACCCTCCCCCAACAGGCACAATATCACTAATAAACCCTCCCCCATAGGCACAATATCGCCAATATACCCTCGCCCCACAGGCACTGTGTCACCAATAAACCCTCCCCCCACAGGCACAAAACCACCAATAAACCCTCCCCCAACAGGCACAAAATCACCAATAAACCCTCCCCCAACAGGCACAATATCACCAATAAACCCTCCCCCACAGCACACAGTCACCAATAAACCCTCCCCTCACAGGCACAATATCACCAATAAGCCCTCCCCCCACAGGCACTGTGTCACCAAAAGCCCTCCTCCTAGAGGCGCAGTGTCATCAATGAATCCTTCCCCACAGGCACTGTGTCACCAATAAACCCTCCCCCACAGGCACTGTGTCACCAAAAGCCCTCCTCCTAGAGGCGCAGTATCGTCAATGAATCCTTCCCCCACAGACACAGTGTCATCAATAAACCTCCCCTCCCCCAAAGGCACAATATCACCAATAAACCCTCGCCCCACAGGCACTGTGGCACCAATAAGCCCTCCCCCACAGGCATTGTGTCACCAATAAACCCTCCCCCCCCATCGGCACAATATCGCCAATAGGGGCAGCATGGTAGCATTGTTGTTAGCACAATTGCTTCACAGCTCCAGGGTCCCAGGTTCGATTCTGGCTTGGGTCACTGTCTGTGCGGAGTCTGCACATCCTCCCCGTGTGTGCGTGGGTTTCCTCCAGGTGCTCCGGTTTCCTCCCACAGTCCAAAGATGTGCAGGTTAGGTGGATTGGCTATGATAAATTGCCCTTAGTGTCCAAAATTGCCCTTAGTGTTGGGTGGGGTTACTGGGTTTGTTTCGGTTATGGGGATAAGGTGGAGGTGTTGACCTTGGGTAGGATGCTCTTTCCAGGAGCCGGTGCAGACTCGATGGGCCGAATGGCCTCCTTCTGCACTGTAAATTCTATGAATCTATAAAAACCCTCCCCCACAGGCACAATAACACCAATAAACCCTCCCCCAACAGGCACAATATCACTAATAAACCCTCCCCCCACAGGCGCAATATCACCAATAAACCTCCCCCAACAGGCACAATATCACTAATAAACCCTCCCCCATAGGCACAATATCGCCAATAAACCCTCGCCCCACAGGCACTGTGGCACCAATAAACCCTCCCCCCACAGGCACAAAATCACCAATAAACCCTCCCCCAACAGGCACAAAATCACCAATAAACCCTCCCCAACAGGCACAATATCACCAATAAACCCTCCCCCACAGCACACAGTCACCAATAAACCCTCCCCCAACAGGCACAATATCACCAATAAACCCTCCCCCACAGGCACAATATCACTCTCGACCTATCTGATGCATCACGGCCTTGGCGCTGTCAGCCTTGATACGGTTGAAAGCCTGGTGGGCCTCAGCCGTCAGGGGGAAAAATGTGGAGTGGATGAGTGGGCAGGCCTTGTCCGCATAATTAGGGACCCACTGGGCATAATAGAAGAAGAACCCCAGGCATCGTTTGAGGGCCTTGGGGCAGTGGGGGAGGGGGAGTTCCATGAGGGGGCGCATGCGGTCGGGGTCAGGCCCTAGAACTCCATTTTGCACAACATAGCCAAGGGTGGCTAAGCGGTTGGTGCTGAACTTCTCCTTGTTATACGTGAGGTTCAGGAGTTAGGCGGTGTGGAGAAATTTGAAAAGGTTAGTGCCGTGGTCCTGCTGGTCGTGGCCGCAGATGGTGACGTTATCTAGGTACGGGAAGGTGGCCCGCAGTCCGTACCGGTCAACCATTCGGTCCATCTCCCGTTGGAAGACCGAGACCCCATTAATGACGCCGAAAGAAACCCTAAGGAAGTGGTAAAGGTGGCCGTCTGCTTCGAACGCAGTGTATTGGTGGTCCGCCTTGCAGATTGGGAGCAGGTGGTAGGCAGATTTCAGGTCGACTGTAGAGAAGACCCGGTACTGTGCAATCTGATTGACCATATCAGATATGCGTGGGAGGGGGTACGCGTCGAGCTGCGTGTACTGATTGATGGTCTGACTGTAGTCAATGACCATCCTGTGTTTCTCCCCAGTCTTTACAACTACCACTTGGGCTCTCCAGGGGCTGTTGCAGGCGTCAATGATGCCTTCCCACAGTAGCCGCTGGACCTCCAACCTGATGAAGGTCCTGTCCTGGGCACTGTACCGTCTGCTCCTGGTGGCGACGGGTTTGCAATCCAGGGTGAGGTTTGCAAACAAGGAAGGTGGGTCGACCTTAAGCGTCGTGAGGCCGCATCGGTGAGGGGTGGTAGGGGTCCGCCGAATTTTAGAGTTAGACTTTGGAGGTTGCACTGGAAGTCTAGGCCGAGTAGCAGGGCAACGCAGAGGTTGGGGAGGATGTAGAGCCGGAAGTTGCTGAACTCTACGCCCTGGACGGTGAGGGTGGCAATGCAGTAACCCCGGATTTCCACGGAGTGGGATCTGGAGGCCAGGGAGATTATCTGGGTAACTGGGTGTACCGCGAGGGAGCAGCGCCTTGCTGTAGAGGGGTGGATAAAGCTCTCCATGCTCCCGGAGTTGAGAAGGCAGGGTGTCTTGTGGCCATCGACTTTCACCGTCGTCGTCATGGTTGCGAGGTTGTGCGGCCGGGACTGGTCGAGCGTGATGGAGGCGAGCTGCGGCAGGTGTTGGTAGGCCCCGGGCTGGTCGGCGGCGGTGGCAGGCGATGAGTGGCCAGATGAGGTGCCCGAAGAGCAGGGGTCCTGAGGCGCCATCCAAAATGGCGCCGAAGATGGCGGCCCCCACAGCATGCACATGGCGGCAGCGTTAAAGATGGCGGTGCCCACGGGCAGCACGAGGACTGATGGGGGGAAGATGGCAGCACCCATGGGCCGCACGTGGACTGCGGGGACAAAAATGGCGGCGCCCACGGGTCGCACGTGGGGGGGTGCAGGAACAATGGGCCTGGATACGGCGGCGATCGACCGGGCCTGGCACACTGCAGCAAAATGTCCCTTCTTCCTGCAGGTCTTGCAGATTGCACTCCACGCCGGGCAGCACTGCCGGGGGTGCTTTGTCTGCCCACAGAAATAGCACTTGGGCCCCCCGGGGTTGCTGGCTGCCGCGCGGCGCAGGCTTGGGTTTGGCTGGGGGCAGCCGCTGGTGGGGCCCACAATGTCCATGAAGGGGGCGCCGTGCGGCCGGGGGCGTACGATTGTACATTACGGGAGGCTACGGTTAGTGAGGGCGCGAGTTGCTTGGTCGCCGCGAGGTCGAGCGTACCCCCTTCTAAGAGGTGCTGGCGGATGTACGCCGACCCCAGGTCCGTAACGAAAGCGTCCCTGATTAAGAGTTCAGTATGTTCAATGACCGAAACTGCCTGGCAATCGAAGTTCCTCGCCAGGATGTGCAGGGCACGACCAAAATCGTCCAATGACTCACCGGGGAGTTGTTGCCGCGTGGACAGGAGATGCCTGGAGTAGAGTTTGTTGATCGGCCGGATGTAGTTACCTTTCAGAAGCGCCATGGCCTCAGTGTAGTTGGGCGTAACCCGGATAAGGGGAAAAATATCGGAGCTCACTCGTGAGTACAGGATCTGGAGTTTCTGTGCTTCTGAAGGTTGTTCTGTCGCTGATCTGATGTAGGCTTCAAAGCAAGCTAGCCAGTGGTCGAAGGCTGACGTGGCATTGTCTGTTTGAGGGTTCAGCCGTAGGCGATCTGGCTTGATGCGTAATTCCATCACTGTAATATCTCTGCTTAATAAATTGATGCACTATCAATTACGACGAGAGTAGAGAGTAATCGAGGCTTCATTAAGCGGAGATATGTTGCCTCCTGCAGCTGCTACCAAAATGGCAGCAGCTCGGTGAGCACACACATTTATACTCCACCTACTAGGCGGAGCCAGCAGGCAGGGATCTACCTCCATACCTGTAGTAGAGGAGCCTTACCGTATTACATCTAATGCACGGATTATACAAACAGTGGTGACTACCACATCCCACGGGCACAATATCACCAATAAACCCTCCCCCCACAGGTACTATCACCAATAAACCCTCCCCACATAGGCACAGTATCACCAAAAAAAACCTCCCCCCGCAGGCGCAGTATCATCAACGAACCCTTCCCCCATAGGCACAGTGGCACCAAACAACCCTCCCCCCACGAGCACAGTGCCACCAAAAAAAAGCTCTCCCCCCCCAGGCACAATGTCACCAATAAACCCTCCCCGCTCAGACATAGTGTAACCAATAAACCCTTCCCCCACAGGCACAATGTCACCAATGAACCCTCCCCCCATAGGCACAATGTTACCAATAAACCCTCCCCCCACAGGCACAGTATCATCACACAAGCACCTTCATACTTGGGGATCTCCACACTCTCTATCAGGAATGCACCAGTTTTGGTAACCTTGGTCACCAACTCATAACCAGTGTCCACCCAACGAGGCCAGCCGCCCACTCTCTACCACCTCACATTTATTCATGGGTCAGTGTGACTGGGACTGCTCCTGGTCAAATTAATAATACCTTATTTTAATGCTCTGTGGATTACAGTCAACCGGCAGGATTTTACCCCACTTTCCCCTCCTCCCCCCACCTCAACAATGGAGGCAACCCGCTATTCGCTGGCAGCGGCATCCTGCAGTTCCGCCACTATCAACAAAGTTTCCCGTTGTTTGCACCCTCCACAGCCAGGTAACCGTGGCAGGAGGTTCACCGTCAGCGAGACCAGAAGTACCCGCCAGCGGGAATGGCTGTAAAATGCCTCCCAAAAGGTGTGAATTGTCTCAAGCCAGGACAGTTGGTAGGATTTTGCAAGCCCAGGTCAGTTGGTGGGGGGGTGAATGTAATGCAACATGAATCCAAGGTTCCGGTTGAGGCCGTACTCATGTGTGCGGAACTTGGCTATCAGTTTCGAACCTCTTTAACCTGTGATTATCCTTCTCGCCAGTTGCTCCGTCTGGGCCTGCAAAGGCTCGCATTCAAAGTATCGTCTTGCATCTTTGACTTTGTCTATATATATGTTTCTGGAACCTACCTCCTCATTCACCTGAGGAAGGAGCAGCGCTCCGAAAGCTATGAATTCGAAATAAACCTGTTGGACTTTAACCTGGTGTTCTTACTTCCCCCATGATGCGATTCAGTGAGCTTCCTAAGGACACATATTTAATTAGCTGAACAGTGCACGATCACTCGTGGTCAGTCGTTCTGCACCCCCCCCCCTCCCCCCCTTCCATTCCGGTGCAGAAATCACCCCCACTTCCATGCATGATTCCGTCCAATGTGTACAACGCACTACATTCAGCCGCGTGTTTCTCGGTGGCGCGCCCTTCGCTGGCAGTGGGATTCTCTCTTCCCGCCGCTTGTCCAGGGGATTCCCCACTGAATCCACCCCACGCTGCCAGGAAACCTGCTGGCGGTAGTGCACTGACTGCGGGGAAAGAGAAACCCAATGGCCGGAGAATTCTGTGGTTTCAGTACATTATATTCAATCAGTGCAGTCTGTAAATGATTATGGCCCATGTTACTGTATAAACACCTGGCATTCTTGTATCAATTCCTCTCCGTTACTTCCACTGCATTTATTTGACTTTGTTTAATGTCTTTGTTCAAAAAGCAAATTTGATACCAATGTTAAGTATTAATTTGATAACTGTTGCTTAAAATCTATCCAAGTTTCAAGTGGACTGTGATAGCGCATGGCAGATTGCAACCAATGTTATTTAGGGATTGATTCTGGGGAATGGAATAAGCATTGCCGTGTCCTGCTGGAGTAGCCAATGAGGTGTGGCTGCCAGGTTTTAGTGCCTTTTCATTTAATTCCGAATCACATCATTTGATTTATGTCCTGCCTCTCTCTCTCTCTCTCTCTAGACACAGGAAATGCCAATGGCGTCATCTGTAGCTATAAAGACGAGAATGGCTGTACTGTTCATTTCCGTTATGAGGAAGAGTCAAATGGAAATTCTGTTTTGACAGTTGTTAAAGAACCAGGTTTGACAGTTATTCCTCATGCATAATTGAACCCTCTGTTCTCTATGTTAGTTTATTTGCATTTTCTCGGTTCTGTTAGCAATAAGTACAAACGGGGAGTATTGTGGAAACATAGGGTGCAATTTAACGGGAAAAATGCAGAGCTCTCTTTGCACCAAGAACGACCCCGCTATCAAATTAGACTTTTCTTTTTTGCCCTCGACAAGGAAAACCCCGCCGAGACCACACTTACTTTCATTCCAAGACGAGATCGGGCCACCATTTTTAAATGCTGCCTCGATTTCTCAACTCCTCTTGACATCCCCACTGCGGCCTCCTGACTCCCCCCCCCCCCCCACTAAATGCCCCAACTTACCTGAGTGGGGGTCCTCGAGCCACCCCCTCATCCCAACTCAAAATGGCAGGGTACCCCAGATATCTGAAGAGAAAAAGATTGGTGAAGACAAATGTAGGACCCTTACAGTCAGAAACAGGGGAATTTATAATGGGAACAAAGAAATGGTTGACCAACTAAATATATACTTTGGTCCTGTTTTCATGAAAGAGGACATAAATAACATACCAGATATGTTGGGGAACACTGGGTTTAGTAAGAGGGAGTAACTGAAAGAAATCTGTATTATTAGAGCAATGGTATTCAGGAAATTGATGGGATAGTAAGCTGATAAATCCCCAGGGCCTGATAATCTGCATCTCACAGTACTTAAGGAAATAGTCCCAGAAATAAAGGATGGTCATCTCCCATTATTCTACTAAGTCTGGAACAGTTCCTACAGATTGGAAGGTAGCTATTATAACCCCATTATTTAAAAGGAAAGAAGAGTGAAAACAGGGAATGAAAGACCAGTAAGCCTGATGTCAGTAGTTGGCAAAATCCTAAGGTCCATTATAGAAGATTGAATGGCAGAGAACTTGGAAAACGGTAACAGAATCGGACAGAGTCAGCATGGATTTATGAAAGGGAGATTATGGTGGAGAAATCTACTGGAATTCTTTGAGGGTGTAACTAGGAGAGTTGGTGAGAGGGGGCTAGTGGAAGTGGTTAATTTGAACTTTCAGAAGGCTTTCGACAAAGTCCCACATAAGAGATTAGCGTGTCAAATTAAAGCGCATGGGAATGGACGTAGTGTATTGAGATGGATAGAAAACTGATTGGCAGACAGGAAACAAAGAGTAGGAATGAACAGGTCTTTTTCCAAATGACAGGCAGTGACAAGTGGGGTACCACAGGGATCGGTGCCGGAACCCCAGCTTTTAACAATATATTCACGATTGATGGTTTAGATGATATGTCCAAATTAGCAGATGACACAAAGCTGGGTGGGGGGTTGAGCTGTGAAGAGGATGCAAAGTTGCATTAGTTTTATTTGAAGAAGCTCTGTGAGTGGGCAAATGCATAGCAAATGCAGTATAATGTGGATAAATATGAGGTTATTTACTTTTGGTAGCAAAACCAAGAAGGCAGATTATTATCTAAATGACTATAATTTTGAGAGAGGTGGACTTTAACTTGAGTCCGCTAAATCATGCCCAATGTCTCTAATTATCTGCTCCCCAGAAGTCATACCAAAATCCCATTAGGCCTCTCCTTGTAAACATTAGCATGGCTTGAAAAAAATTATGATCTCACTTTTACGATACCTTAATTGCACCCTTTGTAGCCACAAGGTCTGTCTGTCTTTTAAATCAGGATTTTTGAAAAATATTACTGTAGCAGATACATACATCCCCTAACCAAGGCGTTGAAAAACATTACTGCACCAGATACATATACCAATTTCTTACATTAATCACAGGAGTCATAGTTCCTGTGTTTCAACAGTGATCACACTTAAGTGTATTGGGACAAAAGCTCACAGCACAATAGGAGGCCATTCAGCCCATCATGCCTGTGTTTGCTCTTTGAAAGAGGAGAAGTCTACCATCCAACGTTCCTGTTTTTTCACAATTAACTTTTCATCCTCCAGTTCCTCACCCAACTCCCTTTCAAAATTATCCATTAACTTTTCAGGTCTGACATTCCAGATTCTGAAATCTCGCTGAAATAAAGTGTGCTCCTCATCTTCCCTCAAGGTCTTTTACAAGTACTTTCTCTCAACTTACTCTATTAAAACCTCTCTTCAAAGCTCAATGAGGTGATCCCTTCATGGTCTCTTGTTCCAAAAAGAATAGTCCTAACTTTCAAGCCTCGCCTCATGACTGAAGTTCTTCATCCCTGGTAACACCCTGGCTAAACCTCCTCTGGGTTTTATGACCTCTACATTTATCTGGAATGTGATGTCCACATTGCGAGGACTGTCGGGGGTGTGGGGTTTGGAGCCTAGGCAGGGAAGAGCACATCATAGGGTGTGGGAGGGGTGGTGTAACATCTTCGGGGGATGAAGGTGTCCCCGACTCAGCTCAGATCAGCCCCTAAAGAACAGTTCAGTAGTTTGCTTAAAACAATCGACCTGCCCACTCCCTCCTGCCCACCACCATGTCATGGTGTGGGCTGCATTTATTCAGGTCAACTGGGTTGATAACAAGTGAATTGTCCATTAATTATTCATTTCAAAATGCGGATGGACTACAGATTTTGGTGCTCACTGTATGAGAGGAACTGGTCGGGGAGTGGATGGGAAGGCAGCAGGCTATTCGACATGCCCCCTGCCAGAAACATGCCTTGGGTGGAGGGGGAAGGCTGTGGGCTGGGGAATGGGTAAAATCAAACCCTACATGGTTTTAACCACCTCATCATCTGGCCCTGCCACCTTGAGCCATTTGTGCGCCTGAGTACAAAATTACCATCTACATTTGCAGCAAATTTGATAAACAACTCCTCCTCACTCTTTGAGGCTCTTTAAAAGACAATGAAAGATTTCACAGCTTCCCCTCCACTCCATAACTCAAGATTCAATCTTAGAACCAACTCGAAAATCCTTTCTGTTTTGGACTTTATCAAGATCCCTCATTAATCCTGTCCTCTTTTTCCTTCTCAAACATTGCTGAAGTCATGGCAACCAGGAATATTAAGAATCCCATTCCTGGTCCAGTTTAACCATATCTCAATTAATAAAACGAGTTCATAATCCCTGTAGCAATTTGTACTCTCTGCTCACCAATAATATCAGTTACTCTCTGTACATTGATGTAAACGCAATTTAATACATCCTTTTTTTTCATACCTGCTGTATTTTTGTGAGGGGGGAAGGAGATATTTCTATTTTCACTGCTGTTTTTATCCCTGGTCTCTGATCTTATTGCTGTTCCTTTCTTCCTGCCTTTCCCTTGCGTTTCGTAGATAGTGTGAAGCAGAGGTCGGGAAAGATGCTATATCAATGCAAGTTCTTTCCTTTTTCTCCCCACAGTATGCCAGCCACCAGTGAACATCCTGCTCATTGTCCTGTGTTTGATGGCGGCAATCTTACTCTGCGGCCTGCTGGCCCTGCTGATTTGGAAGCTGTTGGTCACACTCCATGACAAGCAAGAGTTTGCGAAGTTTGAAGCGGAGCGAGCCAAGGCAAAGTGGGACACGGTAAGGAAGAGTTGCATTTACCGCGAGCTTGGGGATCACATCCCCTGAACAAAAAAATGAAAATGTAGGAATCTACCCAAAAGCTTAACTCAAAGTCATTCTTCCCTCCAGAGAGTTTCAAGACAGAGATCGATAGATTTCTGGATATTAAAGATATCAAGGGATATGGGAACAGTGTGGGGAAATAGAATTGAGGTGATCAGGCATAATCTTGTTGAATAATGAAATGGGCTGGAGGAGCCTAGTGGCCTACTCCTGCTCTTATCCTTGCAAGGAATAGTTAATAATAATAATCGCTTATTGTCACAAGGTTTCAATGCAGTAACTGTGAAAAGCGCCTAGTCGCCACATTCCGGCGCCTGTTCGAGGAGGCCGGTACGGGAATTGAACCCGCGCTGCTGGCCTGGTTCTGCATTACAAGCCAGATGTTTAGCCCAGTGTGCTAAACCAGCCCCTTATACAGCAGGATTTAGATTGTTTGGAGACTTGGGCGGAGAGATGGCAGATGGAGTTTAATCCGGACAAATGTGAGGTAATGCATTTTGGAGGGTCTAATGCAGGTCAGGAATATACAGTGAATGGTAGAACCCTCAAGAGTATTGAAAGTCAGAGAGATCTAGGTGTACAGGTCCACAGGTGACTGAAAGGGGCAACACAGGTGGAGAAGGTAGTCAAGAAGGCATACAGCATGCTTGTCTTCATTGGCCGGGGCATTGAGTATAAGAATTGGCAAGTCATGTTGCAGCTGTATAGAACCTTAGTTAGGCCACACTTGGAGTATAGTGTTCAATTCTGGTAGCCACACTACCAGAAGGATGTGGAAGCTTTAGAGAGGGTGCAGAAGAGATTTACCAGAATGTTGCCTGGTATGGAGGGCATTAGCTATGAGGAGCGGTTGAATAAACTCGGTTTGTTCTCACTGGAACGACAGAGGTTGAGGGGCGACCTGATAGAGGTCTACAAAATTATGAGGGGCATAGACAGAGTGGATAGTCAGAGGCTTTTCCCCAGGGTAGAGGGGTCAATTACTAGGGAGCATAGGTTTAAGGAGTGAGGGGCAAGGTTTAGAGTAGATGTACGAGGCATGTTTTTACACTGAGCGTAGTGGGTGCCTGGAACTCGCTGCCGGAGGAGGTGGTGGAAGCAGGGACATAGTGACATTTAAGGGGCATCTTGACCCTGGATAGGATGGGAATAGAGGGATACGGACCCAGGAAGTGTAGAAGATTGTAGTTTAGTCGGGCAGCATGGTCGGCACGGGCTTGGAGGGCCGAAGGGCCTGTTCCTGTGCTGTACATTTCTTTGTTCTTATGGAGTTTGGCACAAGTGTCTGTAATTGACTATTGTGAGGTGGTTAACTGAGCTATACTGCTGGCTCTGCCTGACTCATGGAAGGCTGGATTCTGTGTACGCAGATGAAAGGCCCACTGCCCGTTAAGCATTAGCAATGACACAAAAGTAAAATATTGTGGTTGCTGGAAATCTGAAAAACAGGAAATGCTGGGAAGTGATGGTCAAAGTTGATCTTATTTTAGTTGCGTGTATATCCGTTTGGCACATTTAAAGCTCGTAGTTAGAGAGACGGAGAAAATGAAAGAAGGAATTATTAATTGCACTTATACAACATCTTTCACAACCTCAGGACATCGCATTTCAATCAATGACAAAGAGTCATCCAGACTCGAAACGTTAGCTCCCTTTTCTCTCCATAGATGCTGTCAGACCTGCTGAGATTGTGCAGTATTTTCTGCTTTTGCTTTCAAAATTCATGTTGAGCCAGCTTCAGTTGCATTGCCATCAATGCCAGCTGATGCCAATCTCAGATGCTGTTCCCCCTAACTTCGGTAAAACGGAGTCATACTTGTGACATTATAATAAATGGAAAGAACTGCAAGGGTTAATGTCATGTCTAAATCAAGCACCAGAGGGAGCTAGATGTGCAGCTATGTAAGGCATTGATGCTAAGCCTTGTGGGTGAGAGGTTGAGGAGAAAGCTACAGTACAGACTGAAGGAAAGATAGTGTGAGTGAGAGCAGATCATAGTTAATGTAATAGTGTAGAGATTAGTAGATCACTGTAGATTACATGTTTGTTAGCATCCATGTATTATATAGGAGTAAGTCTCAAATCCAATTAAGTAGTGTTAATAAATTTGTAGCTTTGTTTAGTTTAAAGCTATTTGTGGTCTTTGTGAACACTACGCGAACCATCCTAAAATTAGCAGCACAAAGATCACCACAATACTGAGCTTTGGTGTGACTCGGTAGCAAGTTCTATCATAATTTCGCTGCAATCGACTCCTCAGATGGATGCAGCCACTGTGGCCTGACAGGGCTACATATTCTATAAGTTTGTTTTTAGTGTGTGCAATAATCACCAAGCCAGGCAATAGCTCCCACAGTGACAAAATGGAGTTCTCTGGGCCCTCCACTGAATTTTGTCAGGGGACAATCTTCGCCGATGTGAGTCATTGATTGGGGAGCAGCACAGCTGAAGTCCAGACCCCTGCAAGGCCCCACTGCTTGTGCTGATTTGCTGCACAATGGCTTTGACCAGTACAGTTCAGGAGTGGCCAATGTTGGTGTGGCAGGTTGAAGCTGGGTAGGTGGGCTGGGGTATCTGTGATGATGTGGTTTTTAATAGTGGCATGTTGGTTTCATTCCTGCTGTCACAGAGCCTCTGCTGTTATTCCCTGCATGGTGGTCTTAGCCTTACCCGCTGGCATGATGGAGGGCGGGTATCATGTGGATTGGTAACGTCCTTGTTTTGCGGCAGGCTTGGGTTAATGTATACCTTCCCAGGAGCTTCCTTGTTGCAAACTCCCTCCCTTTGTGAGGGGATGGGATGTTACTCAGGGCTGGGAGCCAGGGGAGTTGAGTTAAATGGATGGTACCTGAGATGATGCGCATTGTTGTGTTGAGCTGGGTATCTACAAGACTGGTATGGGATGAGTTGCACCACACTGGTGCACAGTACTCGGCAGTTGAGTAGACCAGTGTTCTTCAAACTCGGGGGCGCGGGTGGGTCGCGGGTGAGTGTCGGGAGGGTCGTGGAGCCGTCCTTCGCGACACTCCCGATCGCGCAAAGCCCCGCGCAGCAGTCGGCTTTTAATAACGCAGGCTGCAAGCGGCCTTTAAAATGGTCACGAACATGTTAAAAAAAAATTGCCCGCATTGCGCATGCGCGCACGATAATTTTGCGCATGTGCGCTGATGATCGGGGGCGCATGCTCAGTGCGGCCGCTATTTTTTTAAACGGCCGCAGCTTTTTGTTTTACAAGTTTGGTTTTATTTTTATTCATTTGTCTTATTCATTTAATTTTTTTTTCCATTTATTCATTTAAAAAAAATATTTTTTACAAGTTCGGGGGGAGGTTTATTTAATAAAATTTTACGGATAAAAATTAAGAACTTTGGGCAAATGGAGACTCCATACTTTCCGACATCGGAAGGCTTCACTTTCATCCAACAGCTTCCATTGGAGGAGCGTGTACAAGGGCCAAAGGGACCCAAAACCATTTCCTCCACTTTTATCAGCCGCAAACAAGATAAGGGAAATTGGTGGGTCGCGCAGTTCGGCCGGCATGGGTCGCAAAGGTCAGCCGGCATGGGTCGCAAAGGTCGGCCTGGTTGGGTCCCGAAGGTTGGCCGGGTTGGGTCCCGAAGGTCGGCCGGGTTGGGTCCCGAAGGTCGGTCGGGTTGGGTCCCGAAAGTTGCCTGGTTGGTAAAAATGGGTCACTGGAAAAAAAGTTTGAAGAACACTGGAGTAGACCATGGCAAGAGCAGGGGTCCTTAAGGTTTGAGCATTATTCTATAAGTGTGGTTGGTGGTCAAGATGTAACTTCACCATGTTTACAATTCTGTCTCATTTCAGGCCAACAACCCACTGTACAAGGCGCCAACTACAACTTTTACAAATTTAACCTACACTGGCAACGTAGACTGAGGGAAGCATCGGCGGGAGAGGGTTGCACAAACCACAGCATCGGAGAGCTTTAATTGGACTACATGGGGCACAAAACCAGGGCGCTTGGGCTTTTATTTCTCTCAGAGATGGCATTCCTTTTACTGGCTTGTGTCAAGCTGCACACAGCCACAACTTCCAATCTGTAAAACCTACCTTCCCTCCATCACTGCATTGAGCCACGGTTCGGTGGTGTTGGTCTCTTTTACCAGTGTTTGAACCTGAATCATATCCACTTAGAACCATTTGAGATAGGAGCAGAAGCAAGCCATTCGGCCCCTCCAGTCTGCACCGCCATTTGAAAAGATGATAACTGATCTTTTTAAGCTACTAGGCTGTCTGAGGATATGTGATTTCGGGATGGTGTCTCTGACCATCCCAATGGATAAATGCACCGTGCCCCTGTATGGGTTTTGATAAAACAAATAAGAAGAAACTGATTCTGATGGCAAGTAGCCAGAGGGGGAGCTGAGGAAGATTCCTTTTACCCAGTGGATTATTATGATCTGGAATTCACTGTTTTAAAGTCTGGTGGGGGCAGGTTCAGCAATAACTTTCAAAAGGGAAATTCTGCAGGGCTGTGGGGCAAGGATAGGGTAGCATGACTAATTAGGTAGCTCATTCAAAGAGTGGCCGCTTTCTGTGCTGTATGATTCTATCAGGGCCTGCCTGCTTCGAATGCTGCTGTGTGTTATTTAATAATTTGAGTTGGGGTGTTTATGATTGGGCCTTAGTGTTCCTGGATGTAGGAAGAAGGGGAAGGAAATGCTCCCGACTGTGTTCCCATTGCCCCTGAGTTCACTGGGCTCAGACTGACAGCTCTGCAGTTGATGTCCCTTGAAAGTCTCTTGTGTCTTATGTATATATCTCTCTTGGTCGGTGAAGGAATACTATAGCTCCATTTTACTGATGTTTTTTTCTAACTGCCGATACTGAACACAGTTAAAGAGTCGGTCACCTCTCACACTGTCAGCACAAAATTGTTGTTAAGGTGAACAAAAGCTTGGTCAAAGGGATGACCTTCGACAGGGGCCGTGAGGGAGGAAATGCCGAGGGAGGGGATTCTAGACCATGGGAGGTCCCGGAGGCAGCGTGGCCCTGTCGACAGTTGGGGGTGAGGTCTATGACATAACTTGTATTTGTGGCCCGTTCAACTCAAACAACCCACACATGGTTTGCCATGGACATTTGAGAGATTCATGAGGCCTGTGCTTGAAATGGGGTAAATTCAGAGGCAGAAACAATGGCTGGGATTTCCCCAGCCCACTGGAGACAGATGGGAGGAGGGAAGGATACTAATATGCCTGCGGAAAGATGTCTGGAAGGGAGTCTGATGTGTTCCCGGAGCCGGGGGATATTTCCTGTGGTAGGAACAGTAGTAGCTCAGGTTAATCAGAGGTGGATGGTCTATTGAGGCCATATAGACCAGGCATTAGGTATTTTACCAGCGTTCTCTCCATGTGGTGATTCTACCAGCTACATCAAGGTGACCTCATAGCAGCATGCTAGAGGGGTCAGAGGCAGCTGGGAGACTTCCTTACTGTCCATGGACAGGCCTCCCAATACCACCACCCCCCCCCCCCCCCCTCCCCTCCTCCCCCCTCCATCCCCATCTTCTGTGGCCCTGACACCCTGCAGTCGTCAGGTCTGCCTGCCTGGCTCTGGCACGTCCCCAAATCATTTTACCTGCCCTTTGAAGGGCATGGCAACAAGAGGGGGCACTGCCATCCTTCTCGCTGCAGCTTGAGTGGTGACCATCTCGATCAGCAGCAATGCCAGGCCTCTAATTGAACTGACAGCTCAAAGGGAGGTGGTGGCATAGTGCTATTGTCACTGGACTAGTAATCCAGAGACCCTGGGTGATGCTCTGAGTTCAAATCCACCGATGCAGATGGTAAAATTTGAATTCAATTTTATTAAATAAGAAGCAATGGTGACCAGAAACTATCATCAATTGTTGTAAAAATCCATCGAGTTCACTAATGTCCTTTAGGGAAGGAAATCTGCCATCCTTATCTGACCTAGCCGATAGGTGACTCCAGATTCACAACATTGTTGGCCTCATTCAAGGGCATTCAGGAATGGGCAACAAATGCTGGCCCTCCATAGGGCAGCACCATGGTTAGCACTGCTGCCTCACAGCGCCAGGAATCCAGGATCAATTCCGCCGTTGGCTCACTGTCTGTGCAGAGCCTGCACGTTCTCCCCGTGTCTGCGTGGGTTTCCTCCGGGTGCTCCGATTTCCTCCCAGTGACCAAAGATGTGCAGGTTAGGTAGATTAGCCATGCTAAATTGCCCCTTAGTGTCCAAGGATGTGCAGATCAGGTGAGGTTACAGGGATAAGGCAGAGAGTGGGCAGTAGGATGTTCAGAGGGTCGGTGCAGACTCAATGGGCAGAATGGCCTCCTTCCGTAGGAATTCTATGGTTCTATGGGAGCAGCCACGGGAATTCCTGTCTCTGCAAGAGTCTGTAATTGGCTCAGGCTAATCCTTGGTCTCTCCTGCCCCCTTGTGGAAGTAGGGTTCTACTCTACAAGGCACAGTCTCTTCTGCATATTTCTTTGTCACAATGGTGGGCAACCAGAGGGGCCACGTTCAGCCCATCTGGGTTCTGAGTGCGGCCACAAGACATTTTGTTGACAATTGCCCCTGCACAGGGTTGCCATATTCCACTGGTTTCCATTCGCATTGGTTTTTTTCCTATTGGTATGACCGACGTGATATACGTAAAACAAGGCCAAGTGAGGTGAGTGCTGATTCCACACGACATTGACTTAGAGGGCCATGAGCTCACTCTGCGTCCAATCAAGTGGAAATATTTATTTTGTTCTTACCACTTATTAACAGTTCTACTCATATATGAATGATTAAGCATTTTCTGTGACTCGCTATGAAATGCTCAGTATTAAATATATCTAATCTTATTCATGGGGTTGTGGTTAGTAACAAGCCCAATTTCAATCTTGCAGCCCACTCAGGTGAAGGAGGGCCACTCAAGCGGCCCACTCACGGGCCTAGGTTGCCCGTCACTGCTTTATGGTGTTGTCACTGAGCATTGGGAGCAATTGCCCAATCTAACAGTGTAGAAACTGCCCACTTTAACTGCAGTTGTTGAGTGCTGGGTGTCTAACAAAGTGTCATAGTAGGGTGTGGTTAATAAACAGGCAGACAACTGGCGATTCAGAATGTGAATGATGCCTCACCCAGTCACTCAGCTTTCCTGAAGTTACAGACAGTGTTTATGGCAGAGTTTGGCCCGTACACCTTGCTGGTTAGTGTTTCCCAGTGAATTAATACCATGCCAAAAGTAAAATGTGATGAATGTAGGAATTTCAGATATATTGTATAATATGTATTTGGTGCAGTAAGGGTTAAAAACCTGGGTAAATGTGTGACTGCTGCAGTCATGTTTTCAAAAATCCTAGTTTGAAAGGCAGCAGGCTTTTTGGAGACAGAGTTGCAATTAAAGCAGCATAAAAGTAAGATCATAATTCATTTCAGCCATGGATATTGATTTCTGAAATTGGGCTAATGGAATTTTGTTTGTATAAAGAGGGTTCCCTGGGGAGTAGATAATTAGAGACATTATGTTCAGCTTAGTGAGATGGTGTAGTTAATGGGAGGAGCCAGAGCTGAAGCACTCAGGTGGTGGGTTTTGAAGTTTCAGTTCAGTTTGGATCTGTCCGTGAACAGGCTAGCTTCTCTCAAAGCAATTTAGTTAAAAAGATTTTATCTGTGAATAGAACAGAAGTTTCTGAAAAGGCTGGCAGTTTAAACAGCAGTTTGACACAGGCAACAATCTGCAAGCTGTTTCCTGGAGGATCTCTCTCAAGTGGTTTATCCAAGACCATCTCTTTACGACAAGTGTTCCTGGGTTGGCTAACTGTATTTAAAAGTGGATTTTGACCTGAGATAGGTTTTGCTTGAGTGGAGATAAAGGATAGCAGGTAGGAATTAGTGTTTCATTGTATTGTTAAGCATTTTGTAACTGGTAATTGGAAGCTATGGTCTTTATAAAGAACAAAGTAAATTACAGCACAGGAACAGGCCCTTCGGCCCTCCCAGCCTGCGCCAATCCAGATCCTTTATCTAAACCTATCTTAAAGAACAAAGAAAATTACAGCACAAATATGGTATGGTATTAGAGTTAGTAATACTGTGTTAGCAATAAAGTTTGTTTTAATCTACCATATCCCTATTTGTGCATGGAATCACTCCTGGAGTGGAGTATCTTTCCCTCACAGTCTTATCAATTGAATAAAATATTGGGGTTTCTGTCCGACGTCCTGCCAACTGTTGGGACCTGATCCGGGATCGTAATAGGAAACAAAAGCCATTGTACGTCTGTCACTGGCAGGGACAGAGGCAGCTCAGCTGAGTTTGCTCATCTTTCCAGGGCCTCAGTTGAGATGCTACTTGGCCTCAGTGTCCACGGTTTAGGGCGAGGAAGGTGCGAGTAACTCCGGCAGGACACCTGATGCTGATCAGTGGCACTGGGAAAGGGGTGCCCAGTTGTGGGGTCAGCCTGTGATGGTGCTCTTCCCAGTCAGGTAGCCTGTTGGCGCTCACTGTATAAGCTGGCATGCAGAGAATAGGCATGCTGGTGCCTGTGAAACTTAATTATTTGTCAGGAACTGCCCGCAGAACACAAAGGACAGAATTTGCCTTTACACAACATCCTTCCTGTTGCTGCCCTCTGCTGGCATCAACTGATGACACAGACAAATCGATACTCACTGCAAGTTTGATTTACTTGTAAATACAGCATTATTTAGCTCACTTAATACAGTTATGTGCTGATTTAAACAGTTACATAAGTTTCAAGACTCACAATATGAGCCAAAATATACTACCCGGTAGAAAGAATTTGGCCAGGCTCGTTCTGGAGGGTGTGTGCTCAGAGTTCTCAAACTCAGGGTGCTGTTGTGCGAATGTTGATCACAGGGTTATCGCTGCCAAAATCTCAGAAACAGCTGCTGTTGAGAAGGTTTAGGTTAAACTATCCTGTTAGTATATAGGCATCATTCATCCTTGAGAGAGCCTTGTTCTTGCTGTTGCGAAACAAAGTGTTATCAGTGAAATGTCCAGTTGCAAGATGTTGTCCTCCAGTTCCCACAAAAGTCATTCTGCTTAAGCTGCAGATTCCACACACACACACATACACAAATCTGTTGGCCTCTTTTACAATCATGCCTCACAGCACAATGTTGGCCATTTTTCCCATCATTCCTCACTTCAGATTGCCACAAAGCACTTACCAGCCAAGGAACTAATTTCAAAGTGTAGTCACTGTAACGTAAGAAACATCAAAGCCAATTTGCGCACAGCAAGATCCCACAGAGAGCCAATGAGACTCTATTTTCATGATGCGGACCGAAGGATGAATATTGATCTTGACACCACAGATTCTTTGTCAAAACAGTTCCATGGAATCTTTAACATCCCCTTGAAGGGGAGGCAGGCAGGCATCTTGGACTAACATCTCAGAGGGAAGAAGAGGGAGAGAAGATCGGGGAAAATCCTAAACACTCAGTGATCACAGGCATTGGCAAGATTCCCAATTCACAGCTGCTGTTGTGCGGATTGGTGGCACCTTTTGATCAACCCTGGTCACTGCGGGCAGTTTTATCCAAAAACTACTTAAAATTTAATCAATCCTTAAGCAATAGCACATGGTAAAATTGTGGCAAATGTTTTGCTTTAAAGGAGGCAGTGGTGTAGTGACATTGTCACTGTACTAGTAATCCAGAGACCCAGGGTAATGCTCTGGACCCAGGGACCGGTGTTCAAATCCCACCACGGCAGCTGGTGAAATTTGAATTTTTAAAACATCAGTAATTAAAAGTCTAATGATGATCATGAAACCATTGTTGTAAAAACCCATCTGGTTCACTAATAAAAAAAATAACATCAGTGCTTTAGATTTTTACCCTTTTTCCCCAAAATATACTTGATTCATGAAATATCTGAAAGAAACATTACAAAACATTTCCAATTGTCATTGCAGAGAGCAAGATGCACTCTGAGGTGCTTCAATACAGCAATGAGAACATTACAAATATTATAATGTTTTCACCAGAGAGAGAACAATGCTGTTCAGATTATATACAAGAGTCATGCTGCACACTGAGGTGCTTCAACACAGTTACATTTCCTATATACAGGAAAGATTAAGCTCACAGTCCAAGAGGTTTCAAACCACTTCAGATTATTCCACATATGTCAGGCTTCCAATCCAGAACATCATGTGTATCCTAGCAGCTAGTATGAATATCAATCACTCCCAGGTCAGTATTAACTGAGTTGCTCTCTCTCTCTCTCGATCCTCCACACCCACTGTACACTGCTCCAGATCAGAATATCTTAACTTTACATAAATGAGGGCCATATTGTGCCAGTGTGACACCAGCCATGATCTGAGGTAGATTCTGGATATTTCTCTGGTGTTGGGACTGTGACACTCAGGATTGGACCTTTTCTGGTCACGTGGGACATGGTCATGCGATGAAATCTGCATCAAGAGTTAACAATCCCAGGGGCAGCATGTGGCGCAATGGTTAGCACTGGGACTACGGCGCTGAGGACCTGGGTTCGAATCCCGGCCCTGGGCCACTGTCCGTGTGGAGTTTGCACATTCCCCCCGTGTCTGTGCGGGTTTCACCCCCACAACCCAGAAGATATGCAGGTTAGGTGGATTGGCCATGCTAAATTGCCCCTTAATTGGAGAAAAAAAACTCTAAATTTATTTAAAATAAGAATCAACAACCCCATTGATAGGGTAGGGGTTATCGAGATAATTTGCGATTCTGTCATTACATAAACTTGAGAACCAAATTAGGTTCTATTAGACCCTAAGACAATTAGGGTCATCCCGGAGAGTTCTGGTGGACAGAGGGAATTGGGGGTGGGGATCAGCTTAGTGAACCTGCCCCAGTTCTCCAATCAGCAATGCCACAATACCCCCTCACCACAACCCACCTTCCCACACTACACCCCCATCACTCACACCTCACCCTCTCAAACCCCCACATCACCTCTTCCCCACCCCTCCCACACCATCCCTTCTTCCTCACACTACCGTGACCTCCTTTTCCGTGACACTGTGCCCCCTCCCCTACTCCTCCACCCCCTCTATCCCACACCTCCCCCTCCCATCACTGCCCCCTCCCCTCAGATCAGCCCTCTCTTCTCTCTACACCATGCCCCTTCTAATAATCTCTATTAGTGCCACAAGTAGGCTTTCATTAACACTGCAATGAATTTATTGTGAAAATCCCCCAGTCGCCATGTTCTACTCCGCCTGTTCAGGTACACTGAGGAAGAATTCAGAATGTCCAATTCACCTAACAAGCACATCTTTCGGGACTTGTGGGAGGAAACCGAAGCACCCGGAGGAAACCCATGTAGACATGGGGAGAACGTTCAGACTCTGCAGAGACAGTGATGCAAGCCGGGAATCAAACCCTGGCCCTTGGCACTGTAAAGCAACAATGATAACAACTGTGCTCCTGTGCTACCATATCTCTCCCCCACATCACCCCCTCCACCTGCACCGCCCCCACACTACCGATTCTCTTCCAACACCCCTCCACTGCCCTTCCCCACCCCCATCTCCCCTCTACCCAGACTCCATCTAAAGAAGTGAGTGACCCTGACTTACCTGAATGGTGACGTTCATCATTGTGACCAGGCAGCACGGTGGCGCAGTGGTTAGCACTGCTGCCTCATGGCGCCGAGGTCCCAGGTTCGATCCCGGCTCTGGGTCACTGTCCGTGTGGAGTTTGCATATTCTCCCCGTGTTTGCATGGGTTTCAACCCCACAACCCAAAAGATGTGCAGGCTGGGTGGATTGGCCACACTAAATTGTCCCTGAATTGGAAAAAATGAATTGGGTATTCTAAAAAAATTTTTTTTAAATCATTGTGACCAGGTCAGTCAGGCTAGTCAGCGCTTCCTTAGCTAATTGTGTGCCTGTTTTGCTAGCACCAACAAGACATTCGGAAGCACCAATTTGCAGCTGAACTTCACAATAACTTCATTGCACTGTTAATGTAAGCCTACTTGTGACACTAAGAAAGATTATTATTATTCAGAGGGAGATGAGATTTGCTTACAGACTGTCGCTGACAATTGAGTGTGAGCAGTGTATTTGCAATATGGAGCAGTCTGCTCTGTTCCGAAAGGTGTTTGATTTCGGAATTCTATAAAGTATTACCAAACATCAGGACATGTCAGTAGAACCTTTTGGGGCTTTCAACCTTATTTTTTAATTCATCAAACTATAATAGATTTTGACAGTTGATATAATAAAGATACTGTTGTATAATTTCTCTCCACGAGTATGAATTTATCTTAGCCTGGTGTTCCTGGAGCAGAGTGTGCCTCCGTGACAGGACTTGGGAATATCTGACACTAACCTTTGCCTCTTTGGGTCACCACCTTTTTTAGTTTTTCACCGTTTCGAAGTTCCCCGTGTCTCCTCTTTAAAGGTGCAAAGTACATGGCCTCACATTTGCTGATGTTGAAATCTATTTGCCACAGTTTTGCCTGTTCAGTCCGTCTGTCAGTATCTCTTTGTAATTTTATGTTTCCATCCGAATTCTCTGACTGGCTTCATGATTGTTTTGAACGTCTATCATTCCTGGAAAACATTACACGGATGAAGCTGCCCCTAATATCTGCATCACAAGATTTTCACATTGAAATAAAGCAAAAGAAACAATTCCTCTGGATGTTCGTGTTAATCAGAATGGATCCAGTATACTGCTCTAATCTCTACTCTCTATTCACAACATAATCCACACTCTTTACTTCATATATGAACCCTGTAGACATGCACCTTGAGATACACAGAACTGTATCATGTAGGATAAGGGTTTGGTACATACAGGATCAACATGGGACTGCGTACAGTACCACCCACACGCTGATGTAAGAGAGCACATGACCCTTACATAGAGGTCAGTATAGTGTTGGGCTACAGCCACGTGTAGAAACAAACACAGAGACTGCTCCTAGGTAGGGTGCTCTTTCAGAGGGAAGGTGCAGACTCGATGGGCCAAATGGCCTCCTTCTGTACCCTAGGAATTCTATGGAATTTCAGAGCAAAGAAATTAGCTTGGACCTTTATTGTACCAATGTATATAATTTCCAGTGGTTAATACTTACTGTTGAACAACCTAAGACTATGAATGCCTTTATAAGACCTACTGAGCTACACTCAATATCATCCAACATACAGTACACATTCCACCATCTTCAGTATGCTCTCCATAAACCCATAATCTCTCCCACCTCAAAGAACAAGAAAAGATGGTCTGCAGTGATTCAAGAAGGAGGCTCACCACCACCTTCTCAAGGGTTATTAGGGATGGGCAATAAATGCTGGCCTAGCCAGTGATGCACGCATCTCATAAAAAGATTTTTGAAATATGTGTACACGGCGGTATGTATCAAATGGAGTGTGCGCACAGTAGTAAATGGATGCAGAGGTTCATGTGTGTAGGTACACCCACAGTGCTGTTAGGGAGGGTGTACCAGGATTTTGACCCAGTGACAGTGAAGGAACGGTGGTATATTTCCAAGTCAGAATGGCGAGTGGCTTGGAGGGGAACTTCCAGGTGGTGGTGTTCCCAGATATCTGCTGCCCTTGTCCTTCAAGATGACAGAGGTCCTGGGTTTGGAAGGTGCTGCCGAAGGAGCCTTGGCACATTGCACTGTGTGTCAGTGATGGTGGGATTGAATATTTAAGGTGGTGGATCGATGCCAATCAAGCGGGCTGCTTTGTTCTGGATGGTCGAGCTTCTTGAGTGTCTTTGGAGCTGCTATACTCATCCAGGCAAGTGGACTGTATCCCATCGCACTCCTGACATGTGCTTTGTAATTGGTGGGGAGTCAGGAGGTGAGTTACCCACAGAATTCCTAGCCCCTGACCTGCTCTCCTAGCCACAGTATTTATATGGCGAACCCAGTTCAATTTGTGGTCAATGAGAACCCCCAAGATGTTGTAAGACACGAAAAATTTGTCACGGATCAGGTGGAGGTAGTTCTGTTCACAAGCTTCATTGAAGATCTTTGATGGCCAGGAGAGGAGTCTGCCTATCTTTCACCCAAGGAGTTAGTTAGTCTCTTCTCAGCTTACAAGCGCAAAAGCAAAGGATATATACTTGGAAGACCCTTATTACCCCTCCCACTGTCCTTTATTCCAGTCTTTCTTTACCAAATCATCTTTGTCCATGACTTGGGAGGTTTGTCCAATGGCGTTATTATTCCAAGTGTTCAATGAGGGTCCTGTGAGTCCTGTGACCTTCGGCAGTGATGAAAGGTCATGTAAACCAGACACATCTCTAGCCTGATAATCCTTCGAAACGGATGAGATATGTATGACTGCTGCCCCCTTGAAAGACTGAGGTCATCTGTCCAAGGTCATGAACACAGGATACATCTTGCCTACGTTCCCTTATCGGCTTTCTCACTCCAGTGAGACAATTGGACCTTTCTTGCACAGACCTTGTATATACATTCAGACTTTGATGGACTGTTGATTGTTCGTGCTCCGTTAGATATGGTGACATGACCCCAGGTCCTAAATCAGTGATTGCCACAAACTGTGTTTTTGTTCTCTGGTCTTAACTCAATGATTGTCAACAACAGCTTTTGGTTTATCGGAGGCCTCGGCATTTTGGGGGACATGTTTCATGCAGACCTTGCGGTTTTAGATTATTCCAGATAGACGTTTATGTTAAATGGCCATGAGGTATGTCTGCAGGCGAGCAAGGCAAATAAGGGTCAGATCGCCCAGAGTTATATCTGGTTTCCAGCTGTTATCCAAGATGGAAACATGCCGAGTCAACAGAATCCCAGTCTGTCCTGACTGGTTACGAGGTGGGTTAATATTTGGATCCTTCAACGTTGATCGTAAGATTATCACAGACCCAGCTCATCTGGCTCTATACATAGACCCAGGCTCCATACGCAGGCCTGGCTCTATGCACAGATCCAGCTCCAACACTACTGGCTCTATTCACAGATCCAGGCTCCATACCCAGTCCTGGCTCTATACATAGACACAGCTTCAGACACACACCCAGGCTTCTTACACAGACCTGGCTCTGTACACAGCTGACACTATAGACAGACCCAGGTTCCATACAGAGACCCGGCTCTATACATAGCTGACACTATAGACAGAAGCAGGCTTTATTCACAGGCCTGGCTCTAAACACTGACCCAGCTCTATACACAGACGTGGCTCTGTACACACACCCAGCTCTATACATACTCCCGACTCTGTAGACACTCCAGGCTCTATACACTGATCCAACACTGTTTACAGTCCCAGTTATATACACACCAGGTTTTATGCACAGACCTGGCTCTGTAGACACTCCAGACTCTATACAGAGCTGGCACTATACACACACACACTCTATACACAGACCCAGTTCTAAACACATTCTTGGCTCTGTACAATGGCCTGGCACTACATAAACACCTGCCTTTGTACACAGACCCAACTTTATACACAGTCCTGGCTCTATACATACACCTCGCTCTACGCGTGTATAACATTGGTGCGTAGATTGCATTATCCAGATAAGACTCTGTGTGGGGATCGTAACTATTTAATAACAACTTGAACAATGAGACTAAAAACCACATCTCCAAATTTATTGATGACACGATAGGAGTAAATATAAAATTTCACAAATTAAGTGAAAGGGTCAAACTGTGGTAAATGGATTTTGATTTGGACAAATGTGAGGTCACCCAGTGAGACCCAAAAAGGACCACACAGGGGACTTTCTAAACGGAGAAACGCTAGAAATCCTGGAGGCACAAGTTCCAGATATATCGATCATTAAAATCTCATCAGCAGGTATAGAATTATGCAAATGGAATTCTGGCCTTTCTATCTGGAGGACTGGAATACAAGGGAGTAGAGAATATGCTTCAGCCAAACAAAGGTCGAGTTCGACCATGGGAGTTACTGTGAGCTGGCCTGGGCACCACACTTTAGGGTGGATAGATTCACATTATGTGCAGACCCGGCTCCATACATGTTCCCGGGCTCCATACACGGTTCCGGGCTCCATACACGGTCCCAGCTCGGTACTCAGATCGCTCAATTTGCATGCATGGTTCCATTCTTTAATTCAATCATGGGCTTCGCCAGCTTGGCCATCATTTGTTGATGCGCTTGAGAAGGTGGTGGCGAGCTGCCTTCTTGAACAGCTGAAGTCCATGTGGTGTTGGTACACCCAGTGCTATTAGGGAGGAATTCCTGGATTTTACCCAGTGACATTGAAGGAACAGCGATATATTTCCAAGGCAGGATGGTGAGTGACTTGGAGGGGAACTTCCAGGTGGCTCCTGACCTTATTACAGCCTTGGTTCAAACATGGACAAAAGAACTGAATGCCAGAGGTGAGGTGAGAGTGACCGTCCTTGACATCAAGGCAGCATTTGACCGAGTATGGCATCAAGGAGCCCTAGAAAAACTTCGAGTCAATGGGAATCGGGGAAAACTCTCAGCTGGTTGGAGTCATACCTGGCACAAAGGAAAATGCTTGTGGTGATTGGAGATCAAACATCTCAGCTCCAGGACATCACTGCAGGTCCCAGGACACTACCCCAGGGTAGTGTCCTGGGACCAATCATCTTCAGCTGCTTCATCAACAATTTCCCTTCCATTGTAAGATCAGAAGTGGGGGATGTTAACAGATGACTGCACAATGTTCAGCACCATTCACAACTCCCCAGATAATGAAACAGTTCATATTCAAATGCAGATCCAGGCTTGGGCTGACAAATGGATGTAACATTCGAGCCACACAAGAACCAGTCAATGACTATCTTCTACAAGAAGGGCCTAATCATCGTCCCTTGACATTCAATGGCATTACCATCACAAAATCCCCCACAATCAACATCCTGGGGATTATCATTTACCACAATCTGAATTGGACTAACAGGTCAGGTCAAAGGCTAGGAATCCTATGGCTTGTAACTCCCTAGGAATGTAATAGAATACTCCACCTGCTTGGATGAGTGCAGTTGTAAACACTTGAGAAGTTCAACACCATCCGGGACAAAGCAGCCCGCTTGATTGCTACCCCTTCCACAAATATTCAATCTCTCCACTACTGACAAACAGTGGCAGCCATGTGTACCACCTACAAGATGCACTGCAGTAACTCACCAAGGTTCCTTAGACAACACTTTCCAAACACACGAGCACTACCACCTAGAAGGACAGCAGCAGATATCTGGGGACACCACCATCTGGGGGTTCCCCTCCAAGTCACTCATCACCCTTACTCGGAAATATATTGCCGTTTGTTCACTGTCCTGGGGCAACATCCTGGAACTCCCACCCTAACAGCACAGTGGGTGTACATACACCTCAAGGACTGCAGAGGGTCAAGGCAGCTTACCACCAACTTTTCAAGGGCAACCAGGGATGAGCAATAAATGATGGCCTAGCCAGTGACGCCCACATCCTGTAAATTGTATTAAAATAAAACACGATGAAGGTTATCTTCACTGAGAAGACAGGACATTGCCTCCACCCTGAGTACAAACAGCAAACTCCTGCTGTTTTATAGAGAAGGGGATACAAGATTTGTCCTGAATCTGAGGGATTGAAATTGAGGGGAGGGGGAATGGGCGGCGAGGATCAATCAGCCGGATCCTCCTGCTGCCTCAGGCTCCCTGAACTGCACATTCCACCTGCTGATGCTACACAGCAGCGGAACTCGGAGCTCCTCCAGCGTCCCGGCATGCTTCACAGCATAAACTCGGAGGACCTCCAGCTCCTCCAGTGTCCCGGCATGCTTCACAGCATAAACTCGGAGGACCTCCTGCTCCTGCACGGTCCCAGCAAGCTTCACAGCAGAAGCTCAGAAGACTTTCGACTCCTCCACGCTGCCATCATGGCTGCCTTCATTGAAGCAGAGTCCAGTCCGCAGAGACCTCAGTTCGGGTGTCGGTATCTGACCGACCCGGGCCTAGTTTTTCAACATAATGCCTGGTGAGAATGTGCGCGACAGACCTTCCCCAAACTCTGATTGTCAATTCTCCCATACGCTACCCCCCCCCCGCCCCCGCCCCGGCCCCGGCAGCACATGCTGTCGCTCAAAATGATCTGTTTATTTCATTACCAGTTTTAATGCTTTCCCCGGCGGGCTTATACATATTCATTATCCTGCTGACGTGCAAAACACTCCACCTAAACACGCAATTTTCATGACATTCACATATTGGGTTTGGCGTCTTGGAATAAAGGCTGAATTAATCGTCCCTTAATGCCACAAGAATGTTCAGACTCCTATCAATGTGCGTTCTGTTATGTGCTGACTGTAGCGTTGACTGGAGTTACATGTCGGTCATGTAGAGTTAGCAGGCGCCCTTCTCTGAGGCATGTTGGTTGGATTTTTTTTACTGCAATCCAAAAGCTTTCCCTTCTTCCAATAGCTGTGGGTACTGAGGCTTTCCTTTTCTCCTGTCACACAGGGATAATGTAGAGTGGTCTGAAGAGCAGGAGGCTGCAGCCAGGAAAACAGTTGAAGAAAACTTTACCCAGCTTGTATCTTCAGAGAAACAAGGTGAGTGAATCACAATCACTTTAGTTTGCTTCAACAGGTTAGTACTAGCTCAAGGGAAGACCTGTCAATTTTTAAAAACCCATAAAAGAGACATTTTGTATCCCAAGTATGATTGGTATTTTTAGCACTAAATCTCTGCAAATGTAAACACTTTGATGCTTGTACAAACTATTGGTATCTTGGTAGTGAATGGCACAGTGGTTAGTGCTGCTGCCTCACAGATCTAGGGACCGGGTTCAATTCCAGCCTTGGGTGACTGTGTGTAGTTTGTACATTCTCCCCTTGTCTGCATGGGTTTCCTCCCGGTGCTCTGTTTCCCCTCACAGTCGAAAGATGTGCAGGCTTGATGGATTGGCCATGATAAATTGCCCCATAGTGTCCAGGGCTGTGCAGGTTTATGAGATCGGGCGGGGTGGGTGGGAGAATGGACATGGGAATAGTGTTCATTTGAAGGATTGCTGCAGACTCGATGGGCCGAATGTAGCGATTCAGCCCACGTTCTATGATACTTATTCATTGTGCCATAGTCCTTCAGCACAGTCAGCAGTGCAATACGCTTCTGACCCAAGACCTCTGTCTGGATTTTCACTCCGTGTCTTTCTTTCTCTCGTTCTCTCTTTATTTGCTTTTCCTTATTTTATCAACAGTCCGGGTTCCTCCGAAGCTATTGTGTTTTCATCAAAACCACAAAAGAAATACCTGATACAGACTGGAGCTGACCATAACTCACTATTCAGCCTCATTAAGAAACCAAAGCTGTGACTTGATTTCCAGAATGTGATTTGTGCATCCAACTAAAATGCAGGCAGTGCCTAAAGAACATGGAAATGAACATTAATGCAGAGTGGATAATTTGACACTACTTCCAGAGGAAATTCTAAGCCCATTTCTCAAGAGTGAATTAAGTTGTGCAATCAGTGCACATGTCCTCGCATTCCATTCTAGAGAGTACTAGAAATAAGCTGTGACCTTGTAGGCTTTCTTACCTCTGCCCCAAGACCTCTCTCTGTCTTTCTCTCTCTCTCTTTATTTTCTTTTCCCTATTTTATCAGCAGTTAGTTTTCCTCTAAAGCTATTGTGGTTTCATTAAGAACCAGCAGGTTATCTCCTAATCAACCTCATTCTTTCTCGGGACCCAAAAGCTGTGGAATTATTCTAATTTTCCAATGTCTTTCACTGTCAGCCTAAAACAAGTTTATAATTTCAAATTGGGATCTCTGTTCAAGTCGTTACAAATGTAGCACTTTTAACCTCAACCTGTGTATGTTAGCTGTGTGGTCAAGTGTGCTTCTGTGACGCATTCAGCAATTGGAAAACTTATTTTAGTATCCTTCTCAAATTTGTCTTGCTTTCCAAACAGTGGAATATGAGAACAAGGCCAACAGCTACTGGAATGACTTCTACAAAATCCACGAGAACAAATTTTTCAAAGATCGTCACTGGCTTTTCACCGAGTTTCCTGAGTTGGTTTCCAGTTGTAAGCCCTCCTCATTGGATAAAACCAGGCCTGCTCCAGCAGCATCTAGCCACAGCAATACTCAGTACCAGGGCTGCCTTGACAGCACTGTTGAAAATGGCTCCCACCTCTCCCAGATGTGTGCTGAAGAGGCGGTTGTTTGTATCCAGGAGAAGAATAATTTGAAAGTTGATGCTGACAGTGTGTGGGACGGTCAGGGAATGGACAGACTTGTAGCCTTGTCTTCAGGGATTATGCCACCGATGCGCAACCAGCTGAGTGAGCCAGAACTATTGGATGCAAATTACTCGGGAGCTTCTGCGACATTCCGTATTCTTGAGGTAACGCGGGATGTTTCGCAATGTTTTACAACACAGAAACAGGCCATTCGGCCAAACTAGTTCATGCTGGTGTTGATGCTCTGCGCAAGCCCCCTCCCATCTTTCCTCATCTAAATCTATCATTGTAACCATCGATTCACCTCTCCCTCAAACACTTTTCCAGCTTCCCCCTAAATGCATTCACTCCCAGTGGTCACGAGTTCCACCTTCGCACCACTCTTGTTTTTTTTAAATTCCCTATTGGATTTCTTGGTGGTTTTTGTTAAGCATTACAACTTAGCTAACCCCCAATTACTTAGTGGGCGACTGCACAACAGCACGTAATACTTCACTAACCAACCAAGAGGATCCTAGACGGCACTACTGTCTGTGATTTCAGACACTTGGAGCAATGTGGATGAAAAATGTTTTGTCAGCCAAGGAAATGACTACTAGGGGAAATTGTTCTAGCTCGTATACACTGAGAGAAATGAGGTCTCTTTCCTTATCAAACTCGTCTGAGGATCATCAGACCTCAGCTACTTGCAAGAACCAAGTAAGATTCTTTGCTGTGTCAATGAGCTGGGATCTGGTGCTAGCCTCATTGGTTGGAATTATTTAGTGGCTGGGTATTTCTGTCAAATATTTGATTTTATAGAAGTCTTTAGGCTGAAGGAAGTGAAAAAATTATTTATATCTTGTGGCTGACCCATCACCATTAACACAATGACATGCAAAACTTATTTTAATGTAACTGCCAAGGTATTTTTTTACCTGTAATTTTAATTTCTGGAATTAACATTTGAGCTAAATGTAGTGAGGCGGAATCACAGCTCAACAAAGTAGCAAAATGCACCTGGAACTCAGAAAAGTCTGTTCCCCACAAAGCATATCAATTTGTGCAAGAAACACATTTGGAGAAAGATATTTTAAACTCCTGAGTAAATTTACTGAGTGGTGCTGTGCTGTTGGAAGTATCATCTTTCAGAAGAGCTATTTAACCAAGGTCCCATTTGCACACACCGATGGATGTGAAAAATCCCATGACAAAACCATGTTGCCTCTCGCTAATACGTCCACTTGCTTCCAAATGGGAGCAAATTCTGTCTTGAAGAATCCTCTCGAATAATTTACCTACCACTGACATAAGGCTCACCGGCCTGTAATTTCCTGAATTATCCTTGCTACCCTTAAACAAAGGAACAACATTAGCTATTCTCTAGTCCTCTGGGACCTCACCTGTGGCTGCAGCTGGCTTTCTGACCTGGCCTCTGCTCTCTCTCGCCCTCGCTGTCTGGTCCGGGTGCTACCAAATCCAGCCGTCTCACACTAAACTCTGCCTGGCTGGCCTCTGGCTCTGATCGAGTTGCCCCCCTCCAGCTGGCTGCTGCTCCCCGATTCCCTGAGACATGACGCCGGCACTTGTAGTCGCTCATCTCTTGGCTCTTGCTCGGGTGGCAAGGCATCGAACCTCGACGACCATGTGTGGTCCTGGCTGGCTGCTGCTGTTGACTATCTGGCCCGGTAGCCTCTGTTCTTTTTGGTTGGTTGC